>NC_080642.1:12715500-13340000 GCF_027579445.1 Ammospiza nelsoni | reverse complement strand
CAGATCAACTATTTATTACACATGTATTTTTAGCAACTACAACCTGGCTTGCAATGTGTTTCAGATGGAGTGCTTTACAAAAACTTTGCAGGAATTGGTGGATGATATTTTAGCTACGAGATATTTGAGGGGGAGGAAAACCACTCTGCTCAGACCTTCAGCAGATGTTCAGATTCAGAGGTCCAAGCTTGTACCCAGGAACTACACTGGATGTTTGCCACATCCACAAGCAAAAACTGCCCTTGGAAAACATAAAGTTATTAAAAATATAGCTAATAATCCCAAAATAAACAGCACAGGAAGGGATGAATGGAAGTGTTCTTTGTTCTTCTGTTCTGGGTCATTTTGCTGATGATGGCTGCACCTAGGTCAGAGTGGGGGGAGGTGGAGAGTTTACTAGTAGGAAAAAAATGCAACTATTGAAGCACTACTGCTGCATTTAGATGCTTCTAAATAGCCACGTTTCAGGCTTTGAATTTGATTGTTTCTTTTGCAGAGAAGTGAATCCATTTCCAAAGCATTTTATAGACAAGAATTTTATCTTGTAGTTTAGTGATCACAGCCACTTTATATATCTATATCTATATCTGCAGATGATTCATTGCTCATTTTCCTCAACCAGATTTTATTTTGTATCCAGCACTTAAGCTGCAGTTGCCCTCTTTTCTTATATTTTAGAAAAGTCAAATATGTTTTGTATCCAAATAGTACCTTAGCAGAAATGAATGTTTTGTTCTAACATTAGGAACTTCATCATACAAGAAAATTAATCTGGTTTTCTACTTTTGTCAGTAAAAGCACAAATATGAGTCCCCTATACAGCCAGGATTACCTGCTTTGATATTTGCATGGCTCATCCACCAAACTGGGAAACAGACCAAATATCTAAATGCTGATGTCAGTAGAATCCCCGGGTTAAATATTGTAAATTTATTTCTATTATGTATTACAAAAGACACCCTTCCTCATTAATTTTACTGAAGTCTCCAGATGGGAAACAAAATATTAATTTTGTTCAGCCTTAGGCATTGTTGACTGTTAAGGTACTCACTAAATCACTGATCTTATACACATTAATATTAGATTTCTGCTATAAAAATTTAAGACCCATGGGTATAAGGTTCAGTTTGTCATAAGTATAATTAATTGTTTTCAGAAATGATTAATTTGTCAAAATGGCAAACATATATATTGGGTAGGCAAGACTCCTGAGCAAGCTAACCTACCTTAAAGTCATGGTAATACTCATGGAATTATGCAAATTAATTGAGTCTTTCAATGTTGCATAAAATGCTACTACTAGTACAATGCATGGAACATTAGGCTGTTCATCCAACAAAAAAGTTGCATTTTAAAGGCAGGCATCTTTACAAGAGAGTCCTTCTGGCAGAAGGCCCTTAGAAGCACAATTTTTTCCCTGCAAAGCGATAGACTTTCAACCATTACACAGAAGTTGTATTTTTTATTACAATTTTTAAAGGAACCCTCAAGAGGAAAAAAAAAACAGTAAAATTCTGGTGACTTGAGACAAAGGAACCTATGAGATTTGCACTCTGTGCTGATGCTAGGGGGAAATGGTATATGTCCTAGTAATAAGAGTTTCACTAGTAAAACCTCATTTACAAGCCTGGGAACTCGTGATACACTACATTAAAATCTAAAAAGATTAACTTAATTATGCAAATTAAATTTACTGTTCATCTTCTAGATAGTAAAAGTCCTTGTCAACATTGGAATGGCCATATTAGTCTAAATGCATTTCTTTCCCTCCAAAGTGAACCACATGTATATTTGAAACTCCAGTGTAGTGAATTATTATCCATAAAGTCCCTT
Organism: Ammospiza nelsoni; assembly: GCF_027579445.1. Classification (NCBI taxonomy): domain Eukaryota; kingdom Metazoa; phylum Chordata; class Aves; order Passeriformes; family Passerellidae; genus Ammospiza; species Ammospiza nelsoni. Next base: position 13,338,167 of record NC_080642.1, on the reverse strand, counting down.
CAAACATAGATTTATCCTCCTCACTGGGCAAAACATTTATTTTTATGCCCACTAGTAGTGCCTGGTTATCAATGAACTCAATATGTTAGCACAGCAAATAAAAATATCCATGTTAAAAAAAAATCCATGTTAAATACCATTTATTTTTAATATCCTTAGACACTAAAGACAAAGTATACCTAATGAAATATTCCCTACCAAATCACTTGGAATTTCCTGGAGATTCACCCTGCTACCTCTTCTTCTTCACTCCCAAAATGAGTATTTCTGAAACAAGAAATATTAAGAATATTCTATGAGGTATTTCAGGGCTGAAGAAAAGCTTCTCTCATGGCTAAAAGTCTCTCCTCTAAATTCCATGGAGTCCCACAGTGCTGATTTTGATTTTCACCCATTGTATTCAAATGCCACCAAGTGACTTTGTGGTTGTTCCTATTTTACACTGCTGTAAATACAATCAGGATTACAGTGTACACCCAAACACAGGTAGGCTGTGAGTGCTCCATCCATTCTGGCACACTACAGAATAATGCAGGGCCATTAGACAAATGCACTGCTGAATCAATTATTCTGGTTTGAGGCAACAACTTCTGGCCTCTAGACAAATATTAATTTCAATCTCTCCAGTGTCAACAGTCCTGCTATTAACATATATATCAAAGACACTGTTATTATGACAAACCTAATAGCCTTCCTTTTCCACATCTAATCACATTTTAAAGAGTTCTAACTTCAAACTGGACTTTGATAATTTATTATATTAAATGCAGATATTCTTTGCTATTTTTTTACTGATAGCCTTTAGAACAATTATAAATACCTGACATTCAAAGAGGTTATGCAAATTTACCCTAATAGTTTTCATTTTTTACATATTCAGTTAAGAACTAATAGTCAGGAACATTATGTTTTGTTCCATAAACTCAGATAAAGTATTTTTCTTTTTTTTTTTCTCAAAAAACCAAACAAACTAAAAAACTCTAACAAAAAAAGCTCCAACTCTGTTAGATTCCCTTCATGAATAGTCTTAGAGCATGTAAATTTTAGAAATTTCAATCCAGAAAGAAATCTAGCTCTTAAACCCACCACATGCACAGCTGTCATGTCAGGCTATAACAGTGGGATCCAAATGCTCTCCTGTCACAGCAGTACCTCCAGCAGCACTGGCTGTCCATGGGGAGAGCACAGAATATTTCAGCTCCCAGCCAGGTTTGAGCATGGACTGTGTGGGGGTTCAGGGCACCATGATGCCAGAGCTGCTGCAGGTCATCACTGGAGGTGCCAAACTGGCACTCTAGGAGGGGGAAAATGGAGCAGAGGGGTTGGGGAGAACCTGCAGCAGAAATGCAGAGAGGAGTAACAGGTCCAGCCCTGGCATAAAGCTCAGTGTGGTACCCAAGTGAAGCCATTTGGAGACTTCTCCATTTACACCATGCCTGGGTGTTAGAGCCCACCAGCACATGCCAACAAACCTGCAGCAGGAACACGGGGCAGCAGCCACCTACCCCTGCACCTTGATTTGAAAAATTAACTGGGGCAGAGATAAGACAGTGTAGCCCAGAGCAAACATTTGCTCAGCTGGTAATGGTCACTGCCCAACCCTGAAAAAGTTAGGGCAGCCTTGTAGCTGGGACATAACCAAAGGAACACAGGAATCCCTCTATCCACTGAGCACTACATGCTGACCTGTCCAGGCACACACGTGCATTACACCCCTCAGATGCATTCCCCACCACACCTGGTGCAGGAGACCAATAAGCCTCCACGACAGTAACATTTCTAAATTTTACTCTAAGACAGTGCCTCCCTATTTCCAAGAGCTGTCTACAAGCAATCCCAAGGTTCCACAAAAACTGTGATTTCCATGGGAATTAGCAGTGCTATGCCCTAACCACCTCCCTTGAGATGAGACACACTTGGCCCTACTGAGGGGAGAATGGGGTAGTCTGAGGTGCCCATCCAGGAAGGAGTGACCTCACAGCTGAACTAATGTGGTACTTGCTGTACCCTCTGATGCCATGTTAATTGAATGGCTGCCTTGGGAAATAGTTATTTACCAATGACCTTGGCACAACGTCTCTCTGAGTCATTTTCCATGTTGTTATTACAGTCAGTTTGGTGGGAATTTCCTTCAGCTGTGACCACAGAGCTGCAGAACATCCAGAGATAGACAGCAATCCTGCCCTGTTTCCATGCACGGTCCTGAAGGAACAGAAGTCATGTCCCAATGCACAATGGGATGTGGATGGGGTCACACATGGAGGTCAGGCCCAGTGTGATTTCAAAAGTTTCTGTTTGCATCCTGAACAAATGAGAGACACTGGGAAAGGGTAAGAGGCTGGACATTATATTCATGTCAGCTCACCTCACTGTAGGATAAGCCTACATCTTCTTTCCACCTCAGAAGACAGGTATTCTCTCCTTTTAAGGGTCTCTCTGCCTTCCCTGTAATTGGACTGGGTTCTAGCCCAGCATCTTAAGGTCCAAGGCTTGCTGTCATTTACATGAAAGGAAGAAGGAACTGGTTTTCTATGCAGCATGTGTTTCTAATAAAATGCATATTATTATTTCTTTAATTGACCACAGTGTCTTAGAAGAGGTCCCATATCTGTATACGAATTAAGTATTTAGATACTCTGTTTGAAATCCCTTTTCTCAGTGACCCATCATGCAACCATTGTGTGCATTTTGGCAGGCTACCATGTTGCACATGTGCAGCAAATACAGCCAGTAACAAATCATTGTGATGTCCCAAAAAGCATATGTTAAACTTGCCCCATAGTCAGCGCTCCAAATACAACATTTTGCTCATTTTACATGTCTTTTTTTGGTCTGAATACAAAAAGCAATCAGATCTCATTGGGGAGTTAATCACTTGTGAACATAGAGCAATGAAATTATCTAACACAAAGGGCCCTTTTTTTCAACCTTAAAGTCACTAGTGAACCTTCACACATTTATTCACTGTTGAAAATGATTTTGTAATTATTTTGAAAGAGTCATTTTGGGGGGTATGTGAAATCACTTCAACAGAAATACTCATATGAGAAAGCACTCAATGTAAAGATGATGTAATTGGACTTACAGTGTTTTTTACATTCAGTTTCTGTGAAGCCAGTCACTACCAATGACTTTGTTGCTATTACTTACAGGTTATATCCTGCATTTCATAACAGACATTTTTCACAGCTAAGTCTATAGGGTGAGCTATTGCAAACAACAAAAATACTCAATGGTCAGGAGCATTTTCAGTAATAAAGATGCGCTGTGGTCAGAATTTATGTCCTCACTCATCCAAAATTAATTTACAACACAAATCCCAAGTCTGCATCCAAGTCTTGTGCCAATCAACCATTCCAGTTTATATCTGCAATTCATTTTTACAGGGTCCAAGAAATACAGACACACATATTTCAGCCACATATTTTTCTTACATCTGAAAAGGGGGTGGGCACATGTAAAATCAGCTTTTACAAAAAGATATCCATAAATATGTATTCCAGAGATGACATTTTCTTGTTACTGCAGGGCTATAAATCATTGCCTCTTCCTATGTGATATGAGTGTAAAATATTTAGTTCATATTAGTATACATCCATACATTTACTGCAGGTTGACTGCAACCTGAAATTCAAAGGATACTAAAGAGTTTACAGGGTATCCTAATATTAATAAAATTTATCAATATTTGAAGACCTCAGTGTTCTATGTCTTCAGTTTATGAATGATCAGCACGGGCAAGCATCAGAAAATAAAGATAATAAAGACAATGCAGGATTAGTGGTATGCTGCAGAAAGAGAACCTTTCTGGTGCCACATGCTGAGATGATGCTAACATTATGGTAAGAAAGCATTCTCTTTGATTGCTCTAACACCACTATATTTCTGAAATGGTTGCTTTTGTTACCATCAAAATCAGAAGAGGTAACTTAAGACTTCATTTGTTCCGTAACCTACAATAAGGACTTCTTAACATCATAAACACTGCAAGTTTTTTTTTATTATTCTATTGTGAATCTGACACAATTTTACTGTTTTCTCAGAGTTTGAGTTTGGATTGATTTAATGCACTAATGTAGATAACTTTTATACCACCAAATTAACAAGACTAAATAAAAAGGTATCCTGCATATATGTTTTATATACCTTATATATTTTATCCCTTTTGAAATTTGCTACCTTTTTTGTGTGTGATTTTGACATAAATGTGCAATTAACATCAAATTAAAATGTTTCCTTTGATTTAAATAGTTTAAATGTAAACTATTAAGTATGCTACAAATGAAAATTGAGGGCAAAGTGTTTTATCTTAAATGTATCTACCCTAAGGATCATTGCCCAAAGTTATCTCAGCCTCTCAAAAAACACTCACTGCTTGACCTTCAAACTTTCTCATGCATTAGGTTTTAAAAAAAAGTTTGTCCAGTAAATTATATTGCTTTTTTGAGAGGAGAAAAATAATTACACAAAACCAGTTCTTACTACATAGAGAACAAGACCAAATCCTTAGATGATCTGGGTAATGGAAGCATTATTCTTTAACATTTAAAACACTAACATGCTACCCAGAATTAAAAATTAAAGATCCAGAAACAGACATTTTACTGTATGAATAAAATCTGTTGGAAAACGGGGTGTCAATTCCATTCTGCAAGGGTTGTCATTTCTTTTGTTTGGCCAAAATTTCTGTCTGCCATAAGAATGCATCAGATGCCAAGGGAAGCACTTTGTTTCTCTCTTTTCAAGTAGCCATCAGCAATCTTCAAACACATATAAAATTAACAAAATATGATTTGGCTACACATTGTTGAGTTTTACCAGACATGTTAGGGAAAGGAAGGGTTTGTGCTATTTTCCCTTAACCACCAGCAACAGCGTCATTATGGCTATTTTAAAAAGTTGCTGCGCTGCACTTACTGTGGCACATGGGACTGAAATTTCCATTACAATGCTCCAAGCCTGCCTCAGGTCCTGGAGACTGTGGGTATTATTTTTTTAAATGTTAATTTTTATTTTATTTTTACTTCATATGTAGAAATCTGACAGCACTTAAAATTTAATCATTCAGGAGCTTAATCCAGGATTTCTTTCAAAGCTTAAAATTCCCTGTAAAGCCAAATTCCTTGATGTGCAAGAAATGCAGAATCAAACCCTAGGTAGCTGGATCCAAGCTTTGTTTTATCAGCCAAGAAACAAAGTTCCCCTGATTTAAAGTACTGCACATAACACTGCTAAGATAAGGATTTAGTTTCCCAAGCCAGGGCCTGATGCTTTAATGAGCTGTGGGGAGGCTCACACAGCCACACTGACTCCACTTGCAGGGAACTCCAGTTCTGGCCAGGTTTCCCCATTTCCCCTTGACTCCAACAGGAGAGAAAACCATCCTTTACACTGTCAGTTCATTATATTTTGAGACCCCCTAAAAAGCATTTATTCCACACCCTCTGAATTCAGCAGGAACAGGACATTTCTAGAAGTGGGTTATTTTCGTTATTTTGATTGATATTATTAACTTAACAGTAAGAATAACTAAAGAGCACAGAATGAGAGACTTTTTAATTTGCTTTTCTTTTCTAACAGAGACATCAACATAGCTCCAAAATTGCTCATCATCATTTATAAAAATTATAACCAGTACAAAACCTTGTGGTTGATGCCTCTATATGAAGCAACAAGTAAAATGACATTTTTTTTCTATTTGAAATACATAAATTATCAGTAAAGGCACATTATCAGAGCTGAAAAAATTGACATATTGGTCCAATGTAAGAGTATTTTGTCCAACACGTGTAACAAAAGGCAGAGTAGGGCTTTTTTCCATTACCCATCTCCCTTAGTCGTGTTCTGAATCGCTGTGTCTCTTAACAACAGTCACACTTTAAGGCACCTAGGGACCTTTTACGACAGTGCTGCTTTATGGCACCTCTTGCGACCGTCGCACTTTGCGGCACCTTTTACGACAGTCGCGCTTTACGGCCCCGCCCCTTTCACAACAGTCGCGCTTTACGGCACCTTTTGCGACAGTGCTGCTTTACGGCACCTTTTTACAACAGCGATACTTTACCGCAGTTTTACAACAGTCGCGCTTTGCAGCACCTTTTACGACAGTGTTGCTTTACGGCAGCTTTTTACGACAGTCGCGCTTTCCGGCCTCTTTTGCGACAGTGCTGCTTTACGGCCCCTTTTACGACACTCTCACACACGCCCTTGCACACCTGCTCACACTCATGCACTGTCTTTCACTACTCACACTCACACGCACACTACTCACACATGCACACACTCTTGCACAGTACTCACACTCGCCCACTCTTGCACACTACTCACAGTCACTCACACTCGTGCTCACATCTGAAGAACCAACGCCAGCCAGAGGACACCAAGCCGCAGCACTGGAGTGAGGTCAAAGCCATGGAAGATCCCTCATGAGCCAGTCAGGAACATCTTTGCCATTTCAGCAGGGGCTGCCTGGGATATGGTCCTCTCCAGGGAGCACAGGGACACGTTTGCTTTAATATGAGATAACTCTATACGTGGGATGGGCTCCTGACCCAACGGCTTCCCCTTCTCCCCCATACCAGACACATCCAGACAGAATCAAACTGTCTGACAGCCTACAACAGCACCTGAGCTCACCCCATTCATCTCACTTTGGGGAGTGGAGGGGATAGCTGTGTTACACCTGTAGTAATAATTGGCAAATATTGAGCCTTTGGAATGACCTCAGCCGGACTAAGTTTTGCTCACAGCCAGTTTGTGTCACCAGCCTATTTTCAAGGTATTTCATTACCCCTGCTAGCTCTGAGTCTAGTGATTCTGAGGTATATGTCACTAGCCTGAGTGCTACCCAAATCTGCTGTACAGAGGGCTGAGCAGATCAAGAGGGATCAATTTAGAAGGTCGGATTGCGAAAGGAGGAAGGCCTACACACTTTTCTTAGTGTGACTGTATTTGCTCTGAGGATGCATGGCTTATTAACACTCTGGTTAATAACGCACATTTATACCTTTGAAGAGATAAAAACCTGTTTGCCGAGATTTGGGTAGAAGTTTCTCACATGCTTTATAAATGCAGGCCAGTACACTTTAAGCAGGTCACACCATGTCCCCTTGAAGAGCTGCAGGCCCGAGCGCCACATGAAACACCTCATCAACATTTCCAGTCCAAATCAAACTCACCCCAATGGCAGCAGAGCAGTGTTCTGTATCCCGAGGCACAGGAATGACACACGGCCACTGCACACAGAACAAACAGCAAAGCCTCAGGTAGCTGGATCCTTACCCGCTCTCAGGGATTTTTTCCCTGACTCATGCCGGAAAATTGCACGCCAATTGAGAAGGATGAGAGGAGCCTGGCAAGGCTGGACACCTGCATTGCAGTGTTTTGGCATGTGCCCACAGCCCCAGCAGGGTGCCAGGCTGCAGCAGGGGCTGGGAGAGCAGGGGGAGCTGACCCTCCCTCAGCCCAGTCACGAATGCACGGCGAGAAAGGGAGGCCTGCTCTGTCCTTGCTCCTTCCATCGCACCAGAGGGTGTGCCAGGCCAGGTACTCACAGCTGACTTTTCTGAAGGGACAAGGAAACACATCCTCCTCGTTTTTGTTTTGGCTTTACAAGGGAAAAAGTGTGGAGTAGCTCTAAAACAACATGGCAAAAGAACAACATCCAGCACGATCATCTGCACAGCACTGGGCAGGCACACTTAGCACCTTGTACAAACACAACACAGCTTCATTAATCGCTCCCAATGCACCTAGTTGTGGGGACAGACAACACACAGCTCTTCATAAATGCATATGGTATGAACCAGCACTTGCCTTTTCCCTCAGTTAGAGCGTTATTGCACAGGTTTGGCAACCCAAATGGTCACTCCAAGATTCTTTGGAGCCTTTGTGCACTCGGCAGGCAGAGGAGCGGCAGCAGCAGCAGCCAGCTGGCCGGCAAGGCTGGACACCTGCCAGGGTGGCTCGCCTCCAGCTCTGCAGCCCGTGGAAGCTTTGTAGCAGGAAGTAGCTGGCAGACCATCAGGGAGGATGCATTTTGTCCATTAGGTAACTGAAGCATAATTTGATGGAAGTTAACACACACAAAAAACCCCAAAAGAAATAAATAAAAAGACAATGCTTGCTAAAGTTCACAAGGAGACAGTCACATGGAAACTTGTTCTATGGTTTGAAGTGAGAATTGTAGCACTGTGAGATATATGACATGTTGGTGACATTGTCCCTACATCACACACCAGTTTTGCTTTGTGCAGCCTGCCATTTCATTTTCAGAGCTAACATTCTTTGGAAGTTTCCCACTTCCTACACCGCATACAAGAATATTTTCAATATCCCAAAAACATTTCTACTTGTAATAGTAAATAGTTAGTTATGTAATGGGTTTTCTCCTTTCTTTCAGCTTTGAGAGCCTTCTAATTCAGAGACTGGACTGTTACCAGCAGTAAAAGAACAGTATGTTTTAACAGGTGTGTCTAGGGGTCTATTGATTTGGTCCTAGAAACACAAGGGATGCAAAGGAGACCTTTGCCTTTCATCAACTAACCCTTCAGAGATCTTAAGTATGGAAAGGCTTGTTATGATCTTTTAACTGACCTCCACAATATTGGAATAAATTTTCATTTAGCAATTACTACATGAAGGCTGCATCACGAAAGGTAAAAAAATCTACTCTTTGGAAATTCTTCCAGACTCAGTGTAGAAATGCCAAGTGGTAAAGCATTCACTGCAACTCTGAACACTCTGTTTAAGCAGTGGATAATTTCACTGTCAAACAGAAGCACCTGATTTCTAATCTTAAACTGTCAGATTTCAGTGTCCAACCACTCCATCTCACAGAGCACACTGTGCTTCTATGCCCTACTTGCTGCTCAGTTTCAACATTGGTTGTAAACTCCTCATGGCTCTTTATGATGTATCTGGCATAAAGAGATCAACTTGCTACTACTACTACCACCATCTACTAGCACATTAATCTTTCTAACCAGCACATCCCTTCAGATCTCACATTCAGGTATTTATCAACAACCCTGAAATTATCTTCATAGTAATTGTATTCAAATAAATTTTTCCTTCCAGTAACTGTGACTTTTATGTGTTTGCAGATACCACAGCTGTGAAAAAAACCTCTTACCACAAATCTATTACAGACTAACTTGTTAGATTGTCACTGAGCTCAAACAGCACCTTTCTGCTCAAGTGTTACAGAGATTGAGGCACTCTCCACTCCTCTGCATATAGATCTGACTTATTGTTCAGCTCCATCTTGATCTAGACTCACATTTTGATGGGCTTAAAAGTGAACATGCATATGTCTGACAAGATGTGAGATTAACTTCTCACATTTTCTTAAGCAGCAATGGAAAAATCCATTTCTTCCTGCTATAAAGGCCTCTCTCATTCTCATTTCTCACTGACCACGAATATACATTATTATGTTCCTTAAAATACCATGAAGAAAGGTAGAGAGTGTATCCCAGTGCTGTAATGGCCAGACCTTGAGATTAGTTTTCCCTGTGCTTCATACTCTTGAGGGTATTTAACAGAGGGCTAGCAAAGGGTAGACTGGAGGGGAGAAAAATCTTCAATCCATCTCTGTACCTATATCTATCTCTGCCAGAAGATTTAGTGGCTTATATTTAGGAAACACCACTCAGTTGGCAATTCAGAGAAAAAAGTGCATATGGAGTTAGAACATCACTGTGCCCACCAGAAACACTGGCTGTGAACAAAGAGAGGACTCCAGAGACCGTGATGGTTTGAATTCTGCATCAGCTGTCCTCTGACTTCTGGTGGTATTCCTTCTCACAGCCAAGATAAGAGCAGCTGAAGTCGACTTTCCTGTGCTCAGTAAGCCCCAGAGTGCTACAGGTGGTTTTTTTCATTGCAAATACCCTACTGCTAATATGGAAAAGAAGCAAAACCACATATAATTAAAAAAAAAAAATCCAGGAAAACACTTTCACACTTGCTGCAATATTGAATGCACTGAAAATCCATGGGTATTACTATGGTTACTACTCCAGAGATAACTAAGGTTTCCTTCTTTCTCTTACTTTGCCGGTTTCTCTGTTGTGCTTTATTCACAAGAAGAGTTCAATAACAAATTATCCTTAATTTACTGCTACTAACAATGTAGGCAATTTTTGGTCCCAAGTCTGCTGCCTTAATACAGGCAAAACAGTCAGTGAGGCAGACAGAATCCTTGCCTGAGTTAAGAAGGCAGGATTAGGCCCACCTTATTATACAGTTATTTATTACACAATGATAATTAACACGAGGCAGACAAGCTCATTTATTTGGCAACAGCAATGTTGGCTGAAACACACTGTTAAAAAATGCTGAGCATAAATAATATGAAGAAATGCTTATGCAACAATAAGAAAATGTATGATTGTGTATTCTATCACACAGCTTAAAAACTGCAGGTTAAGCAAATTACCACTGGCACTGCATATCCATAATTCTGCCGATCACCTAAATGAATGATCAGGTATGATCCTTTCAATTCTAGCAGCGTTTCTTTCTAAATACCTCACTATTTAGCAGCCTAAAGGGAGCCAACACATCAGTAGTGCCTTCTATGCACTGTTGAGTCCCAGCTTGAGCACACCAAACTCTGAGGCCTTTTGAAATCTTTAAAGACAATCACACATGAGACAGTTTCTATATTGCAGGGCTGGGTAGCGCTACTGCAGCACAAAACAATATTTCAAGCTTTCTGATATACATGTGTCACCTCTATGTGACAAATAGCTTGTATTAATTAGGCACTAGACTTGGTGAGATTGCTGTTATTAACTGAGAGAAGATGGGTTGAATTTAATTGTGTGTGACATCAAAGCCAAGTGACTGATATTTCAAGCATCATTTAAAATGTTTGATATTGGAGTCATTGTATTCACATAAAGACTGTCTAAAAATATAAAGGAGAATGATGACAGAGGAACTGAAACGCATTCATACAATCCATCTTATGAAGTGAATTTGATGTAATTTTGCTTGTATTTTTGACCCAGTGTTGACAATATTTATTTATTTAGTTATATAAAATTATTACTTTGAAGAACAGTTTATTTTTCTCAGTACTAATTTTGTAGACAGCTGGGATGGTTTGTATTGGTTCCAGCATCAATATTCTCAGAAATGTGGACATAAGGGAGGGGGAACATAAAAGATCAGCTTGCACTGAAATTTGCTTTATAGCCATTAATGAACACTATTTAGAAAATGTTTACTTAAGAAAAGCAGACTGCACATTATTCTGGCAAACGTCCAAAAAAGCTTGAAAAAAAGAAAGGGGGAAAGGAAACTATGTTTAAAATTGCACATGAAAGAATATATTTAAGGACTAAGAGCTTGCTATTTTGCTATGCACTGTACAAATAGTGACTATCTTACACTCATCAGTATGTGAGGAATGCTGTTTTAGGGTCAAATGTTTCTCTCATTTAAGATGCTGGCAAAAACCCCCTTCAGTTTGACAGGGCAGAATCATACTTGTGATGTAGCATGATAATGTATATGGTGTTTTGCTAAAAAGTGGGTCGATAAACAATTCCCCCAGAGGATACTTGTCTATAATGCTTCTGCATTGTACCATTTCCTTTTAGTTCTTTCTTTAAAAATAAATAAAATAAACCACTTGCTTATTCCATGCTTGCCATGAAGCACACAAAACAATCCAACTGAAATCAGCTTAATTAAACCACAATGTGTTGCAAGCAAACATGTATCCCCCAGGTCTTCCCAGGCAGGCAAATCTGAAATGCACGACAGCCAAAAGTAAATATTAACAATTTCACAAACCAGAAAGACAATGTTCCAGTCAGAAAAACCTCCCCATTGCTAGTGATGCCCTAGACTCACACCCTATAGAGCAAGGAGGGACCGTCAGGCTCACCAGAGGTGCCTTCCCCTTTCTGCAGCCCAAGAAAGTCAAAATATAAAATCCAATATGTATAGTATACATAAATTAAATACATATGTAATGTGCATATATATACGTGTGGATTTTCATGTGTGTAAAAATGTGTATGTTATTTTATATTAGAATTAGTACTGCCATAGTCACACAACCATGTACATACAAGTGATATAACCTCATCCCAGTGGGATTCAGTTCTCAGAGAGGCTTTATCGTCCCAGGAATGTACTCTAAAATGATCAGACAAAATGCTTAATCACGTGCTTAATTGTAAGAACTGATTTTGATGGGGAAACTGATGTCCATAAAGCCAAAAGACACATAAATACCTCAGCAGCTGTATAGGTAGAAAATCCAATAGCTGATAAAGAATTCATGGACAAACTCCAGTTTATGTGAGAGCAATTCTCCCCTGTTTCTTCACAGCAGTGGATCAAAATCTTTTTTGAAATTTTCCAAATTCTCTTGTCCTTAATTATAATACAAAGGTGCACCTTTTCCTCACTTTGTACAGGATTGACATAAGCCTCAGGTTTTAACTAGCCTTCTGCTAAGAAAAGATTTAAATTATTTCATTGAAAAGCAAGGAAAAAAACTTAGTATGTCTGGCAGCATTCTTTGGCAGTTGCAATATCAGTTTTAGCATAATTGATAAAGTAATTTAAATAACAAAGCAGGTTTTTCTATCTATGAATAGATAACAGAAGTAGCTCTGGATTCCCTGCAATTCATTTGTTATTAGGAACTATTTAGGGAATAATTATAACAACTTCTCACTGCTCTGTCCCTCATCTGACAGGCAATCACTGAATTTTTTTTAAATCCATCAAACATGTTCCTACTTTTTGATAAAATTTGAAAAGCTCTCTGAACCAGGTTGCAGTTCCATAGTTGCAAATTAGAAATTATTCCCCATACATATATATCTAAAGGTGATTAAAATGCCCTGTTTCCATAACTGTTCCTCCCAGAAAGCTCATCCGCCTAAAAGAATATTCAAGGGAAGCAAATATTTAGGAGTGTGAATACAATCAAAGCAAAAATGCAAACAGATGTCTGAGGGAGTTGTGTTGTTCCTTCTACCCAGCTTGCATTGAAAGCTTTATATTTTGAAATTAAATAATTTAAAAAGAAAGAGCTCTTCCTTTGATTTGCCACAGAATGTGCTTTAAACTAAACTCATGCTTAAATTCTGTTGCCCCTGAAATCAGTTATTTTTCCTGACTAATGCTTTCTGGTGAGTTGGTTATGGGATAAAAATGTCAAAGGGAAATGTAACAATCATAACCCTGTGCCCAAATACATACATGTATTTAAATGTAGCTCAGAGATATTATTTGGGTTTGTAATCAGGAATTTTCATAACACCTACAGAAAAGTAGGCATCAATCTATTAATAGCCTTCATTTGTCTTCAGAAAAATGGTGAAAACATTAAGGCAAGGTTTTAAAAGGGGGTAGGGCTACTTCTCCTTTGAAGTATAAAAACTATTTAAAGTATCAAATATGCCTGTGACAAAAACGTTTCTTTTGTTTAACATAAGCCAAATTTGTTTGGTCTTTAAACCTAACCAGTATGTTCTTGTCTGGGACATGACCTTTTTGGAACTGCTTTTTGAGCATCATTGCAGTGACTGAAATACCAGTAAGTGTGTTTTGGATGGCTTCCAGTCAGCTCATCCACCTGTGTGTTGTGAGAGCCTGAGCCTGCTGCACTGCTGCTACGCAACAATGCCCCAGGCATTCTTCTTCTCTCCTCACAAACACACGTGACTTTCAATTTTTGCAACCATTTGGAGTTCACTGGCAGATTTATTGACCAGGAAAGTTCATGCCTCCTCTGTGCTGCCCAAATAGGCTGTGTTTTGTTTTGTTTTGTTTTTGGCTGGACTTCTACCTGACCTCCAATGCTGTAGGAATCATTTTACACCAGCAATTAAATGCTGGACTAGTTATTTGTAGCTTGCAATTGTCCCCATTTAGAAGACTAACTGCCCAATTGCAAAGCTTCTAAATGGGTGCAATTGCAAGTTCAAACAGTTGGGCCCACGTGTAATTACGGTCACAAAATTGGGCTCACTTATGTCGGAGGTTGCTGCAGAAGACACGGGCCACCAACTAAAAGTAATGGTTCTCTGCCTGGTTGCTGCTATGTGCTGTTCATTACAGCAGGAGGAATGAAAGGAAAAGCCTCTTGGTGGGAATGCAGAAAACAGAAATACATTAAGACAATTTGAGACTATAAAGTGATCAACGTGGCGCCTAGGACAAATGATCATAACTGTCTCATGCCTAATCACCCATTTCAGACACAGCTTTATGAACAAGTTTTGTTCTCTTTCATGGCTTTTCTCTTATTAAGGCAGAACAGTGTCAGTGGTCAGAGGACTCAATTCCAGATACCAGAGGCACAGGCTGTGGAATGCCACCGGCCATTTTAAACCATCTGCTGAACCTACAGCCTTTTTCCTTCTCTCCACTTGAAAGAAGTTGATCAAGAAAACACCAGCTGGAGGTTTTTTCTCCTCTCACATAGTAAGACAGTAGGTAGTGTGCTACTGCTGTCAGGGAAATTGTGTCTAACTCATCCTAATCATAATTAGAAGAAATTTCCCACCTGTTTCTCCCCAGTTCAAAAGTATTTTCAATAGTTGAAGGGCATACCTCCACAGGTAAAGGCTCCTTTCTCCTGACAGCGTGATACCCTGCACCTATATGGGGTTCTCCCCAAAGCATATTCCAGCCTTGACAATGGGAGTGCAGCCCTACAGACCCAGGCACTCCCAAAAGCATCCTGTTCACCAGCCCTTCATTACCACTGCTTAACACCACGGCACAAGTGAGAAACAGCTCTGCTGCATCCACACGAATTCCTACATCACAGCCTCCTCCAACCGGTGTGCCTAATCAGCCGCCGAGCATGTCAAACCACTGCTGTTCAGCTCATCTGCTGATGACATGAGACACATCTGGGCAATGGAACAAAGAGAATATTCTAAAATGATTATGCTAAAATGAGAATTAATATTCATCCCCAAAAGGTGCAACTGCCAGCCCAGAACAGTAAATAAAATTGACTATGCTACAGTGCCAGTCTTGGGGACCAGGTTCTCCTAAATCCATTGAAAGCAAATTTCATTTACTGAGGATGAGGCCATTGAGACAGATACTCAGGTAAAACAAATAAATTTAAATATAATTGCATTTTTTTTCAGTATCACGTGCATTGCAGAGTGGATACATTTTGTGGGGATCCAACAAATGATATTTTAATGTACATACATAATTTATTGAGCAAGCAGTAGACTTGGCTGAATGAATGTCAGCCATTGAAGATCCAACATGGTGTATTTTCATGCTTATTACTCGGTACAATAGCAAAGAAGGAAGCATTTAACATATTTATGAACTTGAAACATCTCTCAAGTTCCATGATGCAGGACTATCACAAATGTTATCACATCCTTCTTCTACGGTCACAATAAGAAGTAAGTGAAGCACTTGCTATGTATTTTCAACCTAAAAATGGTTGAAATAGTTACAGACTGCCACCTATATTACTCTTTTACAATTCTTGCGGTACTGTGAAATACAGCTAGAGAACATAATCTACCTTTATATCTTGTCCAGAATTACCATTTATCTTACATAAAGTGAATAAGATTCAGTAACTAATTGCTGCAGATTTTGTTTAAAATTATAACTACTGGATTTTGAAAAATCTAGTGGTTCCAGCTCCAAAAAAAGACAGTTTTAATAATATGTCTATCATAAAGCAAAATTACCAGCTGTCTGTTTAAAAGTAGCCATTTTTTAGGTATCTTCACTCAAAAGTTTACATTGCAGATGTGCCTGATGAGTGTAAGGTAATGGGAGTTCGGATTCCATGATCCTGTCCTTGGCCCTGCCATTCTGATGAGATATTTCACTGGATGCATTAATTAGCTTCAAAAGTTTCCCTTTACTGTAGTTGCTCCCCATAAGCAAGTCCTTGATTTTAGACAGCAGGAGCAGAATTCATTTCATATCAGCTTAATTGCCTCCAATTACCTACAGCCTACCTAGAATTACCTTGTGACCAGAATTAGCTGTGCTTATTTCTTTCCCCCCCAGCCCTAAATGCAGCTAAGACGCAGAGTTTCAAGTTCAGAGGTAGAATCTCTGTGACCGCTCTGCAAAGTTAGACTTCAGAGATGAATCACATTCCTACTTCCAGTGCTGAGAGGCCTTTGCCTCCCATTGATTTCAGGAGGAGCTGCATGTGCTTAATGTCCAAAGTGTAGTGGCCACATTTTGAGGCCAGCTCTGCACTTAGTGCCTCCCATCGCTCTCATTAGGCACCTGGAACCTGACCCGGATCACGGAGCAATCACGGCCGCTGCGCCTCGCCACGGCACCCCCTCCACCCTGCTGGGATAAAGCACCTATTTGGACCTCTTTGGCTCTGAAGATTCACTGGAGAGGGGAGCACAAGTGTTTCTGGAGAGTGAGGAAGAAGAAAATTACTCTTTCAACAGGCTATCATTACATAAGTAGGCTAATATAATTTTTTTTTTCTCTGACAACTGATTTGTAGAAGGTAGGGGTAGCACAGTCTACAGCAGCTTAATATGTCCTCAGTCCCCACAGGTCTGCTCAAGGCAGAAGAGAAACACAGGAGAAGCAATGCCAGAAGACACCTGGGGAAATGGTGTCCCCTTCCTCCTGTGGGCTCATGTGGAAAACCCTGAGAAAATTTTCAAACTGATTTGCTTTCTGTTTTCCTCATTGTTCAATGATAATAAAAAAAAGAATGGCAAAGACAAAAAGCCTTTAAAGGATAAGGCCTGGAGATTTATTTCCATTTCCTGGACTAGTGAAACCACCCACTAGCTTACATAGCCCTTAGGCATCCTCTTCCCTGAATTTATCCTCACAGGACACCATTGCTTACAGTGTTTCTATTCTATATAGGTTCTTATACTGCCCTCGTCACCGTAGTAGCTGAGTGCCTTCAGGTGGTGCATTATGCAATGTGACTAACATCTGTGACAGCCAAAGCAGGAGGCAAAAACAGTTAAGGCCCCAGTAGCTTTCCCCCTACACAGCATTTCACTTTCCGACACTAATAACTTTCTCTCTGTGAATACACAGCTAAATTGTTGTGGTCACATTTGTAGCAGATCAGCAACGTTTTGTTCCCTCTGAAGCTGAATTTCTCATTTTAGTATGGCAGTGTGGGGATCGTTCTCCTTTACTTCGTTCACTGAAATGCCAAAGGCTGGATATTATTCTTCAATTATATTTATTTTAAGACTATCAGCAACCACAGAAAGAAATAATAGTAATAAGAAGAAATAAGAAGAAGAAGAAGAAAGACAGAAATAAAGAATATCAGTGACCACAAAACCATGGTAGGCATGGTAGCCTGGACTGGAGATGCAAGACACAGGCTTCAAAAAGCTCTGTGTAAGACACAGCATTTGGCACTACCTGCAGTGTGAGAGGAAATTTTTCAGCACCAGACTCAGCCTTACAAGCCTTGGGGTGGAGGTTAAAGGGGCACCATGTTCCCCAGGAGTGACAACTGAATATCTCGTTGCAGCAGAACTCGCATCTGGGAACAATATGCCTGCAAATCTTTTAAACGCATGCAATTGCTTTGCCAGAGCAATTGATATGTTGTGGGAGGAACATTGCAGGGCAGGTGGTTGCTGTGAGATGACCCCACACTCGGGACCAAGAGGGAGACGTGAGGTCAGAGGTCAAGTGTGACTTGTTAGAAGCAGAAAACACAGTCACCTCTGCACTGCTGCCCACCCTGCAGCACACAGGGCTGCTGGATGCCACACAGGTTGCAGAACCCCTGTTTACTGGCACAAAACAAAGCAATAACATTTGCTATTATTTTTCTGATTGCATGAAATGCAATGTGGAGATGCATTAAATTCTATATGCAAATATAAAACAATATTCTTCTTTGCTGACTTAGGAGTGCTAGTTTACTGGAACAACAAGAAGGGTAAAATAAAAACAAACAGAAACTTATGTTAAATAAATAATCACAAAATTAAAAATCTCTTGGATCATTCTAGGCGGGTATTGTCTCACAGATTATTCACCTACCACTTCGAAGTTTTCTTTGACTTTAAGAAACCCTAAGGGAAAGTTAAGAATTTGGGGTGAAGGGAGAGAGCAGAGGATGGTTTTCTTGGATTTTGTGGGTTTCCTCCCAGGTGCCAGACACCACACAGTTAGAAACTGCCTACCTAATAATTGACCTGACATAATAGATAATGTAGGGAATGCTGTAGAGAAAACTGAAAAGGTATATTACTGATTCAAAAATTCCTTTCCTTTCTAGTATATTTTTTCTGCTATCATTCCAGAGGATCCGAGAGTATTTCACAAATTTTATATCCACATTCCAGGAAGGATTGCAAAAGCTGATTAAGAGCATATGCAGCAACAACACAATACCACAATTAGGATGGGAAAGGCAGAACACTAGACTTGATCTTGCCTCAAGCAGAATGTCCAATAGCAGTGAGCACTACACAGAAAGAGGGACAGAGCACAGATGTTCAGACCAGAAGACAAGCCAAGAAAGGCTTAAAAGATCACTGGCTACAAGACATTTCATAGAAAGCACGCTGCCTTATTGCTCTGTGAGCATTATCACACAAGACAATGCAGACTCTAATTTAAATAGTCAGAGGGACAGATCCTTAAGCCGGATGCCAGTTGGCTACAACAACAAATATGTATCGCTGTTCTGACAACATTCACTGCGGAAAACTGCGCTGGGAAGTGATTATCACAGAGACCCTGCAACTCACAGAATCCATCGATATCCTTCTGGGGTGACAAAGCCAGAAGGGCAGGGTAGGAAAACCGCCACAGCCTGGCCAAGGGGACACGAGGGCAAACAGTGCCTTCCTGTGGAGATTGCCCTGCCGTGGCTGTGCTCCAAGGGCACTGCTGCAGCACCTGACCGCGTCTGCAGAGCTCTGCATGTCACTGCTGTGATGCCACTGAGTACCAGCCTGCAAATACCAACTGCATTGCCTTGTAGGAGACACTGAAGATGTACATTCACGTGGAGGGCCAAAATAGTTGTATTGATGTAGGGAAGTATTTGCAAACTGTCAAATTTATAATTTCCAAAATGAAAAATTATTCACACAAGGCTTGCCTGATTCAGTTCTGCAGGCCTCTGGACCCCAGCCTACAGGGAGGAATGAGGAGGGAAATTAATCTGGTTGCTATCACTTTTGCTTCTAGCGTAACACAAAAAAAAAGAGGGTCAGATGTGCAGTCACACATGCAGTTTATTTCTTTAATTGCTATCTCCATTACAGAGATAAAGTAGGATAGAGTAAGTCCTCCATTACATAGGATAAAGTAATTGAGCAAGATTGTACCTATGACATGAAAGAAGTCACTGACTATGTGACCCATACTTTAATGGTGTGATACAAAGGTCAGGAGAATCGTTGGAAAATCTCCCATGATTTTAATGGCTGATACAATAATGTAAACTCAATATAATCAAGTGGTTAGAGCAGTGGCCATGAACCTAGGAAGACTGGCCCACCTCCCTGCTCCACACATGTTCAATCTCATGTTTAATTGCACAGTAATACTCATGATAACAAGATTTCTATTTGCTCAGTGAACACTGAAGTTGCTGCTCTCACACCAGTGTTTTAATGGTCTTTGTGGCACTTCTCTCTACAGTGCAGTCCAGGAGGATGTGGTGTCTCTCTTAAACTTTTGGTGTGCAGCTCCACCAAAAGTGAACATTTGGGGAATGGTGCCAGATGCAAGTGTATCTGCCAATCAACTGCTTGATGGTTTTGCTTGATGGTTGTTGCAGAAATGGAACCTCCTTTGGGGTCTCAAAGGCAGCAGGACCTAATGCTTCACTCCAGCTACCCCATACCTACCTCTACTATCAAAGCTGCTCCAGTGAATGAGCATGACACTCATCCCAGGAAAACTTTGTCCAAGTACATACTTTGGTCATGAGTGCTATCTGAGCTAGTTTCTACATCCATCTGTCAGTGTTAACAATTGCATGTACTGTCCGAGGCTGTTTGGACAAACAAGTGGGAGATGCAGCCATGTTTTGCAATTATGCCCTTATTGGAAAAAATAATTTTTATTATTTTATTCTTTGTTTTTGCCTTGTGCCATGATATTCATCTCTAAGTGAAGATGTCCTGACACCAACTGGATTGTAAATGTGGGTGCAAATACAATTTCTGTGCCATATTGTGTCACTCTCCTGCTTTTAGTTTTCTGTACATGACTCACCATGATGTACAGTGCAGAAGCTGTGATGCATGGCAGGTAACGAGGCTGGCATATCAGCCTACATGTGCCAGATGATGGTGTACTTCTCCCACCTATGCTTTTGTTCTAGGATTTCTGGGTTAAGGAAGCAGGCAGGATAAACACTGAGCAGTCAGTCAGAATGCATTTGAAGGCATGCAGGACAAGCCCTGGGATTTTTTTTATGTGCTTCAGATGCCATTTTAAACTGGCTTCTTTCCCTACTCAGTGTCTCTGTAACATGTAGATAATTCTCCCCTCCAGACCCTTACACCTTTTTGGTTAGCTCAGAGAGCAGTGTTGATCTTTCCCACCTGGACTGCAGCTATCACGCAGTGCCTGTCATTCTCATACAGATCAAAAAGGATTTTGCAGGCTGCTGCCCTTGATCTGTGCCTTGTATGTCAGTGTTAAATGCTTCAGCTGAGAGATGCCTGCTTAAAATACATCCTCACCATCAAACCAAAAGGTCCTGAGGCATGTGGAGCACTGCTTAGTAATGCCTCTGAGAGGAAGTCCTGGCCACCATGGCATCAGCAAGGCTTCCTGCAGCACCTGGCATTTTTGATGGAGATCATCCATCCAAGTAGTGACCTAATGCAACCCTGTATAACTTTTGAGCCCATGAGATAGCAGTGGATGTGCACATGTTAGGGTTTCCTTTTCGAAGGCAATTCGATGTGGTTAACAAATTCTGCACTCCAGGTACTCTTCATCCTACAGCTGCAACTGCTAGCACTTTTATAAATCTGTCTTAATTACCAGTGACCCTGTGCTCTTCAAATGCATCAGCAGTACAAGGGATGATTCAGGATGACAGGGTCACAAGCAATGGGAAAGAGTGTCTGATCCATGCCCCACTTACATACATCTCTAGCTCATAGACTATCTGCCCTAGATTAAAAAAAGTCTTCATGCCAAGAACTCTGTTTCAGTATCATTTAAAAGGACTTGGGTTCCAGCCCTCTTTTATTAAAGTGTGGTAGGATCAAATCTGTATAAGATACAAGCACTAGGACAGAGCATGTTAAATAAATGATTTGTGGATGTGAGAGCTAGTAAATTTGAGTCTTCTGGAGAACAAGGATTTTCACCCTCAGCCTAAAGTTAATTATTGCCTCTAAATTCACTTTTAACTTTTGATATGAATTGTAAAAACGTTTATGATTTTATGTCAAAAGATGATACAGAAGCTGAAAAGAATTGAGAGTTGACATGATAAGAACCTGATGCCCAAATTTGCTGTTGCTAGAAGTCATGCTGAGGAAGTCAACAGGCTCTAGAAAATTCTTCCCATCGCTGAGGATTTTTCCACAATGACAATGCTTTTGGGGGAGTCAAGGGTATAGCTGCCTATGAAAATGTTTGTCTCTCCTCATCCCCTCCACCACCAGCACTGCCCTGATCAGCAAACACAAGGAGGAGTTATTACATGCCACTTTCATTGCAGTGAAATAATTTAAATTATTTAAATCATTTAGAAATGAGAAATTACAAAGTAGCCTCAAGTGCATGCTTAGGTGCTTTGATGAATAAAAGCTCTCATACAACATGTAAAACAATCAAAATACTCCACTCCAAAACCAAGATGTTTATAAAAAGACATCTATCATGTTGCTCCAAGAGCTAATCTCACATCCTCCTCTGTCCTCACAACTGTGTCCTAATATTATGTTATGGCAAAATATTCTTTTTAAATAAATTATGGGAAAATAATTCAGTCTTGAATGTTCTATTATTTGTAAATCTAAATGCTTACATCTTTTGCTTAAAAACACAAATAATCCTCAGCATGCCTCTCTTTAGTGTGGCATAATATTAAGTCAAAAAGAGACATAGCTCTCCTCCTCTAACTGAAGGAAATTCATACTGGAAGATCTTACTGGTGTGACTGCTGTGATCACAGCAATGTGATTCTGCAGCCAATCACACAAAGATCATCAACATAGAAACACCAAAGAACTCAGTCCTGCCAAAACTTTAGGAAATGTCTGTTCAGCTACACTGCCATAAGCACCTATATAAATCAGTTGAAATAAACACATCCAGAAAAACTTGGAGAATTTTTGAGAAATTATGTTCTTTGTCAAGATTTTATTTTCCCTCAGTTTCTCTGGATTGATCAAACTAAGGAAAAGGAAGAATTAAAAACTAGCTGTAAAACCACCCAAAATATAAAAACAGAGGAGAACACCAGGTATGTGTAGTACCTTATGTAATTAGTTCATTTTTGTACTCAGAAGCACCTACATTTCAAATACAGTTTGTTCCTGTAGTTTCTTATACCTCAACTGATGTTTATATTTAGTTATTTAGTGTTCTCTCCAAGCACTACAGGTTTCTGGTGACATCACCAAGTACAATAATAACACCAGAACCAACTATTTGTTGTGATAAGAACATGGTTTTCTCCTAGGCTTTCTGCCATCTCTTATTTCCTCACCCAGTATGACAATCCAAGGGTTTTTACTTGTATCCCTTACTTGTAGCTGGGTGTTATTTTGCCCATGGTAACTATGTCTCTTCTCTCTATTTGCCCATATTGCTCCTAGGTCAGCCAAACCTATGTATTAAAAATGCAGATAGATAAAACATAAGTGTTCATAAAGGAAAAAACCTTTTTTGTTAATAGACCAATGTGTTCTCTTTTGTGTAATTAATCCTCTAAACAATGGAAAGATAGGGCAGATAAAGCACTAGAGAATTGTTTCTGATGGTAAAATTAAACTAGTAACTCTATTATGTTCTAATTTAAAATAGAAGTAGTGCATGACCAACACATTCTTTTCTCTTGAGAAAGTCTGAATACATACCAATGGAAGAGACATGGTGGCCAAACTCTGAGACATCAAAGGATGTTCCTCAGAGCCCTGCCACCTTTGCCACATTCCCAAAGCACCCACAAACGAGACAAGGAAAACACAACAGAAACGGGAAAACTTTGTGTGTGTTCATCTAGAGAAGATCAAATCCTATCTGTCTCCAGCAACATTATCAAAACAATGAAAATAGAGGGGCATCCAGAATGATGACTGCTAGAAAAGCCCTGAAATGTGCTAATCAGACTCACCTACCTGCCTGTGGTTCACTTAAATCTACTTTGAAAAACAGCACGGGCATGGGAACTCTATAAACTTTTATTCTGTTCTAGGAACAGACCCAGAAACAGCCAAATTTTCTGCAAGTGGGGGAGGTTCCACCACTTTCACACACCGCTCACCCACCTCCAGGGGAGGCGCAGGAATGCGGGAGCGGCGCGCAGGCAGGGAGGACAGGAGGGCATCGCTCTGCTCCGCTTTCCTCCGGCACCCCTGAGCCATTCTGGGCTTCTCGCAGTGCCGGGAGCCGCCCCTGCCCGGCCAAACCCTTCTCCATGGGGAGCTGGAGCCGCATCCCGGCCGGTCCCGCTCCGCTCCCGCATGCGGCGCCTCCTGCGCGCTGCCAGCGCCACCGCCGGGGCCGCCGGGCTCGCACAGCGAGGCAGCGGGGGTTTGTTCTCTCTGTCCTGTGCTTAATAACCTCAAACTTTCTGGCCATCCCCCAGCCGCGTCTTCCCCGCAAAGGCAGGCACATGGAGCAGAGGGATCCATCCCCAGAGAAGGAGATGCGTCGCTGTGAAATGTTCAGCGTTAGCGCCTTGGTCAAAAACGCCGTTTGGGTCCTTCTGCTTCATTCCCCCCTCCCCTCCAAAGTCTGATTTGATTTTGCTCTCCCCTCGCTCTAGCTTCTCACCCATTAAAAAAATAGAAAAGCATTACTTTTCCAGCTCTGCATTCTGCAGAGAGATTTGGCTCGCTCCAAAGCCTCCGTGATTAAACACGCAGTAAATAGTAGTCAGACCAGAATTCTCTAAGCCTGTGACTTTTTTTGGTGCCAATAAATCCCAGTGCACCTTCTCT
Source organism: Ammospiza nelsoni (assembly GCF_027579445.1). Lineage (NCBI taxonomy): Eukaryota > Metazoa > Chordata > Aves > Passeriformes > Passerellidae > Ammospiza > Ammospiza nelsoni. The sequence continues at coordinate 13,314,027 of NC_080642.1, read as the reverse complement.
TCAGCTGCCCTCAATTTCCTTGACTCTCTTAAGGCTGTCATGTACATCTGGACCTGGCTCCCACTTCCATTGCAATATTTTCATTCTCTTTCAGATTCCTCTCTGAAAAGCTGCAGACCATTAAATCTACATGTTTTCTGAAATCTTTAGAGCAATTTAAGGATTTGATGACTTTTGTTTTTCCCTTTGGAAATCCACAGCCTGAAAAAAAATCACCTTTAAAATGTCAAAAATATTGAATTTTAATTTCTTGTCAAAAGGAAAAGCTAAAAAAATAAGAATGTTGTAATATAGTTTTAACTTCGAGGGGGGTGGGAATCCTTTTTCTTGAGACATATAAGCCAATGTGACCCTAAAACACTGAGGGCTGTCGCTACTATTCTGCAACACAGAAGTGAAAAAACCTTATCTGATGATATGGAAACAGCAAATCTCCAGCCTGTGTAATGTAATTTGGGGGTTTTGGGTATCTTTTTGTTCGAGCAGAAGATCTCTGCCACAATGTGTCCAGTACATCTGTTTTCTCTCATTTGAGCCAGAAGCACCATGGGGCAGACACAGTCTTTCTTGACATATTTTTCTAAGCAAGCAAGCATTTGATTTTTTTTTTTCCCTGTGGTTCAGAATACAAAGAAGAGTGACATGGCAGAATCTGGTGATTTATCACAGAGGAATTTAGAGGTAGCAAGTAATAAAATTTTATTAAATAGAGACAACCAGGGGAGCATACGTGTGCAGTTAGAAGTCACTCTTTTTTCCTGCTCACCAGATCATAACTCTACACAGCCGCTGGGAGAATGAAAGCTTTTGAAATAAACAAAGTGCTGCTGTCAGAAGCAGAATAGTCTAAAGTGCAGAAATTAGAAGAGTAAATGGATCTGGAATTACCATGGGGATAGGAAGGAGACAAAATGCATATCTAGCAGCATTTGGGGTCTAGCCAGACACGCAGTTAGCAGCAGCTTAGCCAGGGACAGGGATTGCTGTCCACTGTTCTTTGCTGCCCCTACCGATCTGCTGGCAGAGCAGGTTACCCAAGCACTCCCCAGCTTACTCCACTTCCAAGGAGGCCAGGTTAGCTCAGATAAACGGTAAGATTTGCTAATCTAGTGCATTTTGAAAAAATAGGTTAGAGAGGATCTTGTATGAGCAGCGCTAGTAGCAGAGCCAAAGGGATTTGGGATTCCTGATAACCACCCAGAGACAGGCTGCGGTCACTAATGCCTTCCACCAGCACAGCTGAAGCTGGAAGGACACATCTGTTCACCTCCTGAAGAGGACTAGATTTCTGGTCTGCTAATCTCATTTTCCACTACATATTCAGTCAAAATAGCCCCTCAATGGCTGGGGATTCCTCTGTTCCTTCAGCAGTATTAATTTGGCAAAAGTAAATGAAGAGCAAAGTGAATGTTAGTGCTTGGAGCCTGATCCAAACAGGGTGTATAAACAGCATAAAAGCACATAGCCCTGCTATATCTCTTCCTTTGCTGCTCTTAATACTCTGAGTTCTTAAATCAGGCAGCTCCATGCAGCTTTAATTTAGTGAAGGGCCAAGCAGCTATGAATTAAGGAGCCATAGGGCTGAGCTTCCAGCAATCTGTTCTCTCCCAAATGTCCAATTAGAAGAGATAACACATTCAGAGATAAATTCTTGGCAAGAGCTGAGGATGGGATTTTGCTTGTATCAACAATGTGGTCAACACTTTGAGAATGATATATGAAAATAATGTAAGACAAAGATCTGAAATGTTTAAACAAGAGATCAGTTATGGGCCTCTCAGAGGTGGTAAAGGTAAATTATTAAAGAATTTATAATTACATTCATGCCTAATTATTAATAAACAAGGATAGCTAACAGATGCTGCAGCAGATTTACATTTCCTAAGGAAACAAGAAGAATTATGTAAGAAAATCAGGATCAGCAAAACTATTAGGTCAGGAAGCCGAAATGCCTGTACATGACAAAAAAGCTTCTGTCAAAACTATTCAGAGGGAAGGAGGAAGCAGTAAAAAAAAAAAAAAAAAAAAAAGGGAGATAGAGATTCCTTTTCAAACCTTGACTTTTCAAACCTCGGAGGCACTTACAGATTGAGGAAAGCTGACACAACACCTATGGTGAGACTGTTTCAACAAATTGAAAATGGGGATCAGATCCAAACCAGAATGTTTAATTCTTACTGATGCCATTCAAGTGACTTCACCACATGTTGAACATGAAAACAAATTGATATCTGCTTTCTTAAACTTATGAATGAATACTCCAGATCACTATGGTGAAATTTTCAGCAGAGAAATATAAAATGTATTGCTAAGAAAAATTAATGCCAAAGCACAGAATAGAAATAATGATGAGTAAACTGGACAGAAAGCTTGGAAGAAGTAGCAGTGGGTCAGCAGGAGAAATTCCGCCACAGCTGACTTAAGATTTGTGGAGATACCAATACAATGTTCAGCACTAGACTGTATGATTTGCAAATAGTGTGTCAGAAACTACTGAAGAGAGAAAGAATTTGCTTTGATTGTTAAGGAAATAGATATTTGAAAATGGAGGGAATAATCATGAAAATCTGTTTTGAAAGATTATTTCTTGTTTATTCATGACCTGGGAAAAAACCCTGAAGAAATTACTGAAGTTTTCACAGAAACAGCTAATGAGTTTGACAGATAAAGATGTAAAGTGATAAAATAAACTTGTATGAAACGGAAAATAAAACCTAGCAATTAATTGCTGGGAAACAGAGCATTTTGGCAACATTAAATATAAACACTTATTTAACATGAAACTATCAAACGTAAAAAAAAAAATTAAATACAACTGAACTTCAAGTTCAGAGTTTTTTTCCAATTAAGAAAAACATAAAACACTCAAATACTCTTCAGCAGAGCCAGGGCAGCCTGACAAAAATGGCACATTAATGTTACTGTGCAGTGTTCAGGAAGACAAGCCCAGCAGCTGTACCTACCCTTGCTTAAACAAATGTATGACAAGGCCACATTTACATGGAGACAATTTGGAATTGGAATTTCATCAATAAGATCACTGAAGCCATTTTTTTGTTCCTTGGCACAGACTGGCCAGGGCAGAAACAATGAAAGGCACTGGGTATTGCCAGGTTTTAATCGTGGTTCTACCACACTCGGATGGTATCAGGTCCTTCACATTCTCTGAGTACAGTGTAATGATTTTTCACAAGACCACATTTAAAACTTATCCCAGAAGTCTTTGAAGATAATTCCTATTAAGTTTTCATCTGATTTAAATACCTCCATTGACCAGATACTGTTTGCTACTCAAAGGTTCAAAAAATTTCCTACTAAGGTATTTTCTCCTTTTAAGTAAGGAAGAAAACATAATAGGCTCACAGATGCTTGTAGGAAAGATTTTCCTCTCAGTATAGAAACAAGTCTGTACATTTAAAATCGATGAAAACTGTTCATCTCAATAGGAACAGTTTGATTTAGGGCACAGAATGCTTTCCACCCCCTGGAATCCATTCAGACCACTTCTTCTGCCATTGCGTGCCAATCACGTATGTCCAACCACAAGATAAAAATCATCCCATCTCCCATTTGCAAATCTGGAGTCCCACTTCTTCATTTACACCCAAAAATATCCTGCCTGCTGTTTCCTCCCCATCCTTTTGGCAATCGCCATGATTACATGCATGGAAAAACATTATTAGGAAAGTCTAACGGATTTTAATTGCTTGCATTGCAAATGTTTCTCCCTGGTGGAAAAAAAGCTCTAATCATATTGTCTCATTGCTCATTCTTTACTCTTCTTCCTGTTGTCTCTATTGCTCTCTCTCCTTCTGTTCATTCTTCTCTCCAACCTGCTCCCCCAAATACACTGCCATGACATTCTCTTTACTCTTCCTTGCCCTGCAGGGAAGCTCATTTCTCCCCACTTTCTATCTCTTGGTGATGTCACTTCTTCTCTAACAGAATGTGCAGCAGAATCCATCTCCTCCTCCTTGCTCCCCACCAGCCATATGCAGAAGCAGTAGCAGAAATTGGGGACAGCAAATGAGCCCTGCAGAGATCAGGTCTCTGCACATGGTAGGCAAGCACTCTGGGGAAAGAACACAGGCTGAAAGCCATTTTGTGTTGACAGATCCTTTTTCTAGCAATAAAGCAGAAACTGCCTAGATTGAAATACTGCTTGGTGCATCAACAGCCTGGCCTGTGCCACGAGGCTTTACAGAAAACTGAGATCTCACAACTGTTTGGGTGCTCCACAAACACAGTGAAAGCAGTTCTCTCTTCAGACACCCCACAGTCCTAACAGATCAAACATGCAAAGAGAGGGACAACAGGAATATTGAGAGGTCAAAAGATTTGCCCGAGGAAACAGAGTAGATCTTGTCTGTGAATACTTCTTGATGGCTTGTATATTTATTTTCATTACTTATCCTATGGCCCGGTAGTATTGGGGTAAAAAATCCTTTTTAAATGCTTTCAGACCATTATCTGTAACATCTTTGTATCCAAATACACAAAATAAGTTTTGCACATTTAATTGGTTAATATTGATAATCTCATAGTAAACTAGAAAAATCCATTCTCTGTTGACACTGGCAGATGCCACACTCTCTAAATCTCTCCATTTGTCTCAATGCTAACAAACTTACAGCAAAAGGCAAAAGTTGTGAGTTTTGATAAGTTTTTCTTTGAGGGCAATCACCTAAACAAGCTTTGTGGTTTTAGTGTGGATTCTCACTTTTGGCACACTGTTAAGAGTGCTCCCTCCCTGCATGTCTGATTCAGGTGTATAGAGGGGAAAATAAGGTGAATTTTCTTTCCCAGAAAGTATCCCAGGTAATGCAAGGGTCAAAGACAATGGTTTAACAGTTCTCAGGAGCAGAGACTATCTACATATGGTTTGTGATTTAACAACATTTAATGATTTCAAATATATAGGGGGAAAAATGTCTTTAGAATGTCTTAAGGATTTTAATTAAAAAAATAAAACAGATATTTAGAAACATCTGGTAACAGCAAAGAAACCTGTTTGATAACTAGTTCCCAATGCAGTTGTAAATCAGAGATGTCAGCAACTATGAAAATGTCTTTTTTTCCACTATACTTTTAGAGTCTAAAAAACTACTATAGGCTTGTTTAGGATTGTGGCCTGGTGTGCCATTTTAAACAATAGGCAGTGCCAGTAAATAATGCTGTCATTTAGCCTAAAGATGGGCTCACTTTGTTTTCAGAGTATGAGCTGGAAATCCTGAACCAAATTGATTGGTCTCTGCTCAGCTATAAAGTTTTGAGAGATATTAACAGTTCTATTGTTCTAAAAGCAGAGGATGTTTTGAGGGAAAACATAACTCAAAAAGAAGTTATCTGTCAAGAACTGAGGGCTTTCCACACATTTCTTTTGTTATGACAAAAAGCTTACGATACTTGAACTGCAAATACATTCAAGCAGCTGAAGAAATTTAACCTGTAATTTGTTCATTTCTAGGGGGCAAGATGTAACGCCAGCACTTTCTTTCCAAAAACCACAAATTCATTCCCTAGGCACAGAGAAACACACTGAAAGTCAGCTGCTATGTTATCATAACCCTGAGACAGATTTCCAAAGGAATTTGCAGGTACTTGGGTACTTAGAGAAATTCACCCAGAGGCCAAAATATTCACTGCCACAGGCTGAAAATAGGAGCTGTGTCTTGTGTGCTTGGACTCTTTTACAAACCTCACCAATCATCTTTCTGTAGTTCTGAATATCCAAGTGTCTCCAGCCATCCAACCTTACCCAGCTAAATCCACTTTTGTAACCACGTGGAGTGCCTGACGTTGGTGTCTGACCACAGCCATTCCAGCTACTCAGCTTCCCTTGGCCTCTGCATTTCAGATAAAACACACCAATTCCACCAAAGGCCATTCTGCCACCACCATTTGACAGAATTTTGTGCAGAATCCATCTCTTATCCATTATCATTTGAGACACATTTATTAACATAAGCATAAATTTCTTGAGACGTGGAAACAAATATAACCAATATTGACTAGATTATTGTGCTTAATTAAATTAATCTTTGCTAATAAAATAGGGGGAAAGTATGCATGGCTAATACTGCGATTTTTAAGTTTTAAGAAGAAAGGATTATTTTCCTCTGACTAGCTGTAAGATACCAGGGAAAATTTATCTTGTGTATTATCTAATAGGCCTTCCAGAACTAAAGACCACAGGAGGTAAGGCTAACAAAATTAATATGCAAAGAAGTTCAGCACTAGGGACCCATAATTTTCTTGCAAATGGTTTCACTTTAAGGATGAAACAACACAAGACAATACCAATTTCTTTCTTTTTTTTGCAAATAGATGATGCTTTAAAAAAATTAACACATGACAGCAGGTGGGAAGAAACTAGAGAAGTGGATATTCAAAGTGGAGAGTGACTACAAATTTGATTTGCTTAACATTTTACTAACTGATTTGAATTCACTGATATGTTAACACAATGTCAGGAGGTATATTTAATTAAAACAAGATTGGCTGTCGTTCAGACATGAAGTAAACATTTTGTATACCTAGTGAATTATTAAAGAGAATGAAAAATAATCTGACCTTCAGAAAGCAGAATCATAAATAACAAGGACCGAGGAGATTCTACTTGGCCCCATTTGAAAATCATGTTCAGGTTTTGTTTGTATTAAATAGTAACTGTTATAGTAATCATTACCAAATTCATTATTAATTAGAGGGTTTTAATAGCAAAGAAGTGCTTTCATTGCAGCCATAGATTTATATCACATCTGTAGATGCAACACTACCATGAAATATGATAAGAGAGAGTTAAACCATTCTCTCTTTTATGTTTGGAATTAACTTGGGCATTTAATGTTCTGTTCTTTCTATCTGCTTTGTAAGATGTCAGCAATATCCAGGTATTGTTTCTTGTGGTAAAGAGCTCATTGTGATTAGATTTCAAAAATATATGACTGCACCCCAGGAAATGGTTCCATCTAATAGTACTCCCATCAATTCAAAATAGGTGAGTGTCAGACAAGCTTCAAAGGTAACAAATCAGCACAGCATAATTCAGAACTTTAAAATCAAGACTTTGAAAACAGAGAAAGATTACATATCTTGGCCTAAGCATATCAAAATTTGATGTTTATGTATGTCAAATGTAGGATATTATGGCAATAAAACATACTGACAAAAATGCTCTCTTTGAAATGAATCTTCATTTAGAACTGAGTGATATTCCATCAAGGAACATCTTGTTTTAGCAAGAACATTGTAAGGCATAATGCAAGACATTAGCTTAAAATATATTTTCTCTATTTTGTCATCCTTTATCGCCTTTAAAAGTCCAATTCACCTTTGAAAGATATGAGGAAGTAACTCCTGATAAGGGTTGAAGAATTTCTTTGCCTTTAGCCTTTGTAAGTCAAAAATTTTCCCTAACATATCACAGAAAAAAATTGATAAACACAGTGTCCATATTCTGAATAAAATTCAACCTGCTATTAAGTAGGTGTAATTATGTGGGGAAGACAGAAAATCACCAATAGCAAAATCTAAAACAATCCCGTACAAAGCTTTAGTTCGCACACGTAATTTTTGTATTTCTGCAAAACTTTCCAAGACTTAAGGAGATCCTAACATATTTTTGCTAAAACCAATGGGAAAGTGATGAAGATACAATCCAGTACAAGGATAAAAAAAGACACACTATTTTATAAGAGAAAAATTAGATGAGTAGATCCCTCTGCTTCAAAACCATACACAAAGAGATCCCTGCCTGCAGACACGTGAACTTGCATTGATTTTACAGAGAACATATCATTTAGTAAGAAATGTGATCAGTTTCATACCATTTTATTTATTATACCATCTTTATGAATTTCCTGAAATCAGTGTGGGTGACACAAGGATCCCCACTGAAGGGAAGAGAGGCACACAGTGAAGGAGATATGTGTGTGGTAGGGTACAAGGGTTTCCAGGACTGTCCTGTGGTTTGATGTGTCCCATCCCTAAACTTTTTTCCTTAATTTTAAATATTTTTAAAAATCAATTCAGTTATTTAAATCTGAAAAGTTATATAAATAGGATTTGGTGTGGTGATGATCAGTTCTTAGGGATCGTTATATTTAATTCAGATACCTAATTTAAGGCTTTGATCCTCAGGCTATAATAACAATAGCAACAAAAGTAAAATGCCTTATTTATAAATTTATACTATTGTAAATTCAGATACTTCTAAAAGACTAAAAATCAAGCTCCATTTGTTCAATATAAAAAGGCTTTGAAATGTAATCTCCATGGGTTGATTGATGCATTACATAATGTCTTTTTTTTGCTTTCTCTGTACAAACACGTTAAACATGCTTGATAGTTTTCTGAGTACACATAATTTCCTCCATTTCCCTTTGTGCTCAATCTATTATCTTTTACAGTGTTTAATAAATTAATGTAGGCAATCTAAAATTGAATTACTTTATCCATAATCAAATTAATTATATGTCAACATTTTCCAAGGCCATAAAATATGAATATCTAATAATACCAATGTTTGCATTATGCTGTAATAGTTATAAAAGCTTTTTCTTTAAGGGACAGTAAGCAGATAATAAAGACTGTCAAAATTAAATACAATATCAGAGCTATTGCTTTTTTATTAGGCTTCTTTAATCTCTATAAATCATATATTTATGGTCAGCTATGGGAATAAAGTTGGGTGGGTTAGAGGAGGTTTTGTTAGCCAAATAAAATCATTTTTCTTCTCAAATTGTTCTAGTAACATGAAAAAAAGAGGTGTTCCTTAAGCTTACACTCTTGGTTTATTTCATTTAAAGGGTTATTGATCCCTCACATACATAAAATCAGAGACTTTCAGGTGTTCCTGTGACCCCTCAGTGCAGACTGACAACACACTTCAGGTCACTACAGCTGTACACAGCATTCCTGCATGGAATTCCCTCTGTCCCAACACAACAGGATCAGTCAAAATTTCTTTTGCTCAGTAACACAGCAGAGTTTATTGGCTTGATTATACAGTGTGCCAGTCACCTTTGACACCTAATCCATACTTGTCCTGCAGAGGCCGACTGCTGAGCATCCAAGGAAAGGATCTCTGTCTTTCAGCATCCCACAGCACCCCCTGAAAGCTGGATGCCCATGACTGGGCAGCACATTTACACCAGCTCTTCCTTCCAGGCAGCTCCTGAGCCACAAGCTTTCCACACAGGGGAATAGCAAGAACAATTTGGCTGTTTTACCCAGAATCTGGACAGGTTTTTTATTGATATCCCAGCTCCCCAGTGAACCTGCAGCAGCAGCCTGAGCATCCTTGCTCTCTCCCAGTCTGGTCAAAATCTAGCACCTCATGGATCAGCCCTTTCAAAAGGTATGGGGAGTGTGTTCTCAGACTCCTCTGCAAGAACAGATGGCCCAAATAAATCACAGGCCTGAACCTCAGAACAGCTAAACCCCACAAGCCGTGGTCCTCAACTTACATCCAAATGCTGTCTAGAACCCAGTCCTGGGAGCCAAGAGAAGCATTTCCTTGTCCTCTGACTCCATCACAATGTGACAATTTTTCTGTAAAATTAGAGTGAAAGTAGATGGGAAAAACCTCTGGGTCACAGCAACAAGACCTTCCCAACAAGGCTCCTGCAGCCACGGGGCAGCAAGGGATTGAGTAGTGATGCTGCTCCATCCTTCCAGCTCTTCCCAGCACTCACACTGCACCCAGCCAGTCCTGCCAGCAGCTTTCCTGATCAAACATTTCTGCTATTGCAGTGGGTTTCCCCAAGAGAGGAAGAATAAATCTTTTCCCCCTCTGTTTAAACACAGTAGTCCCATCTTGATATGGCACCTCTGGTGCTCCAATGCAGAACATATAAATATAAAACATTAAAGGACCAACTGCATGCTCATGTGGCTCTGTCTCAGTATTGTCATCTTGGGCAAATATTTGATATTCCACCCTGCTTCTTGGTGGTCTCTGTTCTTTAAGCATCCTTGAAATTAAGAGACCATAAATCATGCTGCAAGGTTTTTTACATCACTGTTCAGAAATGAAAGCATTAAGCTATGCATTATGTTACCTACAGTCCAAGCAAAACAAGCACTTACATTGCCTCCAAATTCTGGAAACATACATAGGAGTCAAAAATCCACTGTGACTACACATTTAAGATGCAAAATAGATTTGTGGCAAATTGAATTTCATTGAATATAAGATATCTCTAAGCAAACTCAGAGCTCTCTGTGTTCTGCAGTGTTTGTGGAACACAGAGTTGCAAACTGATTTTTACATTTAACAAATGTGGTGTGTATCACCTAAATTAATAACAATCTGAAGCTAAATCTGCTTTACAGTTATTATAGTGCAATTTTCCCTATCAAGAAATGCTGTGGACTTACTGTTTACCTTTCAGTTGATTTTATTTGCCAGATTATATACAAAATGGTCCCATGGGCTTGCTGAATATATGGGTGCTAACAATGAAAAATGTGCATAGTTTTAATACCAACTTTGTAAATTGCCTTAATAATAACTTGTATAATGTAATAGTATTTTCAACCAGTTCTTTTAATTTCTAGCTCATAAAGTCTTTTCATTGAACCCCAAGGGTGTAGCTATAAAAGTAAGATTTAATTTTGTATATAATGTGGCCTAAATTAGTTTTAAAGCAATAGGAGAAACATGCAGCTCAAAGAGATAAGACTGAAATTATTATAACTCGGTAAAATTTCCTATAGCAAAATTAATCATTATTTCCATTTTTACATAATTTGACATAAAAAATATAAGACTAATGTAGATCTAATCAAGGTATATATTTTAAATCACTTTACCATAAATTACAGAGGCCATAAAAGTGTTGCAAACCATATGACAGCAAATGATTTGAAGACACTTGCAAAGTTGACAATTTCTTTGGTGAAATGAGTAAATAAATAAATGCTACTCCAAAGTAACAAACGGTATATTTATGCTCATAACTTTGGCTAAAACTGGAAGTTCACACCCAGAAACTGACAGCACCCTCTCATGGCTTGTCATGCTTGTCAACTGTCTGTGACATTTGGTCATTTTCCCTAAAAGTGCATTTCCTGGAGTCATGTGATTATGCAAAACCTCAGTTTCTCATTTTCTAACCCTCCCAACTGCAGAGAAAATCTAGCAAGCATGAATGATAAAGCAGATGAAAGGAGACAGCACATAACAGACCCAACATTATTTTCTCAGATTTTCTTTTTTATTTATTTATTTCTTATTGTATTTATTCTGCTCATCATGTTCAGGGGCTTGACGCATTCATGACTGCTTGGGCTTGGCACATATACTCTTTTGACCATTTTAAACACATTTAAAAAATCTTAAAGACCATCAGACTTGTGAATATAGAATTGTTATAGAATTATTTATTCTATAAGAAAATAATTGTGTTTAACTAAGATTTATTTCAATTACATTACATAAAGCAGGGAACAAATTTTTTCCTGATATGTTGGCTGTGCCTGCTTTTCTGTAGGAATACATCTTCCAATCCTAGATGCTTTCCACTGTCAATAGTTCCTTTGGCTTTAAAAATATGGATTACAGCTGTCTTTCCACTTAAATCTGATATAATATCAAATCAGGCAAAGCATAGAAGAATGAGAAAGGAGAGACTATTTATGATGGTATCAGAAGATTTATGTTATTCCACTATCTGGAATACCATTTAGAATGCTTTCTGTGTATATTAAAATTTATACCACTAACATGTTATGTGAAGGTCTCTCAGGTTTGTGCTATTAATATATGTGCAATTTGATTTTACTTGCAAGTTTATGTGGGTTTTTAATACTCTGGCAGGTTCTGAAAAAGAAAACAAACAAACAAAACTGGTGTCTGCTTCACCAAAAAAACAGCAGGAAGGAATGATGGTGAGACACACTGCCTCAGTGTGCTCTACAAGCAAGTACTGGGGTACCCAGGCACATTTTGGATCCATCAGGAGACTGGACTTTGCCCAAAGAACCCTGCAAGTTCCTGATGTTGGCTGAAGGCTCTTAGAATAAAGAGTAAAACTTCTCCAGGTTTCAGTACGAACAGGCTCAGCCTCATCAAGAGTGGCTTTGTGGAATATTGTCTGTCAATGCTCCTTTTTTTAAGTTTATTTCAACCTTGTAAGCTTTATTGATTTTTACAGCTGCTGGTGGTCTGACCCCAGGAACTGAATAAAAGGCTGCAGCTCCTGCAACACCTTCTACTCCCAAAGTTTCAGACCCCCTATCTTTTGAATAGCTAAATAGGCTCATTAACTGTGTTTCTGAAGCCTTCCAACATATTTACTACAAACAAAAATAAGTATCTGTATCAAGCAATCTAAGTAATTATGTGCATTAATTACCCACACACACATATATATATATTTATATACACATGCAGGGGAAGATGGCACATCAGCTGTGTATTCCAGTGGTGCTCCTGCCTCCCAGCCCATCATTTGCCCTCTGATGGGGGCATGGGGAGCAGACACAGTGGCAGCGCCTGCCTTGCACAGGACATCACATCCCTGTCCCCACACGTCACAGCGCTCACCTCGGGTGACTGCAGAGCCCAGGAGGGCATTCTGAGCACAGAAATTGGTGAAGATCAGAGAGCCAGGTAAAGAGTAAACAAAATGCTGATAATAATCATTCAAAATCAGGAGAATCATGGATTGGAAAAGCCCTCTAAGATCAAGCAGCTACTAAACTAACACTGCCAATTCCACCCCTGAGACATGTGCCAAAAAAACCACCACATCTGCAGGGTGCTTTGAAGACTTTCAGGGATCGTGATCCCACCACTTCCCTGGGCAGCCTGTTCCAATACAACACCACCCATTCCATTAATACATTTTCCTAATATCCAATCTTGTTTTAAAAAGTGTCACCTAACTGAAAGTTACATTTATATGAGTCTTAATTAATTATTTCAATGGGATTGTGTGACTGGCAGAGGACAAAACAAATTACAGACCTTAAAAATCACTGCGCATTTTTAACACTGGCATGAAAAATATTCTATATTAAAACATTACCCAACTTCATCCTGATCTTTTTCTCTAACATATTTTTAGTAAAATCACTCCAAAGCCAAGCTAAGGTATGATCAGATGGAAATCCAGGAGCTGATTTGCTACCAAGGGTCTGGTGTTCACACCACAGGTTCTGCCCTGAGTGCAATACCCCAGGAGTGCAGCAGGATGCCAAGTGAAAAGCTGCTGTCCCCACATCAGCCACATGTCCCCACAGCAGCACTGCACAGGACTGACTGGGAGTGACCATTTGCATCTCAATACGCATTTTTGTGGTACATTTGAACTTCTTACAGGAAAGGTACCTTGCACAGTCATTGGATTGATCGTTTTGTTTTACTGAATGTGGCTGAGGAAATAATGGTTATGGCTGAATCACCAGTAGAAGGCAACTCAGGAGGAAAACCACAAATCCAAAGACTGAGGATTTCTCACTTGCTTGTGGTGGCATTGCTGGCAGTAATGAAATACCCGGGGAAGGAACACTCTCTGTGCTGCTCTGTTAGAGAGGTGGGTTAGCCCGGGCATTTTCCAAGTAGCAGAGATCAGCTGGCACTCAGAAAAGAATTTTTAAACATTCCCAAACAGGTTTGGAAATGCTGCAGATGTGCATTGAAATCAGAGCTTTTTTATTATTTGTTTTCTGTTTCAGTAAAGATATTGTCAAATTCAAGAGAAAACAATAATCTTGTGGAGTTCCTTGGAAACTTTTTCAGTTTTCCCTTTCTCATCTGTAAAACTTTCAGTTACACAATCTGGAGATGGAGAGAGTATCTTATTATGAAGGGTGATCAATTACAAATGATACACAGCAAGTAGCAAAGTGCTGAAAACACAGGCATTATGATCAGCCTGCAAACATCCCTTGTGCTCAGCATTTCACTAAAGTGCTCATTGAGCAATCATGAATAATGAACATAATAGTAAAGGAAAAAAAAAAAAAAACAACACAACTTAGTTCAGTTAAAAATTGGAAGGGAAAAAGTCAAATAAATTATTCCATATGATCAGTTTTCCCCTCCAGTTACTGCTTTATCCTGCTCTACACAGCAAGAACTGCCAGAACCTGTCTGCTTTTTTCCTGAAGTTTTTTTGCAATCTATTACAGGAGCCTCTCCCTCTCATGGCTGCACCCTCAGCCTGCCTCATGGAAAATATTTGGTGGACTGCAACCAAGCCCCTCTTTACATGCAAGTGCTCTAATCCTACCAAACAAGACTGTTTTTCAAAATAGAGAATGAGTCCCCCTATTTCATCCATATAGATTTATATCAATGCCCAGATTTAAGGCAGAGATTCCTAGCTGTTCCCTGATGAGGAATAAGATGAAAGAGTTAAAAATGCAGTGCTGTGGACAAAATACATGCATTTGTTCAAGGAAAAAAGTTATAGCAAGAAGATATGCACGCCTGATGATGAATGAAAGCCTGTTTGTACCTAATGTATCGAAGAAATTGTTCAAGAGCAGTTAATTTTGCCATTTCAATGTCTTTATGAGTTATCTGCCACAGAAGTACTTGTTTTAAAAGATGAGTTGCCTGGCAACCACTTTAACATAGACCAGCTGACTTTTCTGAACTTTGGGAAATGTTTTATTCATCAGCTGGTATTCTTTGCTCCCTTCCCTTCATTTTCAAATTCCCTTTTCTGATTGTTTACATGCTTTTTACATTCTGCAGAGCAGCTTCATGGTCTATCCACTACCATGCAATAATGGACACCAGGTTTTTTGCATAATTTACATCAGTTTTTGCATAAAATCACTTTTAAAAGCAACAGGCATTTAAATCACATTTTTTATTGCATATCTACTTAACTCATCGTGCAACTTGACCCAAGCAAAACATATAGTGACAGAATATTTGGAGTTGTATTAATTTTCTCTATTCATTAGTTAAAAATCAATACCAGAGACATTACTTTCCTTCCTGAATTGCCCACAATCTACTGATATCAGTTTATGGATAGGGAATTAAGATGCTGGTAGATAAAGAGAGAGAAAGACAAGAACTGTTTTGGATTACAGCACTTGGAAAAATCACAAGAAATCGGGAGGGGGGAAAGGAAACATCTAGAAGAGAAGTTCTTGCCAATAATGAAATAGTTCCCAAGGGAAATAACAGGCATCTCTCAATTCTGAGACTTTTCCTCTATAATTTGTATGGCAATACTGAACCTGAACAGACCAAAAGAAAGACACTGACATTTTGACCCACCTAGATTTTTGAAGCCTTCATTATCAAACACAGTTTGATAAAGGCACCCTCATGTGTTGGTTTAATTCTCTGTGTGCAGAAAATGTTGTTTGATCTCCAGCTAAGGGACTGCAGCTCTTGAAGTGCTCACATGGAGTGGCACACCTTAAGGCCCCGACCCCAGGAGCCAGTGCAGGGGATGTTGTTTTGGATAACAGTTTAGAATATGTTAATGATGCTCTGAAAGGGGTTTGCAGCACTCACTCCCTCCAAACCTGAGGTAAGACAGTTTTCCTGTTTTGAAGCAGCAGCAGACTCACACAAGGTTCATTTTTAATGAACTCTCTTGTTTAGGAAGTTGGTCTTGTTTACACATCCATGTACTTTGTGTTAAAGGTGCGACAAAAAAAGCAGTTGCAAAAAGTTAAGTAAATGAAAAACAGGCAAATAAAAGCACATGTGTTCTGGTGGTTCGACTTCAAATTCTTCCTCTGGTTCTGACTTACTGCTTTCAAAGCAAGTTAACAGAAATTGTTTGCTGTTTAAGAAGAAAACAATTCCAAGCCAATAGAACTGCCCAAAGGTTCCCTTTATAAGGCCATCAAGCAATGAGCAGTGGTCTCTGAGGAGGGCTGGAGAGGAGCACAGTGTGCACATGCCCTGAGCATGTTTTTGGAGGTCTTTTTCTACTGCACCTTCCTCAGGGTGGCTGCATTGAGTGAGGATTTCATCTTGTTTGTTCTCTCTTTTAGGAGACCTTTAAACTATTCACAGTCTCTCTGTAGAGCTGCAATAATAACATTTTCTCAAAAATAGGAGTGAAAACATTCTCTTTAAGAAGTATGACTGATTCATTGAGGTCATTAGCAAAATTCTCATTGAATTTAGTAAAATCTGCACTTCCCTCTAGGACTTCATCAGAAGGAGGTTGTTTGGCTCAGAAATAAAAGGCCAACTGAAGGCCCAAATTTGTTTTGTTGCTGCTTCATAGCTGTGCTGTTCAAAGAAGAATCTCATCTAGGATCTACTAAGTCTTGAAGAATTTTACAATTATACCAGCACATGGAAATTGTGTAAGTATTGAACTACAGGCCCAGACTGGAGGATTACCAGAACACCAGAGAGATTTGTGTTCATATATTTCAAAAACTCAAAGCAGTACACCCTCATTGTGGTCTTGCAAAAGGAGTCTGGGCTTCAGTCCTCCGATACAGGCTGAGGGAAACATTATTCTCATTCACTCAAGTGTTTTCCTAAACAAGAACCCATTCCCAGGCAAGGTCATAATTCACATCTCGTGCAGCTTTGGCTGGAGTCAGTGGATTAAGTCAAAGCATGCCCAAGGGCAACCGTGGAAGCGTAATTACAGGCAGAGGCCACAAATGGGGAAAATTGTACAGGTACACAGAAATTAAATTCTTCCTCCAACTATCATTTCCAGTTGATGCACATATGCAATTGTAAATATATTTATTCATAATAATTTGTAGTAACTTTAGATTAAAGTGTTCACTAATTAGTAGACTATCACTCCAGGTTTGGATGCTACTCCCTTCTCAGTGAGTATCTCAGCTTCTCTGGTTGTGTCTTCTTTAATCATGCTAGGAAATACTTGTATTTCAGTGAATTTTTAGATCCTGTTCCTGTCCATACATTGACACAGATACACCCCACCACATTTGTTTTAAATTACCTTCAGTCTCTGTCTAGGATGACTGGAAATCAACCATTTCCTGGGCAGGTAGGAGGTAAGAGAAACTGTTAATATCCAACCTTTCCTTCAAGGAAATGTTTTCCTAAAGGAATCCTTGTTGTTTAATGGCCTTCCTATGCCCAGGCCTGGCCTGCCACAGCTTGGTCTTTACCTCTGTCACACATAAAAGGCTTCCCTGAACAGAGCACAGAGGGTTTGAGGCTCAGGTGAAGCAGGCATGTTTTGGGCAAGCCTAAATCCTGCATCCCTCTTTCCATTACCACCTGGTGTGTGCAACTGCTGACACAGGGCTCCACAAAGGAAAAAAATCCTCCTATTTTTATCCCAGTCCTCTGGTTATTTATTAAATAACCTGTGAGGTTTGGTCTCTTGCCCTCTAGAGAAAGAGTAAGATTTGCCCCATATTAGTTACATAATGTTTCCCAACAATAAACTGTGCTCAGCTACCAAAAATTCAAGGGAAGCTATTTGCTTCCCTTCAAATAATTTTAATTTTCTTGAGAAAAACACAACAACTAAAATTTAAGAAGGCTTTGTTTTGGAGCCAAAACAATATAATCAGAAAAAATTCAAACTTCTTCCCAAATCCTCAACAACTTTTAAAGTTTTCAAAAACACCCACAGTACTACTAAGTGTTTTGGGGGATCTCAAAACCTGAGTGTTTTGAAAGAATAATGTTTATAAGGAAAGAAAGCAAGAATGAAAACATTTTTCTTCTATCACTGTGATTTTTTTTATGGAGAAGTGTAAGATGGTGACTAAGAGGAGGATTTCAAGGTCCTTATAAATGCCCTACAGGTCTTTTGCAAGGGAATCTGCTGCTGTCATGGTTGGGCAGACACACAAATTCCCCTTTCCCTGCCCACCAAATGCCCACCACTTTCTCCTTCTCCTCCTGCCCCATATCATCCCCTGGCTACAGGGCCAGGCTGGAAATACCAGGCAAGCAGAGACACACACTGCTCAAAAGAAACAATGTTCAACAAGTAAAAAGAAAAAGAACATTTTGCTTGGATATTATTAAAATGCATTGTTTTTTTTAAATGTTTTTGTTGGCCAACAAGTTGCACAATACTTTCCTGGCAAGCTTTATTGACGTATCTATTATTTTAGTATTATTACTACAATTATCTGTTATTAACATAGCTGTTATATATCTATTATATATCCACCACATGCCCTTACATCTTTCTATTCTAGAACTGTCTCTGTGTCCACGGGGGAAGAAGCTGCCTCAAGACATCTGATCCCAAGTGATTGGATTAGAGGTAACTAAGACAGACGGTACCAGTTGGTGGACTCCTCACACCGCCTGTGCTGTCTGCTCTCCAACCCCAAATACATTTTTAGCAACCTTAAGGAGACAACAATTAGGTGAGGTAATGGTTATTCTTAGCCTATTATCTCTCACGCAAAAGCTGTTCCATAAATAAAACCTGAAGGGTCTGTCAACACGTGGAACTTACTCCAACATATCCCGGTGGCTTGAAAATGAAATGGGATCTTCGGGTTTGTTTTCAGCTGAGTAAACATAGTGATTTTTAGGGCAGACCTTCTGAGATATCCTGGGTCAATAAATACATGCAGATGGTAAAACAAATTGACATAATATTAATTGAGGCACTCGCTATCCCCTAAGAGTTATTGTTTTGAACTAAAACTGAACTAGTTTTCTAAGGGAAAGGAATTTGTTGTACTGTAACTCGATATTATTGCTACAAACTAAATAATTTTTTTTCATCATAAAGGCTCCTGGTTTTCTTAAATCTAACAGTAATTGATTCCACATTTTCCAAGCTATGTAACAAACAGCTTTTTATGCACAACTTGTGTTCATCTTAGAACATGATATATTTTCGAAGGCATTATGAAATGAAGTGCATAAGCAGTCAGATTTGAATAGAACGTATTATACCTTTCAATCAGCTTACTACAGGCCATAGCTTTAAAAATAAAATTATACCAGTACTGCTGGCATTTGTGCTCCAGAGGGAGATGGTTAATTCTTCAATAAAAAAATAGAAGGATTTGCATCTGCCCTGGCTGACAACATAAAAGATCAACGTTTTCCTTATACTTAGGGCAAAACGCTCTCTCTAAAAACCAAGTTAATGCAATATTAAAGCTGCACAGTTAAGCATATAAAAATGAGGATAGGCACCGTTAACGGTGAACATTCAACTTTAATTCTATCCTTTGGTGTGTTTGCATTAAAGCCTGGTTTGCCACAGTGTGATTACTTCATGAGCAATATAATTAACAATATTAAGCAGCAGAAACTGTGGGACAATCATACCAAATCTGATGTTTGAAAAGAAAATTTAAACCATTCTATCGTGTACATGGCATACTCCAAGCTTTCACCTTATTATGGTTTGGGCAGGATTTTATCTATATAATAAAAAATGCAATGGTTTTTATTCTTCGCTTACAAAGTTACTCCCAGTCTCTTCTGATATGATAAACAGAATATAATCAGGGAACAGAAGCATAAAAGGGAAAGATGCATTATATTCTACAGATATGACACAAGTTCTCAATCTTCAGGAAATGAGTCAGTTCAAATACTAACATTTTATATAAAACAATTTATATTAGGAGATCTAGTTCCGAAAAGCTGGAAAGATATTTTATTTCCAACATAAACCTCTGAATAAACACAATAAGATAATTTTTAAAGAGCTACTTGGAAAAGCCATCCTGTAATCTTTTCATGGTGAAAAGATTTTAATGTATTTTCATACCACAAATTTGAAGCATAGAAACACTCCTAAACCCAAAACACTACTTAATGTTACCAGTTTAAAAAAAAAAAAAAAAAAAGTAACAAATATTCCCATCTCAAATGGTAAATATCTCCCCTGTTAAGATCCTTCCCAATTCTTTCAGAATCAATCCAGCATGACAGGCAGGATACATCCTCCCACACCTTTTGTGCTCTTCCCCCACCCCAGGCCTTGCCTCAATACTGTTTCTACACCAAAGTAATCAAAGCAATTGGAAAAAATGTTTCGCCTAAAATCGGTGCCGCCTCATATCACAAACAGAATATTATTGGTACAGAGTTTATTTATACCACTGCTGCTTGCTTTCGTTAAAGCTATACTGTAATAAATATCTTTATAGCTAACACACTTGTGTCCACACCAGGCTGTTACATTGATTTAAACACTGTCTGTTTTCCCAGCAATTTGGCTAAATTATTAAAACAATGACATAAAAAGCAGAGCATAGAGAGCTAGATGATAGAAAACAAAAAACACTTTCACCTCTCGTTTTCATCACCTTTTGTTTGAATTTAAATCTTGCAGATCATGTCTAAGTCTATAATCACAAAAAGCAGCCACATTAAAAAAGAAGGGGATTTGGAGGGCTCTGCAGCATCCCCATTTTTCTGTAAGAGCTGCAAATACTGGAAACATAAAGTAAAATGATCATTAGTTCTGTAGCATATGAAAATGTCCTTTTTTGAGAAAATGTTCCATTTTTAGTTTCTTCTCTGTTTGTTAAAAAACCTTTGTGAAACTTTTTCTCATTATCTGTGATTTATTTCCTTATTCCTGGACCTGGAGTGTAATAATGGCCCAAATGTAATAGCCTTGACCTTTGCAGCTCTTCTCAGGGAGGTCACGGAGAATTTTGTTTAAGCAAGGATTTCAACCAGAAATAACATGATGCTCTTAGATTATATAGGGCTTTATCTACTGGAATGTACATTTCAGCTGTCCCCTGTGCCCAGCCACACAATCAGCACTGCTTTACGAGCAGGGAAACTGAGGCACGCTGAGTGAATTACCACTGACTGAAACTGCCAAAGGTGGAATTAGAGGTCAAGTTTTCTGCGTCCAATACTCACTTTAACCACAGTCACATCCTTCCTCCCAGCACTGTCCATGTCCTTCCATAACAAGACACAGTTATTATTTTAAAATTGAAGCGTGGGAAGGTTTGTGCAGATGAACACTGGTATTACTGCTCTTCTGTGGTGCTTATTTGAAAATCCCAAGGAATTTTCATCTCATTAGGCAATGCCCAGCAATAAATTTCTTGTCTCCACTCTCCTGCCTGCTTTATCCCATTGTCTCCTTTCCTAATGCACTGCAGATCAGGACTGCCATTTTTGGTACAGCTCTGAATTCAGTTCTCTCTTTCTAATTACAGAAGTTTCAGGCTGTTAAAGGGAAAATAAATACCCCACATAAAAGGAGTAAACAAAGTGGCACAAAGGGAGTATTAAGAGCATCCTTATCAGCAAGAAATCCCTTATGTCTTTCCTCCCACCATCTTGTCAAAATCATAAAAAAAGAAACAAAATGGAAAATACTAATATTCAGATTAATAAAGACCCATATTATTCCCAGCTGTTGACTATAAGTGGCAATCCGTGTGCAGTCTTTGTACCCAGTGTGGTTTTCACAATACCCATATTTGTTTCTGCTTCTCAGTCAAGCTCCAAATAGTAACTGGTATGTAGTAGGATCTGTACAAATAATTTATTGTCTGTCTCACATTTAAGGAGCTGCAAAAAGAATGCGAAAAAACAAGGAAGAAGGTTTTTGTCCATTAATCAGGACCTTAGAGAGAAAAAGAATAGGGTTTTACTTGTTAACAGCGAACAGAGGTTCATGCTTTTAGATTTCATGACTTTCCATAAGGCACAGGCGTTCATATGGTTCTCACATTTTCTCCAAAGCGAAGCCCAAGTTAAGTTTAAGCATTTACCAAAAGCTGTGAGAAATATCGTTTTCTTTGAAAACATTCGCATTTTCCTCTCTGCGCCATCTCTTTTAAAACCCATTCTACGTTTACACAGCCAAACGCGTATTAAATATTAATATAACACTTTTATTTTGGTTCCTGCTTATTTTCCAGGGGAGCATAACAATAAGTATTGCACATTTGACGGCGCTGGCTACACTATCTCCAACTACTTCTAAACGCCGTCCGTCCCTCAGCTCCGTAGGGACCCGGCTCACCGGGACGCCAAAGGAGCGAGCGCTCCTCTCCTCTCTCCCCTGCCGTGCGCTCCCAGGGCAGCGGACCCCGGCCCCGGGAGGTTTCCGCAGCGGGACGATGCCGGGAAGGGACGGGGTGCCCCCCTCGGTGCCGCTGTCCCTGTGTCCCCTGGCCACGGGCAGCGGGGAGGCTCCGAGCGGCCGTGGGAGCGCGGCCGGGAGCTGCGGGCACGGCAATCCTGCGCTCCGGGGCTGCGGAACCGAGAGCGGCACCGGCGGCACACCGGGCCTGGCAGCGGCGTGCACAGCCCCTGGGAATCCGAACCCGGCTGTGCACAGCCCTCGGAACCCGAACCCTGTGCTGTGCACAGCCCCTGGGAATCCGAACCCGGCTGTGCACAGCCCTCGGAACCCGAACCCTGTGCTGTGCACAGCCCCGGGAACCCGAACCCGGCTGTGCACAGCCCCTGGGAACCCGAACCTGCGGTGTGCACGGCACCTCTGAACCCTGCACAGCCCCTCGGAACCCGAACCTGGCTGTGCACAGCCCTCGGAACCCGAACCCGGCTGTGCACAGCTCCTCTGAACCCCCAACCCTGCTGTGCACAGCCCCTGAGAGCCCGAACCTTGAAGTGCACAGCCCCTGAGAGCCCGAACCCTGAAGTGCACAGCCCCTGGGAGCCCGAACCCTGAAGTGCACAGCCCCTGGGAGCCCGAACCCTGAAGTGCACAGCCCCTGGGAACCCGAACCCTGCTATGCACAGCCCCTCGGAACCCTGCACAGCCCCTGGGAACGCAAACCATCAATGCACAGCCCCTCTGAACCCGAACCTGCGGTGTGCACAACCCCTGGGAACCCGAACCCTGCCCAGCCCCTGGGAACCCTGCAGAGCCCCTCTGAGCCCTGCCCAGCCCCTGGGAACCCTGCAGAGCGCCTCTGAGCCCGAACCCTGCCCAGCCCCTGGGAACCCTGCAGAGCCCCTCTGAGCCCTGCCCAGCCCCGGTGAGCCCGAGCCCA
Source organism: Ammospiza nelsoni (assembly GCF_027579445.1). NCBI lineage: Eukaryota > Metazoa > Chordata > Aves > Passeriformes > Passerellidae > Ammospiza > Ammospiza nelsoni. Next base: position 13,291,110 of record NC_080642.1, on the reverse strand, counting down.
GCCGCCGGAGCCCGGCCGCACACAAGGCTGGGGCTGGTGGAGGAGCAGCGCAGCTCAGGGGCCGCTGCTCCTGAAACAATCAAAGTGGTTCCAGTATAGCAACTTCAGCTGAGTAACACTGTTTTGTGAGAGAAAGGTAAGGATTCTTGGGGAACAGCTCACAGGAATGGGGAAAAAAATTATTATTTCCTGCAAATCAGGACCACGTGTTTGCTAATCCTTAAAATGGACTTGTGTTTTAACTCTTTGAAGTCACAGCATTATCATCTACGGGAAGGAAAAAGGACAACGATGATGATCAGTGTTGATCACACATTTTCTACACAAAAGAGATGGATAATAAAACTTACTGCAGAATACAGATACATTACTAAAGTGGTGTGGTTTCACAATATTCTTCCCTTGCAAACTATTCTTCCATTGCATAATTTTACAAATTATCTGAAAATGTTCCTATTGAAAGCCAATATGATTTATATTAATTTCTCAGAGGCAGCTGGAATACAAAGAAAAGCTGATGCATTTACTGTTTGAAAAACAACACTATATTTAGGGACACAAACAGAAATCAAGACAGCAGCTCTTGGGAAAAGAGATGCAAAAATTTTCGATCAGGGATCACATTCTCTTCTTCACTAACTACATCATTAAAACTGCAATATGAGACAAAGTATGTCTTGCTGTTTGTTTGCTTATTTGGTTGGTTTTATTTAAGTGTGTTCAGCTGCAGTCACCGATACTCAAAACCTTATGATACACCATTACTTTTGTGTTCAAACACCAGAGCGTGTTACCAACAACTGTGATCCATTCCACGTGCATTTTTTTTAATTATATAGTCTGATTCAATCAAAAACTTCAAGGCAAAACTGTGGGAGAGATTTATGGCCTGTATTATCAAGCAACTCCTGCCTAATTGTAGACTCACTGAATACTACAGGAGCAAGCAGACATTTGTATCTCTAATGTAATTTATGCACATGTATCATGGTACAGTGCTATCAGCCATATTCCAAAATAAATTGCTTTAGTAGGATCTATAAATAAGGCAACATTTATAAAATGGCAATAAATGCAGTTCAATTTAGCTTCTCCCTTATGTATATTGCTGCACCTACACTGGATTAATGCATCAGACACGCGTTACAGGGCCTCTAAGCCATATAACTCATGGTCCAAATCTGCAAGCCCTCTCAGGACAGGCTCTGTCCCCCTTACCAGGCTGGCAGATGCCAGTCAGACACATCCATACTGCAGCTGCTTTAAACTCAAGGAATTTCTGCCATGCAAACCCAGTCCTAAAAGGTACATTGGGGTCCTAAATGCACCAGAGTTCCCCCCAGCATAGCTGGCTTGAAGAAAATACCTAGCATGATGTAGCCTCCACTCTTTAGTCTGGGTGTACAGACTCATGGGGATCTGAGAGCTCCTGGGTTAGCCCGAATTCCCTTGGATCAGCCCCAGTCCCCACAAGCCAGACTGGGTCCCACAGGTCAGCCCTGTGCTCTGCTGCACACCTGGACAAGGTGATGACCTGCATGACCATCCAGTGCTCACTTTTCTGTCTCAAGCAGCTAAAGACAATTTAAACATCCAGGCTGTCTAATTGCCAAGGCTAACTGTGACTCACAAGCAATCTCCTGGGTTGTGGTTTTATATTTGGGAATTGTGCCATTTCAGTGAGCTTGCGCAGCTCCTGTGTCCATCGCTGGTTTTTCCAACCAGACCACAAACATAGTGGTGCCACCACAGGGGACCTTCTCTGTTGGCATCTCAGTGCTCAGGAGGATTGTTCTCGAGCACCCCTGCCCCATTTTAATCTCTAAAATTCAGTAACCAGATACTGAAAAGCAAGCAGCACTCAGCATCTCCTCTGCAAATACAGAACACCGAAAACCCCATCAGGAGTGTTAAGCACCTGGGAAATTGAATAGCTGAGAAGGCTGAATAGAGCTCAGCCAAGAGGCATCCTAAGGTGATGGAGTGCACAGTGTTGCTCATACCTGCCCATTAGGGTGGGCAAGACACTTCAGAGCTGACAAGAATGTGGGTAACACATGGGTTAAAACCTGAATGAACTGACTGCTTGAAATAAAACAGGTTTTCTTCTCTGAAAGGTCTGAATCTTTCATGAATATGAAATGGGAGAATTCTAGAAACAAGTGACAGATAAAAACATATCTTTGGGGCAATTTTTTGTTAAATTGTTAATTGTAATATTCAAAACAAATGTTTCCCAAAACAGTAAAGCAAAGAACTAAAGATTATAGAACCACCATTGCCTTTCCCAGGAAAGCACCGTGATACAGTCCCAGCTTAACCAACTCACGTCTAAACAACTGTTTGCCACAGACCAAAAAAAAAAAAAAAAGTAAAAATGTTGATTTAATTATATCAGCCTTTTAGGGTGGTATGAAACCTTCTATGAATACACAGAACAATGCATGAGTGGGGAGCATGTCCTCTGTAAGCACTGAAGTTAAAATGTCCTGTTGGCTCCCAGTTCTGGAGAGATGGTGACTTTTAACTCCAAGCACATGCTCAGCTGGCTGGTGTTGGAGGGAGGGGGTTCCCCATCAGCTGAATGTTAATTCTGGATAACAAAGTAGAGCAAGTACAAAAGTGGAAGTGATAACTGTGGCTGTGGGGGCTTCACCATGACAACCACGCTGGCCAGCGCTGCAGGGTGCTGCAAAGGCAGGTGAACGCTCACTAAACGTGGTCATCACATATACACATTGCTCTAAATATTGAAAATGAGTCATCTCCTCCCACTGATTTCACTGAGGTTTACTCTGGTGCTGGTCCATAAAACACCAACAGCCTGAAATTCACCAGTGTCTTTGACATTGAAGTTCTAGGCTCAGTTAAAATACAGACATCTTAAGACAATAAATACCTGGATAAGCATTTGGTACTCTATTGAAGAGGCATACTCACAACATGAGCTACATAAACTCATTCTCTAAATGGGAATATTTTAAGAGATATCAAGTACAGATGTTTCAAAGTAGAATTTAAGGTCTCCATGGGTGTCCCCAACTGGTGATCACTCTATTATAAGCTTAACTCTTCACAGACAGAGTTCAGATTCCAAATTACTTACCCAACTTTACATCAAAGAATAATAACTGTTTTGTTTCAACAGTTCTTTGCACCCACTACCTAAAACAAACCATGAACATCTGTAATTTCACTGCCCAATCCTTTCTTATACCCTTACAACATTTGTTCTGCTAATGTAGGTTAATTCTGCAAATAACACTTCTGTAAATTGTTCTTGCAAACTGCTACATCATTTATGTAAGGACTTCTGTGAACTTTGAAAAATTAATGCCTTTAATTTTGGTTGATGGCAACATCAGCAGAGCTCTGTAAATTGCACTTTAATGAGATTTTGCTACAGGGGATAATCTGCTACTGACAGAGTAACATCTTGAAAACATCTGTAGACCTATAATTTTTCTATGACGATTAGATCCCACCACAAGAGTCCAAATACAGTGCAGAAATAAAGGAAAAAAATGTAAAGTCCTAAATGAATATCAAACCTGTTCTTTAAAAAGAAGAGAGACACAGTGAAAAGCTTCATGCACTGAAAATAAATCAATTTTTCTGACTAATTAACATTTAGCTTTATTTAATTAAGAAAGACTATTACTGTCTTCACTGCTGTGCATCTGTATATAATGAAGCAAACAGCAGTAGGTATAAGATACCACAGAGGGATATGCCCAAGTAACCAGGCACTATAGGTGCAAAGGAACGTCTATTATTGTTAAGTAACTGACATCAGAGCCTCTCTTTAATGTTGTCATAAATAAAAGAAAGATTTTCACAGATGCTTTCACATATGGTTTCTTATTTGTCTCTGATGGAGACTGGGAGTTAGATTAGATGCCAAAATTAAATGATTTAAATAGACAGCTGCATAATGCAAACTACTAAATAACACCTTTTGAACACTTTCTATTTATAGTGAGTTCTAACTCACAGAATGATGACAAATCTCATTTTGCTTATATCACTGGAGGTTGTTGCTATAAAACCATTGCTTTCACAATCCTGAAACATCAAGCTACCCTGCTGTCAATGTGGAAGTGCAAAGAGCATGGGATTATCATGGCAAAGAGGAGTGGAGAGCTCAGAATCCAAGATTAACTTTAATAGATTAACTTAATCGTTGAAATATGCAGTTAGTGATTATCTGTAACAGAGCTATCCAGGATGAGCTGAAAAGGCAGGTAGAGAGAGGCCTTCAATGCCAACTGCTGGAGAATACCAAGTCTGTCATCATTCATGTTCAATTGAAGTGATGGACATCAGAGCAGGCACCTAATACCCAAACAATAATCTACCATGTACCAGCACAGAGGTATTATATCTTGGGGATACAACTTTGCATTAAGAACACAGTATTTGGCGCAAGGAAAAACGTCACAGCTTTTCAGGAGACGTATTCTTTGTTACTGTAGCCATTCCTTAAATTGTTTTTCTGTGCTCTAAAAAATCACAAAGCCCTTCACAAAGTATGGAGCCATTCTGGAAAATAATACAAACTATCAAATGCTGCTGGGATCTAAAATCTACTAAAAGCAGTTACCACTGGTTGCTTGCAGCAATATGGAAGGCACTAGGTCATGGATAACTCTGAAATGCTCTACCAAATCAGAGGACTCTTCCTACCACCTGTATTTTCAGTAGAGGCATTCTGAGCAGAAACACAAAAATGAAGAGACTTGAAAGACACATGAGCAGGTTTCTACACAGTCTGTTTATCCACTGTGAAAGTCAGAAAAGCAGTGTGCAGTGCCTGTGGCAGGAGCTGGGAGTCACACTCTAGGGGATGCTCCCATCTCTGTCCCCCACCACCACCGGCCCAGCAGCCTCCGGCACAGCCACCACAGTGCAGCCCCTCAATGCTCTGCACTGCCCAGCTTCTGCCACTGCACACACCTAGGCTTCTCCTTTTGTCCTGAAATGTCAGTGTATTTATTTTATCTCATATTGCCCATTCCTTGGAATTTGTTAATCAGAGGCTAGATCAATTTCCCACCGAGTTCAGCTCTCTGAGTTTTGAGTACAGCTACATGGGCACACTCTACGCTCACTTCTTCCTTCACACAGCACAGCCTCAAATTCCCATCCCTCTTTGTGCCTGGCATAAGCAGCTCTTGGAGGTTGAGGATGTTATCATCCCTTCTCCACCATTTTAGTCTTGCTATGGCTCCACATCTGTGTCACCCAACACTCAGGGGACAACCAGGAATCAGACAGTTTCCAAACATACCTACCTTCTTCTCACCCTGATAAAGTGACTAGGATGTGAAAAACAACCTTCAGCCAATCTTCCAGCCAGAGAAAATGAACCAGAATATTTTGTTACAGAGTAAGGATGCTAACACTCCCAGCCACAAAAATGGTTATTTGAATTGTGCAGCCTCTTAATAATTTGGTCTCAATCTGCACATTATATTTCTCAATATCAAATGGTATTCACCCACTTTCCTTTTCCTAAGCCATCCTTTTACATCATGCAGTTGACACCGTTAAGCAAGGAGCATCCAGCTTTTATCCATACCATGGTACTGGATAAATAGAGGTACTGAAAACTTGACTGCAATGTTTAGAGACCCTTTATGCCATTGGCACACTATATACAGCTACAAACAGGGACAGGACACTTGAAATTAGTGCTGTGAATTTTATGGATCCCAACACCTTCAGGTACCCAAAGTGTGTTTCATATAGTCAAATAAGTATGTCAATACAATGTAATCCCCATTCTTCAGACAAGATACAGGGCTGAGTTTCCATTTAGACTTTCCCTTTGCTTCATTTCCAATAGTTAAATTTGCTGTAAGTAGCTGCAGTGAAAAACTTCCAAGTGGTATGTGTTTTATAAACCTAATTTTGTAGGAATTAATATAATTAGGCATTTTATATTAATTGCAGCTGAATCTCTAAATACACAATTGGCAAAGTTTTGAGCCTAAAGAAAATTTGTTTCCAGCAATCTCAGTTCTTCTACAGTCTCTGATTAACTAAAGCACTGAAAAGGGACTCAAAATGTGCACAGTTGAAATGCAGATGTGCTTAACACCGTTAAACATTAGAAAAACGCTAATTAAAGTTTGAAATATGGAGCACTGGGACATGAGAATTGTCTTCAAAGTAGCCACTCAGAGGTTCCCTGATTTACATTTCCCTTGGCTGGGAGAAACCTCCTTGTCCCTCTCCAGTGGAATGGCAGCACCAGCTTTCCAGAAAATCCTTCTGTGCTGTACCATAAAGATTAAGCTGCAGAGGGAAGTGAAGCTTTGGCTGACACCCTTGATAGCAAAGCCAGCAAAAACCATATATTCCTCTTTACCCAACAAAAACCTGGGAAAGTTCCCAACAAGCAGTCAGGTGAGTTTAAGGGAAATGAGGATGGTGTTATTTTACATGGCAAGCGTGAGGAGCACAGTCAGAAGCCAGCACAAGGAGAGCCAGCACGCGAGCTCAAGTGTAGAGTCAGAGAGGACTGGGCACATGTGGGGCTCCAGCTGGACTTTCTGTGCTCTGGTTCTTGTGCACCAAGCCCTGTGGAGGAGGAGAACTCTGCAGAGCCCTGCCTTGAGGGGCCAAGCAGCCCAACACTGACCCTGCGCTCACTGAGCTTTCCCCAGCCTCACTGCAGCTCTCACAGCTAAAGTCCTCCAAGAATCTGTTTGGGTTTATGCTACCCAAGGGCTGATCCACTCTAGGCAAAAACCAGCTCTGTGCAAAGCAGGAGAGGCTTGTCAGTAGTGTGCAGTTCACTTTGTTTTGCTTCATGTCTCATTAACCTTAAGCAGAATAATGAATGGCAGGTCTCATTTTTGTGCAAAAAATATTTTTATGAATGTATGCACTTTTTACCATCAAAAGCACTCTTTATTAAGCCTCTGTCACTTCTGATATTGGAATTATATTCTGTGAGTGCTTTGTTATTATGTGCTACAGTTCAGTAGGTTTCAAACCCATCAAGTTCAAAGTCAGTAGAACAGGAACTACACAGCAAAGGCCAGGTATTGACCCATGAGTGTTTACCTGACTTCTGAAGTGATTTTCAGATTAAAAATCCAAAGAATTCACTGCTGGGAAGAATAGATATCATAAATATCAAACCAAACCTTTTGTAGGGATGAGTTCTCAATAAAATGTAGTATGAAACACAACTAAAATTTTTGAATAGCTGGAAAAAAAGCAGCTTGGGTAAGCTGAGCAGAAATAGCAATTAATAATAATTCTAATTATATTTTCCAGCATATCAAGTAACTATGGTATTTAATACACCCTAAAATACAATAAGAATGCAGCATTACAGTAAGAAAATGTAAACATGTTCATACTAACGAAAAAAAATAGAAGGTGTCTACTGAAAGGGAGCAGAGGCGATTCTATTTGAAATACTGCATTGCTTAAACACCTAAATCTTAAAAATGTTGCTTTTTTAGAAATATTTCTAGAGAAGAAACTAATTGAAAATAAATTGCCTTGGAACTGGGAAAGAGATTCCCAAAAATAGTCAATAAGATATATCTATATATATTATATATGAAGGTCAAAGAAATGCCAGCTAACTCTCCTAAGCCAGAGATTGTGAACTTCAACCACTGAACAAGCTTTTTTTCAAGGACAAAGATCAGTATAAAATTGATTGCCATATTATCCACAACTGAGGGAATTTGGTTGTCTTTGCTAGCAATAAGCCAGGAAGAAAAAGCTTATACTTCACATAAGGTAAAAAACCCTTAGAAATAACAACTTCTATCTCATCTTGAAGAAACTGCTTAAATTAGGCAAGGTAAAATAATTCTCACATTGAAATTTAGTTGAAAATTCTCAAACAGAAAAAAAGGTCCCTTTGTATTTCTGACAACTAGACCATATGCAAATGAAAATCAAATACTTTTTCCTGCCCTATGAATGCCTGTCAAGTGGCTGGGTAAAATCTAGGTTGCTCAGGCTTACCAGGAAAACAGATGTTGCCTCATCTGGTTTGATGTTCATATGGATGTTGAAGTCTCTAAGGCTAATAGTACAGTTCCAACAGTAGCTCTGACAGAGTTTCAATGAATACATTTGTGATATATTTCATACACCCTGATAGTCTATGCACTCTTGTAACTACAAACTTTGATCCTTCCCTGGAAGTACAGGAAACACCTGGGCAGTCTAATAAACTCCACTGCACAGTTGGCCACTTTTTGCATTGCAACCAAATTGTAACCAGGTCCCAGAAATATGAGCTGTGGATCTCCACTTCCTCTGTATCCAGCCCTCAGTGCAATGCTTTCCATGCAAAGTGAGTCCTTGGGGATGACAGTGGTGGGAGAAGAGACTCAAAACAGATGAAAGAGAGCCCGTAAACCTGAATGCATTTCTTTATAATGTGTTTCTCTTCAAGAGAGAGGATGTTGTCCTTTCCCCCTATGCCTCCTTTGCTAAGTGCAGATGTATCACTCGAGCTCTTTCTGCTCTCTGTGCTCCTTTACTCCTCTCTTATTCCTAGGCATAAATATCACACTTTCCACATTTTTTTCAGCTTGCCAATCTCAGTCTAGAAATTGTGAGCACAAGATATTTTAACCAGTGGTGGCTGTGACCAATAGAGAGCAGCTGGCCTGCCTTACCTCTGACACATAATTCTTTTTTCAGCAGCTTTGGTTCTTGGTGAAAACCAGCACTTTAATACTTACAGTGTAGTTCAAAGAGAGCTACTTACATTTTGGGAAGACCATTTCTTGACAGCAGCCCTTGATCCCCGGTGATGTTAAGACACAACTTTACTATGCTGTTTATCATGAAAGACTTCTGTGGGGTTAATAGTTTTATACCAATACGATGATTGGTATGTCAGCTTCCTGAAGCACCAGCTTGCTGTGTTTATGATTATTGGTTATTACAGCCATCTTTGCATTCCTTCCTCTTTGTTTTTCCTCTACTGAGTTAAACACATCAAGAAGTGTTGCAAACTTCTCTTAGTTCTTACTGATATTTCTCAATCCTAAACAGAATAGACAAGCCAAGTAAGGAAGCCTCACCTCTGTCCTTTCTCTTGGTTTTGCATATAAAAGAACACATTGCCTAGCTGAGACTCTGTGAGTTAGAATATGACCCTGTGCTGGTATTTCCTATCAATGATTTTCTACCCTGCTAGAGAAAACTAAATAGAGAGGGTTAGAAGAGCACACAACACAAATGCTGTAGAAAAACATGAGGAACCAAGTTTTATCCTTTACACTCCTGCCATCCCATTTTCCTCCCTTGTAGAAGTTTCCACTCTGACAGACAGTTACAGCAACCTTATTGAGAGCATGCTTTGCGTTTTATCTCCTGTCATTCTGACTTGACCGCGTTCCTTCTCAGCCTCACGTGCCCTGACATGTCAGCTGTTTGCTAAGTGCCACACATGAGTGACATGCTGCAGATGTAATAGCAGATAATGGTCCCTAATAGGGTAAGCTGAGCTTAACCACACCTAAGCTGCTCGTCATGGCACTGCATCTGTCAGAGGCTTTGCAGTGCCTTGCCTGAGAGTGATGTTAGTGCTAATGGATGCTCCTTGTATGATTATTCCTCCTTCATTTAAGAGTGAGCCCTACATTTGCTTTTATCCAGACTCTCAGCATCACCCAAGGTCCTTTTGGCTTTTCTGCTGAGTGGTGGTTGTGTGGGAGGTTGTTGGAGGGGTCTCAGCCCAGGAAATGCACTGAGGCACATTTCCAATCTTCCCTCCTCAAGAAAAGGTTTGCTTTGTTCCATCAGCACATCTCCTGTGCATCTTACAGCCTGCCTAAACTGGATTGGCAGATGGGCACAGGTTAAAATTTGACAAGAATTTCACTACATATTCTTTACCTCCAGGTACTTTGATTAGCTTTCCTTTCTCTTGCTTGCACAGGCTGAAATCCCTTTTGTTAGTGTGTTCATTTAAAGCATTTTTTATTAAGTTTTTATCTCTCCCTTATCTGAGTTATCTTTCTCCTCCTCACTCATTATTTGTATACTCAATAGGGCAGACCAAATAAATTAATAAACCGAGTTCTTGTTTCCAAGAAACAACTTCAGTATCTACAAAAAGATGCAATTACTGTAGAGTAGCTCTTCACTTCCCATAAACATCACTAAAAATAATTTTTAAGAAACTAAATAACAAACTACTTTTTCAAGAAGTTTTCCGGCAAATTAAAAAGATTTTAAGTACCTAAAAATTCTAATCAAAGTAGCAATTAAAATTCCATTTCTTAGAACTCAATAAAAATGCAGCTTTGTTCTGGAGTAAGTAGACATAAGTTTGCTTTACAAGAGGTTATGGATTGCTTATTTTATTTTAAATGCAAATCAACATGAATGTTCTTTATGTTCTTATCATTGTTTTAGCATCAGTAATATTTTACACTGAACTCAGATCTGGCCCACAAAACTTCATTTTTACTTTTTTTAGCTTGGAACAATTTTTCACAGTTCTATGTGAAATATAGTTCCCTTGAAATACTTATAGAAATAAAAACTACCAGGGTTCAAGATATGTGTAGCAGAAATAGATGACAACACTACTGTATAGCAAGTAGAAAAACATTACTTAAAGCTCCTAATTGGAAATCATTTAATAAAGAAATGTTCCTGTATTCCCCTTTTAACTGAGACCTAAGAGAAGATATTCGAGTGAACAATGAAGTCCTCACAGTTAAATCTGACAAAGCTTCTGCTTTAACAATTATGCCATTTGATTTAAGGCATTTTATCAGAACAAGCTGCAAGTTGTAATTGAACTTGCCATTTCAACACAAGAGTTTGCATCCTCTGGTTTATTTGCAGCATGCCTTCAAGACTCATACAAAAAGGAGAGCTAAGCCTACTTTACTATTAATGAAAAAATGTTTCTAAATGCACATGACATCGTCCCTCACCTGGATAACAAGCCACAAATTAAAAGCATTGGTTTGTGTGTTTCTACTCAGTGCTGATTGAATTTTGTTTGAAATATATTTTTAAAATATATTTAGAAACATGGTATTTTTTTCTGATCAAAGTAAGGTGTCTCTTCTCTGTTCTTACTACTGCCAAGCATTTGATTTACACACAGTTTAATTATTCAGATGTTTATTATGTTCTACATAATGAAATTTGGACCCTCATATTTTCTTCCTACATGCTCAGTGCAGGCTGCAATTATAGCCACAGATATCTGTTTATTTGATGAATTTTGCTTCTTCTGCATAGTTTGATAAATATGGAAATAAGTCAAAACCTACTTTATATACAGTAATTAAAGTGAAAAATCTAGTCATGATGCAAATCCTTAATTGGACTCCAGGAGAGATATGCAGAATTTCTCTTTAATAATATGGGATGACTGGGGACAGAAAAACAAAGCACACTAAAATATGGTTTAGAAGCACAATTAATCACAAAATAGAAAACAACCAATTTAGCATAGCTCATTCAGTGACTCTCAAGGCTCAGGTAATGTTCTTTTAATCATCTGGCTCTAATATTAAGGTTGTGTCATGTGCAGCTGAAATAAAACACAATATATGTGCTGATCTTCAGTGTGAAACATGTCCTCTGGACTAATTTGTAAACACAGCCTTTCCACACTAAAATGCTTAGCCTACTTAATGACATGTAAGTGAATGATCAAAGCGATGTAAAATGGTTTTTAACTATTATTGTTTAATGTATTAATTCATTAGCAGAAAGAAACCCTCTTGCAGTTGGTTGCAGGGAATATGTTTTTGTTGGCTATATATAATTCATTTTGTTTTTTCATTTTATTAAGACAAAGTCATTATTTTGCCTGATGATGTTCCAAAGAAGAATATACTTGTTAAGTGGTATTAAATTGACAAATTATAGCACAGAGCAAGTGGGGCTGAGACATAAGTCTCCAGGAAAAAGATGTCTGTACTAGCTAAAGAAATAAATGTTTTTGTTCCAAGCTCTGAACAGATATTGCTCTAATAAGCTAAAATTAACCATCACTGTCACTTAATTTGATTGTTAAAATATTATTCTCCATATAGCTTCCTGTAATATCCCATTAGGGGCATATGATCACGTTCTAATCAGAAGGTGTTGGATTTATTGTGCTAGTTTGTTTAAACTCCAAATATAATTAATCTCCTTTTGTACTTCTCCCAAATAAGTAACACCAGAATGACATTTTTGTCTCCAAATGGATTACAGACATTGAGCGGGAGCCAGAGGTCATCCCCCCGCACTGCCATAATTATTGAAGCAAATATCTGCCTGCAGCCCCGGGTGTTTGGTGGGAGCTGAGGCTCCTGACCCAGCGCTCTGTGCCTGCTCAGACCAGGAGGACACTCTTCTGTTCCCCAGATGTGCCCATTGGGAGAGACCACGGCTGCGAGCTTCCATGCTGAGAGCAGCTGAAATTAGAGAGGCTTGATGTCCAGTGTTCAAAATCACTGTTAAAACTCTTTCCAAGTCAGGGTCCCAACTGTCTCTGACAGATAAAAGGGGTCCCATGCAATCTAGTTTCAATGTAGTCTTCTTTTGACCACCCTGAGATGACCTGGCACCTCTTCATGCACCTGCCGTAAAACTTAAAGGCTTCAGAAATTCTTTTCTTTGAAGTGTCCTAATAATAACAGTCCAACCTTTGATGTTTCTTCCTGTACCACATGCTTGAACTTCTTATAATCTGAAGTGTATAACCTTCAATTGCTACACACAAACGGGTTGCACATCTTGAGAACACAACGCTATAAACCTAATGCAAGCTGCAGTAATGATGGGTTTATTTCATTTGTATTTAGCACTTTACTTATATGGCATCATAAACCTAAACACTTAACACACCAATCAGGCATTAACCAGCCAGCCTGATTAGCATGGAGCAGAATTCACCCTCTGCAGCCTAGAGACAGAAGAAATAAACAAACTAATGTAAAATAAACTTTGTGTGCAAATATGATATTTTAGAAGATCCTTTTCACACTAAAAGTTGGAGAGAAAGTCTGCTTCCGATGGCTTTTAGAGAAGGTCAGAGAATGAGATCCCATTCAGAGAATATTTTTTCAGTACATAAAATTTAACAGACTCCGAAAAAGCTGGGGAAAGTTATTTTTAAAAATACATTCCTAGCCTGATCGTTACCTCAGGTTTCTGTAAGTTTTTACAGAGCTCTCTGAGAATGTCTGTCCAGCTCTGTTTTATGTTACTTCACAGATTTTTAATATTCAATAGTCCTTATCCCTTGCAAATGTTTAGCTCTAAAAAGAGTTGTTTCTAATCTCTATTTTTAACTTGTACATCGGGGATGAATTTCATCCAAGATGTATCATTTATATAGCTCTGGGGAGAGAGAAAACACATCCTCCATGTAGCCCCAGTCCTGCACGAGCTCATGAGCATGCTGAACTTCCCTTGCTTTAAGCCATTCCACTGAAAATTCTGAGTATCCACAGGGTGCTCTTCCAGCATTGTTTAAATTTCTGCCTTTCCTGTTAATGACTCTTTTGGGTGACTATTTTCAGCTGATTGTTTTTTATCTTGTGGTTTTCCAACACTTCAGGACATTAGATGTAATCTTTCCCATTGACTGGAATTTTAAGATTTTTTTTTATGAAAGTGAACCTTGTGGGGTTATTTAACTAAAAATTACTATTCACATTTTAGTGTAATGTCCTTTGTCCAGTTACTCAGAAGAACAAAAAGGGGATTTGTCTTCGTAACTAACATTTACAAAGAAATAATCCCCGCTGAAGAGCAAAATCCCTCCGAGCAAACCAGGGAGAAGGGTTCAGCCCCACTGCTCACACGCACCAGGAAGGAGAACATGTGGTTCTGTCCTCTCTGGAGTTCCAGTCTCCTCATCACATGTTTGCAGGGGATCTGAACAGAGCTCAGTTCAGCTGACCAAGATTCAACCCCTTTGGCTCTCACTGCAAGACCTGAAGACAAATTTGTAAATTATCCAAAGGAGAGCCGTTCCAGTTATACCAATGTAGCTGCTCAAATGGCCACAATAGAATGGGAAAAGAGCTGGAGAGGGTGACAAGTATGAACAGCACAGCTACAGCCTCCAGGCATGGGCAGGTTAAACACCCCGAGCCTCTTGGAACTGGAAAAAAATACTGAAATGACTAACAGAGACATAGTAAAGCTCCATAATACCAGGAATGATGCGGACAGGATGTATGAGGAAGGAGCTATCACTCTCCAGGAGAGCTGAGTGGCCATCAGATGAAACTTGTAAATGTGAAGTTCAGAAGGAAAATAGGGCATTCTTGATATACAGTGCATAGTTAGGGTAAGGAAGTCTTCACTGGAAGACACCTGGACTGCCAAAAATCTGTATGGATTTGAAAAACCTCTGGAGATATTAACAGAAAAGGAACTCAACAACACCAGTAAACAGAAACATGGCATCTATACAGGAGAAAAACCCACAAGAGGCTTCAATGCAATTCTAAGTATCACTGCACAGTTGTAAATGCAATTCTAAGTACCACTGCACTGCATAGTAAAGTTCAGGATATTGGTCTAGGTTGACCTTTAGCCTGGCCCAGTGCCGACACTTCTGCAGTTTGAAGAAAACTATAGAGATGTCTGACTCATTTCAACATCTTCAACAACAAGGCCAGAGGTGCAGACCACTCTGAGAATGAGACAAATTCAAGAAAAGGCATACTGAGGTACACAGAGATATTTGGCCCTAGGTTTCTCAAAGGCAATAATAATATATAGTGATGGAACCAGACGTTTAACCTAAAGATCAAGTTCAAAGTCTTCTACCTGAAGGCAAAAAAAGCTGGTAAATGCTGGTTATTGATATTGTTTTGTAACATTTGTCTGACTTTCAAGTCACTAAGGAGACTGTAAAATTAGCAATTCTAAAGCAGAGTGAAAGGATCAGCATTTGGCTGTACAGTACTTACTTCTGCCCCAGCCTCCAAAGCACGTTTCAGGTTTGCTGCATTTTGTTTTCTCTGGTGATGTTTTTCCACTGTCAGAGGCTCAGGAACCTCAGTGTGGTGTTACAAGCACCATTTCACATAATAAAGGCATTAGCACCTCCTTGCTTTCTGAAAAGATGTCTCTCCAGCCTAAAATTACTTTTGCCACTGTATCACTTTACAAGCTCTTTTCTAATTTGCCACCCTCTATAATTCTAGGTATTTTTCAGTCTGACTGCTTTGTAAGTATCTCCTTCCATTATGTAAAGTGGTTTCTTTTCAGATTCTAGATTGTAGAGCTACTCAAAATGAACAAAATTTTTTCACTCTCATTTTTAGTTATCACGTTGCACTTAAACCATTTCTTATGGGAACTTAATAACGTTCTGTAGTTGATTAGACTTAAAAAGGTCTACATTCTTCTTTCAAACATGTACAAAGAGCTCCTATTGACTGACTTCAATTAACTGAATTTATTTCAATTCAACAGTCTAAATTAATTCTTCATCTAACTACTGAAGTCTAGTGAGCCAAATATTGTATGACAGCTGAATTTCACATCCAGACCCAAAGCAATATTTCAATGTTGTCTATTACATGGATGAACAAAAGAAGAATATTCAACACTGAAAACTGAGTGAAACACATACCATGACCTACACAGAAGTTTAGGTTTGATTAGGTTGGTCCTGATATTGTAACTATAAAAATTCCACTCTTAGATCCAGAGATTATCACTGTGAAATCCTGAGTGGAGTCATATCAACAACAGGTAGGTCTCCCTTAGGCTTCAGCAGAGGTCAGGGTTTCCCTACACATCTGCAGAATAACAGCATTGTGTTTATTTAAAGGAACTCAAAAATCAAAATAGAGCAATTAGGAAGCTTTCATAGGACAAACAAGCAGAGCAGGAAAAGAAAAAAGAGAAATCAAAGAAAACAGGAAGAAAGGCCAAACTGTGGGCATTTACATCTTCTACATATGGAGTTTGGAAATCCAGGTGGTTTCTGTTTTGCTCCTATTTGCTTCAGATATTGAAATATCCAGATGTCAGTACAAAAATACACTTGAAAACTATAAGGTTTTAAAAGAAATTGAAAGTCATGGTCTTTCCATTCTACTCTTTAACCAACACTTTTTCTAAAGCATAATCAGCTAATACAATTGTAGAAAAAAAATGTTCTGGTTTTACACTTCTGCTGTTACTATTTCCAGTTTTCAAACTAACTTATAATGGAAGTCAGCTTTTGGAGTCAATGACTTCAGAGGGGTTTGGGTTAGTTCCAAGTTAGGATGCTTTTTTTTTTTTTTAATTAAACAGCAAGTATATCTACATAAATAAATATGTACTTTATCCCTCAGCTGATTGCCTGATTAACCAACTTTGGGACAAGAACAGCATTGTAGATAAAACCAAGGTTTATCTGTTGGAGTATCCTGTCCCAAGAGTGGCTGGATGTGGGTGCCTGTAGGAGGAGGCCAAACGCTCAGGGAGGCAAATGGCAATGGTCTCAATTCCAGCCATTTGTTGGACAGAAACTTCCTGAACCATTTCCTGAATGCTGAAACCAGTGTTTCTAGCTCTCTTTCAGTGGTGCTATCATCTATTAAGTTGTCCAATCACCTCTTCAACTCTTATGACATCCTAGTATCCTGTGGCAAAATGTTAAGAACTCTACTACATACTGTGTAGAAAAGAATTTACTTTGGGTGCTTTTGCTGAGTGACATCACTGGAGCTCTTCCATTCCTGGATGTCATTGTAAGACAGTGAATAAATGTTAAGGCATTTTGATATGTGATGCTTTGTGATTTCATGTGCATTTGTCTTCTATAAAAGTGCCATTTTATGAAAATTAGTTTTTAAAAGAACCTTCCAGACGTACATATAATATACAGCTGATAGTGCTGAGCTGGTTAAATAAGACCATGAACAAAGTATCAGCCAACCAAAAAGTTGAAAGGATCTGACAAATGTTTAAAAAAACCTGATTATCCCAAAATCATTGAGCATTCCTTTCAACAGAGCACTGCAATATCATTTCCTGCACAGGTGCCTGATGAACACAGAGACTCCTCATCTGCTCATAGCAACCAGTCCTGCTCAGAAAATGAATCACCTGCCTGAATGCCTCAATGGCTGGAAGTTGTTCCACCATGCAAAATATTAAGTTCCACAATGGCAAAATACTAAGTGCATAAATGTAAAGCAAGGAGTTGTTATGGCTGTAACAGCAAAAATAAATTGACATCTTTCCTCTGCCAAGAAGAAATGAAAAAACAGTCTCAGCTACTACAGCACTAATTTTTTATGTGGGGAGGGGGAAATCTATTACCTAACAAGTGCCTCCTGCCAAGAAACAAAGCCAGCAATGTTCATTTTTGCAAAGGCTTTTTTCATTGGGAAGGTTTTTCTGGAATTCTGATGAGTTCTATGCTTTTATATTTGTGTTACAGACTACTCCTGATTCACAGGAGATGCAGCTTCAAGTCACTACAAGATTCAGTGGCAACTCTTGCTATCTCCAAGCATAATGTTTGGGGAACACAAGGGGACAAACTGCATAACTGAGAGGTTTGCCTGATATTTTCTCTCCCACATCGTCTCATGTTCCCTACCCTGATCTCATCATTTCAATCCTTTTCAGGTACCTAAGTGCCAAGCCAAATGAGCTTAAAAAAATCTTGTCATTATTATTAGAAATTAAGACACTGGAAAAGAACTTTAATGGGCTGCTTTTGTATACCAGTGTTATCTGAATACAGATTTCAGAATGCAATGATTTTGATTAAAGGTTTGAGTTGCTCAGCAAAGATGGGAAACTCAGACCATTAATGTCTCATTAAAACTCCAGACAAAACAGTTTGTATCAAGCTGTCAGTGCCTTAGACTCAAAAAAAAAAGAGTTGAAATAGAGAAACATTTCCAGTTCACAAAGACTTTCTAGAGAAGCACATCTGGGTGTCCTGCATACCTGGAGTTCTTCAGAACTCCATTATTCAGAATTTATGGGAAAACAGCTCTTTTTAGAATTGAAAATATTTTTTCTATTGATGAGGAACACCACCAATACTTCTTTGAAGAAAAGGAAGTAAGGTTATTTGGCAGAAACTGGCTTTCCTGCAAGAGTAGTCTTGATTACTTTCCTGAATAACAGCAACTCCCTTCTGAGACATGTTTTAGCCCTCCCCTGTTCCTTTTGAATGCTTTTGCAGTTCTGTACCATGAAAGCCACACACACAGTGACACCAAACCATTTGCAAAAGAAAACAAAAGCCCATGTTATGCATACAAGGAAGTCTCAAATGAAGACTTTTCGCGGTCAGCCTTCACATCCTTTAAAATCTGTTCTCCATCTCCTTGAAGAGAAAGAGATCCCATCCATGTCTGCCTAGAGAATGGGTACAGATCCACATTTATCCTGCCTCCCACACACAGAGCTCATGAAGCTCTGCTCGTGCAGCTCCTCACACCTGGGAGGAGAAGCCAGCCATTGTCTAGCAGCTCATCACCCAAGGTGACATCAAACATTATATTCTACCTGCTGAGCTGTAAAGGGGGTTGAGGGTCCCAATCAAGATGAGTGGCCTTCACCCGGCCATGACTAAAATTATTTAAATTTGAAGCTACGGCAAAGTGGTCTCAGAATGAAGCAGAGCCAAAAGAACACTGTGTGAAGTCACAGAAAGTCATAACAGAGACTTTCTGTCACCAGCACTGCTGAGCAGCAAGCACAACATGAGAAGGATGTTCTTCAAAATTCAGATGGGTGAAGCTGAGGAACAGGGGTGCTCTGAGAGATTTCATTTACAACTGGTATTGTGCTGGGGCTCCTGAGAGCATGCTTCCTTAGGCACAGAAATAGACATTAAAGTGCCATTTCTGATATTCTGATAACTCTCCCTTCATAGATCCTAAGCTAGGAAAACAATTGATGGTGTTTATTTTCCAGATTTCTTTCCCCATTCCCAAGCTGTCTCCTACATACATTCCAACCCCAAAATATGGGTTTAGCAGTAGTTGGGAAAGGAGGATTGACTGGCTCACCTCTTGAGGTCTTCTCCAGTCCTATAACTTTATGATCCAGTGTCTCAAGTGCAGAAAACACCTAGTTTTCTATAAAAGCTAACGTTCTGGTAGAAATTTAAGTCTCCAGAGAGCTGTGGGTCACTGCAAAATTATAAGCTTCTTACTGATACCTTGGGCCTAGATCCAAACAGAACATAAATCACCTAAAATGAGTCTTAAACAAAATGTAAAAATCCACAACTCAAGAGTCCAAAAACTCTCTGCAGAGCTGCTATAAAATATTATTGCACTTGCACTTTTTTCTCCCTTACCTTAAAAAAAAAGTAATAAATGACTTAGAAAATTTCTGTGTGAACATGTACACAATACTTTGTGTTTTCATCTGCTGACAAGCAGCTTGGCACCACTCCCATTCTTAATTCCAGTGGAGATACTGAAAGCAGTCACTCCTGTCCCTGTGAGGAGATTGGCCTTTGCAAAGCACAGACTTGAGCCCTCCTCAACATCCAGGGGCTGCAGCAGGTTGATTTCAACACACAGCTTAAAAAAGGATCTATTTGGGGCTCCTAGGAGACAGCATCCTGAAAGGCATCCTTGGAGCATCCTAGTCAGACTAAAAGCCAAAAAGAGCAGGTTCAAATCCAGCCCACCAAGGGATGTTGAGTTGGAAGCCTGGTAAGCAAAGCACACACAGCCAACCTCCCTGCAGACCCTTCAGAGCTGTGCTCTCCATCCTTTTACGAAGATGTGCCCCCAGTTAAAAAGCAACATGAACAACTGCTAGGAAATAAAAAAGAGACCCAAGGGGAGCCCAAGTCAGGCAGCAGCTGGTGAGTGTGGCAGACAGGGCAGTTCCTTAGGAAGGGAATGGTGAGAACACTGATATTAAGAGCACTTTCTGAAGGAAATGAAGGAACAAGCCTGTTTGCAAGAGGGACAGGGCAGAACTGACCACCTGCAGCATGTGCCAAGCTGGCTTCTATTGACTCAAAAAGGACTATCCTGCTCTGGATCCAGTTGGATTTTTAACACTGAAATGCAAATGCTATTAAGTTTATTACTAATGATAAGCTAATATTATTAAAGGCTGATTTTCCCCTCTTTGTCATATTCTCCTTTGTCATATCCCATTTAATGAAACAAAGGTGGGTTTCAAAAAAATGCATTAATAGCTCCTGAGGTTAGGGTTCTAATTGAAATTTAGACAATTCAGGAGAGGTTTAGGGCTAACGGGCATTTTGTACATGAAAATATCTTCCTCTTATTTTGTACATGAAAACATCTTCCTCCTTTGGCCAGCTGGTCAGAGGGGTGAGCTTGTCTGATGGGCTGGCAGGGCACCCTCCCCAGGACACAGCCTGGGGTTGGAGGGTCCCTGTCTCTCTGCCTTCCCCTGCCAAAGAGCCAGCACACATCCACTGCTGAGACATGAGATTTTCCTTTTAGAATAATTCAACAGGAATTAAGGGGGATCTTTAATCTTCACCAACACGGAATTCATAATCAGTCCTTATCTTCCACAATGTTCTTTAAGTCCCCAGCACACAACAGCAGAGTAAGTCATAATGTATTTCATCAGGAAATAATATTTCTGCAGTGGAAATTTCCTTTCTTTTTGATAACCTCTTCTTGAGCTTCCATTCAAATGTACACAAAAAATTTCTCTGTGAATCTGCAGGTATATCATAAAATGCATTTTAACATCCACAGGAATGTTTCTGTATTTCATACCTTGTTTTTTTTTTTTTTTTTTAATTTAAGCAACATATATTTCAATGGAAATCAAAATAATGAGACTAAGAGGCTATGCCATATTCTCTAGAAACTTTATTTCCCTTTCTCATTTTCTTTTCCATTTCTACTTTTGCCACCATGGCCACTACCAGAAGACGGGAGAGGGAATTTCTGGCTGCAGATCTCTGAGGGATGCACTGATCATGCAAAGGCTAGTGAGGTGAGACACTGAACTACAAGCACTCTGAGGCACCACAGCGGTATTTTACATTAAAACATTTAGGATTGAGGAAGGTGGTGCCAAAGCCATGCTAGATTTTTGGTTTGTTTAAGAAAAGTAAGATAAACATGGCAGTGTAAATTCATAATACAAAATTCTGCTAAAAGTAGCTTCAGCAGAAGATGGATTAGCTCTGTAGAGCAGGGCAGACAGACACCATTCTCCAGCCACGTCTTAACTCCCAGTCTTGCACACTGAGGGTCAGGTGCACTCCTGCTGTGTCACAGAAAGGTCTCTCTGCTGTGTTTGCCTGGCCTTGCCCTAGGACAGAGCCACAGAGCTGAGAGCTGAGAGCAGAGCACCAGCCCAGCCCCAGAGCTGGAGCTGGATGGACCTGTCTCCAAACAGCAGAGATCTGACTTGCTTTTCCAAATTTCCATCAAGGAGATTTCTACTCACACCCAGACAATCTGTTCCACATTTCACCAGCCCAGCAGCCAGAAATTCTGCCCTAATATCCAGCTTAACCTTACCTTTCTCTAAATATCAGACATTTTTTTGTGACCAACAGCTACAGAGTATTAAACAGTGGATGGCCTGTTCTTTGTTATTACCTCTTCATCCCAAAACAAAAATTAGGCCGCTCATTCTACTCCTTTTAATTCTAAAGAAAGCAAATTATTGCATCCTTTCATTGAAGAAGACATTTGCAAACTTCCTGCTTTTGTTTGCTGCTGGATTCCCAGCAGTTTGGCTCCCCCTCAGCATGGCCAGGATGTGCACAGCAGCAGCCTCCCCTCGCTCACAAACACGGTGCCACCATCACTGCACAGCTCTACCCTGTCACTGAGACACCCTGACATGTGCAGAGCCTTTTCTGCCACCCAGGCAAGGAGACATTGCAGTTGTGTGCATGCCTTGGCTCCTTCTGAAGGGCAGCACCATGTGCTTGCAAAGAAACACTTGTAAACAAACACAAATACAAATTGTGGACGGCTAGTTTTTCATGATCTTTCTAGAATTTCTGCTTTCTTCTGTGTCATGGCATGAATAAAAGGATCAAGTATAAAATTGCACCTATTCAACAATGCTCAATAACAAGGCACTGAGTATTGTACAAATGAGCATATTTGATTTAATCAAAATAAGTGTTGTAGGAAAATCACGTAGGTTTAATTTTTGAAAAGCTATTAAGTTTCAAATTAAATGGAAGATTAAAAATGAGCTTTAGCTGTAAGTGGAGGCTAAATTTGGTCAATTTTTGTTGTTTATCTGTGCATAAAGTCCTTGCATTTACCATTTGACAAATCCTCTAATAAAATACTTGCTGCAATCAGGTGAAGTAGGTTATTAATGGTTCTAAAAAAGATATACAGGATTGCCTCATCCTGAGGCAATTAAGTCTGTGAAGTAAGTGTGTTTAATATCTCTGGGGGCCTGACTGAAATGAAACAGGTGATCTTTCTACAATTCCCATTGTTTCATTTAGAACGCCTTGAATTTTGTTTGTTTTTAGCTGAAGGATGACTCCCTGCTTTATCTCTCTTTTGTTAAGACTCCAGTTTGGGAACTTTCAAGGGCTGCACGTGCCGCATCAGAAGCTGAGTGGAAAATTTCAAGCACCACTAAAAAGCAGCAGCAATGATCCATGTGAAGCCCTCCCAACCCACATTGACTCTCAGTCTCTTGACTGAGCTGTGCTGCTGCCATCATTCCCACCCTGGGCAGTGCTGCTCACATCTCCCAGCCTAGGCAGTGCTGCTGCCATCATTCCCACCTTGGGCACTGCTGATGCCATCTCTCACCCTGGGCAGTGCTGCTTTTCACATCTCCCACCCTGGCCAGTGCTGCTATTCACATCTCCCAGCCTGGGCAGTGCTGCAATTCACATCTCCTAGTCTGAGCAGGAGATGCTGCTGCCATCATTCCCACCCTGGGCAGTGCTGCTCACATCTCCCAGCCTGGGCAGTGCTGCTGCCATCATTCCCACCTTGGGCACTGCTGATGCCATCTCTCACCCTGGGCAGTGCTGCAATTCACACCTCCCAGCCTGGGCAGTGCTGCAATTCACATCTCCCACCTGGGCAGTGCTATTCACATCTCCCACCTGGGCAGTGCTGCTATTCACATCTCCCAGCCTGGGTCGCAGCAGCCCAGAGCTCACCCTGGCCAGCTCCTCCCCAAAGCAGTTTGCCCACAGCATCCCCCATGTGGGGGTACCCTGGTGCCCCCTCTCTGGGCTCCCCAAGGGGCTCAGGGCCCGTGGGGAAGGGCAGGGGGCTGAGGTGTCACAGCCTCCCTGCTCAGCCCCAGCAGCTCAAGGGAAGAGCTCCAGACCGCCAGCTTCAGGCACCTCTGTGTGGAGGACAAATGCTTTACCCCGTTTTCTGAGGGATGGATTGTGTATCCATCAGGGTGCTGTTTGGCCCTTTGCTATAAAATCTTGTCTTTTTCATTTCTCCTTTTTTCCTCTGCTGTGTTCTTTTTTTTTTTCACCCTGGATTTATTAGCAGGGATGGTTTGTGGAGGTATGGTTAATTACTAGAGCTTATGGCCTGCTGTGATTGAAAGCTGATCTCACCAGTTTGGGGTCTATGTTATATTTATTCTGTATGTAATTAAATCAGAATACCATAACTATGCATAATGTTGGAAAATGAGAATTTTTTTTTCCAGGGGAAGCACATCTGAGAGGTATTTTCTTCCTGCAGTACTGAATTTCTACAAAACTCTGCACTTTGCACACACACACAAACAAGCAAACAGCCAAAAGGCTGTTGAGGTCTATGATCTAGATGAAAACAAACATTAGCTCATCAGATCTGTGTGATCCATTAAAAATAAAGAAGGAATTCAAGCAAACCATGGTAAAGGCTGTCCATACATCTTGGGGTGCTCATAGCACCACAGACACACTAAAGGCTTGCAGAGGAGTGCCAGCACAGCAGGCTGAACACAAACAGCACATCCTGGAAGCAGCAGCATCCAATGGAACACAGGAGATTTGGCTGAGGAGGCCCTCACATAAAACAAGTTGTGGGAGGCCAGGCCACTGCTCTATGGGGATCAAAACTTCTCCTGACTTCCCTGCTTGGGGAGGGGGGACCAGACCAGTCTGGGAGAGGAGATCAAACATTGTTTACACTGAGGTAAATCAAGCAGAACACTGCACAGCTCACTGAACCATACCAGAATTAGGCCAGACATATCATATCTAGAGGCTCCAATTTTTTTTCTCTGCTACACATAAAACTGAACTCTGCCAAGGCTCTTGTTGTTCACCAGCGTGACAATGGTCTGAAATTAGAGGCCCCTAGAATATCTGAAATCTTTGGTCTGGAAATTTATCTCCTTGCCTCTATATATAGCTGATGTTCAGGAGAAAGAGTTTGCCATCTGATGTAATGGGATGAATGATACAGCCAATAACACTCAAAAAAGCCTGTGCAAGCCAAAGCAAAAATAACCAAATCAAGCCCCCAGCCTTTCACCACAGCAAAGCAAGCTTATCTCAGGGCACACCAAGTAAGACAAGGGTGACGTTGTAATCAGGAAATTACCTTCAAGGTTTAAGAAAAGCAACAATGCAGGGGAGGAAATTTAAATTTAAAAATAAATAAATAAAAATATATTTTAAAATAAATAAATAAAGCCTTTTCCTAGAGAACAAATGTGTGTTCCCCTCTGCCTAAAAGTGGTGAATGTAGGACAAGAATAAGTCAAGTAGAAATTCAATGAACAGCCAATGTGCACGAAGCAAAGGAATTCCCAATGAAATATTTTTAGGACCTTACTGTCTAGGAAAGACCTTTTGCTTTGTCACTGCCCCAGAAAGTAAAGAGCAGGCCTGCCAGTCTGGGCTGTAGATAACACCACAAAACTGTGACATGCCCAGGCATTACATTACTAACAAATTCACTTATTGGGAATTAAGCCATGGTACCCAGAGCCACAGCTGCTGGAGGAAAGCATTTCAAGGAAGCCATCACAAAGTTCTATTTCTACAACACAGCTGCCATCTCCCTCCTCACCCAGGAGCTCTCCCCTCTGTCAGGATGAGCTCCAGAGAGCCAAGGGCAGCAGGACAAGGTGGGCAGTGCAGTGCCAGCAGGGCTGATGGCAGCAGCCACCGCCAGATGTGGCACCCCTGGGTGTCCCCAGGCACCTCAGCGTCACAGCACAGCAGCCAGGGCACCTCAGAAACCTCAGCACCCACACAAATGCACCTCACCATGAGATCCTGCAGGAACTGGGGGATTTGCAAGGGTTCCATCTCAGGTGTACAGAGCTCTGAGATAATGATTATAAAAATAAAAAGTGCATTGCTGAATTCCTACATCTCCTGACTCTTTTAAATTGGCTAAAAGCCAGTAATCCAGGAACTCTGCCGAGTTTTTTGTTTGTTTGTTTTATTTTTATTTCAGCAGTGAGCAGATTCGGATAATCTCATTAAATAACTTATCATCAGTGGTAGCAATGTTAAGAAATCCTATTCCCAGCTACATGAAGTACCAGTCTATACCACATTTTAATCTACCATTTTTTTCACAAGTGTCAGCACATTAGATTGTCCTCTTTATTGTCATACAAGGCTATTTTTCAATAAATAAACCAAATGTTAAAAATAACCCTCCACTGTGGTTATCTGTAGAGACAAAATCCCAACTGCAAGGCTGTTTCCCACACAAAAAGCTATGAGATTTCATAAGATCAACAATAGAACGAGGTGTTGGTATATGAAAGTAAAAATGTCACTATCCATCATCCATAACAATAGTAATTTCATTAATTGTAAGGCTTATATATGAGCTATACAGACAATTACTAGATTTCTGAAAAA
Source organism: Ammospiza nelsoni (assembly GCF_027579445.1). Classification (NCBI taxonomy): domain Eukaryota; kingdom Metazoa; phylum Chordata; class Aves; order Passeriformes; family Passerellidae; genus Ammospiza; species Ammospiza nelsoni. The sequence goes on along the minus strand of NC_080642.1, from coordinate 13,265,333 downwards.
TTTTAGTCAGAGTAAGTGAGTTTAGATAAAATCATAAATGTGCTGAAAGTCCCTCAACACCACCACTACCTTGCATGCAATAATTATGTTGTCATTTGTGCTCAGGGAGAACAAACAAGAAAAAGACACAGATCCCTGACTCCTCCAAAGAAAATGTTTGCTCAAGAAACACCAAGTAGAAAACACTTTCACAAATCTTATTGTGCCCAAGAGGAGCTGTAAGCAGCACAGCAGACATTTACACTTGCCAGAACTCCATTCTAAATGACCTATTCAATACAAACGACTGCCTGGCATTGTAATTGCTGCACTGCTCTTCTGCTTGTGTTTATTGTCCTAAAGCAAATGCACGGCAAACTTTGCAAAATTAAATTATCACATGTAAAGTTTGTTCTTCCTGTCATGTAGCTGGTGTCCTGGATACTTTGATGAAGCAATTGAGACTGAAATCCCTAAATTTTACTGCATTTTGTTTTTAAAAACAGTGTTTCTTTGCATCTTAAGGTAAACAATGGACTTTGAAGTCTAGGTATAATTAAATATGAAAAGGAACAACATGCTGATGAGTCATGCATATGGTATTTATTTAATACAGCATTCTTCCCAATTTAGCTTTTGCTTCTGAATTAGCAATCTATTAAAATAGATGGGGTTGTTCACACCAACACCAACAGTTTATTTTAGCCTCCCTCAAATAATATGCAATTTTTGGTCTGGAAGTTATTTTTGTATCAAAATCTCTGTGACTAAAGCTGCTACACTCAACTTTTTGCTATTTCTTTTAGATGAAAAGTGAAAAGTTAATGCACAATTGTTCAACAAGCGGGAGGTGAAATGCTGCAGCACAGTCCCTACCCACCAACCCATGAAATACATGAAGCTTTCTTCACATCCCCTGTTTAAGCAGGACGTCCACAATACCTTCACTTAGGAGTCTGCATAAGAACAAATGGCATAATATCTCAAACTTGAGAGATACGTTTGCAAATAATTTCCATAAGTCTGTTAGTAAATGAAAAGAGAAATTTTATATCAAAGCAGAGAAAAAGAGTGGGAGTTCTTCACCAAACAGCTTGTCTCCCAGTAGAAAGTATGTTTTCAGGTTCATATATGCTATAAAAAAAAAACATTTAAAACTCTAAAGCTGTGCCCATTGCTACCAGGTGGATATATCTGGAATGTTATTGTTCATGGGAAACACTTGGATGACAACTAAATTCCAGGGAAGAGCACTATAAAACTGTGTTCTGTTTTCCATTAGAAATTGCTCCCTCCATATTTTTCACCACTCTTTGCACACTTCCTTCAATACATTGAGACCTCAGACGTCAGGATAACATATTTTTTCTTCGGCTCCCAGTTAAGAAAAAGTTGTTTGATTTCAGAGACATACAGGTACAAAATCAGCCACATTTTCAGTATTTGTACATGTGCTAAACCTTATTCCCAGTGATCTGGTAGGTATAAGAATTAGAGGCCTGGAAAATTCAAATTAAATACTTACATTGACACTCAGGGCTGTTAGCACTCATGATGATTTTAAAAGTCAGATCCTTGCTTCTTTTGGAAAAGTGGTCACCTGCACAGTGAAAGGCTTTCTTAGGAATCTCTCTGCAACCTCAGTACACGGTGCCAAGCAACCTCAGTGATGCACACGTTAGTTGGGAACCTCACAAGTCCAGCTCCCAGTCCCCCCACATTGCAAAGGTCACATTTTCACTTGGATTGCCCTTTGTCTCTTAATATGGTAATTACATAATGAAATACCTAAAACACCACACTAATTCTACAAAATACCAATCCTTTACTACCAAAGCCTGCCTTAGTATCCTCAAAACTTGTCCCACTTCCTGGGAGCAATGCCAGAGGATCTGTATGCAGTCTAAACCTCTTCCCCTTTAGCATAATGGTGCCACAAGACTGAGTTTATATTATTTTATTTTATTTTTTCAGTACCAAATCTGTGATTTCTCTTATCTAAAAGATATCAGATATAACTAGAGAGAGTGAAGAGAATTAGTCATCTGCCTCAAAGGCAGAATCATCCACTCATGTCATCCCCTAGCAGAGCCTTGTCTGGCTTCTCCACCATGGAGAATACCCCAAAAACTCCTTAGGTCAGTTCCAACACCCAGCTCTTCTTACACAGAGACCTCAGCCCACCTCTACCCCAAATTCCCTTTGGTACAATTTCAGCCCACTCTCTTCTGCTGCCTGCTGTGGGGAGAGCAAGTGCTCAGCCCTTGCTCAGGCCTTTCCCTCAACAATGACTTTTTCTATATTCAGTTCTTCTAAGCCTTACCCTCTCTCCACTAATTTTTTTTCTCTCATAAATCATGCCTAGGCCTACAATTTCTTAGTTTTCCTCTACACACAAAACCCAGATATTAATTACCTACCAGTAACCTACTAGGTCTCCTTCTCTCCCTTAGCAGGAGCATTCAAACAAGGAAAAGAGAAAAAAAAAAAAAAAGGCCGTACGTAGTGCTTTCTCATATATATAGCCATGGGCCAGGGCCACAGGTGATATAAATTGACACAGCTGTACCTTGTTAAAGGGCTATGTAAATTCAGAGTTGAGTAGGGTAACTTGTTTTGCTGGTGCTTTAGGAGAGAGATAGGAGAAAGAAAGATTAGATCTTCCTTTTTTATTTGTGGCTGTATGAGAAATTCAGAGAGTTGTGGGGGACACATTAGTCACCGTTTCAGAGGTTTTTGTGTTGCTGACCTACAGGATCCCTCAGATGCACCCACGGGTGTGCAGAGGCAAATTTAATTTTCCCTTCCTGCTCTGAGTTTGTTAAAGTAAAACAGCAGCATGTTACATCCCCCTAGCGAAGAGCAGCTTTCCCACGAGGAGATTGACTTTTTACTGGAAGCCCGAGGTGGGGAGGGGGCTGTCCCCGGTCACCCACGGCCACCCAGGGCCCTGTGACGCCCAGGAGGCAGAGGGGCACTCTGCACAGAGGGGCACTCCGGCAAGGAGCAGCTGCAACCGGAGCTGCCCAGCGCGCTCCGAACGCCACATAAGGTCACAAATCAAACTTTGCCTGACTGATGCTGCTCAGTCCCACAGAAGGGGGTCCCTGAGGGGGCCGGGGGGTACCGGTGGGGTGGGGGGCACGCCGAGGGACTGTGATGGGCTCCGTCCATCTTCCAGGCAAGCGCGTCTCTCCTCGCTTACAAAAAGTTGACATAACTGAGTTGAAAAGTAGGTTAATGAGTAGTGTGTGCCACAGCTCCCCGGCAGTGACTGACTTCAGGTGCCGCACATGACTGCTGCTCTGCCGCAAAAAGCTTTGTTTGCACCTCGTTTTGTAGCCCCGAGTGTCTGAATACTGAGCAACGCTGGGTATTTGATTTCTTTGAAATGCACTCGCGTTATGCCAATAAACTCTATCCTTTAATCGAGTTATTTTTTTTAGTGTAATGAAAATATTTACAGCGCTTTGCGACTATATATGTGACTCTTGGCAGTGAAGCCATTTTTCCTTTATCATCGGAGCTCACCGATGTCCCTGAGAGGGGGGATGTGGTGGCAGGGAGGGACTGGATGGGGTCAGCAAACTCCTGCGCGGGGACTGACCCCGGCCAGGGTTGTTTGGGGTTTTGGTTTGGGGTTTTTTTCATAAGACTGAAATATTTACATTCCTGAGAAGATCTTGGTGAGCTCGGCCGAGCTCAAGCCCCTGCTCTGGCCGTGGGAAGTCAGAAAACCTTTCCACCTTTCCACTGCTCTGGACCGGAGCTGTCCCCGCCACCCAGCCCGGACCCGCAGGAGAGTGCGGCGCTGGCGGGGCGCGATTCATGTCGCGACAGACACAATGTCGGGATGGCGGTGACAGGCGGAGGGCAAGGCCGGCCCCGGGCAGCACATTGCGGAGCTGAGCCTGACCCAGCCCCGGGATGCGCTCAGCTTTCCAAAGGCCTCTGGCACAGTTATCTTCTCTTTTGCTTTTTTCCTGAAATTACCTGAATGAGAACGCGCGAGGGAAGGCACGCGGGGTTAACGTGGGATTAAACACGGGGGAAATACAGAGTGAATTGCTGCTGCTCGAACGAGGCTGCACGCAGTGCTGTGTACTGAGGAGTCCTACACAGCAAGTTCCTTCCTCCCTGCCGCGGTGGTTTCCCTGCGAGCCTGCTGAGAACGGCCCCCGCTCCTTGTGACCCCCAGGAGCACAGAAACCCCGGCCGTGCCTCCCGCCCGTCCACTGACCCGCCCGTGTGTCCCCTACAGGGCTCTGGCAGCTCCCTGCCTTGCTCTCCCCTGGCTGTGCCGCTGTGCAGGGCGCAGCTCCTCGAAGAGGAGGAGGAGATGTCTCGGCCAGGTCCCCTGCGCCGGCTGGGATTGCTGTTCCAGGGTGAGCAAGTGGCCGGAGATGGCGGAAAGCCGAGCATAAGGACAACCCTGGGAGCTGCGCCTTGGACGGGCGCGGAAGAGGGGTCGGGACACGGGTTCCAGGGAGCCGGGGGCGCTGAGAGCGCCTCTTTTAGCAAAGACATCGGCAGCCCGTTCAGAGGCCTCCTCTTCCTCCTCTTCTTCCTCCTGCCATGTGCAGCAAGAGCCCGGAGCAGGCTCAGCTGTACCTGCCTGCTCTGCCCAGCCCCGCTCCGGAGCGGAGCGCAGAGCTGATCAGCTGCTCCCTTCCGAAACCCCGGGCCCCACTTTGGTGCGGTTTTCTCTTTCCCGTGCTCCCTGTAAAGCCAAGCAAAATCAAACCCAGTTGTCTTGATCTGATCCAAAGGATGTACCAGACCAAGTCCGTTTCTAGCAGAAATGTCCTTGTTTCAATTTCCGCTGAAGTCTATTGCTTTTTCTTCTCAGGCAGGCAGCCGTGCAGCCACCGTTTTAATGTGCGGGGTGAACTGTAAGGTCACCGGGGTTTTCGAGTTTTCCTGTGCTCTAGGAAACTTTTTAATTTTTATTTGCAGGGAGATGAACGAGAGAGGTATCCAGTCAATCCCTCTCCCATTAAAACACTTGTAATTTAGACCCTGCCTATTGACTTTACCTAGCTGTGATGGGGCGGGGTTACGGGAAAGAGCCTCTAAAAAAAAAAAATCCACACCTCCTTCAAATGGCCACTTTGGGAGAGCCAGGGTCTGCTCTGCTGCAAACACAGTCTAGTCCGGCTATTTATACTGTGCTCTCCAAAGCTTGCAGGCTTCACGGAGGAGAAGCGAAGTGTTCTGGAATCGGTTCAGAACGTGTTCTGATGTACAGACAAACTTCTGGAAAGTATCTGATCATTGTGCCCGAGCGCGCGGACCCGCCTCCCGTCTATGGGAATAAAGCGAAAGCATTCGACCTAAAGAAAGCCGCAGAACTTAATTAATTCGATGCTTTAATGGTTATAGAATCTGCAAAACACTAGTATTAATTTAGACCCTGGCATCTGGTTTCACTGAGGTTCATGTTGGTGTGCGCGCTGCCCACCCCGGAGCCGCGGTACCGCGGGCAGGGCAGGGGGGAAGGAGCTCGGGAGGGCTGGGCACGGGTGGGAGCTGGGCACGGGTGGGAGCTGGGCACGGGTGAGAGCAGGGCACGGGGGAGCTGGGCACGGGTGAGAGCAGGGCACGGGTGGGAGCTGGGCATGGATGAGAGCAGGGCACGGGTGAGAGCTGGGCACGGGTGAGAGCTGGGCACGGATGAGAGCTGGGCACGGATGAGAGCTGGGCATGTATGAGAGCAGGGCACGGGTGAGAGCAGGGCACGGGTGAGAGCAGGGCACGGGTGAGAGCTGGGCACGGGGGAGAGCAGGGCACGGGTGGGAGCTGGGCACGGGGAAGCTGAGTACGAGTGGGAACTGGGCATGGATGGGAGCGGAGCCTGCTGGGCACGGGGGAGCTGGGCACGGGTGGGAGCTTGGGATGGGGGAGCTGAGCACGGGTGGGAGCCGAGCCTGCTGGGCAGGGGTGAGAGCTGGGCACGGGTGGGAGCTGGGCACGGGTGGGAGCAAAGCCCCCTGGGCACGGGTGGGAGCTGCGCACCCGCACCCGCACCCGCCCAGAGCCGCCCGACGCCGCGGCCGCGCAGAGCGGGCGGAGCAGCCGCCCCCGGCTCGCCCCCGGTCCCACGCCCGTCCCGTCCCGCAGCCACTGAGCCCCGGCCCCGCGTGTCCCTTCAAAGGGATTCCAGCGTGGAGCACACGCCGGCGGGGCTGTTTGTCCGCGCTTCCGAAATCACGCAGCGGTGCGAGCCGAGTCGGCTTTTTCCGATTGTGAAATGTTTAAGACAAAGAGTGTCCTTAAATCATGAGACTGACAGACTTGAAAGAGAAAACTGATAATGGTAATAAGCGGAGTTTGCTGGGAAGATGACATTTAGAAAAGGGTGAGTTGCCTCAAATTGAATTTTCGCTGGTGAAACAAGGCGATTCTAAAAGGCCACAGATGAGATGATTTTTATTAAACATTTGCACTATTTTAGAAGCTAAACCGTAATTCATCTGCACTAAAATTTAACGACTTCGATTCATCAGAAAAGTTTACCCTTGGATTCTGCTTCAAAGACAGAACAACAACACAAATGACAGGCTATAATGATTTTGCCTCTCTGATTTGCAGTGGGTTGGTGTGTTCTTGTGCCCAGAACGAAGATTCATATTCAAATCCCAAAGTCATAAAATTCAGACTTTCGCATTTGTCTTTTTCAAACCAAAACTTGACTAAACCAGAGTCCAGGATCAAAAGCGCACAAGAGCTATCACTTTCTCAGGGGACTGCAAAAGACACTCTCCGCTGATATTCCGGCTGTTTTGAGGACAATTTGGGAAACATTGGGCAACGCGTGTTGTCCCTGAGAACCAAGTTGCGCTGCTTCTCCTGAGGTTTCCCTGTCAGCTCTGGTTTAACAAAAATTGTCTCCGAGAAAGTTTCTCGGGAAAGGCGAGCCAGGCTCCATGTTGGACATGGAGGAAGAGCCGGGTCAGGGAGGTGTGTGTGTTCTTGGCACTTTGTTGCTGATCCCGGCTTGGCACCGTTTCCCCCCTAAACCCCGGATCCTTTTTAACTAATTTTTCCCCTTCCGGTGACATTAAATCATGAAAGACAAATGCAGAACTAAAGATGAGTACAAGCTGGTGATGCCGAGGCTTTAGCTAAGTGAAACATCATTTTCTAAAAGTGCTTCCTTTCCTGGGGAAGCGGTGGCAGAAGAAAGCGATGTGTTCTCATACGAAAATATCTGATCACCAAAGGGAGAAGAAAATCACCTGGATGACAGCCTCGGGACACAGCCCGGTCCCACGGCGGGGACAGCTCAGCCCTGGCACCTCAGCTGCCCTGCCAGGAGCAGTGTGCTCTGTCCCTGCTCTCAGTATCATCCCGACGCGGTCACCTCAGTCCCTGTGCGAGCAGGGCTCGGCACAAAACGACCTGGCCCGTGTTTATTCTCCAGACTTGCGTTAAAAAGAAACCTGCTCGTTGCTTCTTGATCTTTTCATTTCCTTTCTCTGGCCCGGGCGGAATCCCCTGCCCGCCCCGCACATTTAAAGCCATGTCCGCGGGACTCCAACTAACCCCAGATCTGTTTTTTCAAAAGTATTTAAGCTGCAGAATTTGCTGACACATAAATAAGCCATCAAAGCGCTCGGAAGCTCATGAATCTTTGACTGAAGCATGTGTGAGGACTTACACACTTGTTCCACGTCGTGATACTTTAAAAACTTTCACAAAGACGACTCTGGACAGAAAAAAAAAAAAAAAAAAAAAAAGCAGCACCTCTGTTTAACAAGATAATTCTTGCTTTCAGTTTTATTTCTATTTTCAACTTCCTATTCTTTTGTCCCGTGACATGGCGCTTTTTTCCCCCTCGGGGACTCCTTTCTCTTCTCTCTCCCCTTCTATTCTGAACTGTTTTACAGCCCCGCTTTGTTACTGTCAGGAAAAAATGTCTGGAGAGCCCTGTCCCCTAAAGAAGGAACAGAAAAGGGAGGACTGGAGCTGCAATGTTGCCTATGCATGCAGAACATCCCAATCTGTTTTTGTGCATTGAGTTGGGGAGAGGGCAGCAGGGAGCGTGCACCCAGCCTCCTCCCGGACAAAGGGAGGCCGGACAGCTGCGCACCCGCCACAAAAGATTCACTCTTCTGTCAACTCTGTTTACTTAGTGTTGTTTCTGACCTCTGTGCTACACTTGTTGCTAATACGTATGCTTATCAAACCATTTTAATTGGCTTTCTTCATAACACTAGTCCCGGCGCTTTTTTTTTTCCTGCGTGTTTCCAAACAACTTAATTGACTTCTCTAATATTCATCTTCTCGGGCTCTAAACAACGCGTTTCTCCCGCCACGCTTCCCGGCCTCCGGGAAAAAGGGGCCAGGGGTGTCAGCATGGAGAAACTTCCCCTTCCAGAGGGCATGGCTGTGAGATGGGGACCGCGCCCCAAGGGCACAGCCGTGTCGCCGGCGCGGCTCGGCTGGCACACAGGATCCCATGATGAAGTGTCTGCTGGTAGATGGGCGAGCTCACTGTCCCCGTCACGTTGTCAATGTGTTTTTGCTTTCTTTGTGGCAGTCGGTGGAGCGGTGCCAGCCTGAGGAGACGCGGAGCCCCCCTGGGAGCTGCCCATGGATCAGGGGCGCGCACTCGCTCCGCGGCACGGCCGCACCCGCGCAGGCAGAGCCGAGGGCTCGGGGCCGCCCCGCTGCCCCAGCCCGCACCGCAGCCCCGCGGCCACGACAGAGCCGGGTACACCGGCCTGGGATATACCGGGATGCACCGGCCTGGGATATAGCGGGGTACACCGGCCTGGGATATACCGGGGTACCCCGGCCTGGGATATACCGGGATCCACCGGCCTGGGATATACCGGGATGCACCGGCCTGGGATATAGCGGGGTACACCGGCCTGGGATATACCGGGGTACCCCGGCCTGGGATATACCGGGGTACACCGGCCTGGGATATACCGGGATACACCGGCCTGGGATATACCGGGATGCACCGGCCTGGGATATACCGGGATGCAGGGAGTGGCGGAGAGCGGCCAACCTGCCCTTAAACCAGAGCCCCGTCCTGCTGCCCTCTCCCCGCAGCCTTTGCCATCTATATTAATCACTTCGCTTCAGCCTCGCCCTTTTTTTTTTTTCCTTTTTTTTTTTTTCCTTCCTCAATTTCGTAATTAATTGTTGCGCTCGGGTTTGTAATGGAAACAATCCTGCCAGGCCGGATGGTTGTTATGATTTGCTTTCTTTAGCCTTTCTCCCCCTTCGCGAGCATTGTTCGCCGTGACTGTCTGGGCTCAGATATGATGTTGGGACAGCGCCTCCCTTGAAATGGAAACAGAGGCCTGAATAAAGAAGGGTGGAAAAAAAGTACTTTGTAGTCTGCATCGTCCATCTTTAATTCAGAGACGCATCTATACTCCTGGGAGCGCCGCCTTTGATCTCTTTGATTTTTACACCAGATCTGTTATGGACTAAAATTCCTAGGTTTTCCATAGAAACATCTCCATTCCTTCGGGATATTGATGTTTTCTTCTTCCTAGGGGTTATGATATGGTAAATCAGATTCAGAAAAGCATGGACAATGCCAGCATTCATGGGTCGGGGGGCGGGGTTGGGGGGGCGGGAGCCTCTCTCTCTTCTCCCAATGAATCAAAATATTGTTTATTCTGTTGCTCTTTAAGCCCAGTCACTTCAGCTGCCTTTCAGTGCCTTCAACTCTGGAAGAGGGGCAGCAGCAGCAGCAGCAGGTTGCGTTGCCATGGGGACCCTACTGTATGGCAGCAGCGCCAGCCCCAAAGACAATGCCTCGCAAAGGGGCTTGAAAAGTGAGGTTTCTCCCTTTGCCACGCAGCCACTTCCGATGGAGCAAGCATTCTCCTTTCGGGACCCTCATCTTGTCACTAGAACAATGTCTATCTTCGCCTGCCAATTTTTTTTTCTCTATCCTGCCTTTGATCTATAAAAAATCAAAAGAACAAAGTCAGGGGAGAATAGGGGGCTTTTTTGTTGTTGTTGTTGTTGTTGTTGCTGATGCACAGAACAGGCTTTTGTAATTTGGGGCTACTTTTGTGCCTGAGAATTTCAGGGCCAGGGAAGGAGGGTAGCTCATTGGTGTGTTGGGCTCTCTCCAGTCCTGACGCCCCTGGGCATGGCGTGTGCCAAGGGCCCCCCTCCCTGTCCCCTCCTCCTCCTCCTCCTCCCCAAAGCAGCTAGGAGCAAGCACGGGTGCTGCCCAACCTGAGCTGGCCGTGACAGTCTCCTACAGCCTGGGCCTCCCCACCTGGGGTGACAATGACCCTTGCTTAGGGCCCAGAGATCATCACCCAAGTCTACTAATTAATGCTGATGTTAATAACAGATGTGTACAGTGAAAAGCATGCCCATCACACTGTAGCTCAACAAATGATGCAAAATGATGCTGTTTCCCAAGTAATGGTTTTGTGTTAGAGGCATGAATGTGAGACTAACACCCTTTTCTAAAAAATCAGACAGTTCTGGGCTGTGTGAGGCCATGAGATGTTGAAATGTTGGAAAAAGGGCAGGAGTGTCCATGCAAATACACCAGTGTGCATTTGACTTCTTTGTAAGCAACAGCAGTCATTGTCACATGTGTAGGACAGGCTATAAATAATCCCAGATGAAAAACTGGGGCTAGTTTTGGTTCTTTCCAGGAGAACAAGTGTCTCAGTTCACATGTGACTCCATGCATGTAACCCTCCTGGAATTAACCCTCATGATTTGAACTCCTTGCCTTGCTCCAAACAGCGGGAAGTGTTGATTTCTCCAAAAGGATTGCATTACAGCTACTTCCTTTTCATTAAAATGCCAGCAGAGGAAATAGCAGAAGTGACTGGTCTGTGCTGTATCGGTTTCAGTGGCTTTGGTGCCCTGGCTGGAACGTGTTCCTGCACGATTCGCTGATTAACTCCACCACAGGCTGGTTTCCTACTCTGAGTGAGTCAGTTTCTGGGCAAGAGGATATGGGAGATTGGGAAAAGAGAGGGACTTAGAGGAAGGTTTATTGTGAAACTCAGACATCCTCGGTCAGAGTTTGTTCTCTCTCTGGCTACCTTTCCTTAGTTATTCTTGAAAGTAAATCCCTACTTTCCAAATGCTTAGTTGAAGTCAATTAATTTAGACAAGGGCATCAGGCCCCTTGTCTGGGTTTATTCTGCTGTGGACTGCAAATGCAGGCAGATACACCCCTCACTGGAGGGCTGAAAGCAGGCACTGGGACTTGGGTGGCTTCCCGGGGCTCGGGGGCCTCACTTCAGCATTTTTGTCAGACAGACATGAAACAGGGTGACACGGCCTTTTTCCAGCAGGGCAGAGTCATGGGTGGGTTCATGGGTGTCAGAGCATTGGATGTCCCAGCAATGTGCTGCGGCAATTTCAAGTCTGGCTGTAGACCACAGCTGGAATGTTCTGGGTGCACCATCCAATACATGGAGAGCCAAGTCTCCACTGCTGCATCTCCCTGGCATCACCTAACCTTTACCAGTGCCTCCCAGCTATTGCCCACAACCTGCATTGGACATTTGAACCTAGATCCCATGCCATGCCACAAAAGTGCTCCCCTCAGTGCCCAAGAGCTGTCCCTTTACCATCTGGAGCGTCCCCATTCCTCCCAGTCTGCATTCAGAAACCACAGAAGTGAGTCTGTCCTAAAGATGATCCCTGAGCTGGTGGGTTTGGGTGGCCCTGGGGGATTGGGGACACACCCACAGCCTCCACTGCAGGCAGTACCTGGGCCTTACAGAGAAGGGACGGGAGAGGGCTGGGCTTCACCCCTCTGGACGAGAACCACTGGAAGAAGATGTGACAGGCCTGGGGCTCAAGATCAATTCCCGTTCCCTCCTCCTCTCGTCCCGCACACCCACCCCGGCGAATCGACTTCCCACCCTATCTGGTCACATTCTCTTCCCAAGATTAATTGTTGGGTCAGGGCGGAGTCACCATTGTGTCAGCCTGCAAGTGCCTTTCTCCTTTATCTTTTTTTTTTTTTTTTTTTTTTTTTTTTTTTTTTTTTTTTTTTATGAGTGCTTTAGTCAAACTTCAGGCCCCCCTCTTTTCTCTCCTCCCCCGTCTTTTAGGGCAGGGGGCTGCTACCCTGATCCGACCTTCTGAGTTGAGATGCATCAGCCATGCCTTTTAACCGTACAATTATGCACACTCCCTAAATGTTGCTTTAATAACAGATTAAAAAAAAAAAAAAAAAGCCGCAGCGGGTCGGCGTTTAGGAAAGCAGCGAGATGCCTGGAGTGGCTCTCTCAAACACACGGACACGTTTGGACGGTTTGCGGGGCGCTGGTGAAGGCGCACCCAGCCCGAGATGGGTGACACCATCTCGGCGGGAAGCCCCGGCTCCCTCCGGGCTGCAGCGGCCCTGGAAGGCACTGGAGGGAGGGATGCACGGAGGTGGCTCGGAGGAAGCAGCAGCCGGACCGTGGGGCTGGGATCCACGCACGGCCCCGAGGCGACTCGAGGGCGCGGGGAGGCGGCGTCTCCGCGCTGCCTTCAGCGCTGTAAATGGGAGCGGGGCGCTCGGCTGGGGCCGGAGGCATCGCCCTCAGCACTCGCAGAGCCGCAGGGCACGGCGGGGAGCGGGCCAGCGCTGCCGTGCCAGCCCCAGCGCCCCCGGCCCCGCACCGGCCCCGCACCGGCCCCCCCGCCCCGCCACCGGCACACGCGGCGGGGACACCGCGGCCGGGCAGGGAGAGCCCCCGAGCCCCCCGAGCCCCCCGAGCCCCCCGGAGCCCCCGGCCCCGCCGCTCCCGGGGGTCCGTCCCGCGGGACATTCCCATCCAGCCCTCGCTGCCGTGTGAAACTGCAGAGCCTGCCACTCATCTTCCTCCCAAAGCCGCCCTGTAAGGGATGCTGGGAAGGAGACCCAGACACCTTCATATCTCAATTTTTCTTCTTTGGACAGGAAATGTGTGTGGAGGGGGAGGTGGAGATCGTAAATTTCATTGATTACTTGCAGACTGTACAGAGTATATTCAAGCTTTCGTGACAGCTTCTGGAGACATAACGACTGGACAATATTGCCCGAGCGCTACAAACTCTCTTTAACAATTACAAAGAAATCAGCAGGTAATTATAGGCTCGATTGTATACATAATAGGCATCGGAAATCGGAGAATAACTGTAGGCAGCGATTCTGAACCAGAAGCAGAACTGTCGCGCTTCAAACTCTCATACAATAGCTGCTCATTGTGCTGGGTGTCTTATTCTAATTACAGATACCTGCGCAGCATAGCAAATATAGAAGAGAGACACTTCCTTGATCTTCCTGCCAGCAAAACTCATCCTTTAGAAATTAAAGATATAAAGGCAAAGCAAGCCATGTGGGCATTCCTGAAACAGGCGATGATACTGAGTTGTGCCCTTTGCTCTGAAAGAGCGCATTACTGTGCAAAAGGAGCAGAATTTCTGACCGGAATTGGATTGCTGGGGAAAAAAAAAAAAAAAAAAAAAAAGAAAAAAATTAAAAAGCCCTCAAACTTTTCTCGAAGTGCCTAGAGAATTACCTTTTCCACAGAAAAATCTAATAAATATAAAAAGCGCCCTACCAAAATTAGCCGAAAACAACAATAATTTCGGGAACACATCAAGCCCTTATTTAAAATGGAGGTTATAACATTAGAAAATATTTTTTCTTGACTCTAGGAAAAAATACGCTTGCTTTTCTATACCTAAATGAATAAAAATATTTAATTCTGATTTATACAGATTGCTCCCTTTTTCAAAGGTGGTTTTGTTTTGAAATCATTATTGACAGTGCCTGCGCAGAATAATCTGTCTCTCCTTTAACAGATGGTTTCTCCTTCCTAAGGACTCTAAATGCCAGCAAAATCAAGGAGAGCATCCCTAAACACTCTGTGAGCTCCCCCGGTGTGGATGGCCATTTCATTGGGGTGTTTCCCCAGCTCCCGTTTCCCTCGGGTGAAGTTCCCAACGAGTTCCGTGGCTGCGCGCCGGGGCGGTGCGCGGGGTGCGCGGGGTGCGCGGCCGCGCGTGGGTGAATCCGCGCACCGCCCGCGCCCGCGGCTCTCACCCCGCTCTGCCCGGCACAAACGAGCCCCGGCGCCCTCCGCGCAATTTCGCTTTGAAAATCATCTGGCCTGAAAGTTCACTTCGGTTGTTTTGCCTCTAGGGGTACGCGCTATGCTATTCCAGGTCACTCGTGACTTAGAAGCTTAAGGAAACATGTGTCCACATCAAACCCCAGCCGCACAGAGGCAAACCGCGCGAGGCATCGTTTCAGCCTGTGGGGAAGGCTGTTCCCACCGGGTCCGGCTGGGCTCTGTCAGGAGGCAGAGCGGGGCGAGCCGAGGGGGGCTGAGCGCCCCGGAGCGCGGGGTCTCGGCGGGCTCTGACCTTTCCGTCCGCGTTACTGCGGAGGGGTGCGGGGCCGGGCACGCCCCCCACGCGTGTCCGTGCGGTGGGAAACGCGCTCATCGGGGAGCAACCAGCCTCCAATGACATTAGATTTGGATTCCTTTCAATTGCAAATATCTTATTTGTGAAGTCCGATCGCTGTTTTTCCTAAACGTCATTTCCCGCATAGTTGTAAACGAGCTAATGTAATTGTCGATTTAAAATTTTTCAATGATTTATAGAAATAAATTCTCTGTCTAACTGGCAACGAGTAATAGCTAAATTTCTCACTCGGTGCCATTCAATCCCGCTTCTGCAACAACTGTTTTGGCTAAGCTAGCTCGCTGGTTTCAGCCTATCTGCTTGGCTTTAATGCCAAGTTAACGTTAGATCTGAAGAAAGATGTTCGTATAAACATGAATCAATTTTTCAAAAATTCTCCTGACTTAATAGTGACGTGAAAATAAAACACAGAGAGAGAGAAAGGGGGGAAGTTCTGTTTCCCAAAACTGATAGACAGTAAAAAATTTGCCATCAAAAAAAAAGTCTCCAGATGAAGACAGTAAAGGTAAATCAAAGCAGAGCAACTGTTTGCAATATCATTTTTACTTTTCCTGTTGGGCTGCACAATATTTTACTGACTGGAAGTACTATCAAGATGTGCAGGTATCCGCTTACATCAGAAACTGCATTTGGTATAAATATTCTCTTCCAGAGAACCGCTTTATCACGTTTCCAAATAATAAAGTATCCTTTGAAACAAACGCCGCACATCAGGTGTCATTCTATTCATGAATGATGCGCTGCCTCATAAATATGACGGGTGACCGTATTTATGACAGGGGACTGTATTTATGAGAGCTGACTGATTTCTGCTCCGTGCCCCTCTCCGCCTCCCGTCCCGTCCCGTTCTGTGCCGCCTCTGTGGCGGAGTGCGGAGCCCCGGCCGCCGCCCTGCCCGCCCGGCTCCCCCGTGCCTTCCTGCGGGCTTCGGGGCGATGCCTTGCACTCAGCGATCGAATTCACGCACCAAACACCTCCGCCAAAGGGCAACTTTTGCTTGTTCCCCTGAAGTTTCGTGATGTTTGCCCAATTTCAGCCAGAGAGGCTTGTGAGAAGAGGGATAGGTCAGATTTACACCGGGGTAACCCGCCTGCCTCCATCCTGCGCCACCTGTGAATTTCTCAGGTGCGCCGTCGCACCTCTGCCCTCACATCTGTGCCATCGGCGGTGTCGGGACGGTGCCTGGGCTCAGGGGATGTGTGCCATGGTACGTTTGTCATAGCCGGTCCCAAACCCCAGCTGCTAGAGCAGCTCGACAAAGCCACGCTGTGAATTGGGCAGATTAAGAATCTGTTGATCGCCTTGGCCACAAGTTCGCTTTTCTAACCTTATATCCCTGTACAGCCGATCCTTTGGTTTGGTCTGGTTCGGGCTTTTTTAAGCCGACTCTTATTTTACGTGTTAAATAGTCGGCTCTTTAACCAGCAACTGGCAATCATCAGACATTAATTTATACGGCTTTTACAAATACCTAAGCTATTTAAAATGCTGAACTGGGTTGTGTGTGGCAGGGAACATCTATCTATTGAATAGGCAGTGTCACACGGTAGCATGCTCTCTTGTCAAGGGTGATTGTGTTTTAGGCAAACATTTGAGCAAACATAAAGGCAAAGGTCAAGTACTGTTCAGTTGCAGTGTGTGCTAATTCACCTAGCTAACCAATGGGGCAAAAGTTGCGTTTTCTGCGAGCACCGCAGACCAAACCTCTGCGAAGGGCATTATTAGCTGTGAGCCGGCTGTGATCGTTTCCAGACAGCTCCCGGGTGGAAGGGCTGGAAGCTCGGAGGGTGCCCGGGGTGCAGCTACTGCACCATCACCTCCCGTTGCTAACAAGTGCCTTCCAATAAGCTGGTGGTTTTTGTACTCTTCTGACCTCATCCTTTTTTTTTTTTTTTTCTTCCTTTTTTTTTTTTTTCTTTCCTCTTTTCCTTGCAATTTATTTCTTTCCTGGTATTTGCTGCCTGTCCCTCCCCATCCCCCGGACAAACGAAGACGGGCTGTCCATGGCACTGAGCGGCTCCGGAGGAACTGGGCGAGCACAGACCGGGGGCAGGGAAGTGCAGCTCGGCTCCTCATTGAAAGTGCGTGGGGACGAGGGGGAGGAGGCACCGAGTTACTTTATTACCCTCATTCCTCCCCACGTCGTCGCAATTTTTAAAAAAGCCATGTTTTGAATAGGAAAGGCTGGAATTTGTTTCTGAGGGTGATCTACCTGCCGATTTTTCCAAGCAAACCTTATTATTTCTCATAGGAATTTTTTTTCCCTGCTATCTATCAAAAAAAAAAAAAATCAAAGGACTGGGTGGTGGTTGTCACACTCACAGCTTAGAAGCGTCTCTCTCTTTCTCTGTCTCTCTCTCTCTTTTAAGGGAAAAAAAAAAAAGGAAGAAAAAAAAAAAAAAAAGATGACCCATTCCTTCCTTCTCGGTTCAGCCTGGAGGGCTCGCACTTTGAATCAATAGTCATTTTATTTGAACCAATGGCTGTGCTTCCACCCAGGCTGTACGTACAGTAGTTTTCATAATAAACAGGGAGTTCACTGTTGTGGTCTTAAGGCGCTCAGGTCTGGGGGGATGCACGTGCAAAATAAATAAATAAATACATAAATAAATAAATAAATAAATAACATGACAGTGGGATGAAAAAGAAAACAACCAAAAAAGAAAACCCTAACAAACAGCCAAATAAAAATTACTGTTTTGAACCCCGGCGAACGCTCATGAAATTGTTACTTGTTGCCTTGTGGCACAGAGGCACTCGCCTCCCAGCCCCGCACCGTGGGGTCTGGCTCTGCCTTGCTCTGCTGCTGGGAGAAGCAGGAGGATTTTTTCTTTTTTGACAAAACTCCAGGAAGAACATCAAGAGCATTAGAGACGTGATTCTGAGCGCAAAACTGGTTTATGGCTAAAATGACATTAAAATCACGAGGGCATATTTTCTTTGCGACACAAACTTTAAACACAAGGATACACTCATGAGAAAACACGTCAGAAATAATAATAAACTTACCCCCGCCTGCCAAACCATCACAATTTGTGGGACTCTTCTTTAGTGCTGCAGACAACTTGACCCTTCAAGCCCTGCATTAAACACGGTGGATACAGTGAAACAGGAATCAAATTGAGAAAAAAAAAATTGTTTTGTCATGTAATTCTAAATAGTTTAAGCTTCAACTGTCTCGGATTTCTTTACAACTCTCTGGCTACCGTCCTATAAACACCACCTGGGCAGTTTCACAAGCTTTAAAGTTTTGTGCGCGTGTGTGTGCGTGCGTGTGTGTGTGTGTGTGTGTGTGTGTGTGTGTGCGTGTGTGCAGTAACTTGTTTAAAAGGCATCGCTACCATTCAGAGGTATAAAAGTATTGCCCTGATCTTTGGCGTGATGGGATTTGGGTTTTGGATTTGGAAGGAGTTTTTTTACATGGACCTCTCATTTTACTTAACTTTTTAAAGATGGGAAAAGCTGGAAGCTTTAGTTTTCGAGAGACTTTTCTCGTTATTCATCTGTTTGGTCGCCTTAGCTGCACAAAAGCGTATCAGCTGCGTTATGAAAAATGGCCTAAGCCCAGAGAATGTCACAGTGGTCGACTTATTATTTTAGCCCTTCTTAAAAAAAAAAAAAAAAAAAAAAAAAAAACTCAGGGAAAGTTTGCTTTTGATGAATTCAATAAAAGCGGCACTGCAACGGAAGAGATTTTAAGCTAAAATCATACAGCATGGGGGCAAAAGCTTAAATCAGCCAGATGGCCAAAGGTAGACAGAGTCTGGCCGCTTTAAACCAATCCACCCAAGTTACAGTCCTCCAGACTTTTAGCTTCTTATTGTGTTTATCGTGCTTTGTCCCACTTCCCCCGCCCCCCTTAAAAGTGTCTCAACAAATAAATAAACTAAACTAAACTTTTGCAATTCATATGTCACGAACAATTTTTCTTTCTTCTTCAACTCAGAATTTTTCTCTTTTTTATTTTCTTTTTTAACCTTTTAAAATTTTCATTAGTTTTAAAAAAGACGCGGCATTTATAGTCCCTGGGCAAGGTGTTACTTTTTAATTCAACAGCACCTCATGTCTCGTCTCCAGGGAGGGCTTCCCGGCTGTAGCCAGAAAGGACAAGTCTAAGGGACTGCAGGGATTGCAGCTGAAGGCTGTGCTGTGAATCAGCTCCTGTCCCTCTTCTGAGTAATAAATAGATCTCAATAATAACTGCTATTAATAATTATGACAAAAATAAATACCACAACTTAGCAACTGTGTGGGGCAGGGGGTTGAATTCGGTCTGGACTTTGTTTGTTGTTAGGAAACACTCATAAACAGCCCTAAAACCACTAGTAAACTCCAATGTCCTCTGTCGTAAGAAGCTTTGCAATTCTTGTGGTCCCAGTGGCACTCGGAGACTGCCATTGGCTTCCAGAAGCTGTCCTGGCTGCAAGCGAGGGCAGAGATGTGGCGCCTCACCCTGAGTCCGAGGCTGTGCCCACCTGCTTTGGTGACAGGACAGAGTTTCTGCTGCCGCTGGTCCGAAGGAGACAGTTCTGGCTGTGCAGGGGTGACAATAATCTGCAGGAAGGCAGTGCGGACTGAAAGCTCCCTGCCAGCTCTGCCCGTCCTGCCCGGGCTCCTCTCGCCTCTCGCCCTTTCTTCCGCAATTCTCCCATCCAGCGGAACAAGTGGGAGGGGGGCTGCAGCCGCCAGCGAGTGCCCAACGCCGAGCTGTCCCCGTGTCCCACCCCTGTCCCTGGCAGCGGCACCGGGACCCGGCCGGGCAGGCGGCGGGCGGAGAGGCCGGGCCGGTGCATCCCGGTGCCCGCAGCCCGGTGCCCGCAGCCCCGGTGTCCCGGGCACACGCCGCCACTGGCACAGGTAGCGCGGCCGCCGGAGCGCGGGGCCCGGGGGCGGCTGCAGCCTCTGCCGCGGGGGAGCCGCCGAGCCCACGCGTGGAGGCGGCCGTGGGGGCTGCCAGGCACCAAGGGGACAGAAGGTCCTGCCTGTGGCAGGGCTGCCAGCCACCAAGGGAGACAAGGTCCTGCCTGTGGCAGGGCTGCCAGCCACCAAGGGGACAGAAGGTCCTGCCTGTGGCAGGGCTGCCAGCCACCAAGGGAGACAAGGTCCTGCCTATGGTCCAGTCTGCGGGCAGCACCCGGGAGCCGAGGGATGTCCCCGAGAGCCGCCTGTTTCCCCAGGACAGTGGGGATTTGAGCTCTTGATATTTGGCTTAATTTTGAAACGACTAAACGAAATAGGAGGAGAATAACCCTCTACTCTGCTAAAACCTTCCTCTGTGGAGGAAAGAGGGTGTTTTTGCGTGTCTGAGTGGGCGAGCAGCGCACTGGACACTGTCCCCGTTCAAAGAGCCAATTTACTGCGGAGTTTCCCAACCACCTGCGGGAATGGCTCCCCGACAGGCGCTGCCGGGGTGAAGGCGGCACCAGTCACGACAGCACAAACCAGTTTGCCGTGGTTTCCCCGCCGGCGCTGCGGCTTACGAGAAGCGCTGAGATGCTGGCAGGAAAAACTTTGGGAGAAGCAGCTCCCCACTCGTGTGTGTGGCTGCTGAGGAGCCCTGGGCACCGCGGTGTGGGGGAACACCCGTGTCCCGCTCAGCAAACCCTGCCCTTGGCAGCCCCGCCGCTGCCCAGCCCGCGGGTCTGACTGGTGCTCCTGCCTCCACCTGCGGCTGCGCTTAGCGGGTCACCTCGACGTGGGCAAGAGAGACGTCTGGGGGAATCCTGATGGTTTTCTAGATGGCTTTTTCCCGAAACGCTTGAGAAATCCGTTAAATCAAATACCTCGAGAGGTTGGAAATCGCCCCTTGCATCCCCAAAGAACGCAAGCTGGGGAAATTTGAAGAGGCTTCATCCCACTGGGAATGACAGAGCATAGAAGGGTGTTTAGAAAATTTGGAGGAAGCAGTTAAATCGGTCGACCAAAGAAGTTTTGGTTGTGATTTAGGAATATTTGATTGCCCATAAAATAATATCGATTCTGAGCGGTTTTACAGAAAAGGGGGTAATTCAGAGGATAAAGGGGTACCACCCAGTAGCGTACCTGTCCCTGCTGACACAAATGATCTGGACAAAGAAAACTTCTGCCCCTCGGAGCTGCCCCCTTGGCCCTTCCTTCCCAGCGCTTCCCTCTGCGTGGGACGGGTCTCACCGCCTCCCCCAGCTGTGAAGGCTGTGCAGAGCGCTTGGAGATCCCCCGGGGACAGGTGATGCTGTGAGCGCTCCTGACGCTGCCCGCACCCCCGGCTCCCTCGAGGGACGGTGCGGGGGATCCCCGCAGTTTGGAGCGGGTGAAGGGACAGGCCGTCCCGGGTGGGGGCCTGAGCGCTGCCGGCTGGGCTGACTGTCCCCACCTTGGTCACCAGCTGAACTTCCCCGCCCTGGCCACTGACTGACCGGGCACTGCCGACACGCTGTGACCCGGTTCCACCGGGATCCGGGCCCACCGGGCCGGCTCTGCCGCGCTCCGGGCACGGTGGGCCGGGAGCCAGCCCAGGGTCACGTCCCGGGACGCAGCCTCGCCGCTTCCCTGTAGGAATATGGACATGTGGTCATGTTTACAGTGTGCAGGATGTTAGACGGGCTGGTGTGTCCTCCGGGCTGTAGGCTGCCGGTGAAACGCGGGTGTTCAATCCCCGCCCCGCTGCGTTACAGCTCCTCTGCTCTGCGAGGAAACTCGCTCTGGCTCTGAGGCCCCTTGCCCTGCACTTCACACCTTCTGAGGACCGATCCTGGAGCCCCCAACCAACCCAAACTTCCCTGAAGTTAAAAATAATAAGGGTTTTTTCGGTTTTGGTCCTCCGAGCGCTTTCTCAAGTCAGGACTCAGCCGAGGAACTGAGAATGTGGAGGTCGCTCCCTCCGGCTGCCCACCGCCTGCTAAGGACGGGCTGGGGACAGAGGCGTACCCGCAGCCCTCGCAGCTCTCGAAGGCTGTGCCTTGTTTCAATGTTTACTTGCCG
Source organism: Ammospiza nelsoni (assembly GCF_027579445.1). Taxonomy (NCBI): domain Eukaryota; kingdom Metazoa; phylum Chordata; class Aves; order Passeriformes; family Passerellidae; genus Ammospiza; species Ammospiza nelsoni. Next base: position 13,243,976 of record NC_080642.1, on the reverse strand, counting down.
TACTGCAAATGTCACCAGAATGCAACTTTAGTGCTTTGTGGTTAATATTTTTCGCCCGAGGTCTATCACTGGCATTAATTGTCCCAATAAATTGAGATATAGTGTGCATAATGCAATGTAACAATATGGTTATATTCCACGTGTATGACTTAATTAAGCTATTTGCAGCCTGATGCTGCAAGTCAACGGGTGTGCAAGTGGATTAACAATGTACTGTTCTCGTATCCTCAGGATGGTGCATAATTACTTTACTGGTGGTACATATCAATTTTTGATGATTGCAGAACACATGCTCACTTTACCAACAAGCGCTTTAATAACTCTCCGTTGTGTTTTTAAAAAGCGTTGTTTGGAAATATTTGGAAGCCTCGACAAATAATGTTCGAGGTTCGAGGCGCGAGGTTCAGAGCCGGCCTCTGATGGAGCTCAGGGGCTGTGAGGCCGTGCCCAGCCCCGCTGCCGCTGCCAGGGCCGGGAGATGCGCGGGGCCGGGGCCGTCGAGGCGCTCGGCAGGTCCCCGGGGACCGGGGGTGCGGAGAGGCGGGGGCAGCGTGCCCCAACACATGCTCCTGACATTTGCCAGCGGAGTAATGAAATTAGGAAACTCGATTACCGGGCGGCGGCGAGGCTGGGGAGCCCCGGGTCTTTGTTCCCGTGAAGATGGCGCCAGGCTCTGGCCGGCGGGAGTTAGCGTGTGCCTCTCCGCGCAAAGGTGCAGGAGGACGAGTGCCGACCTTTCTGGGCACAATTTAATTTCTGCAGCCCAACCACGTTAGGTGGGCAGATACCACCCTTAGAGCGAGGTCCCGAGCGGGGCCAGGCTGCCCGCCCGGCCGGCCCAGGCACTGCCCTCGGAGCATAGGGAGAGAACAAACAGCGTGCTGGGAGCGCCGCATGGCACTGGCGCGATGCGGCGCCACTCGGGAGCCCGACAGGGCCGGGTGGCCCCGAGGGGCCGGGCTGGGTGCGCCTGTCTGCGGGCTGGGCTCGGGCTCGGCCGTAACCAAAGGCAGATGGGTTCCTTGGCTGGGAGGGCGTTCAGCAGCTCCCGCCCCGGGGATGGGATGGCCGCAGAGCGGGATGCCAGCCCGGCCGGGTGGCGAGAGCCCGAGGGGCCGGCCAGGACAGCAGCGAGCGGCCTGTGCGGCCCCGGCCCCGCTCCGCGCCCAGACGCGGTGTCGCTGCTGCTCCAGAGGAAGGAGGCGATTTGTTCTTGTACCTGAAGCAGGTGATGTTTATGCAGAGACATCTGAATGACAGCAGGAGTGAAGGACAAATCTAATAAAGCCTAATAAACCGTGAGAGTCTAAATGTCATTAAACTTACAAAGATGAGAATCCAAATCACCAAAAAGGTAAATGTCTTCATTAGCCTGATCTCTGAAGACTGTCGAACATTTCATTAATTTATAATTTATGATTGTTTGACAAATATTGAAAAGTATGTAAATATGAGTGGGATAATGTCTTTTCTGCGGGAGATAAGGAAATGACCCAAACTGTACGTGCCTGCTAGATTACACACGAGGTTCCATCTATCTGTTATCAAACTGTGCTTTCCCTTTATACAACATATTGTGCAACTGACAAGTGAAATAGTGCAGATAAACCAATGGTTTAAAACGTAATAAAGACAACAGCCATTTGCATTTTTTACATTTTATTACAAAGGTAATTTACTATGACACATTTCTGAATGTAATTTATGAAAACATTTTAAGGCAATTATATAATGTATACAGCACTCGGAGACAGAGAAAGTCAGATAAATAATAATCTTATGGATCTTCAGAGACTTTCTATAACGCTGAAAATATAGACTTCTGCAGGAACAGCAGTAAAACATAAAATCATAGAAATAAAATGCAGAATGATGTAATAAAGAGGAAATGGGTGTAGTTCGAACTGGAATTGCAGCATTAGATATTCAAGGAAACAATTTCATCTATTCAAAAATAACTAGATCATCTCAGACTATTATTTTTTTTCCCTTCCTCTGCATTGTGAGATGGGTTTCTAAAAGAAAAGAGGATTTCTGAGCGAAACGTGTTGCCCGCCAGTCCTCTTTGGCGGACCAAGAAGTGGACGTTCCAGTGGGGACCCCGGGGAGGCAGGGACCGGCCTCCCTTTGCTCTCCTGTGACAAAGAGAATTGGAGTTTATTATCACTCGTCTTCTCAAAGAGAGGGAGAGAGAGGGAGAGAAGGGAGAGAGAGGGAGAGAGAGGGCAGCAGGCGCAGTTCGGCGTGGGCAGAGGAGGCTGCGAGGGCCGGGGGTGCGGGCAGGCCTGGGCAGTGCCCCTGCCCGCCCCCTCCGCATCCCACCGGCGGCTCCCAGGGAAGGTTTCCACGGTCCTCCTTCTTCTCTGCACAGCGCACACCTTGCTCATGCCCCTGTGAAGCCCACGGCGAGGTGGCCGCTGTTTTGGTGGGCGAGGGGCGCAGGGAGGCAGCCCGAATGGGGTCCTGTGCCACCCATGTCCCCGGCTCTCCGAGGCTGGTACAGGAGCGCTTCGGTGCTTAGCGTGACCAGGACAGCATCCCCCGATAAATGTCTCCATGTACCTCCAAGGTATTTGCACTCAGAGGGTCAGCAGCCCATCGCGTGCAAGTGCCTTGAGTTTGGGGTTTGTGTTTGAGCAGTTTTTTTTCCCAAAGCCACCCAGTAGACAATAAGACACGGAGCAGAGTTTTCTAAAAGCCCCGCATTTCTCAGAATGGTCTCTGTGTCTTTGTCTTTACATAAAACAGTGCCCGTTGGCCAAATGCGCCTGTAACGAGCTTGTAAAACAAACCAGAAATCTCAGCTCGTCCTCGAGACTAAAACCAAGTCACTTTATTCCCAAATCTTGCAAATATGTTAGGAGTCTTAGAAGTGGGACTAAAAAGCCTCCTGGCAGAGCTGCTTACCTGCTGTGAGCCTCACTGCCACAGACCCTTTCACCAGACATATTAAATCTCTTACCCTAAGAAAACAGGCACTTGTCACAATTGAAACCCGACGTATCGGGGCAGCGGGATGTGACAGTTTAGGGAACTCCCGAGCGGATGTCCTAACACACCTCTGCTAGAGGCCTGCAGGCTCTCCGAGGGCCACGTCCAGAGAGAGTTCCAGAGAGGTGGCCCTCGACGTCCTCCCTGTGCACAGCCAGCACCTCGCACCTGGGCTGGCGCTTAGCTGTTTATGGAGTGAGAGAGGTTTGGAGGAGATGGCAGGTGACTTCCCCGCCAGACCCTCGTTGGTCAGGCTGCCCCTCTCCTTTGGATGTCCCGGCCGCGTCCCCGATGGCAGATCCCGCTGCCTGCCCCAGGCTGGGCCGCGCTGCCCGGCCCCGGGAGCCGCTCCCACGGCCAGCAGCAGCCGGGGCAGGGGGGCCGCCAGCTCTCGTCTCCTCTCCTCTCCTCTCCCCGCCCTTCGGCAGCACGCTGTCATTCTTTCCCATCTCTGAAGTATGTGTTTTATTGCAAATTGTTTCATTTGATGAACAACATTCCCACCGCCCTGAGCGGAGTCTAAGTGGAAAAAGGTTTGCTTGGCATTGCGAAAGAGTTTCAATGATAATCGTTTAAAAAAAATAAAGTCAACTACGCACACACACGAATATCTAGATATCGCCCGACGTGCTGAGATGGCTTCTACGGACCTGGGCTGCAAGGTTTTCCACCCAAACTGGCCCTCATATATTTTATTTTTTTCTGATAGAGACAAGGAGCAAGAGGTCTCCTGTCCCACCATCTCACGTCTAGGGCAGGTCCTCCCCGTCCAGTCCTCACACTGCTCTTTCTGACCTTCTGGGATAAAGACTGGCAATTGTTCAAAACTGGCAAAATATCTCGTGTAGTTTAAGTTCAATACGTGCCAGGCGACGGAAAGACGCTGGCAACAGTTTTTTATTTGGTTTTGACTTTTAAAATTTTTTTTAAAATTTTTTTTTAGGGCGTGAATGATTTCTTACAACACTCGCGGGCTTGTGACTTACAACGAAAGGAGGAAAAAAGGCAGAGACGGACGGAGGCTGGGCTGGGAGAAGCCCACCGATCCCTGAGTCATAAAAGCGTACAATGAAAGGGCTTTATTGTCTCTCGTTAAGCAGTTCATAAGTGACCCCGTTTATTTCTGAATAGCCATGTTTTGATGACTTATAGTATATGCAAAAACAAACTTTCCCGCGGTGTTTTTTTTCTCCGTCATGCTTTTCTTTTCAAACAGCCGGATGATTTTAAAAAGAAAAACACCCAGAAATGATAAATCGCGTCGCATAGCTAATGGCTGGAGGGCGCGTTTACCAATTCATAATCATTTATTCTTGGTGATGTATGACCCTTACTCTTAAATCTCAAAAGCTTCTATTTGAAGGTGTAAATAGCTTTTTCCCCCCTTGCAGTAAACCTTACTGCATTAGCAGTGATTGATCTCCTGTACAATTCGTCCCAGAGTGCTATTTTAGAGGGGGAACACTGGCTTTTGGAGATTAACTGGGGAGTCTGTTACATATTAATGAACCTAGGAGATATACTAACGTTTTGGTAATTTAGTTATTTGTGTCTATAGCTTTCGCCGTTATTTTCTCTTAGACCCCCGCGGTTGTTATACATCGAATTAAAAAGTGGTCCTTCAGCATCATTTTTTCAGTGGCAACTAAATGCCATTTAATGTGAAAAACAAATGTTGACTTGTCTCTTGAAGGAAGTGTGTTTCTTGGCAAGACATCAAAGTGTTTTAAACTGTATTAGAAGGGTTTGTTAGTTTTCTTAGCCGGAGCCTACGGTAATGTAAGGAGAGAGCCTGTCGGTGGAAGCGCCCGTCGGAGGGGGGAGCGGGCGCTGCGCATAGGTGCACGCTCGAGAGGCGGCTTTGGCTGCAGCAGGAATGCACAGGCACCTCTTCGCCGGGATTACAGCCTTGATTAACGTGCTAATGAATAGCGATGTTAAAGAGTCGGCCGGAAACCCGTCTGCGAGAAGGAGGAGTGAGAAACTCCTAGGTTGGGCTTAGCCTGCAGAGAGAGCAACTTCACTAAAATGCCATTAACCTACTGCTCCTGAGCAGACACTCGGGCAAAGCACCTCGGAGATGTCTGAGAAAGGGCTGAGGTGGAAGCAGGGGGTGGAATCCCTGCAGGGCTCTCGCCCCTGCCCCCGCAGCTGATGCGGGGCTGCGGAGCGGCCGGGGCAGCCTGGAGCCACCGGGCCGGGCACGGCGCGCTGGGCGCCGGGGCAGCCGCTGCCCCGTTCCTCGGCGGAGAAATAGTGCCGGGGAGATGGCGGGGTGCGGGAGAAAGGAGCCCGGCGGTTCCGCTCCCTGTTAACTTTGACACCTTTCTCGGATTTATAAATTAGAGTTCATTATCCTCGAAGGTCGTCAAAGTAGGCAGCTCAGCTAAGAATCAATGCGTGCAAACCCTCTCGCTACAGCTGTCTTCGCCCTGAGCTGTCTGGTGGGCTCAGGAAGTTGGCGGAGGCTTCAGTCACTCCAGTGGTCAAAGAGAGATAGCGGTCCCTTCTGCCCTCCTCCTTGCCATTTATCGCCGGTAGAAGGTTGAAACGCAGCTGCCCACCATCCTGGAGCGAGCAGCAAGCAGATCGCCAAGGCAAATGGACCTGCCCTTGTTTTTGAAGGAAACAAACATGTTTCTCCCCCCGCGTCCTGTCCCAAAGTTAAACGTTTGTTTAGGACAAACTCGAGAAGCAACAGTCTTTGCGAGAACTTTGTTTTCCCCTTCTCGTTGTGAATAACAAAGTGGTCATAGGCTACTCGGCCAGTTGGCGAGGAGAGAACTTTTGTTTTCTGGGGCGATTTATGTTCTTTATAAATATGTGGTTTGGAAAATAAAAAGAGACTTGAAAACGTTGTTACAATGAAAAAGGACAAATTAGAAGACATTTTCTGTGATCAAAGGAGGAAGAGAAAGCGAGTAGGGGTATTCAAAAAGCTTGACTTATTCACACAACTCCTTTGGAGCCCAGGGGCAACAAGCGTGTCTTACATTGAAAAGGCGGCTCTATTCAGAGTGCAGGTGCGAAGTGGTGTGGCACATTCTGCCACATTATGTAAAGGTTGTTGGAGATTAGTGTTCAGACTTAATAACTAAAGCGCTTGATTTACATTGGAAAAAAGCCCCCTCATCCGTGAAAGCAAAATAATTTAACGCGTGATCATTTCGAGTGCTGCTGATATCCTAATACTTGCATTGTTCTCGGCCAAGTACTAGAGGAGCGCGGATTGATGCTTTTGGGAACCTATCATTTACAGCCACTGAACTCTGCTCAGAACTGGAGGTCTGGAGGGAGATAAAAGAGGGGCACAAGAGAAAAGTTTCGCATTAGGGAAAAAAAAAACCGGGGGGGGGGGAGGAGAAAAAAAAAATAGAGAGAGAACAATATAAACGTGACAGTTCTGCTCCTCCCCGCAGAGGACTCCATGCCTCCTGTCCAGTGCCAGGGCGAAGCAGCGTCCAGGTCTACCGAGACGAAAATTTGGCTCAGGTCTCAGGCTCTTCCCTACTCCGCCTTCCCCCGTCGGAGCAGAATTACTTACCTTACTAATTATTCATATTTATGTAAATGTCATTAGTTAATGTAACTTTCTATAAAAAGATAATCAGGCGAGATCGGAGCATAGGTATTACCTTAAGTGCATTGGCTCTGGTTGTTTCATTCATATGTTAATACACGTGATGCAGTCGTGCCAGGCGTAGGGAGGGTGGAGAGGAGGGGAGAGCAGGAAGGCAAGGGAAAGAAATTAAATAATAATAACAAAGCCCCACAAAGGCTTTAAGTTTGCATCGCGGGACCAGGGAACACGATGCCTTCTGATGCGCTGAACAAAGGGGGACCCCGCGCCGTCCCAGCCGCCGCGGCTGTCCGGGCATCCCGGCAACTTTGGGTGGCTTTTTTGTTTGTTTGTGTCCCCTCTTCTCCTGAAGGAGAATTTGATGCTTCAAACCGTTTCGATCTACCCAAATCCTCGTGCCAAGCCGAGTGCCTCAATTCCCGCACGACCCGAATTAAAGTATCTTTGTACGGGACACGCACCAATTAAAATTGCAATACCTTTTTGCATCTCCCTCTTTAGTGTAAGCATTTTAGGGCCATTTCCATAAATTCTCTGCGAGAATAAAGGCTATAATGGGAACAAGGTGAGAAAGCTGTTAACCATTGTTTCAGCAAGAAAAGGTCGTAAGTCAGGCAATTGGTGTCTGACCTGTCAGGATAAGGTATAAAGGCTTTATTCATGCAGTCGCTCACGATTTTCTCAGCTCTCACAAAAGTGTTTTTATGATTCTGTTTTCTTACCTCGTTCCTTAATTAAAAAGCTGAATGATTAGAATAGCACCTGCATAATGTCTGAACGACGCCTGCATACTAATTCGCGAGTCTTTACATCTAGTAATTATAACATAAAATCAGAGATTGAATAAAACAGAAGGATTTTGCCCCTAAAGCCCTGCTAATCCTCTTTTAAAAGAGTCTGCTGAAATAATTCAGAACAGTTTCCGGAAGTTGGATTACCGACTCTTTTTTGACTATTTACAATGAAATGATATTTCACACTTAAAGGACTCTCTGTATTTCTACAACAGGTTTTTTAAGGTGGCCTGTTTTCTAGACAATAACAATCCAGTGATTCCTTTCTTTTCCTACCCGTTTTTTCCCCCTCTTCCTCCCAGCAAGATCTTCATCTTTATCAAGTATATGCGGGGATTAATCTGTCCTCAGGTAGGGATAACAAAACCTCCCCCCTTGAAACCTCCCTGTGACTCCCCACTCCGGGACTCCCCGTGACGAGGGAGGAGGGAGGGCAGCCCGCCTGTGCCCAAGTTCAGGCGCACCCTGATTCCCGGCCGCCCGCGGCAGCGGGGGATGGAGCAGGGAGCTCGCATTGCTTCACCGATGCCCCCACCCAGGGCAGAGGATAATTTAAGCCAGCAGACACTAGTCAAAAGTTGAAGACTAATTTTTTTTGTGTGTCTTCCCGAAACAGCTGGGGTGATGAGGGGGAGCGGTGGTGCCCGCGCTTTTGTCTGATGTTCAGGGCGTGCTGTAGCAGGTACCCCCAGGGCCGGCAGCGAGGCAGGGGAGGCAGGAGGGAGCTGCGGGCAGCGCTGTCCCGGGGGCTCAGCCCGGCTCCCGCTGCCGGGGGCTCAGCCCGGACCCCCGGGGTGGCTTCCCCAGCCCAGGCAACCCGCAGTGACCCGGAGAAGGGTTTTGCGGCAGTAGAGAGCCGATCCTCTGGGTAACATTGACTGGGGGTAAGAAAAAATATGCCGATCTGTTAGAGCGTCCTATTTATTTTAGGAAAAAGGTTTCCTTGTAGACCGGCGAGCTCCAGCCCGGCCATGAGGTTGGCTGCCTCATGACGAAGAAAACGAAGTTGGTGCATGGATTTTAAACTCGGGAGCTGCTGCCCGCACCCTCTGCAGCCCCGCGGGGTCTCGGCGCCTGATCCAAAGGAGCCAGAGTGGTCCTGGCGTCGGAGTGGGGTGGATCCATATGGAGAAGTTGAGACTGAAGTCAGCCTCGCGGGAAGTTGCAGAGGTTTCTCTGAGATGTTACCATCATTAAGAGCACCTTAGTCTGTTGTGCCATTTCTTTTTAACTGTTAAAGAGTTGCTTTTGCTGTGACTTTTGTCCTTCCCCCTCCTTCTCCTCCCATAGTGTAATCCTGCAAAAAACTAAGTCATCTATCAGAAAGTGGAGTCAACGTGACATTCAGCATTAAAAATCTAGGGGCTTTAACTAAAAGCTTCAATTGCTATCCTGGCCCCATTATAACCAAGGGAGCGACATACTGTGTTGGAAACTCAGAAATGTTGCACATCGCTTTAGCGGGCGCTGCCCTTGTTTATTTATCGTAGCTTACTTTCATTTATATCCCAGGAATATTATTTCACCAGGCGACACACGAAAAGACAAAGGGTGTAAATAAACTAACATATGGCCCAGAGGTTTTAGAGGAGCTGGAGCCGCTTAGTAAGTCATGTGGGTGATACTGGGAATCCGTCTTCTATCCTTCCCCCGCTCCCTCATAACCTCCTTCTCCCTGCGTTTTCCTTCTACCTTCTCACGATAAGTCACGTTTGTGTCACGACCGGCTTTGGGGCACCAGATGTTTTTTCCTTTGGACTGCAAAAATCTGGGCAGCGCAGGATGGGGAGGGATGGAGCAGGTCCTGTGCCTGTGCCTCTACACGCAGCCGGAGCAAACCCGTTGACATAACAAATGTGTGAGGGGATGTGTGTGCACAGGCACACAGCCCCGGACACGGTCGGGCCCGGCTGGGGCTCCGGACAGAGCCGGGCCGTGCCGGGCTGCGCGGCCCCTTGGAGCGGGCGGCTGGCGAGGCGCCGAGCGGGGTCGAGCGATCTGGCGCCCACGGAGACACTTGACAACCTTTTTCTGTTGTTGTTGTTGTTGTTTCCAATTGTAATCGGTTTCCAGTTGTAATTTCTCTCCCAAAAAGCATAACCGGAGCTGAGCCCCGCTCGGTCCGGGTGGTGCAGGGTGTTTAACCGCACGCTGCACCTCCTTCCCCTCCGCTTCTCCCGGTAAGGTGGCGGAAACGGGTCTCGGTTACTGATTCATATTTCTAATCTTCCTTTCCTGAACATACAATGTGCTATTGTTAAATGAATGGTCTTTAATTAATGCACTTGCACAATGCAGGGCCTTGCATGGGGATCGATGATAGGAAGCAACAGGGGATGGTTCACTCCAAAATGGTTTGTCAGCATTGAGAAAGAAAAGGCAATGTCTATAAAAGGGCCACTAATAATGCCCACACGTCTCTCACCATGTTGTCTGAGGGGACATTCCTTCCCTTGTTGACAGTCAAGTGTAATAAGTACATGTCTTCGCTCAATCATTATAGACCATAGAATTGTATTCTTTAATTAGCATGTACTGTTAGCCCTCCTTTCCTTTATGGGCCAGTTTTTGTCTTTTACAGACCAGCAAAAATATTTTCCTTCATTTCTTTTTCTTGAATTCTATTATTTCTTAAATTATTTTCTTTCTTTCTTTCTCTCTCCCCCTTCATGTAGTCAAATGTATTCTCTATTGACAATATTCCCGGCAGCTAAAGCCAACTTTTTGTCATCTCTGTGTGTTAGGCAACTTCTTTCAAGTTTTCCTTTTCTAAAAGCGATCAGGGCAGCGCATGCGCGAGGGGCCGGCCGGTTCGGGCCGCGGTGTGCCCGAGGCTGCTGCACACAGCAAAGTCCCCGCGAACAGCAAAGCTGGGGTTTGTCCTGCCAAGGGAGCTCCGAGCAGGGCCGGGAGCTGCGGAACCCCGGAACGCGTTAACATCCATCAGGGGAATGCGCAAGGCAAAGAAGGCTTACTTTCAGATTACTGTAGTTGACGAAAGAATTCCCTCTCTTAAAAAAAAGAAATAAAATGCCCTAAATCCGCCTAGGAACCTAATAAAAAGGTTTTATTTCGCTGTGACTGGGACCCATTCTGGAGGGGGTGTATGGAAATTGTTCAAAAGAGCAGTTGCATCCTGCGAAACAACAAGCCTTCGGGCGGAGGGGAGCAGCAGCGTTTCGGGGTGGCCCCTGCTGAAAACTCACGGCAATCCCCCGAGTGCTGGTGCCCAACATCGCAGTGTCAGTGTCCCCAGTGTCGCACTGAGGAGCCAGAGTGCCACTGCGGGGGTAACCGGGATACGCACCCACCCCCAGAGGGACAGGGCTGCCCCTGGGTGACACCGGCTCTGTTCCCGCACCCTGCCCCTTGGCCAGTGCTTAAAGTACGGTTGGTTTGGAGGCTGCGATCTGAAAAATGCTGTCGCAGAAATGAAGCCAAAGCAGGGGTTTGTTTTGTTCTGTTCTTTTAATGTAAATGCCAACCTAAAACGATTAACATTAAAAAAGGTTAAAGACCAACCAAAAAACACTCATTAATACTTGATTGTACACCACATTAATAGTACACAGGTTTGGGCAATTTTTTTCAACTAATATAAAAATCAACAGAAAGAGAAGGTTGATTACATCGTGTTTTAGGAATGGCTCGGTATCATCAGTACAAACACATAATTTAAAAGTGCACATTTGTAAAAATAGCCATAGAAATGAAATGCATATAAATATTTATTGTAAAAAAAATCCAAGTATTAAAAATAAATAGTATGTTCAAGAACACAACAAAACATTCCTTCATTGCCAAACATGTGATAAAGAAAAATAAGGTATATAAGAAGTCTGGAAAAAGATACAGTATACCAACATTGTAAATATTTTTCTGCAAGCTACATTTTTCAGAGGCTTCTCCTCTGTACAGTTCACAAAGAATGTGCTAGATTTTCTCATAAATATGACAAGACAAAAAATAATAACAAGAATAATAGTAATACCCACTCCACTCTAATTTGACTCTGTCTTTACTCAGAAAAGGTCCCATTAAATGAATGGTTTGGCTTAGAATGGCAGGATTGGGCTCAGATAATTCTTTAACAACTAAAACAGAAGTACACTGATGAGTTACAGCTTCAAGGAATTCATATTCCGAACAGGGCACTGCATGATATCCAATGAGAAACTACTAAATAAAACTTGATCAGGGAATCATTTCAGTACAACACCATGATGTTTATAAAATGAAGATACAAAAGGGATGCAGTTTGACTATCCTTACACGTACAGACAATAAAACATGAGAGCATATGGAAGCCATCACTTTGAATGCGTTAACAACTTCGATACATTGCAGTATATACATGCGTGATAGGTATTCGGACTGTTAAATGATCAAAGAATTTACTCTATGTCTACGCTCTTGCTCTCACTCTACTGGAGAGAAAACATTTGTTGGTCACAAAGTGGTGTTAATGAAACCCAACGTTTCTGCCTTCGCCCAAGAATCGCCCTCCGTGCAGAGTGTGTGTAGGAATAATTTATTAGACGGAGAAGTTTGGAGGATGAAATGCAAAAACAATGGACATAATTTCAACTTTCGAACTGTAAGGTCATACAGACATCCATGGACATCTGTACACAGTCAGAGTTTCACGCAGACGCGGCCACATATATCCAGATGTATATCTATACACAGGATTCGATAGTTTGGTATTTTCTGCACCCTCTGGGCCCCTAAAGTTATCTTTAAAAGTTTGATTTTATCTCTTTAGAAACGGTTTAAAGCTAACGGGCAGGGTGAGTTTGACAGAGAGGAGAACAAATCGCTGACAAAGAACCTTTTACGTTTCATCAGCGTTGTTAGGACGACGAGCAGGAATTTCTCAGATAATAACTCCCACTTCAAAGATTTCTCAGCTCAATAGAAATTGGACCATCCTTTTTATTCAACCACAAGGGCTGGCACTAAAGACGACTCAACTGTTTGAATTTTTTTTCCCCGTGTTTATTTTTCCCCTATTCACTAGGGTACTTGGATAAAATAAACAACAAGACAATTACTGGAACATGGACTTCTAACTTTCCCGGGCCCATGGCCCAGCGCCCATGGCCCCGGCCATGCGGGTGTCAAGTTCCCCGCACCACGGAGCCTCCTCTCGCTGGGACAGCGGGACCGGGCAGGGTGAGAAGGGGGTACGGCCATCTGCCCCCGGAGCTCACCCCGCTTCCCAGCTCCTGGGGCACTTCCATCGGAAACCTACTCCCTGAGACAGAGGCAGCCCGAGGAGGGGGATCTGCCAGTCCCCATCGTATCTTCCTCTGCCACGTTTGCTAGAGAGGAAGAGAAGCGATCCTCAGGCTTTGTGGCCAGTTCTTGCTGCTAGAAGCTGGTCAGAAAGGCTGGGGACAGCGGGCGGGAGCTCCCGCCGGGCTTGGGGGGCTGGCAGTCCCTTACTTTGGGGACAAGGAGACCGGGGCTACAGCGTCGGAAAGGAGCTGGCCTCGGGGGGAGGGCGAAGCCCAGCAAAACCCAGCTCCGCCGAAGTGCATTAGGTGGAGGAAGTCTATCTCTAGCGGGGAGCAGATTGAGTGTATTAAGCTAGCATGAAACCAAAGGTCAGTGCAAATGTATCTTAATAGACTGTCTCAAATGGAGTGTGCCTCCTTTGAAGGCCGCTTGCTATTGCTCTCCTCATTACCATAGCGATCCTAACGTGGCATGCTGATGCACCATAAAACTCACACTTTCAACCCCAAAATCAGGCCCTTTGAACAACCCGAGCTTGATTAGACCTTTCTCCTTTTCTTTCCCCCCTTAAAAACCATTTCCTTGCCTTTAGAAACTCGCCCTCAAATCCCAAATGCATTCTCTGATCCTGGCAGAAAGCAGAAACAAAAGTGAGCTGAGGCGACGGTTCAAGCGGGCCTTTTCTTCCTGACAGTCTTATCCATTTTTATTATGGTCTGGAACAAGTGCCCTGTTCGCGTGGGTTTTGTTTACCGGAAATTAAATGAAAATGATTTAGTTCGCGTCAAACAAAAATATATACTTGTATACACAAGAAAAAGGGCCTGTTAGACGTAAATATTATGTCCTTAATGAAAAGACTGGACGGGCTCCAGACTTCGCCTTTCACTATTTAAGTATGACTTGCCTATTGCCATAGAAATCCTAACTTACCATGAAGATTCACCGTTGTGAAGAAATACTTCTTTGTGCGAGCTTGCTTTGATGTCTAAGGCATAAGATTCAGGCTTTCAGCTGCTTCTGTCTAGATTACCTTGAGAGCAACGGGGTAGACATCTGTAACAAGCAAATGAAAAATTAAAGGTGATTAGCCTGCACATCCAAATACTTCTGTAAATAGAGAAATAAAGAAATAAACAGATCTCGGGACATGATGGAAACATTCTCCCTACCCGCATTTGGCTTCTGCACTTCTCGATTTCCATGACACAAGTTTCGGGGGCTGGAGAGGGGCACAGCTCTCCCCTGTTTAGATTCCTCTTTCACACATTGCTCTCACCTAGCTGATTCCCTAAGTGTATCCCGTTAGCGACATGCTGTTGTCACTATCCGTGGTGTTTAAACACAAAAGTTGTTGAGTTTGGGCGAATGAAGAAAGCAACGCCGACTTGGTGCCTTGGGGGAAAAATACGGGTGTATAAGTAAGGAAAGCCCTGGGCATTGGGGTGTTTTTAGTCACTGAGCAGCTATTTATTTTTCTGTCGTTTTTATATTTCTCGTTATCAACATGCACGTGTGTGTGTACAGTTGTACACTCGCGGTAACCCCAGTCACCTGGGTGCGGAGGTGGTCTGTCAGACACCAGAGAATGCGGTTACAGCAGCCTTCTGTCAGCTCTCCGCAAGCCACAGAAACCCTTTCCAGCAGCCTATGCTATTTATTTGCCCATACTATCTGGTATTCTTAAACATAATTAAAGTAATTAAAACGGCACCATTCGGTAGTTTCAAGCTACCCCAGTGGAGAGCTTTGTTTATTTATTTTGGGGGTTGTTTATTTTGTTACCCCCCCTCTCCCTTTTTTCCCTGAACCGGTGCAGTGAACCCTGCAGGTCTGAGGCTCTGGGGCAGCATGGAGATGCTGAAGGCGCGGTGTGGGAGCGGTTCATTTCTCCTCGGGGCTGTTCGGAGGGCAGAGCCGCGGAGCAGCGGCCCCGGTCCCCGCGCTGCCGGCGGCTGCCCGGCCCCCGCCCTGGCGGTGACGTCGGAGAACGGGCTCCCCCCAAACCCCCCCAGAACCGCCCCCCCGGGAGCTCCAGCGCCCACGGTTCAACAGGAGCCGCGCTCTGGGTGGGGACGGGCATGTTTAGGTATTAGAAGTCATTACCAGTGGGAGCTAAAATGGACAGTCAATCATCGCACCCCCCTGGGCTTTTCTTTATTAGCGACTACTGGGTGGGGGAAGGAAATATATATATATGTATTTATGTACAGAAAGAGGGAAAAGTGAGGAGATTCTTTACAGAAACGTCCATCGAACGGGTTAATTAATCAAAAAATTTAATGGATCCATTTTGTACAAATTGGTAACAAATAATAGTTTATATATATATATATATATTTCTTAAAAAAACCACACTCTCACAGAAAATCGTGGGCGGACAGAACAGTGCAGCACACAATACTGTTGACAAGAGAAAATCTGTACAGAGGAAATCTGTATGAAACCACTGAAGGGAAGGGGAAAGGAAAACGGGAAGAGGAAGAGGAAGGGAAAGGGAAAGGGAAAGGAAGGAAAGGGAAAAGGACAGGAATAAGGAAAGGGAATGCAAATCAGTTGGCATGTAAACAGACGGGAGCAAGGCGGTCAGAGCGGGGGTGTGTGGCACGGCGGGAGGAGGCGGCAGCGCCGCGGCCGAGGCGAGCGCAGCCCTCCCGTGTGCGCGGTGCCGGGGGCGCGGGCAGGGCCCACCCGCACGCTCCGCAGCCTCTCTCCCTCCGCCAAGCGCCTCTCGCTGCCGCTCCCGCTCGCCTTCCCCGTGCCCGGCGCTCCCCGTGCCGGCCGGGCCGTGCCGGGCCGTACCGGGCCGGGCCGCCCGCCGCCGCCCCCGGCGCGCCCTAGCAGCGGGGCCGGGGCTCGGCGGGGAGGCGCGGCGGCGAGGAGGCGCCGGGGGGCCCGGGGGGGCCGCGGGGCCCCGCGCCTTGACACACGTACCATTCGCTCAGGTTGGCGGCGGGCTGCGCGGGCGCGGAGGGCTCAGCGTGGGAGCAGGAGGCGGGGGGCTCCCGGCCGGAGTCCGAGGAGGGGGACACCAAGGAGGGCGTGGAGGACTCGTAGCCGGAGCTGGGAGGAGGGGATTTGCAGTGCACTTTCATGTGTTTTCTCAGGGAGCTGGGGTGGGTGTAGGACTTGTCGCAGCCTCTCACTTTGCAGTTGTAGGGCTTGTCGCTGGTGTGGACAT
Organism: Ammospiza nelsoni; assembly: GCF_027579445.1. Classification (NCBI taxonomy): domain Eukaryota; kingdom Metazoa; phylum Chordata; class Aves; order Passeriformes; family Passerellidae; genus Ammospiza; species Ammospiza nelsoni. The sequence continues at coordinate 13,228,189 of NC_080642.1, read as the reverse complement.
GCGAGTGCTTCTTCCTGTCGCTGCTGTTGGCGAAGCGCCTGTCACAGCCCTCGAATTCACATTTGAACGGCTTCTCCCCTGCAGGAGGCAATGGGCGAGCACAGCCATTAGCGGCGGCGGCGGGGCCAGGAGCAGCGCATCCCTCACCCCCACAGCCCACAGCCTCCCCGGACCTCTCTCTCCGGCCCTGCCGGCTCCTCTCCCCGCGGAATCTCCTCTCACTAGCTCTGCCCTTCCCCGCGGGCCCCGCCGAGCATCCCCCGGAGCCGCGCTCCGTGCCCACCCGGATGCGGCTCCGCAGGCGGAGCGCCCTGCCCAGCCAGCTTCTCCTTCCCTTTCCCCTGGCCTGTGTGGGTGCCATCGTAAGGGTTTGTGCAAAAGACAAAGCTCCGAAACAAGGAAAACTTAGAGGAGAACTGCTCGTTCCGAGCAAACTTGTGCTGTCCCCGCAGACCCCGAAGTCCTGCAGAAAGAGCGGTCAGTGATTTATCCCTTCGAAGGCTTTAACGTTAAATACATTTCTCACAGTCCCCCAGGCACGTGGAAATATTTTCCATAACCTGGCTAGATCGTATTTCATCCACTTCATACTTGCACTGATTACAATGCCATGGAAGATCCACATCCCCTTCCTTTCCCCGCTCGCCAGCTTGCTGATACCGTGTGCTGAAGTACGAAATATTTCAGAAAGACATTGATTGTGCGAGAAAAATGATAAAGATTCAGCAGAAGGATGACTAGGCCAGCGCACGGCACTGTCGCCAGGGTAGGATTCCCTTTCCATTTCAACCTACACAGCCACTGAAGGAATTGCAATCAGGATTAAATTGTCTGATCATATAATAAGTGGTGTTACGCATAATAGTAACACAATAGTGTTGCTGGAGTCGTGTGAAAGTGTAACCTCGAACCGTGTGGACCTGCCATGGTAGACGATACACAGGAGGTTTTCAAGGAAACACGCCACAGCCAGATGCAGGATGAAATGCTGGCGGCATTATTGTCGCTGACAATAGCAAACTGCAAAACTCTGCTTACCAAGGGGTACCCAGGTCCTGTACCAACCGATTATGAAAATATCTTCCTCATCCCTCAAAAGTCAAAAAGTATCAGGGTGGAGAGGACTCCACAAAAATATATGGCCTAACCTTAACGTGAAGTGCAAACAAAGCAACTGTGTTCCCCATCATGGCGCATGTAGCCGAAAGGACTTCCAATATTTGGTTTTGTGTGTTTGTTTTGGTTTGGTTTTTTAAATTTCTTGGGTTGTACGTTTGTGGTTGTAGTTTTTATTTTTTTCCCTCCCAATTCGTCATTATTAAATTTAGAAGAGACTCAGTCTACATCGGGCTCGGCTGAGAGCAGAAGAAAATAAAGGAAGGCATTCCAAATATTTCACATGAATGCACTTTATGCAAGGTGGGTGGGAAAGGCTCATGGCTCCGCGTTTAAAGTATGCCCTTTCCGCACTGCAATGGTCAATGAGGAGCGCTGACATCCTGCACCGCTAGCATTTGCACGGAGGATGGGTAAATATCTGGCGTTGGAGGGAAGGGAGGGAAGAGGTTAAAAATAAGGTCTCTCACAAAACGATGCGGATTCTGTAACCAAATACCGTCGACATACAGCGGTGCATATGCATAGACACACGCCCGCCTATAATCTAATTAGAGTCCCACGTAAGGAAATAATTTGACCTTCAGCATCTAAGTTGAGACAACAAATCAAGGATATTAGTGTAGTACAAGCAAGCAGTAAGTTAGGAGACCCCAGGGAAAGCCATCCTCATAAGCACTCTGCTTGTGCAAAGTGAGTTCCATTCAGGTAAAAGCGGGCTGCGCCGCACTGCGCTTTGCCGAGTTGAAAAATGTTCAACTTCGCTTAACCCCCTGAAAGAGCCACTGAAAGGTCCGTCCGCGCAGCCGGGTTTCAAGTGGGAAGAGGGCAGCATTTTCTCAGCTGCCCGGGTTGCATTCCCTGAACGCCTCAATAAAGAGGAGCCATCCGAGCCATTTGCAAGCATTCCTTTCGCGAGAGCAGGTTTTCTTTGGCGGAAATCCCTGCCCGGCGGGGAGAGGACACTGCACAGGTCCCGGCTGCCGCAGCCCGGCCACGGAGCCGCAGCCACGCGCAAAGTTCCGCGGGCGATGGAGACTCTACCGCCATTTTACCCCCACACTTGTAGCTGGGCAAAAGTGTTCAGTGAAACTCAGCCTGGAATTTGTGGCATAATCCCCCGTCTCCGGGAGTGGATTAAGGTATTTACCAACTTCTCCGGGTGACTGGCGGCGGGGGGAAGCCGGAGCTGGCGGCTCCCGGGCTGCGGGCGAGGCGCGGGGGCGGCGGGGCCGCAGGGAGGGAGCGGGGCTCCGTCCCACGCCCCGCACCATTGTTCCTGGCCCTCAGGGAAGGCGGCGAAGAGATCCCAGCCCGTCCTGCTCGTCCCGCTGCCGCCGCTGCCTGAACGGCCTTATCCTCCAACCTGGGGAACTCGTACATCGCCAGATATCCCTCTGCCTGCTCCCCAGCCTCGGAGAAATCAGAAGTCATTAATATTTAAGGAGGCAATAATTTTCCTGTTGAATTTAGAACTGTCTTCATGAATAATTCGTAGTGAGTTCTATTAGGGTTTCAGAAACATTGCGTTTTTGACAACTTCTGGGTGTTTAATAGAAACGGTGGAACCATAAAGGCCCTGCAGGAGTTTGCACAATACAGCAATTAATCACCGAGAAAGTTAAAGCCAAAAGTACAGACGCGCCGAATGGTGTTTAATAAACGCAAATCTCCGCTCTCGGGTTTGCCCTGAACCTGCATCTCCGATGTAGGTCAGTTTTCCCAAGAATTTAACCATTTTCTGCTTCAGAGACTTCAAACAGTGAGGCCGTTAAAGAGCAGTAAAAGTTTGTTTACTTAAGAAAAACACTGTCATTAAGAGATGAGCTCTCCCGGTTAATGGCTGTACCTGTGCTGATCCAACAAGGAGCTGGCTGGGATACAAGTTCCGTGACCCGGGGATACCCCTTTTTCGAGGAAAAAGGGGGCCAAGAAGGCAGCAACGAGGAACACAACTATGCTGCCGTCCACCTCCTCCCCGCCACCCCCCCGCCCCGCACACAGACTTACTCCTCATAGAGCGATGGAAAAATAATGAGGTGACGAGTGACGGTCGCTGTAAAATCTCAGTGCTATGTTTAGATGATAGCGATACGAAATTAGTGTATGTTCTGCATATTATATCACGTCGCGCTCTATCATAAAAAATGCAACTCCTGGAAGGTCAAGCCCTGCACCGAGCATGGGGGAAGGGGAGTTTTATGAACTGGAAGGCGAAAAAAATCGTTTGGCTGTAAGCAGATCTTACAATAGGATTATGTAGTTTCCCTCGCAGTGCATAAGGCTGTACAGAAGGGGGTGGGAGGTGGAAAACCCTACACTGGAACAGATTAAATTTTCCAAAAATGGCTTATTTCTTATCTTCTTATTTAGAGAAGGAAAAAAAAAAAAAAAGAAAAAAAAAAAAAAAAAGAAAAAAAAAAGACCAGCCAGAGCTATGGACTACAAACACCGGCTGCTAAACTAATTAATACAACTTCACAAGCTGCTCCTGGAAGTGTGAAAACTTTCTACGTGCAATTTCATTAATTATAAATGCTTTCCTGGCCGGAAGAGTTCAAACGTAGTTCTGCAAGATCGTCCATCGTGTTACTTTATTTTCTGTTAACTAGAACTAACAGATGTTTCTGACACATGTCCCAATTTCACTTAACAGATCTGCAAATGACATTTCAGAATGTACAGGCCGAAACAACACAAGGGTTTCCTTTCTTTCTTTTCTTTTTCCTTTTTTTTTTTTTTCCCTCACGAGAATCAGAAATCTCAGCTCCCCATATTTGCGAATGCAGAAAGTCGTTGGAAGGCAATGCTCATTAAAAATGTCAGTGTTATTCAGATCAAACATTTGAAACTCCCTCTGCCCAAAACAGAACTGTTGAACGAAAAGGTCGCAGCTGTGTTATTCTCACAATGTTCGAGCAGCAGCATCTCAGCGACATCAGTCAAAACTGACTAGACAAGTTGTAACTTCCATTGTTCACTTTTAATTTGTGAGCTTGCACAATGATTTCATTTTTTCCCCCCGACTACTTTAAATCGAAAAAAAAAAATCCTCGCCTGTGTGAATTAGCAGAATTAGTAGCTATATCGTTCGATATTTACACAGATCTACCCACATAAACATTACAGCAACCTCTCTGCACAACCAGAAAAAAATAGGGACGAGAATTCTGAGATTTGCTTTCGCTCTCCCCTTCCCCCCCCTTTCCTCCCCCTTCTCCAAACGGTAAAGAAGCAAACAAATCTGAGAATTTATTTTCCAGAAGTACTTGGCGTGCATTCAATAACAACTCAAAGGATACACTAAAAAAAAAAAAAAAAAAAAAAAAAAAGAAAGGACAAAAAGCAAATCAGTACGCAGAATAACAGAGAGAAAGAGAGTAAAGAGAGCTTTACATACTGACCTGTATGAGTTCTTTTGTGTATTTTGAGATTCTCTGATCTGGCAAACACTTTGCCACAGCCTGGGAAAGGGCAGGGGAAAGGTTTTTCACCTGTGTGGACTCTGATGTGATTTACAAGTTTATATTTGGCCTTGAAAGGTTTCCCTTCTCTTGGACACTCTTCCCAGAAACATATGTGATTGGACTGCTCGGGTCCTCCAACGTGCTCCACCGTGACATGAGTCACCAGCTCGTGCATCGTGCTGAAAGTTTTCGAGCATAATTTTTTGGGAGTCTGGTCCAACTCAATCCACTTACAGATGAGTTCCTGTTTGATGGGCTGCCTCATGTAACGAAAGAAGGCACCCGGGCCGTGGTGTGGAGCCAGGTTCACGTTCAGATTCATACCACCGTAGTTATGAAGCGAAGAAGCAGCAAAATGATCTGTCCTGGAGGCTGGTACTTGAGTGAAATGTTCAGACCTGGCGTACATTTCTCCAGGTAACCCCAGTCTGAGCTGTCCGTTTAGATGGCCACCTGGAGCTGCATGGGGAGGCTGCTCATGGAGTCCAGTGAACAGAGAGGGATTCCCAGCTTCTGAGTGGTGGTGCTGGTGACCATGGTGTCCGGGGTAGCTACCTGTTGTTGAGACAAACAGTCCGTGGTGAGAACTTGCAGCGGGGTGCTGCTCGGTCAGCCCTGGCATGAGTGGGGCCGGCAGGTCTCTGCGGAGGAAGAAGTCCCTACCTGCTGCCAGAGCCTGGGCTGGGTGAGACACGGGGTAAGGGGCTGCTGGTGACTGCGCCGGGCCAAACGCTGCCGTGTGACTAGAGACCACCTCGGCTTGGCCTGCCTGATGATGATGATGATGATGATGATGATGATGGTGGTGGTGGAGGAGCTGGTGGTGGGGATGAGGGGCAGGGCTGATCTTAAGGGCCGCGGGGTGATGCTGAGGAGGAGGATGAGGAGGAGGATGGTGGCGGTGCCCCATGTGTTCTGGCCGGAGCTGCTGCGGCCCGAGGCGGGACTCGGCGGCGTGTTCCCCCGGCGGCCTGGGCGCCGTGGTGTGGGGGTGCCCGGCGACGCCCGGGAAGCCTGTCATGCTCTGAGGGGGGTGCTGCTGGTGGCGAGGAGCCCCCGCCAAGTCTACTAATCTGAGCGCCGTGTTCCGCCTGGAGAGAGCAGCAGGGTCCATCACCGGGATCCCCAGAGCATCCACGCTCATTAGCTTCTAACGCTAAAAAGTCACCTGACAGCGGGAGGAGAGATACACAGGGCAGCAGGGGGGAAGGGGGGAAGCGGGGGAAACAATTTTCTAGTTTTTTTCTTTTTTTTTTTTTCTCTCCTTTCTCCCAAAATAAAAAAGTTTCCCGGTCCCGCCACCCCGGCGCGGGACGCACGGGCGGCTGTGCCAGCGGGTGGGCTCGGGGGGCCGGCGGGAGGCTTTGGCGGCGGCCGGGGAGGTCCCGCGGCGCGGCCCGTCCTGCCCGGGGCCGGGGCGGCCCTCACGGCGCGGCGGGACCGGCCGGGCCGCGCTCCGGCCGCGCCGCTGCCCCGCCGGCCACACAATCGCCGCGCCCGCCCATTGGCTGCCGCCGCGGTGACGTCACCGTGACAGGTCCCGCCGCCGCCGGAGAGGGAGATCGCCGGTGCCGCGGGGGGCGCGCGCGGGGACGGGCTGCGCATGCGCCGCCGAGCCAGCCCTTCCCCCGGCGCCCCCATCCGCAGCCCGGCCCGGCCCGGCCCGGAGGGCTCTGCCTGGGGTCTCGGCCCGGGGGGCTCTGCCCGGGGGACTCCGCCGGGGGGACTCTGCCCGGGGCCGGGCACTGCCGGGCTTCCGCATGAGGCCGGGGAAAAAGCCTCGGCGGGAGTGGAGGGCATCGCCCGGCCTCCCCCTCGCCTCTGTCCGTTCCCGCTGCCCTGCCCTGAGACGAGGGGCGGCCGCGGGGTTCGCCCCCGGCAGAGCACGGGCAGCCCCGCCGGTCCCCGGCCAGAGCAGCGGCAGCCGGAGCGGTCCCGCTGCCGTCCTGCCGGCGGGTGCTCGGCACTTGTTGCCAGCGCGGGGAGAGCGTCCTTGCCCGGCGGAAGCTGCGGCCGAGCCGCACCGGCCGCTCGCTGGCCAGGCGGGCTCGGCCCGGGACTCGCTCGGGCTATCGGCCCGGGACTCGGGCTACTGCCCCGGTGCCTGAGCCCGGACAAAGGATCCCTGAGAGATCCCATCCCCTTTCCCCTCCTCTGACAAGTTTCAGCAGTTATCTGGTTACTGGCCGCCGGAGCAATCGTGGTGTTCAGGCTGAATCTGGATGTTTAACCCAGAAGAGGGAGTCTCTCCCTTTCCCTCTCTCACTTTCTCTCACGCACACTTACAGGGCAGTTCCACGTAAAATCCCCGTCCTTGGCGTGAAGGAAAAGCATTGCCAAACATTCATAGCGGACTCGGTTCTGATGGTTATCACCTGAAGGAAATGACATGGTCTGCAGGGTTTGCGTGCTAGTAGTGGAAGTGTAGGTTTGGGTTTTAGCTGGACACACTGAGGCCTTACAGGTTTAGAAAAGCTTAGGGCTTCAGCACAGGAGGAAGCATCTGCTTAAGTTTTTAAGAAGGGGATTGTGAACTTAAAAAAGTTAATGAAACATGGAAAAAGATTCTTCTGCTCCAAGAAGGAAAAACACATCTTTAAATATCTACCCACTGTATTACCACATTACTTGGATCCTGACACAAAAACGGCTCCACCATAACCTCACAGTCTTATGAAATATAGCAATGCTTAATTCTCTACCCATCCCTTCAAACTCTCATCATTTTAATATATTGACTCGCTGTTAACTTGCCAGTGGGTTCTTTACCAGATGCACGTCAGGTAAAGCTCCCAGCATAGAATTTTGCATTTCCGTAAGAATTTAAGTGTTGGCGATCAATAGGCTTTATGTGAAGCAGTAAAACAAGAAACTACATGGCAATGTCAACGCAGCTACCTTCATAACTGAAGCTGCAAGGCAAAGACTGGAAACCATAAGATTAAAGTTTACTACATACATAACCACATAGGAGACATCTTTGACACAGCTTCACACATTCTGGGTTGGCTGCAATTGCATTTTTTCTCTGCTTGCATTTACCATACTTGCACTGTAAAACTAGGCTGATATTCAGGTAGCTAGCTATAGATACATCCTTGCACACATCTTTCTGAGTGGAGATGATGAAAAGTGACAAATGATGCAATTACCTCCCCAACCTTACATAACATGTTTACGCAGGCATTTTAAACCACACACCATCCTCACAATATCTCAACTTTCAAGTCTACTTGCTCTACGAAATGGATTTGACAGTCCTATTCATGACCATCTCAATAGGAGTGCACAGAAGAGACAAACGTTAGGAAGTATGAATCTGTTACTTACAAATGTACTGAGACTGTGAATCCCAAATAAAGCTGCTCTCCTCATACCTCCTTAAAACACTGCATCTCTACATACTTGTTATCCATCAATTCTGACACTTCTCAGTCAAGGGAGAAAACATCTGGAAGAGTTTGCCAATTAAAAAGAAAGTCATAACCATTTTGCCCTAAGTTCATTTCAAATGTTGTGATGATTTCTTGCCAGACACTCATGGCTCTCAGTTGCCCCCCACTCAGGGCTGTCTCTCACACCCTTTTCCAGGCAGCGGAGGAGAACCTGGCCCTCGGTGTCCCTCACTGTTAGGTGAGGCTGATGTGAGCCCGGTTGTGTGCGGGGGGAGGCGGGCGGGGGCCGCCACATGACTGCGGGGAGGCGGAGAAACGGGCAAGAGGAGGGAAGCGGGCCCAGGCCCGGACGGCTCCGCTCGGCTCCCACAATGTTTTGAAAACTCGAACGCCTGCCTGTGCAGCCCTTTGGCAGCTCGAGCTCAAACTGCTGCCACTCGAGAGCTGACCGAGGTCTCCTGCTTCTTGGCAGCGCCTGAGCCCCCATTGACCAGACACGCCGGGCTCTCGGCAAACTCTCAAATGTGTCAACACCAGCTTCTGCAGGGCCAGCAAACTGGCTGCTTGATCCTGAGCTCGAATTTCCCTATGGCTGCTGTGTGTCCGCCACCCCGTCCTCAGCCCCTGGCCCCAAAGCTGGTCCGAGCTGGAGGGTTGCTCTAAAGAGGTGACACGTTGTAAAGACGAGTCACCAGCATTTCTCTGGCCCCGACCTGGCTCTAGTGGCAGAACGTCGGGGCTGTGCCCTGGCTGAGGGGCTGAGCTGTGCCCTGGTTGAGGGCTGATTTGTCCCCTGGTTGAGGGCTGAGCTGTGCCCTGGCTGAGGGGCTGAGCTGTGCCCTGGCTGAGGGCTGAGCTGTGCCCTGGCTGAGGGCTGAGCTGTGCCCTGGCTGAGGGGCTGAGCTGTGCCCTGGCTGAGGGCTGAGCTGTGCCCTGGCTGAGGGCTGAGCTGTGCCCTGGCTGAGGGGCTGAGCTGTGCCCTGGCTGAGGGGCTGAGCTGTGCCCTGGCTGAGGGCTGAGCTGTGCCCTGGCTGAGGGCTGAGCTGTGCCCTGGTTGAGGGGCTGAGCTGTGCCCTGGCTGAGGGGCTGAGCTGTGCCCTGGCTGAGGGGCTGAGCTGTGCCCTGGGTGAGGGCTGAGCTGTGCCCTGGTTGAGGGCTGATTTGTCCCCCGGCTGAGAGTGAGCTGTGCCCTGGCTGAGGGCTAAGCTGTGCCCTGGCTGAGGGCTGATTTGTCCCCCCGCTTTCCGCTCCGCCTGTCACGGTTCGGGGGTGCGGCCCGCGGGGCAGCCCCGACCGTCCGGCCCTGCCCGCACCCCCTCCCCGCCGGGCCGCCGAGGCCTGCGGCATGGAACCGGCTGCACAGCCCTTTGCGGGGCGGGAACGGCCCCAGCTGCTCATCGGCTTTACCTTAGCCTTGTTTTTTCGGCAGTAATCTACCTAAACATCAAGATGCTTGTCGCTATCTCTAGCATTGCTTCGAAGAGGCAGCCCCCTTTATAACCTCAGCTCAAGGCACAGCTCCTGCCCTCGGGGAGCACAAGAAAGCCAAATTTGACCTTCATCCATTCCATGTTCTCCCGCTTCCACCTCTGTGGAAACTTCCCGACCAGCCAGCTACAAAATATCCGGCCGGTGCCAGAGGCCTGGGGCAGGGCCGGGATGCTCTGAACGCTTCAGACAGGCTCCGGAGGTTGCGTTTTTGGGCTTCAAATCCCAAACGAGAGGAGGGGAAGAGATCAGTCTGAAAACCCTTATCTTTACAGTGAGAAAGAGAAAAAACGCGAGGAGTGGAAACAGAGAGGACCAAGAAAGTCACCCTGCGCAGTTCTTTATCCCTTAAACTCGCTTTGGCAGAGAGGGATGCGGGAAGCAGACTCAGGACCTGAGCCCGAGTCCCTGGCTGCCCCGGCAGAAGGCACTGCTGGTTAGGAAGAGGTCGTTCAAGAAAGCCTTTCAGCAATCCCAGTTTCACCTCGAGGAGGAGAGGATACCGAGTAGCTCGAGAGCACACTCTGCCTTTGTTTTTATTCCCTCGCCCCATACCCACTTATGGGGACTTCTTTATTTCGGGGCTCCCGAACAATGGGAAGTCAGCCACCAGACAAGCAACGGTTTGTGCCTAGGTTTGCCTCTCACATTTTGTGACCTAGAGCTACCCTAGGACAAGCAAATCATATGCTTATTTTAAATAGAATATTTCATTCAGGACCTCAAGATTAAGGTATTCCTGTCAGATAAGCTGTCAGTCACTGACTACTTAGACACCACATTGTGGAAGCGTGGTATCCCTGGTAAAGATGATACATATCATGTAAACCCCATCAACAAGATCAAAGTCTTCTTCTTTAATAGGATCCAATACATGTCAAACCTCATTCCAATCAAATCGTCCGTAAATGAATTCAAGATGAATATGTCATAGAATAATGTGACAGTGCAATCACATGGGGTCAGGGGTTGTTGTTTCAATGAGAGAGTCGTCAAATATTAATTCTAGAACCTCCAAATGAATAGGCATTGAGCAGGATTAGGCAGCTGCTGGTGGGGTGTTCTGTCACTGATTTGTGTTTATGCAAGTACGTTAAACACTAAGCTGAAAAAAATACAGTCTCCTTTGAACTGTAAAAAGGACATATTTTAACTTACTTGACTTTTCCAGGATGTTTCTGTAAAGTCGTTTTCTTTTCCTCATTACAAGGGGAGTCTTGTGCCTCATTTCCTGACTTTGTTCCTGTTTGGGGAGAGAGGTAGAAAGTTAAGAGCAAAACCATTTGTGTGTGATGTGAAATGAGTAAGGCACCTTATACGTTGGTCATCATGGATTCAAAAAGAAAAGGAAAAAAACCCCAACCCCCCCCCCCCCCCCAAACCAACCCATAAAACCAAACCAATACACAAGTTAGGCAATGAGAGGGGAAGAGAAGCTTTCTCCGAGGGGAAACTGGAGGCTGCCTCCCCAGCAAAGCAGCACATGTTTTATGGAGTCATGAAGTTTCCATGGCTGATTTAGGGGGAAAAAAAAAATATGAAAGGACATCTTTTCAGTTCTCCTTTGATCTGACATTCACCTTCTGGCAGGCTATTGTAAGGCAAGTTTTTACCCACTCGGCTATATTGTTTACAGATCCTTCCGTCCCGAAATTAAATTCCGGACTCTCTGCGAGCCTCCAACACAAGTTGTTGTCTCAGCAAGGATTAGTATAGTACCACCCTGGCACTTCTCCCTGCCTATAATTTTCAGCTTGCTCTTTGCTCTTTGCAAGGCAGAGCACTGCCACTGCTACAGGCAGAACTTTGCACAGCTTGCTTTGAGCGGCAGCAATAGCTTTGAGAGCAGATCTGGGGCTGGATGCAGTGTCTGAGTCTGAATTTTTGCAGATATCTTCGAAATGCTCAGGATTTTGTTTGTTTGGCTTTTAATACAGAAAAGCACACGAGAATCTCGAATCAGTTACTTACATGACATTATTATTATTATTATTATTATTATTATTATTATTATTATTATTATTTCGCTATATTATTATTATTATTACTCTCACTACTATTATTATAGGCACTCCAGAGCTAGTAAACAAAAATCTGTGCTAAGACAAACACTTAATTATATTAATTATGAAACTTCATCATCCTATCACAGTCATAATCCTTCATAAATAATTTGTTGTCCTCCATATTTTCACTGCTGTGATGAAAATTACTGCCAAAACTTTAGTAATCCCTTAGGAATTTAAATTTCTAGTCAACTTCCATTCATTCTCGCACTTTTCCCAAGTCAGAGCGGCCAACATTGCCCCGCTAGTGAGAGGTTTGCAGGAGTTGTGCTTTATGGTTAGGGTGGGAGGCTGGAGGAGTGCTCAGTTCCCAAGTGTTCGCCAAAACTTGTTGAAACTGGACAAAAAAAAATCTCGCTGCATTTAATATTTCAAATGGTTACCAGATGACAAAAAGGAAGGCAAAACAGTTCTGCGTTTCAGAGTAAATATTGGCTAAAACTCTGGCACGCTTTTCTCATCTGCGCTGCGCCGTCGGCGGAGCAGGACGGTGAGGATGTCCCCTTGCCCAGAGCGTTGGGATGTCGGGCGCGGGTGTGGGGCACCAGTTCCCGCCGGTGTCGCTGGGGCTGCCATGGGACCCTCCCCGCCCGTTCCCTTCCCCGAGCGCTCGCTCCCGCCCCGGGCCGGAGGTGCGGCCGAGCGGGGCCGGAGCCGCCGCCGAGCGGGTCCCGGGCGGGGCTGCGGCCGGAGCGAGTGGGCGGCGGCAGCCCCGGCGTGTGCCCCGCTTGTCACGCAACCTGCGCTGCCCGCGGCCGCGCAGGGCGGAGGGAGCGTCCCCGCGAAGGGCTCGGGGCAGAAATAAAGTTTCTCGTCTCCGGGTGGAGAGAGCCCCGAGAGAAGCTCGGCCAACGGGCTGGACTCCGCGGGGCTGAGGGATCGTGCGTGACATAGGAGTGGCAGGAAGGGGGGTCGGCGAGAAGCCCTCGCCAGTCCCCGTCGGTCGGCGCTGTGCCGGTGCCCGGGGCTGGCGCACTGAGTTGGGCTCGGGTCAGAGGTCACCAGGGTGTATCGCCCTGGGCAGGGATCTGGGAGCTCTCCCCCCTTCCCCGGCCGGTTCCAGAGGCGGTTCGGTCCCTGGGGGCCGGGGGCAGGGTGGCAGCCCCTCCGCGGGCCGGGCCGGAGCAGCACCCAGGGCTCCCCGGGCAGCCCCCCCGGCCGCGCCTGCGGGGGGGCGGGGAGAGCCCGAGGGGGCCGGCCGAGCTCCGGGCTCCGTCCCTCCCGCAGCCGCCTATAAAGCCGGGCTGGAGGTGCCGGGGCGCCGGCTCCCCCGAGGGCCCCCGCGGCACCGGGCGCGGCCGTGGGCGAGGCTCTGGGCGGGGAGCGCGTCCCCCGCGACGCCTCCCCACGGGGCTCGCCATTGTCAGCGCTCGGCCCCCTCCGCACGCCGCCCCGGGTTCCCGGCCCTGCCTGGCGGCCGCAGGACCCTCCCGGTCCCGGTGCTCGCCCGTCCGAAGCGAGCCCGGCCGCAGTCGGGGCGGGGAGCGCCCCAGCCCCGCTCTGCGCACCCCGCTGCCCTGTTCCGGCGGGCTCCGCCGCTGTGCGCTGCGCGGACCTCCAGGCCGAGCCTCCCTTTGCCTTTAGCGGGGCGGGCGCGGCTCCCGACGCCGTACAGAAGGTGCCGGAGCCCCCTTCGGTGCTTCCCGGGCTCTCGGCCCTCCGCCCGCCCCCGCTGCCGCCGGGACCCTGCCCCACGTGGGCGAGGGGCGGCCGAGGCTCTGCCCCCCCCGCACCGCACGGTTCCAGCCCTTCCTCCCGGGGGGGCCAAGCCTCCTCCCGACGACCCCCCCCGACGACAGGGAGATCTCGTCCAGCCCTTGGGGCAGGTGGTGGGGGCTAGCCAGCAGCCCGGGCTGCACAGGCACCCCCTACACCCAGGCACTTACCCCTGCGACCTGTTGAAGGTTTCCCCTCATTTCTGAACTGGCGAAAATAAAAGTGGGGGTGGAGGGGAAGGGAAAAGAAAGAAAGAATGAAAGAAGAAAACAATAACCCCCCCCCCTAAGAACCCACCACCTCTTTGGCGCTTGCATCGTGGCGGTCATCCTTCATTTCTTCTTTTCTTGCTTTCTGGAAGCAGTTAGGGAATGTATGATGAAGCAGAAATGAGCCGTCAGGATGATATTTTAATGGCTTATATGTCACGTTGGTGCATGTGGCTTTGAACTGGAGCAGCTTTCGTTTCCTGCAGAGAGCGCACCGCAAATCCCACTTGATAACTTCTACAACCCACAACATTTTTTTTTTTTTTACATTCACTCTTACACTGTATATTTAGATACGCTTCCTAAAAATACCTTCTCGTCTGCCTTCTCGTACATTTTGCACCGACCTGGAATGATCACTGGTTTCCCCTTGCACTGGGAGGCAGGCTAGCACTGAACTACCCAACTTTGTAGCTCTCCGAATGCCATCGCCCAGCGCACTTCACAATAAGGCTGAGAACTCTGTCCTTCGCTTAATTTTAGCACCAAATACAGAAAGTAGAGCAACACCCGCCTTAAGACTGTGTCCACACCCAGGCGCTCCCTAGAGCGGGTATACCTGTTGCTCTGAGCTACTGCAATTCCATCAAATAGATTCCGCAGAATAAATGCAAACGTGTAGATTCAGCTCACCATTATTCTAAAATAAAAAACCCCAAAACCCACCAAACCCTGTAAAGCCTCCCGAGATCCAAGGAAAATTACATAATAGATCTGCTTTGAAAGCTATCTCCTGCACCGAGCACAGGCACATTGCGTCTGCAGATAAACTGCGGCGAAACATTCCGTCAAGGCGTATCAAAGTTTATTTATTGTCGTTGATGTTTGTTTGTTTGTTTTCTAGCCGCAATGGGCATTTTATACCTCTCAAAAGGAGGCAGTTCTCGCCCGAGAAGGGTTCTCGCAGCAGCGCTGCCGGTCCGACTCCCCAGTACCTGCGCTGCGGATTGCTTACCAGCGGCTATAATTAGAGAGGACGAGTTTAAAGTTTCTTTGTTTGGAACTAGGAATTGGAGGGGCTCGGATTGAGCTGCGAAGGAGGCAAGTGAAGGGCTGAACAAAGGCGAAATGTATGGAGTCTGACTCTTAGCGAGCTTTTGGTGTTTTCGTTACTAGAAAATAATTAGAGCTAATGAATATGCAGGCGAGCGAGTAAATAAATAATTTGCCAGTTTTATATCTGTACGCACATGGGCACATACGTAAGTGTATCTATACATACACACACAAAGACGTCTATATTTTAAAGTTTCTTGAGATATTTTTTTAAAGAGCCGAAGCATCGTTTAAAATATGGTACAAATGTTGCCTAGCTTAATTGATGAAGCCACTAAGGTTTTCTGCTTTTAAATACCATACTTATACATTTCAACAATCATTTTAATATATAGTCAATGGCTCTTTGTAGCGGGAACAAAAAAGAACTATCCACAGTTTTTCAATAGACTTTGAGCTGGGGAAAGACAGGTTAATCGAGGGTTGCATCTAGAAAACAACCAAGTGTTGTATGTTTGCACTGAATCCAAATGTCTGCATTTTTCTAACTAAATCAAAGGGAGTGTTATTTCTTTTTCTGCTCACTCATCTGAAGGTAAGTAAATTTTCTCTGGCGATCAAAAGCCTGGTCAGCAACAAAGACACCGCCTGCTTTTTCCACCGTCCTGGTGTGGCAAGTTGAGGAATTTCAATAACTGTGACAAGGGTGACTGATTTGTGAACTAGAAAAGGTTTGAATGTCAGAAAATTTACATTGCTCCTATCGAGGACTTAAAATAAATTTCCTTCCTCCCCCCCCCCCAAAAAAAAAAAAAAAAAGAAAGAGAGAGAGAGAAAAGTAACCGTGAGTTACATGCAGTAGGAGGAGAAATAATGTAGGTTTGGAAAATTTACAGTTTTACCTGAATGAGAGAGACTCCGTAAAAGAGAGAGCAAGCGACAGCGAGAGAAAATGAGAGCGAGAGAGAAAAGAGAAGGAAAGTAACAAAAAAAAGGAGGCGAGACAACAACAACAAAATTAGAAAGTTAAGAGTGCTCACCCACCTGCGTTTTGATGGGTGCAGAAAACAAGATTTATTTCAGAAACCTGATGGAGGGATAGAGTCAGCTACACAGAGAAATCACGCCTGGTGTTTAAAAATTAGATCAAGAGCACCCAGCACCTACTCTCGGAGAGCTTCAGTTTTAAATAAGAAGAAAGCACATTCAAAAGACGCGAATCCCTATAGGGCTTCTCTTTCCAAAGCCTAAAAAGTTGCTCAGTGATCTTAAAAATTCAGGATCACCACGAAATCATCATAACCATCATTATCAGAGTGCTGGAGACAGAGGGACAGACAGAGGGAGAGCGGGGGACAAAATAACCCTAATAATAGTTTTTTTTTTTTTTTTTCCCTTAGCGTACACACACACACAAAGATGCGCTGGAAATATTTTCGTGGGGGCAAAAAAAAAAAAAAAAAAAAAAAAAAAAAAAAAAAAAAAAAAAAGAAGCAAAAGCAAAAAAAAAAAAAAAAAAAAAGAAGAAAAAAAAAAGAGGTTTATATATATTAAAAAAAAAAAAAAGTTGGGGCTGCCGCAGCCCCGTTTGTCAGAGCGGTGTCAGGGCGCCACAATACCTGCGATGGATGGGGCGGCGCGGCCAATCAGCGGGCGCGGGCGGCGGGGCCGGGGGCAGCGACGCGGGGAAGGGGGAGCCGGGCCCGGCCAATGCGCGCCCACGTCCGCCCGCACGGCGCTCCGCCCCCGGCTCCCATTCATCAAGGGGGGGGACGGTGTCGTCTTTTCAATTCATTTATCTGCAGGAATGATTGCCGCTATCAGTCTCGCGTTCACCGCCCGGCTGAGGAGGTGAAAGTTTCTCCCCAGGAAGATAAACCGCAAAAGACAATATTGTGCATGATTTGCGCCTTTTTTTTGCGGAGCGAAAAAAAAAAAAAAAAAAAGGCCCCCCGAAAAAAAAAAAATCGGGTGAGTGTGGGGAAGCTCGAAGAGGAGAGAGAAACAATCTCTCTGCCACTTTGCAACATTCCTATAGCCAAAAAAATCACTGAAGGAAGTTTCTTTTTTGTTTTGGTTTTTTTTTTTAATTTTTTTTTTTTTTGCTGCCTGTGTTGAACTCTCGCCGTTATTGTTATTTGCAGCCAGTTTATTTTTGAGCTCACCCAACCCCCCCCCTCTCCACTTAAACCTCCCTGAAAAGTCAAAGCAGAGAGACAGTGAATATTTTTGGGGCACGTTTTTATTATTATTATTATTTGCAACTGCGAAGATCTCTTCCCCCCTTCCGCACCAGCCTTTTTTTTTTTTTCCCTTTTTTTTTTCCTTCCCCCTGCGCTGATGCCGAAGGGGGTGTTTTTGATGTGGTTGCTTTGGTGGTGATCGTCGCTGACTTTCCAAAGAGGGTGTTTTTGCCGCCGCCGCTGCTGCTGCTGCTTCTCTCCGCGTTGTGTGTGTGCGCGCGTGCTTTTTTTTTGGTTGCTGCATCGACGCTGGGAAGATGCTTCTGGATGCTGGACCGCAGTATCCCGCCATAGGAGTCACTACCTTCGGATCCTCTCGCCACCACTCCACGGCCGATGTCGCGGACAGAGAAGTGGGGCTGGGGATCAACCCCTTCGCCGACGGCATGGGCGCCTTCAAAATCAACCCCAGCACCCACGAGCTGGCCTCGGCCGGCCAGACCGCCTTCACCTCGCAGGCGCCCGGCTACGCGGCGGCGGCCCTGGGGCACCACCACCACCCGACCCATGTCAGCTCCTATTCCAGCGCCGCCTTCAACTCCACCCGGGACTTTCTGTTCCGCAACCGCGGCTTCGGGGAGGCGGCGGCCGCCAGCGCCCAGCACAGCCTCTTCGCCTCCGCCGCCGGCAGCTTCGCCGGACCCCACGGACACACAGATGCCGCGGGACATATACTTTTCCCGGGGCTGCACGAACAAGCCACCAGCCACGCTTCGCCCAACGTGGTGAACGGGCAGATGCGCCTGGGCTTCTCCGGAGACATGTACGGCAGACCCGACCAGTACGGCCAGGTCACTAGCCCCCGCTCCGAGCACTACGCCTCGACCCAGCTGC
The DNA here is from genome assembly GCF_027579445.1 of Ammospiza nelsoni. NCBI lineage: Eukaryota > Metazoa > Chordata > Aves > Passeriformes > Passerellidae > Ammospiza > Ammospiza nelsoni. Next base: position 13,210,599 of record NC_080642.1, on the reverse strand, counting down.
ACGGCTACGGCCACATGAACATGAACATGGCAGCCCACCACGGGGCAGGGGCCTTCTTTCGTTACATGAGGCAGCCCATCAAACAGGAACTCATCTGTAAGTGGATTGAGCCCGAGCAATTGTCAAACCCCAAAAAGTCCTGCAACAAAACTTTCAGCACGATGCACGAGCTGGTGACTCATGTCACGGTGGAGCACGTTGGAGGACCCGAGCAGTCCAATCACATATGTTTCTGGGAAGAGTGTCCGAGAGAAGGGAAACCTTTCAAGGCCAAATATAAACTTGTAAATCACATCAGAGTCCACACAGGTGAAAAACCTTTCCCCTGCCCTTTCCCAGGCTGTGGCAAAGTGTTTGCCAGATCAGAGAATCTCAAAATACACAAAAGAACTCATACAGGTACGGTAACCTTCTCTGTCGCTTTTCTCTGTGCGAGTGGAAGCGCCGAGCGCCGGGGCCGGAGCGGGACGCGGGGCCGTGCCGGAGGGGTTGGGGGCCGGCTCGGCCGAGCCTCGCACGGGAAAGAGGGGGTTCGGTCCAGGGACCGCTGCTTTTTATCCGGGAGAGGCCGGCTCGGAGCTCCGCTGCAAAACGAGCTCGGTCACAGCCACGCCAGCAGCGGCAACAAAAAGAAAATGATCCCTGCCGAGGCAGAGGGGGAGGACGGCAGGGTTTGCTGCTGGGATTGTTAGGGCGGAGGGGGTGGGGTGGGGGAATCGCAGCAACCTGTCCTGTTTAAATTTATAGGTTTTAATTAATTATTGTTCGGCAGTTTTGGCTCTGGCACGATGAGAAATTGTGCTAAATGTTGTAGGCAGCTCATTCGTCTCCTCTCTGCAATTCAGGGCTTGGTAAATATTTAATTCCGTTGAGCGATATTAAACAAACCGAGCCCGGCGCGTTAGTGTGTTATTGTTGTGCGGAGGGGAGGCGCCGGTATTCCTGAGAACTTTTTCCTTCGTGGGAGGTGGGAATGCACCAGCCTCTGGCCGGGAGAGCGATCTCCCCTCGCTCCCACCCCCGAACGCTGAAAGGCAGAGCCGCTTTCCCCAGCGCTTTTGCCGAGGGTTTGTGGAGCTGCCCTCTCGCTGATTTCCCGGACAGGATAAATTTCAATAATGCAAAAAAATATGGGGGAGGGAGCTGAGGGGGGTGAGAGAGTAAAATATTACGAGAACGAGCTGTAAAATCGGAAACCAGCCGCTGAGGATCGTGTGTAATATCCCACCACGCCTGCTCTCTCGCTCGGAGCGTTGTGAAGAGGGAGAGGAGCCCGGGACTGGGACTGAAAGGAAATTCGCCCCTCCAAAGGAAAAGGGCGAAAAAAAAAAGTTATTTAGCTGCCCTGCTCTCCGAAACGAGCGCTTTGCGGGAGCCGGAGGTCCGGAAAGGATAGAGATTAGAAGCAAGGTTTTGGGATTCGAGCCGCGCTGAAGTTAGAAAGTTGCGAGTGTTTGAAATGGAGCCCTGGGCTCCGTCCGGCGGTGCGGTGACAATGAGCGATCCAGCCGGCCCTGCTTAATCAGATCCCTTTCCCCCCCCTCCCCCTTCCCTCTGCAATAGGTGAAAAACCATTTAAGTGTGAGTTCGAGGGCTGTGACAGGCGCTTTGCAAACAGCAGCGACCGCAAAAAGCACATGCATGTGCACACTTCCGACAAGCCCTATCTCTGCAAAATGTGCGACAAGTCCTACACGCACCCCAGCTCCCTCCGAAAGCACATGAAGGTAAATGGAGGCGCCTGGCCTGCCCGGGCGGAGGGCGGCGGGGCCGTGCCTGCGGGCGGAGCGCGGCCCGGGGCCGGCGGGCAGCGGGGCCCCGGCTCGGGCCCGCCGGGCCGCGCTCAGCCCGGGCCCGGCCCCGCCGCGGGGCCTGCGCTCGGGGCCGGGAGGGCAGGGAGGCGGCGGCAGGAGCGGCCGGGGGGCCTGGCCCGGCGGGCAGGGCCGGGGCTGCAGCCGGGGAGCCCCGCAGGAGAGCCCGAGCCCGGGGCCCGCCGCCGGCTCCCCGGGGCCGGCGCGTCCCCAGGCCGAGGCCTCCGTCCGCCGCCGCTTCTATCTCTGCCCGGGTTTTCTCTTGCAGGTCCATGAATCATCCTCGCAGGGGTCCCAGCCTTCTCCCGCCGCCAGCTCAGGCTACGAGTCCTCCACCCCTCCAACCATCGTGTCTCCATCCACAGAAAACCAGACTGCCAGCTCCTTATCCCCTTCCTCCTCCGCAGTCCATCACACGTCCAGCCACAGCACGCTTACATCAAATTTTAACGAATGGTACGTCTAAAACGCTAAAACAAAACAACAACAACAACAAAACACAAACCGAAACAAAAAAAAAAAAAAAGCCCCAAGCGAGCAAACAAATACTCTATTTAAAGACTCCAAAATAATGGACACTCTGAAATCAAAATTTAAATGAGCAAACAAAAATAAAATGCTGCCAGTAGACCCAGGACTGAGTAAAATGAAGACTCAATTTTAAAAAATATTTTTCTTTTTTTTGTCCTCCATTATTTCTCTCTCTGTCTCTTTTTTTTTAAATTTTTTCCTTTATTTTTTTTTTTTAAATTTTTTTTCCTGACTGTTCTGCTCTGTTCCAAGGCTTGGTAGGCGAAGGGGTTAGTAGAATGCATAAGAAGACAAGGTTACCAGGGCAAATGCCAACTGTGTAGGGCTTCACTGGAAACCACTGATTAGAGATCGCCAACTGCATGTCTGCTCGGGCAGCGGCCTTCCCCCCCATCCCCTCTTGTAAATACAGAATTATTAGCATCAAAAACAAAACGACAAAAAAAGTGTACTGTTTGATTTTGTAAATAGTTATATCGCAAGTTGAATAAGGGGATATGTGGATTTGTGGTCTTTGCATATATGTGGGGGGAGGGGCGGGCGGGCGGGAGCGGCGGCGGGGGGGCGGAGGTGGTGGGGGGGCAGAGGGAAGAGGTAGAAATTCAACTATTTGTACTGAATGGCAAGAATGTTCTAGTAAATGTGTATCAAAATGTGAATTACTTTGTATTATTACAGTCTAAACGTCGATCTAACAGAATATTATTGGTATTAATGTGCTTTTTTGTATAAAGTGCAACATTTCGTCCCAAAGTCCAGTCTAAGTAGTGCAGTAAAATGTTGTTACACGTCCTGTCAAGAAATTCGTATAGTGAAAGCCTGGATCTGCGTGTCAAACTGTTACATTTGTTTATGTAAAGTGATATTAAAAAAAAAAAAGATATAAACTATATCTGTCCGTTGCTTTTGGCAAATACAAGAACATAATGTATATAAATCCTAATTTCCATATTTATCCGCATGTAAAGGTCCGGTTATACCTGTTACAAGATATTCAATATTTATGGCTAGAAGAATTGGTATGTAAAATTTAGTTTACAGAACTGTTTGGTAACATTTCGTACCTTATTAAAGATTCTTAAATCCCAAGAATTGTGGTAGGAATTCTTATTCACTAAGTCAACCTGCTGCAACTCCTACTAGCTTTAGGATATTAGAATAAAACTGTCCCAGTTTTTCACTGCTTTCCATTATGTCATCACTAAAGCAGCGAAGGTGATATAAATGTGATAAATGAAAGGATCCCTGCTGGCATTACTATAGTGTGTAATTAGTATTTATATCAAAATTTATGAAACAAATTTTCGGCCGCAGTATAATTTAAATGACCTTTGCAGACATAGAATAACAACCATAAAAATAACAGAAATAGATTGCATATGCTACATAAATATTAATGTGGGGAATTGTTACACGAGAAGTGCTGCATTCCAGTCCAACACTGTCCATGAATCTGCATAGACTGGGTCCCTAAATTAAATTAATTCGGATAACATATATTAGGAGATTTAAAACAGAGGAGATTTCGGTTGCTATTTTAATTTAAGGCATTTATGACCATAACTAATTCTTAGGCAGTGGATTCATGACTTTCCTTGGGCCTTTTACTCCAAGAAGTACAGCACTGTTTCACGAAGGCCGTTGTTGTTGTTGTGTGTATTTCTATTTGATTTTTTTCTTCCTTTTTTTTTCTTTGCTGATATTCCTTAAAACGTGATGTTAATTTAAATCAATTACTTCTTATGCTATGTTATTATTATTACTATAATTTTGCTAGTGCTAATAGCTTTCTAAAAAAATAAATGTAGGGCATAAGAATTATTTTATGTAATTTGATTATCTTTCTATCTCTTTTATTTATTTCTCATTTACTTAAGAAATTCGTTCCATTGGCTGGCGTTGATACAGTAAATTTGTAAATGAGAAGACAATATAAAAAATCTAAATTACTTGTGCTTAATGACTGTAGCAGAACGCCTTTTCTCTAAATCAGATTGTCTTCCTTGCAGTTTAGTTTGATAGATTTGCAAGCTGTACTGCTTCCACTAACTTAGCTACGGTTGTTGGAACTGTTGGGCTTTGTTCCTGGTTGTAGCTTGCATGATCGCCCCATTAAGCAGACAACATATCAACAGACAACACAAATCATGAGGTTGGCTAAAGCTGCGAGGGCTTGTGATATGTCATAGAGTGAATTGCACAAACTGACCTTCCAGTAGACCAAGATGACACTTTAACAGCTTCTTTAAAGAAATATTATGTGTACGGCGAGTCAATGGCCATATTAACCGCTCGGGGGGCGGGGGTGCGGGGGAAGCCGCGCTCCCCTCCATCAGTGCGGGCACTCCGCAGCCCCGGCGCTAACCCGCCCAGAGCACAGCCCTGCCTCTCAGCAGCCCTCCGCGAGGATATTCCTTTGTCCCCAACATTTGGGGATCTCCCTCGGAGAGACTTTCCCCTGCCCGAGAGCCTAAGCCTCGCCCCCCACCCCTCCAGAAAAAAAAAAAAAAAAAAAAGGAAATAAGAAAAAGAGAGTTTGTCTTGCTCATCCCAATCCCTGCTCCTGCCAGTTCGGCATCGCCGCCTGTTCCCTGCAGCACCCGTGGGAAGGCTTCGCTTTAACTTTACTTTCTACAAAATGTTATTATTGTAAGGCTAATACCAGTTTTCAATGAAAAGAGCGCCACCTTGCAGGGTTTGGCGAGATAGGAAAAGTTGGAGCCCGGTGGGACCGGGGCAGAAAGTGTTGGGACTTGAGGAAATGTAGCCCACCGGGCAAAAGAGCCGGGGGGAAAAGTGTTTCATGCGCCGAAAATGTTGCTTTGTTGCGAATCTTTCAGGCTAACTGTCTCGGCGATTTTACCGGGCATCGTTTATAAAAAATGTAACCTGGTCGTATCTAAGAAAAAAGGAATCGTTGAGCTCGTCTGAGCCACCCATCTGTAAAGTAAACCCGGAGAAACGTGGTGAGGGTGAGATATTTTAAAGATGCGTATTGCAACTTTCTTTGAACTTGTGTAAAGTCCCTAGCGGTCGCTTAACACAGATCTGTTACTTGTGTGTGTTGGAACACTTGGCTAATGAGTATTCTTTTAAACTTTCAGTCTGAGGTTTGTTTGAGCGTCCTACAGCAGAAAGGATGATTCTAATGTTGTTGTTGCTGCTGTAGGTTTTTTATCTAGACTGAGGGGGAACTGTGCGATACTGGTTGATCTCCATCCCGTGTATGTTCTGAATTAGCGACGATCACTGGGGCTGGAATTGTTAATGCTGAATTCAAGTCCACGCCATGCTGGTGCTTGTGCTGTTCGCTTGGCTCTGGAGAGGGGAGCAGCGCTCTGAAATCCCCGGCAGAGAGAGAGATGTTTTTCAGGCAGAGAGGTTGTGAGGTTTCTCTCGGGTGTTTCTGCACTGTTTTAGTCCCTAAAGTCAACTTTCCTCTAGCAAGGCTCCCTTTGCGGATTTATTCACGAAGGCTTGCGAGGAGAAGCACCGACCCCAGCTCTCCAGCCTCAACGGGGGCCATCACTCTTTTTCCGATGTCTGGCTCTGGAGATGGTGTCGCGGTACTTTTCCTGCGTGGGGAAAGTAGATTTCGCAGTCCCCGGCAGGCCGTGCCGACAGCCCCGCGCCGCTCCGCGCTGCCTGCTCCGGGCTAGGCAGAATGCTTAGGTCCCCTGCCTGCCGTCCGCAGCCTCCCGCGCCCGCGGAGCCTCCCGCCGCTGTAGGGGAGTGCTTGGAGATGCCCAAAGCAGGACGGCAGTGCCGGCGGGGAGAGCGCAGGAGGCTGCTCGGCTGGGTGTGTGGAGGGCTGTGTGTGCTGGCCCCTCTCGGGTGGCAACCCCCGGCCGTGCTTGTGCCGTTTGCGCGCAGAAAGTTAAATGCAAAACAATAATCAGGCGCTTCCACTTCCCCCGAGAAAGCCTCGCCTTTCAGGTCGCTTTAATGGTTTGTGAGTGATCGCTTGAATTTATTAAGAGGCAAGTCCGGCATTCATAAGGCAAAGTTAGCTTCTTTAGTCCAGGCACTGTTTGAAATGGGGACACCCGCTCCGCGCTGGCCTCGTCTGGTTATCGCCCTTCTTTTAGCCGCGATGAAGCAGCAGCCCCCGGACTGATGCGCGGAGCATCGACGCTTTTATTTACTGCTTTTCTGGCCACGCTAGTAAAAGGCTCTGACTTTATAAGTTTTTCTGTGTCCAGAAGCCTCGCTCCTCTCGCAGCAACTTTCAAAGGGAGCGAGCAGCGAGCCGGGCCGCGGGCCGGGCCGGGGCGCACAGGAGCCGCGCTGCACTCCCGGGGCCGCAGGAGCCCCGGCGCGGCCGGCGCGGAGCCACAGCCCGCAGCAAAGCCGCTTCCAGCAGGCAGGACGGGCCAGGAGAAGGGGAAAGGGCAGAGTGTGTCAAGTGACCTGTCGCTAAAAGAACCCGCGTGCGTTTTGCCGCTGCAGCTCAGAGGGAAAGGAATTCGTGAGCGGTACGCCCACGAAGGAGGCCGTGCAGGTACCGGGCACACCGTGCATCACCATCGCAAAGTTTCCATCTGCGTTTGCACCCGCAGCACGCCCGCCAAGCCGCCCTGGCTGCGCCCGCCCGTGGCTGTGCCCGTCCTGGCTGTGCCCGCCGGGACCTGTGCCTGCTCGTGGCTGCGCCTGCTCTGGCTGTGCCCGCTCTGGCTGTGCCCGCTCTGGCTGTGCCCTGCGCCCGCCCGTGGCTGTGCCCTCCGTGGCTGTGCCCGCCCGGAGCTGTGCCCTGTGCCCGCTCTGGCTGTGCCCGCTCTGGCTGTGCCTGCCCTGGGTTGTGCCCGCCCGTGGCCGCCCCACGCACACGTGCGCGCCGGGCACCTCGCGAGGAGGGCTCGGTCCCGCGGTCAGCGCGGCGTTCCCGCGGGAATCAGCACATTTCCCTCAAAAGGTGCCCGGCCATTCCCTGCTGAGCGGGGCTGTGCTGCCGGGGAGAGGCCGGGAAGGCGGAGAGGCCCGGCCGGGCCCAGCGCGGCCGCGCAGCCCGACTGCGGAGCGGCTCGGCGGGCGCGGGGGTCCCGTGGCGGGCACGGACCCCGCCTGTGCTGTGGCTGCAGCTCACGGGACACGCGGTCACCGCCGCGGATGCACACAAGCTCACCGAAATCAGCGTTCGCGCTGCTGATTGTGTTACAAATACGTCCGTATCTGTGCATTACCTCTCTCTCTATCTACATTTGTACGTAAAGGAAGAACGGCGTTTCTAGAAGGACACCCGTTCATGTGTTTACACGGAAGTACATTTTCGAAGGCTCACAGAACCTCAGTGCAAATGTTATGTACAGTGGGTGGCATTTGTAACAGAATGGGTGTAATTTCCAAATTCACCCGGAAAGATTAATAATTGAGATTTCTATTTTGAATGAGGGGCAGGTCTGATTTCCTGAACCTGCTGAACGTATGAAAGTGGGTTCCATTTCCCCGCAAAGGGGCTGCGTTTTAGGGAGCATTGTTTATTAAAAATGGCCAAGGTTTTTATTTTGTATCATTTTTTTTTCCCTGCTGCGGACGTCTATGGGTCAGATTTGGTTCATCTTCGATAACATGAAACACGATCCTGTGAAGAGAAGGGGCTATTTTTATCATGCAGCTGGAAGCTGTCATCAATTCGTAACATTTATTTCGGCTTTAGAACGATAGTATAAAATAGCATGAAGTTTCCAGATGACGCCCGTACTGCAGACAGGATTTTTCAAGTATAATAAATCAAATTAATTACCTTTTAGATATATACAATCATACTACCTCTCTATGAAACTGCTATTAAAAAAAATGCTCGATGTGTGCATCTGTGATTGTGCATGTGTTTACATCTGGGGACCCAAACACAGAATTAGCTGTCTGGGGTAGCTGCAGCGAGGGTGCAGGATCAATGGGGCACACTCAAGTCCGAGTCCTCACATTCTGCTTGTCGAGACCTGGGCACGGCTTTGCTTAGCAAAAAAGAAAGTTGTGTTTTGGCACGGGGCAGAACTGAAAGATCCTTTAGTACCCTTTTCACTTCCAAAAATCCCGTGAGGAAATATGACCAAAGAGTGAAGATACAATAAGCCCGGGAAAATACCCCCACATCAGCAAGCTTCCCCCCGCCAGGCCGTGTGTTTTGTGCTTGATGTTGCCTCTTTCGGAGGCCGGGGGGCAGCCGGGACGTTCAGGACTGACCACCTGGGGACGGTTCAGGGAAACCGCGGCTGTGCGTGGGGGCGGTGCGTGTCACAGGGTGTGTGTGTGTTTGTGGGGTGTGTGTGTGTTTGTGTGAGTGCTCTGTGAGTGCGAGTGCTCTGTGCGTGTCACAGGGTGTGTGTGTGTTTGTGGGGTGTGTGTGTGTTTGTGTGAGTGCTTTGTGTGTGAGTGCCGTGTCTGTGAGTGCTCTGTGCGTAACACTGGTGTGTGTGTGTGTGTTTGTGTGAGTGCTCTGTGTGTGAGTGCTCTGTGAGTGTCACTGGTGTATGTGTGTGTTTGTGTGAGCGCTCTGTGTGTGAGTGTCGTGTGTGTGAGTGTGAATGCTCTGTGCGTGTCACTGGTGTGTGTGTGTTTGTGTGAGTGCTCTGTGTGTGAGTGCCTTGTGTGTGAGTGCTCTGCCAGTGAGTGTGAGTGCTCTGCGCCTATCAGTGGGGTGTGTGTGTCACTGGGGTGTGTGTGTCACTGGTGTATGTGTGTGTTTGTGCGAGCACTCTGTGCGTGTGAGCTCTGTGTGAGTGAGTGATGTGGATGCGTGTGTGCATCTGCACGCGTGTGATGCGTGTGTGAGAGCTGCGCGAGCGTGTGAGCGCTCCGTACGAGTCCCGTGTGAGCGGTGCGAGTGTCTGGCTGCGTCTGTCTGTCTGTCTGTCTGTCTGTCTGTCTGTGTGCGAGCGCCCGCCAAGCGCCCCGGCGGCAGCCCCGGCGGCGCATGCGCGCCCGCGGCGCGGCTGCACGTGCTGTTGAATATTTATGACGCGGCCCCGCCGCCCGCGGAAGGTGCCCGCGCCCGCCCCGCGCCCGCCCCGCGCCCGCCCCGCGCCCGCCCCGCGCCCGCCCCGCGCCCGCCCCGCGCCCGCCCCGCGCCCGCGCACCGCAGCGCCGCCGCCGCCGCACGTGCTGCCCGCCCGCCCCGCACCGCCCGGCACCGCCCGGCCCGGCACCGCCCGGCTGCCCCCGGCGCGCCGAACCCTGCCCCGCAGCCCGGGCGGACCCTCTCAGCCTCCCCTGCACGCCGGGCAAACGCGGCCTCCCTCCCTCCTTTACCGGGCTCTCCAGCCACCCCCGGCCCCCTCCCCACAGCCGCTCTCAGCGCCGGGGGTCGCCGGCCGAGTGGCTTTTCGTGGGCTGATGTGTCAAAACGCGACCGGTACAGTCACCAGAAGGGAACCGTCTCTGGGGAAGGGAGAAAGGTTCTTGTAATGGATTCCTTTCTGTCTCGCTCCTCTTAAGAAAACCTCATCATACTGTATGGCCCATCATATTTTATTGCTGATATATCGACATAGCGTGATAGAGCCGAGGAAGAAACACAGGCTCTAGGCATTTATTCCTTTGTAGTCTGTAGGTTTTTAAATTTTTTTTTTTTTTTTAACAAATAGTAGCAATTCCCAGTACTCATTGTTCGGCGGCAGAAAGTGATTTTAAAGCCTTTTGTAGGGTGGCAAAATAACATCCCATAGTATCAGAAATATACTTCTGTATCTTGGTAATGACGTGGATTTTTCTTTCCCCCGAGCCCGGTGGGAGCGGGCAGGATGGAGGCAGGAGCCCTCCGAACCCGCGCGGGCACCCGGGCACACCTGGGCACTTGCCCCGGCCCGGGCACGGCCTCGTCCGCACGGCCCGGCCCGGCACCCACGAAGAAGTTCCCAGAAAGGCCCTTCATGGTGGAGCCGGGCTGGAAATCGCCCAGCGACAATTCCCTCTCCATATCCTCTGTCTCCCTCTTCCCCCTCCGCCATAGCCCACCTCTCTCCATCGCCCCTCTCCCCTCCCTGCCCGGCGCTGCCGACGAACGCGCCCATGGGTGTGTGCTCCTGGGCTGGGCTGTGGAACCCTCTCCGGCCAACACCTGAGTGCCCGTGTCCCCCTCCCCGCAGGGCTGAGCTTCCCTGCACGCCGCAGCCGACTACAAGGGGCAACAATAAAGCCGATGTCCATCATGCCGCCTTTTCATTTCGGAAAGGGCAGATCCTGACCTCGGTTCCCCAAATGGAAGCTTGTCTTGGACACTCGCTGTTGTCACCATTTGCTCCAACATTTAAACAGATGCCTATTCGTACATATTTCCCCCTTATTTTCCATCCAGGCTTTTTTTCTTTCTTCCATTTTCCCCCTCAGCCGAAGGGGAAGCTCCCCGGTAATTGCAGGGGCAGGAGAGCGGCGTTCAGGGGGACAGTGGCACCCGGGCACACACCTGAGCCACACGCCCACGCCTTCGCGTGGGAACCCGCTCCCACCATTCAGCTCCCAAGAAAACTGTTGATCTCTAAGTGTGAGCCCGAACCTTTGCATTTAGTGCTCACGGCTGCTTCGTTTCCTCCCTCCCCCAGCCCTTTCCCCCGGCTCCGTGCCCGTGTTGCGCTTCCAGGGGTGTCCAGGTCCCCCGGGTGGGCCGGGGCAGGCGCGGGGCGCGGGCGGCTGCGCCAGGACGGGATCGCTGCGGGGGCACAGGAGGGGGACGCGCCCTCGCTTCTCAGCTGGCTGGACAAGAATGGGCTCTGTTATTATTGTTGTTGTTGCTTTTTCTGTTAGTAATATTATTGTTGTTGTTATTATTGTTGTTACTATTATATTAATTTGAAAACTGTCCCTTTGCAACTTGCAAAGAGCCTCTAAATTTACCTAAAACCTGCTTTTTTTTTCCTAGCCAATGGTGTCAGGGGCCGGCTAGCCTGTCCCTCCGGAGCATTAACCCTTGTCGCTAACTGGAGTGAGTGAGAAGCTGAGGTTTGGCCCTGAGGAGCCGTGTGTATAGATCTGGCACAGCTTTGCTCCCTTAACTCCTGGATCTTTGTTTTGGTGGCGACCAGGGAGAGCAGGGAGCGCTGTGCTCGCATTTCCCTCTGGCTTTTACACACGCACACACACGCACACACACAAATCCCCTTTTCCAACTTTCTGCTTTTTGCGCTTCCCTTCCAGTTTTTTCACTTCTCAGACCTACTGGCAGCATTTGCCGAGATCTAGATCCCCGTCGTGGTAAGTGATGCTTTTCTCCATTGCAAAACTCGCTCAGCTCTCGGCTAGCTGTCCCAGGGATGGGTGTAGAAGTTGTATTTGTTTGGAGCAGAATTGCCCAACCCCAGTGGTTTCACGTCAAGCAGCACAGAGTAAAACTATTGTCGTGTATTAACTCTGAATGGGAGCAAACAGACCAAATAATCACTGCTGGCTCCGACAGTAGCACGGCACTAATGTAATTCTTTTTAAGTTTGAAAAGCAACTTTTCTTTTTCTTTTCCTTTTTTTTTTTTTTTTTTTTTTTTTTTTTTTTTTTTGTTATGGGGAAAACGAGCCTGTGTTTTCGGTCGGAACTTACATATTTACATTACACACCAGATCATAACAAACTATACAAAGAATGCAGCTGCCATATGTGCTTTGTGAACATACAATTATGATTGGGGGGTCCAAGCATTCAACTTAAGTATTGCAGACACACTGATACCACTCCGCAAGGTTCGTGCAGTACCTGAAAACTCACTCCATCTTTGGGAGAAGGGCTAGACAGACGTTGCATTTTTAAAACCTCTCTCTCTCTCTTTTTTTTTTTTTTTTTTTTTTTTTTTTAATAAATCAACTTCAGTAAATGCCTCCTGGACGTTTATTTTTAATGTACAGTCTGCAGCTCTGACTGGATCAAATTCACGATTATTCAGATGAGGTTGAATTTGAATAACTTGCTGGTTTGTCTCCCCCGCCCTCCCCCATCACACACCTCCCTCCTCTTTTTTCTCTCTCTCTTTTTTTTTTTTTTTTTTTTTGTTTGTTTGTTTTAAAAATTAAGAAAATGAAGAGAACCGCTGAGTCCAGCTGACCTTTTGCTGACATAATGTAGCAGGAGACCGGTCGCAAATGAGGCCTGGATAAATTAGACGCTCTAATTCTCCGGGTAAAGCGATACTCAGCGCCCGGCTCGGGGCGCAGGGAGCCGGGCTGGGGCTGCCCCGGGCTCGGGGCGCAGGGAGCCGGGCTCGGGAGCCCCGGGCCGGCGGCAGGAGCGCGGCGCCGGCGGAGAGGCGCGGGGAGCCGCGGGCACCGCCAAGCTCAGGGCCGGTTCCCTGCGCGCCGCCGAGCCCGGAGCCGGTGCCGCCCGCTATGGCTCCTTACGCGGCTCCGCCATCCGCAGCCGCGCAGAGGCCGCGGGTGCGCACGAGTGGAAGGATCGCGGCCGGGCCCGGGGCTCGGCGCTGCCGCCGCCCCGCTCCGCGCCCACGGGGGGCTCCGCCCGGCGCCGCCGCTGCCCTCGGGGCCGGCCCGGTGCGGCCGCTCCGCCGGCGCGGGCAGCGATGCGCGGCGGGATCGAGGGGCGCGCAGGCGGCCGCGGGGGCGCGGAGCGGGGCCAGCCCCCGCCAGGGCCGATCAGCTCGTCAGGGTTTATCTCGTTAAGTTGTGTAGGACGGTACTGACGTGACAAGGCAAACTCTGGAGAGGGATTAATCTCCAGAAGTTGCTGTCACAAAAAGGAAAAAAATAAAAAAGGCGGAAAGAAGAGAAGGAATCAGGGTTTCGTATTTTAGGCGATCATTTGTTGAGCATCTGCCGGCTCTGCTGCTCCGCTCGGGCTGGCTGGGCAGGGGATCGCTGTTTTAGAGGCAGCGGAGCGTTCTGGAGGCGCAGACTGATGTCCTTTCCCCGCGGGAAGAGGCGAGCGCCGCTGCAGCGGGCGGCACGGGCAGGGGCACGGCAGGGGCCGGTCCTGAGCTCCTCGGGCAAAACTTCCAGCCCAAGCGGGACCGAGCGCTTCCCTCCTCTCTAATGAGTCGCCTCTGCTAATAAATGGTGACTTTACTCAGGTTCCTCAGCGGGTTGCAGCTGAGTCTGAGACAATTTTATCCTATATTCCAAGACGTGTTTTAATAAAACTATTATAACGTTGGCATTTTATTAGGAGCCTATTGTTTCCAAATTAATCGATGTATGAAAACGGCTATCCTACAAAACTGGATTCACCTCTGTGCACCCCTTTCTTCATCTACACGCACTTTACTACTAAGAACCTAGCTCTACATTTCCCTGAATCATCAGACCATTAATTTGCTAGGGAGCTAGCTGTTCCACACAGATGGATATGATTCAGAATAAACTCAGAAGAAATGCAAAAACATGTACTTTTCTGTCATATTACTCCTCCCCCCTCCTTTTTTTTTTTTTTTTTTTTTCCCCTTTCCTCTTTAGTCGGTTTGTGTTGAGCAACGCCTTCAGAAACTTCATTATCTAAAAGGCAGACCTAGAGGGCAGGGACTTTGGGAATAGTTCCCTTTTATTCTGAAACTGTCCAAACTCAGAGCAGGGTTGAACATGTCCTCAAATCTGCACCTTCCAGGAAAAAATGAATGATGTGCCAGATACTTCACTTCTAGTCAAAAAAATATAAACCAAATGCTGTGAGGTTCAGAATTCTTTCTCAGGCCTATTTTCTGTGCGTATTTTACAGTCTGAATGTAAAATGGTCCCCTCAGAAGCTGATAAAAAACTCATGCAGATGTTATAGTATATATTTTGCACTGTTTTATTTCAAGTAGATTTTACTACCAATTCATATGAAAAGAAAATGGACAGCCAACCAGAGAGGATACCTTTGCAGGCTGTAGGCCAAGCAAGCTCAAAAAACTCACGTTAGATTTTAAGTTGGACTAGGTGTAATATTCTGAAAAAAAAATCCCCCTTCCCCCTTCTTCCCCTCCTTTCTTTCCCCCCTGTCCCCCATGCAAATAGATATATTTTCGCACTTAAAATTTCACCCTCCTTTGACTTTCTTGAATGGTGAAAGTTTACACCCAGGTCAGCATGAAGCACTCTAACAGACTGTGGTTTGCAGCGGAATTTTAGGTTTTAAGGTATTGCACATAAAAAAAAAAATCCCAGCAGAGCAAGTGTAGTTTGTGCCTGACACCTAAAAGATCTGTAATCTAGGAAACACCCTGAAAACGTTCATCTGCTAGATAACACAGAGTACTGAATAGAAACGTATTTCCACTAGCTCTGCGATACAAATCAAGAAATATTGTTAATATGTAGGATTGAAAAATCAAGAATTTGTAAATACAATGCCAGCATACAGCACTCGAGGGATTTTTTTCCTATTTATAAAAAGTAAGTGTTTAATTATTCAGGTTCAGATTTTCCTTGTTGTATCTTCATGCTTTATTGGCATGTTAGGTTTAGGAAGTGGGGTTATAATACAGGCAGTTACAAGTCTAATGTGAGTGTCTATGTTTGAACCAAAACCATTATCTTTCACATAGGTGAGTGAAGCAGGTTATACATGCTTACAGCAATTTTTGTGTCAGTCACATTTTTTGATCCATTTATATTTTGTTATTTATTTTTATTTACCATTTCTGCTTGCTGCAGGGCTTTCACTGAGATGAATATCCCTAATACGTGCATTTATAATCGTCTTGTTAGTTTGTTTGAAATACTCAGGATATTTTTTAAAAACTAAAATGAAAATACTTTTAATGCTCTATTAGTTTTCTGTTGTGACATTTGTAGGAGTTGTCTAGCCTCTAGGTATGTTTGGTCAATATACAATGTGGTTCATACTTCCACAGACAATTTTAATCAGACAGCAAATTGTTGAATGTTCCCATAAGGAGCAGTGGACAAAGGCTACCAGGAAGGGTGACTACATTAAATTGGCAAAACATGAGGGCTGAGATAAGGGACTGAAGCAAACCACGCTGAAATCAATGGGAGACTCCACTGAGTTGGAACAGGCTCAGTGTAAATCACTGTACAGGTACGGCGCTTCTCGTCTCTTTCCAGCTCTGGTTTGGTTTCTAGTGTGTTGTTCACAGGTAACATTCTAGGTTAAAATTATTTACAGGTAACATTCTGGATTGAAATTTATTGATTCATGTCTGGCATAAAAAGGTCTGTGTTTGGATGCAAGTGCAGATAAGAAACCTGGACTGGTATTGCAGAGCTGATGGAAATGACATGCAAATCACCTTGTCCAAGCAAAGGTTGATTTTAGGATATTTCTTAAAATATTGTTTTTTAGCCAAATGTGTTTTTGTAGGAATGTAGTAACTATAGAAAAGATTTGGTCAGGTCCTTTCCAGTATTTTTTTTTCCCAACCACATGACTGAAAGTTGAAGATTGCCCAGATTACCATAGCTATACTCTTTGCCAACGAGGGACCCCTCCTCTCTCCCGCTGCTCTCTCAGCCTTAGCATGGTCCTGCAAATATAACATAATAATTAATTCACTGCTAATATTGGAACTTGACTGTGAAAAAGCTGTTTTCTGCTAGGAGAATTGAATGCAGTAAACACTGCTACAGCAAATGGAGTGTTTCTGTTGGGATATGCTATAAATGGTGTTTAGTCGGGTCCCAATGGAGCCATAAGTTTAGGATCAGATCCTGCTTAATATCATATTTCTCCTTCTCATGATACTTATTGACTGTAGCAAAAAGCACAGCTATTTAAAAAACCCTGTCCCTTAAAAATATATGGACTTTCTTTTCTAGAAAATCTTGGTAATCTTGGTATCAAGGAATTTTTAATTTGCTGCACATATTTGCAAAGGACTTAGAGACCCTTTTACTAACTTAGCCTCATACTTAGATACTCTCTCCTTTTTAGTTCTATTGTGTACTGAAGAATAGCTCATTTAATTAAAAAATCCTAACAGCATGAAATTGTGGAGTGTTGTCAGTAGTTGCAGAGAAAGGGCCAAATTCTTGTTTTCTTATTCTGGCAAAATTTCTGATTGGTGCTATGTATTTTATGAAGCTTGGGTATATACTTCAAGACCCCACCAGTAATAAAGAAAATTGTTTTACTCTTGCTTAAGCATTTTCCTGCTGGCTGATGGTAGCAATCAGAAAACTGCATGCTCCTAGTTTTTTTTTGTCATAAACGAGGAAGTGTTAAAATGAAATCCTAAATGTTTCAAAAAGCTGTAAACAACTCACTTCTGATATGAATCTGTGCAGAAACAATCTGTCCATCCTCTTCCAAGAAGGACTTTGAGTTAAACTATAGGATAAGTTCTGCAGCCTTTTAACTTTTGCCCAGCCAAAGCGCTAATATATTATTTCTACCTGTGAAAGTAAAATGAAAGGGCTTTACAGTCCAGATCTGTTTATACTCTGTAGGTCGAGTAAAAAAACCCAAGTTTCCCCTCTGCCATGCCCAAATAAACAATGACCCTATTTTCAAGTTCTGCTCAATAAGTGTGTTAAATGCAGAAAGTATTTTGAGTAAATGTCATGCAGCTGTTTGGTCACTTGCAATTCCTGTGGTGTCGTGTCTGCCTGTGTTCTGTGTACTGCTATGCATACTGCGAGTGGACCCTGCTATTTCTGATACATCTTGTCAGATTTTCTATAAGTCTACAAGTTTTGTTCCGAGTAGATGAAAATAACGAAACATTATAAATATTAGATGGTTTTGCTCCAGTGTGTGATGCTGTAAACCTCTGGAGATTTACAAAGAGACAGTGACAACACGAATGCAATTACACACGGTACCACTTTATGAGCTAATTCTATAAAGCAGCATCTCAGCTGTGCACTGACAATAATTTTTCACGGCGACTTTTGGAATGTCCCATGGAACCTTTTAATAGATTAATTATATGCTCATCCCAAAATAAATTTGCACGTGGCTACAATTAAACAAAAGGCCTGCCACTGCTTGAGGAGTTTTTCCTGAGAAGGAGCTCGGGACAGAAGCAGTTGTTTCAGGGCTCAAATGGAGAAGCTGCAATGCTGTGAAAATCTGCCAGGACACTCTGCTCTGGCTGTGCACCACCACTGTATGTGCCCCTGAGAGGCCTCTGCACCATCCACTGCTCTCTAAAGATTCCAGGCTGGTGAAGGAGAAATATTTCTTCTCTTTTGCTTCAACAGGTGACTTTGAAATGACCTATGAATTCTTCCGCTTTTGTCAAGCTGAGATCAATAGCTAGCGTCGTTCTAGGAAAATACATGTAGGTATTTTCTCAAGGCATGCTAATTTAAAAAATAAGATCTGGAAAAACACTTGTAGTGTTAGAGGATTCAAAGACTAGTCAGAAAAACAAACAACTTTGGAATTGTTATAGCAGCTGCTATAATCTATTATGTTAATCATCTGGGAATTAAACCAAAATATTTTGTGAGATAGTTTTTGTCAAATAATAAATATGCTATCATTTAGACCTAATGTTTTTCTAGAGGTGTCATTGTTATGTGATGAAAGTGAAACCTCAGAGTACTCCTTATTTTGACTGATGAGGATTTAATATTTATTTATAGCTGTGCCAATGATAACACCCATATATCTGTTCAAGAGAACATATGTTTCTCAAAATTGGGTGTTGGAATTAACACTGTTGATCCATACCAAGTTATATTTGTCTTCTAGGTGTCACCTACATATTCTCACCAAATTTAATCAGAGACACTAAAAGATAAAATATGTGAAAAGAAACCCCAAATGGCATAGGTGCCTTTGGCCACATTATTACTTATTTTAACGTTCATTTATACCACTGTATGTTTATACCACTCTCTGCAGAAACTCGATGGTTCCTTTTCATTGCCTGGGTGTTGTAAACTGGCTTTTATAAGAACAAGAATCAGAGCCTTTAATTTATTTTACCCTTCTGTAAAGGGGTGCTGTTGGGACATGTCAGATCATCAGCCTGTTGACTAAAGTACAGTATGATTTCACTAATGACTTGGATGCATACTGCAGATTACCACATTTTGCAAATTAGTGAGTAATCAAACACCATAAAAATCAAGGATACTGCATAATGAAATATACTTTATTCATTTAGTTTTACAACCATATATTAGTTTTAATTATTTGCGTTAGCAATTCACTGGATGCTAGAACATGGAGCTATAGATATGTTTCCTCTAAAAATTGTATTTGAACATCCAAAGCCCCTGTTGTAGCACTCTGATACACAATATTTTGTGAGAGGATGGGTGAGCACCTTTTCCTTGAGTGAGGAACCTTGTTTCAGGGATGATCCCTGAGAGGGCCGTGAGTTCTCAGGGCCAGCCTGATCCATCCTGGTGGAGATGCTGGGCAGGACTGGCTGTCACCTTGGGAAGGTCACTGCAGATGGGCTTGTTGCTGTCCTCTTCTGGCTTTCAAAGAGCTGAGGAAGAGAGAGAAACTCACATTGGGCAGGGTAGAGCAGAAGCCTGACTGGAGTGTCCTTGGCCACTCACTGGAAGAAACCTCTCTCTCCTGCTCCTTTATTCCACTCCTTCCTCCTCCTTTCCTGCTCCACACATCAGGCCCAGACCATGAGGAACACCAAATTGTATGTTTCACCCCTTGTTTATGGTGTAATATCTAGTGATGGATCAGGGAGTGGAAACTTCTCTGTTAGGAGCCTGTAGCCTTCAAGGAGGATTTATTCCTGGGTTCCCCCTCGAGATGTTCACCTCCAGCACCAGCAGCTGCCTGCTGCCCACCTGGGCAGAAACCACTCCTTCCATATCTCAGGATGAACTTCTGTTTCTCCTGAGCTACTCTGGGCCTCTGCCATGGAGAAAAACATCCCCTCAGGGTCTTAATTTCTCGCCATTCCTTTAAGAAAAGTACTGATTTTTAAAAGTGTCAAAGTAAATATTTTGTGCATGTGTAAATCCTATCTGCATTGTGCGTGGCTGGTTTTGTGTTTTTCCTCTGTACATTTAATTTTCTCTTCCATATACTAGCTTGTCATCTGGCAGTTCCATAAACTCTCTGTTGTTAAAACAATTTCTCTTTTTTCCTTATATTTTAAGTTTGATCCATGAATGGCCTGTCAAGAGTTTTGTATTATTGTAAGCTGAAGTTTGGATGGTAGCAGCGACAGGCCACTAACCATAATTGTGTTGCTGTTACCACTGTAACAAATTTGTGTCATTTAGCTAAGCTTGGGGAGTACATAAAGACAAATGTAGTACTGATGAATATTTATTATACTGCTGTGAGATCTTAGGTTTAACCATCTTTCCCTCAATTCTGCAAAAATTCAGCGGAGCAGATTATATCAGAAAATGGGGAAGAAGTGTGAAAAACCTTGCTGCAAAAATTATTTATGACTGTGGAAAATAGTTAATTATATAATTTTAGTTAAGAACAATGTTAGGGATAGTCTTCTTGGAAAGACTGTGGTAGGAGACATGCACTTGGCCTGACCTGAAGTCAGTACAGCAGCGTTGGACAGGCACTGTGTGAAGTGCACAGATTTTTCTCATTTGACAGTATTCAACTGAATGCAGCTTTATGCCCCAAATATCTGTGTTTCTTGGTGACCTTATTAGAGAAAGGAAAGTTTCAGGCCCCTCATAGTCTCAGCAGGAGCAAGCCTTTTCCTGTATCACAGTCAGGGCAAAGGAAGGTTGTGTTCTCCACTGCTTCTGAGGTGGTGGGGTATTATTAACCTACTTGACGCATGATTTTAATGTGTAAAAAACATGCTAAAAATTTCAACTTATTGGCAGGACATTGAATTTTTTCTTTTTTCTCTTTTTTCAGATAAAAAATGAATATAGGCAATAAAAAATTGATAGGCATGAGTCATAATATTTCCCTTCTTTGCTTCAAGGAATAACCTTTTTGAAATAGCCATGATCTAGAAATAATTTTTTTTACTCCTGTTGATAATATAGTGTGCATTGGAGACTTGACATAATGAATTATATTTTAGCTAATTATAGTCTTCTTAGAAGCATAGCAGCCAGTATTTATCACATATGGAGGACCTCTGTGAGAATGGATCTCGATTTTTTTATTTTCAGTTTAGAGAGAACTGCAGTTACCTAACAACCAGTGAGTCACTGCCAATGGTTGAATAAGAACCTTAAAGAAATTGTAAAGCATTGCAGCAAAAAGAGCACTCTTTCCATGTGCTGAGTCTGACTGCCCATCAGTGCAGCTGGGACAAACCAGACTGGTCAGCACCAATGCCCTCAAGTCAAGAACGACTAAAGTTGAACAGTTTTGGAGGTTTATGTAGAGGCTAAACAGACCTTAGATGATTTTATGACTCCTGCAAACAGACACCTGAATTTCATCCATTCCAATGTAGCTCATGGT
The DNA here is from genome assembly GCF_027579445.1 of Ammospiza nelsoni. Classification (NCBI taxonomy): domain Eukaryota; kingdom Metazoa; phylum Chordata; class Aves; order Passeriformes; family Passerellidae; genus Ammospiza; species Ammospiza nelsoni. The sequence goes on along the minus strand of NC_080642.1, from coordinate 13,190,005 downwards.
TATGCTCTTTCCCTTGGCCAGTGAGTATGTGAGAAATATGACCATCTCTGAATAAGAAAACCTCAGACATTTACATGAGAACATCTCTCAAGGTCATAAACTATGTGTGCTAAAGACAAAAGGATATTAATTTGACCATAATTTGTGTGAGGGCTTTCAACAAGGCAGTGGAATGCATATTTTTAAGACTTTTTTTCTCTAGTAATTTAATTTCTCAGGAAATGCTGCCATTAATATTTTATTTTGAGCACTGGGGCGCTAATGGTATTATCCATGTTTCTCTTTACTCCTGACAGTACACTCAACACCAAACACTTGTTCCAGTAACATGTTTATCTCCTGGTACACATAAAGTCTTCTTTTCTTTTCTATCTCTTTTTTTTCTCCCCAGTGGCCCTCACTTATAAACAGCACCAATGTTTAGAAAGGCTGGAAAAATAACGAGATGGGGTTCATATGAAAAACTGTGATTTTTCCAAGTGAAATTAGAAACAGGGTCTCTTTAACATGGAAATTTGATTTCTGTACAATTTGAGGACTCATTTCTGTGACTGTCACATATGTAAAATTTCCAGTGAAGTCAAAGAGGCCTTTGAATGCAAAGAAACAGCACAATCAAGCTCTGAATATATATATATGTATATATATATATATATATATATATTCCATATGCTTTTCTCTCTCCCCCAGTGATGTACATGTTATAATAATTTCATCCAGATAAAACTGTCATCATTTTAATTTTTACAGTCCTTAAGTTGTTTAAAAAATAAAATTAATAAAAACAATTTCTGAGAAGAAGAACTCCTCTTTGTGAGAGCATTTAATTAGCATCTCTATTTTTTATTTTAATTTGAAAGGGGAAATATTGCATTGTCAGGACATCCTTGAATGATATCCTAGATATTTTGTTTGTTTTGAATGGCTTGAAATCACACAACTTTACTGAATTATAACCAGATAAATATATCTATGCCTGAGGGCAGGAAGTCCTGGCAGTTGAGATGTGGGGAACATGCAGTTTGTCCATACCAGATTCTTCTGCTCCCTTTTACCAATAAATCTAGTAGAAAGCTTTGTTTTCACTCTCTGCATGATAAATAAAGTCCCTGGCTATGGTGCCATATTAGTGTTTGGTACTTGTGCTTGTAATTCCACTTATTCTCATGGAGAGATGAGACCTCTGTGAACCAAACCTCATCAGGTCAGGTTTTGTTTGGGTTACTGCCTATTCTGAAGCAGGGAAAATATCACATATTGCAAATCTTCTGGGATTGATGAATCACACCTTGGCTTCACAAGGTCATCTGCAACAGTTATTCGAGCTGCCAGACCACCCACCTCAGCTTTTGATTTTCCACATCATCCACTTTTACCTTCTATTTACCCATTTTTAAATTCCCCTCCCCCTCTCACTGATCTCACTTGTAAAAATCAGTTGAGAGAAGACTCTAAAAAGTCCTTTGCATGTTCATACAACTCTGTTTGGGTGAACCCTCTTGTAAACAATTTTTCTTGCATGACAGAGCATGTGCTGTGTGGCAGACATTTTTATGAGGTAGCCCAGGACAGGGCTAATCACATCACCCTGTCTCAGGTTTTGACCTTATCACTGTTGTGCACTGAGCCTAAAAATTGGACACTGGCAACCACATTGGGGGAAAATAAATGGGAAATGACATTTTAGTTAAAAAGAATAAGTAGATTTTATTTTATTGAAACAAAAGGTCATAGGACTTTTATTTATTGTTCTTGCATGAGTGTAATTAAATAGCTGCCATGTTGCCACATCAAATGATTAAAAAAAAAAAAAAAGGGACAATTTCACTTACCAGGACCCAATTCATGGTTCTGCAGCTGTTTTACATTCAGGCCTTTAATGAAGCCAGTGGAAACTCTACCTGGAAAGCAATAAGAAAATAATATTCTTATGTGAAACATCATTTATAACATCTGTAATAAAGCAGGCTAAATCATACCTCTGCCATTTGAAATCATAAATAGTATGTTAGCTTTTAAAAGCAGCCTTTGTCTTTTTGAAATCTTTTGATGTCAGGCTGCTTTAAGAAAAGCATAAGTAGATCTCTTCTGTACAGTGGTTTGATTAAGAAAAAAATCATTACAGCGTCTTCAGTACATCTCTAATGAAAAGTAGTGTATAAATGTGAGCCTGGTAATTCATTATCAGAATCAGAAACAGAAGAATTTGTTGATACAACCATTATTGTTTCCACAAGAAATAATAAAATAAGCTATTCTAAATTGATTACTGGCAGATTTTTTTAATATACGGATATGTATGTGCATGCATGCAGATTGGTGACATAATCTTTAATAACCTGTGTTTAAGAATGCAATTTTTCACTGATGCGCTAAACCTCTTATTCACAGATATATTGGCACCTTTTACAGCGATAGCCTGACTGCACAAAATCAGAGACAAACTCTGGCAGTACTATCAAGAATATTTCTTAAAACAAAGTAGAAATAGGTCCTTCAAATTCAGAAAAAAGAGCGTGCATTTCTGCAAATTGGAAAATAACAGTTACTTGCAAAATGCCAGGCTGCAGAGAGGGATGTGGTTTGGAGGGCAAATTTGCTGCAGCTTCCAGCATAAAACCATGTAAGCCAAATGTAATGCCAGAAAGCCAGATCTGAGGCACATGTGTGTGACCTGCACTGCCCTGGGCAGCCTGCACACCACGGCCAGTGCTCTGCTGAGGGGCTGAGGCAGCACCTGGGAGAGGAACTCGGGTTGAGAAGAAATGGCACTTTAGGGTGTTTCCTGGGTAAACTGACTCCAGTGAAAAATTCTCAGCCTTTTCACTCTTGAGTTTTTTTCATAGCTCTCATTCTGCACAGAGCTTGGACACGGAGCTCCCCACACCCAGCTCACAGCCAGCCCTCCCTGTGTCCCTGCCAGCCCTGGGGCAGGGGGTCCCCAGGGTCACCCCCTGCCCACCCCTGCTCCTGCAGAGGCCCTGCTGGGCAGGGGCTGCCGTGGGGAGCTCTGATGGAGGCAGAGGCTGCTCCTGGTGGGGAGAAAGGAGCAGCCAAAGCTCGTCCCAGCAGCTGCCAATCAATCAAAGTGAGCTCGGAGCAGCGGCCGGCCCGGAGCCCTCGGCCATCGCTTACACTAACAGAGTTATCTCTCCCTGATGTTGCCTCAGAGAAGCAGGTCCCAGATGTTACCTGCTTAATAATGTTCCCGTTTCCCAAGGACAAAGCTCCCCGCAGCTCCTGCACCGAGGGCTGGCTGGACACCTGTGGTGGGTCCTCAGAGCTTCGCTTGCCCCGACAGCTGACGGAGCACATTGACATGGCTCCTCCAAGAAGGACAATTGCATTAAGGCTTGATCTTATTTTTATTTTTTCCATTCTTTATTAGGTGAAATAAAATAGGAGAAGCACAGTGCTCTAAAGCAAGTATAAATGTAATTTTGCTGCCCTTCTTTTTCTTGTGTGGATGCCAGTTGCCAAAAGGCAGAGATAAATAATTTGGTTGGAATTTGTATCCCATGAGACACGAAGATTTCAGAAGTTTGAGAGAGAGCCTGATCTTGTCTGCTGTGTGCACAAACCATGCACAGGGCAGGGTGATTAGCTGCGGTGATACCAGGATGCACATCCCCTATAACTTTGGGACAATGCTAATGTTTTTTCTTTGCTTTCAGTTTACTGTGCCCAAAGGACTGATGACCTCTAGAGCCTAATTTTCATATCATACTTTTAGCAGAGATATTAAACATGCTGTAATTAACCTCTTCTGATTTATAACAGAGTAAGCGGACTCAGATTCATTCTGAAGTGGACAAGCTTATCCACAACTTCCAGATGTTGACAGTGCAATTAGTCCCTATGTGGAAAGAAAGAGAGGTGTTTCTCCAAGCCAATATTCAATTTCCACTCTCCAATCCCTCCTTGTTTTAACTTGACCCACATGCTGGTATGTAATGGTGATAGTTGGATATTTTGTTTTTTGAGTCATATGGAGAATCTGCACCCAACTCACTGATACAGAGATGGATAAGGCGCTGGAAAAAGAGGGTAAATCCCTCCATTAAAAGCAGTGGAAATAATTGGTCTTAAACAAGAATATATGGAGAAAACAAAAATACTGCTTTTCCTGTCTGCAGTAGAACACAAAACAAATTTGCAACATTAATTATTTCCACCAGCTTTGAGCCTGAAATACAAATATGTCAGGTATTTAAATACTAATTTACTTAAAAGAAATCTCTACTTTATTAAAACATCATTATGCATATTGGAAAGTTAAAAGTCAAAGCTATGTAGCTGCTGAGGTAAAATTCACATTTATTGTCCACTGAATGTGATGGAAATTGAATTTGTCAGGAGGCTGATTGATATCTAGAAGTGTTTTGTTTTCAGTGACTGGCACTGCCGAGTTACAACCATCTATCATCTAACAGGTAATTAGTCAGATTTCTCATCATGAGCCTTCAATCCTGCTGTTTTATTATTGAAATACCACAAACCAGTAGGCTTCTGAATGCAGATAAAGTTCTCTGTCATGGTCTTAAGGACAAAGACTACATTTTGCAACTCAACTGTAGTAAGTTTGAATAAAAGTCACTGAAATGTGAGGCATGATATTAATATACATGGGAAAATGAGATCCTGGAAAACATCATCAGTGTTGACTTATATTTTTTTTCTGCAAAAGAATATTTAAGATTAAAAGCTTCAGTATTATAATGTAGAAAAATATGTCCCTGTAGAGAAGGAGGTTAGCTGAGACGGAAAACTTTTTGGAGGATAAGGTGGAAATCAGGGTCTGTCTTTCTGAACCACCATGTCCCTGTCTCTCCCCACAGTGTAGATATCAGCTCCTTCAATGCAGCACCCCCAGGTCTTTCCTGGGCTGTCCCAGAGAAGCCAGTCCTGCTCCTGCAGTCTCTGGGGTAGCTCTCATTTGTCTCCAGGGAAAGCAAAGCACGGCTCACTGAGCTGGGCCCCGTTCCACAGTGGGCAAGAACGGAGTTTGGGACTCAGGTCCCAGGTTTTTGTATGAACATAAACCCCAAAAGTTTACGTTCACACAAAACCAGCTTTGTTGGGAGGTGCTTATCAACACTTCACTTATGGCTGAGTGCGCATTTGAACCATTTGCAAGCTCCAATAAAAAAGGAAAAAGTAAATAGTATTTGATAACAATCGTTACCTACATGACTGTGATATAACTGCTTTTTTCCATGCACTCCTATTCTTCTCCCCTCATCTCTTTGAATTGTTCACTGTAGATGATATAACAGCAGTTGAAAAAAACATTATTAGATAAGGATATAAAAAAGTAAAAATAAACTGTTACTAGAGCTTCAGGAACATAAGAACAATGAATTGATTACACTATTAAATGCATTGCACTCCGGGTTCTGACTGTCTTCATGTCTACAAGGAAATTGAAAATGTGTTGCTGTTCATCCTTAAAATATTGCTTTTGTAACAGAATGCAATTGTATGAACTAATATTAGTAAAAGCTTAATTAATGTTCACTTTTGGAACTAATTGATGTAATCCAGATGCACAATTCTCTCATAGCACTGCCTTGCTGGCAACCTCGGTGGCTTCAGCCAAATCAAAATTTTTTTAAGCTTAATTCTAATGTAATTTTTTTTTGGTGGAAATCTGTGTTCATAATATCCCAGCCCTTCATAACGTCAAGACACAACATCTTTAAGTTCTTAATGAATCATAAATGTTGTTATTTCCTAGAGAAATTCTACAGAATTGTTGAATATGCAAATTTCACATACTTGTGTAATTCTGAGTTAGAAAGGATAATTTGCCATAGCTGATAAAGTGTTCTTAGTTTATGCTACACACAAGAAAACAATTTATAAGACAGTTAGCTAATTGTACTAAAAAAAATATTTTGATCCAAAATGTCAAAATATGTCTAGAATTAATAAAATGCCCAATGAATATCACTTGTTTAATGACTCAAAGAATTTGACAGTAGTAGAATTTAAACCACAGTGTACATTATCAGATAATGTATATGTGAATATTGTATTACAGTATTTATTTGCAGTTTTCTTAAGATTATCTTGCGCTGTAGAGCCAAGTAATTTTGAATTATGAGTTCATTGTGCATGCTTGAGCTGACATATTCACATGTGAGCAAGAGGCTGCGACAAGATCAACAGTGAAAGAGCAGAGTGTGTGTTATAGCTGAAGTCTGGAGGAAGGTAGCTCTGGTTCCACTAAGTTTGGCACAGAGGAGGACCAAAACTTGGACATTCTGAATAACACCAGACTTTTAGGGAGAGAGAAATAGAATTTAAACTTTGTGGCTGAGACCCATCTTTCAAGTAAATGCTCCCTGCAGAGGGGATCAAATAACCCCTTGATGGAAAATGCAAATATAAACCTGATCATAAGCCTCAGCTTTTCTTTACTCTCCTTCAGTACAAGAGGTCTCTTTTACGTGGAATTTGGATAGCTTGTGTGTTTGGGTAAACTAACCCCGCCAAGCTGTTTGTAAACAAATCCCTTATTTCTTGTGCAGTTATTCTACAGTTCAGCCCTTACAATCCATGTGGAAAACAAGGACAAGTTCCTGTCTGGAGAGGATGAAGTGAGAAGTATTTGTAGATAAAGGTCAGAGGCATACATGAAATCAGGATAATTCACAAAAAACCCCAAACTGGCAGAACATAAGGTGACTGTCAAAGCATGGAGGAACATATTAGCAGTAATAAATAACCCAGAAATCTCCCTTCATGGAAATAAACCAATGCAAACACTGAAGACAGCCAAGGCTAAACACTAATTAGATATAACTGCATTTTCAAAATGATTTAATGGGTCAGAGAGCCATTCCCTGGCACTGCCCTAGTGGACACCTGGGCAGAGGCAGTCAGCTCCCCCTTCAAGGTCCCCAGGCTTTGCAAAACACCAGTGGGGAACCAGGGGCCAGATCAGGGGAACAAGAAGAAACAAAACATCTTATGCATGGCAGACCTTGGAGAATCTGGGCTGTAGAGCAACACAGAAGTTGGGATTTCTCTAGGTTATTACAGATTAACAAGGTTTTTGCAGGAACACTTTTAAGCAAAAGGTCACAGGCTATGTTAGGTTTGCTGAATATTTGCCAATATGAGTTATAGTCCTTGTCAATGCACTGAGCTAGTCATGTGGGATGGGAGCCTTGTGCTTCAAGCTGCACTTTGAAGCAGCTTGTACGAGTGGCTGATGTGATTGCTGACTCTGGCATTGTATGGTATAATTTAAAATAATTGATACTGGTTCTGGCTCTGCCTTTCCTTTCATGAGCAGTTAGCAGTTTAAATTTTAAGAGTTTCAGCGTACCAGCATTTTGTTTCTTGCTTTACCTTTCTGCCTCCCACCAAGCAAGTACCTAGCTGAGAGCAGGAATCCAGGGATGATTATTCTTAGGCAATCACCTTTGCACAGTTGTCACAGAACACATGGTCTTTCCTAAATGGCTGTTCACCATCATTTGCATCAACAACAGCTCCAGTGGTCTCTAAATGGAGGAACCTTAGCCAGCCCAGATCCTCTGCTCTCTCCTCCCATCTCCTCTGTGCCTGTAATCTGTCTCCATTATTCCATTATTCATTATTCCACAGGGCCTTCTTCTGCCTGGCACTTGACCACCAAGAGGTCTGTGAGCTCGGAGGACTTTGGCCAGGTCACTGCCCAGTGTCCTACACAGGCAGCCTGGTGTCATTGGCACAGCATGGGCCACAGGGAAATATAAAAAGGGGCCACCCTGACTTCCTGCCCTCTCTTCACAGTTTGTCTGCCAGCTCCTGCCACCACAGTGACCTCACAATCACCTCCTGTACAGCCACAATCTGGCAGAGCGGCCTGCGACAGCCCAAACGCTTCAACCCCCTCAGCTTTGGCGCTTTGTGGCCATATTTGGACAAAAGTACAGAATAAATAGCAGTGATCAAATGGGCACCTGGCAGAGGTCTGGTGGAACAAAAGTGGCAGTGGTGGAGGGCCACAGGAAGGGGATCTTCTCGTCTCTGGGTTTTACATTCATTTTGACAGAGGCGAGATCGATTTTGAAATGAAGGTTCAAAGCACCAAGCCTTTAGGAGGACTGCTTGGAACAGATTATTTTCCTTTTGATGTTAGTAGATTAATTAAGCTGCTGAAATCTAAAGTGAAGGGTACAGTCAAGCCTACCCTCAGCAGTGAGCATGGGCTGGCAAGTGTGTAATGGGTACTTTTCTCTCACCTTTCAATTGCAATTTGGGCTTCCTGTTTATAGTGAGGATGATGAGCAGGCTGTTCCTTCAGGAGAGCCAGCAGGCAGGTGCTGGTGCCAGAGCAGGGCACATCTCCCAGTGCTTTGCAGGTAAAAGCCCGTGGGTTCATCCTGCACCATCAGAGGTGTGTGGGCATGGCATCACCTGCTGGTGCAGCTCTCACTCCCCTCCCATGGAGGAAAGTGGAGGGACAACCCACGGTGGAGGGACACAGGGGACATGAGGGGATGAGAAGTGCTGATTTTCTCTCCTGTGGGTTCAAAAAGCCCCGACTTCCACCCACACATCCTCCCACCTCCAGGCACCTGAAGCAAATCCTGTAAGAATGGCAAGGTTGCAAGGGGCTGAATGCGTGGGGCTTAGCTAAAACCCTCAGGGATAATGATAACTGACGCATTCACAGAAAGAAATTCTTTAAAGTTCAGCCGTTGTAAAAATGGATAATATATTAATGTTTCGGTATGTTTATTAAATACTTAACAATGTAATTTTTTTAAGACTATCCTAGCCTTGCTATCTTTTTGCATGTGCTTAGTTACCATTTTAAACAATTACAAAACAGTGACATGTGGTAGTGAAGATTTCCTAAGCATCCCAAAGCAATATATGTGTGTGATATATGACATCCTTCCATAAATCCTAAATTTACACAGTATGCTAATGCTTGATTCCATAATTTCTTTTAAAAATGATTATACCCTGCTGCTAAGAGCAAAGGCATACTAAAATCAGTTTTCTATGCTTTTCCAACAATGAAATGCAAGCCAGCACACCACATAACCAATACTTACCATATGTTAGAAGATAATCCAGTAGGCTTCAGACACTGACATGATTTGCTTAAATAAAAATCCCGTTTTTTAAGGCAGTAACAACAGCCTACCATTTTTATTATTCCTTTAGTGACCTACTACAGAAACACTAATATTGAATATAAATATTTTTGTTGTAAATCAGCCCAGTCTATTTTCATTGCCTTTAATGTGGGATGGCACAGGCTTAGATGCTAGGCTAGAGGAAAAAGAGCTGCCATTAAATCATTGGGTTGTTCGAAGAAATTCTCAAAACCAGAAAATATTAATCAGATCAAAAGAAGCCTAAAGAGCAGCTTCAAGATTTCTCTGGTATATTGGGGATGAGATGAAACAGTTCAATTTGGTATTAAAATAATCAAATATACTCTAGAAAAAAAGCTATAAAATATTTTTGTAGGGCACTGGTGTCTCTTAAGTGCAGTTCATTGCTTTCCTGTTCTGTACCAAATGAGACTTAATATTAAGCACATGCTTAAGTGTTTGCAAATTTGGGGTATAGGGAAAGAAAATGTGAAATGCAATTTTTATAGTGAAAGGAATGAATGCATCTGACAGGTTAAGATTAAGGCTCTATGCACTAATGTGGCATCTTTCATTGTTACAGAATGATAAGAAAATAGAAAAATTGCATGTAGAAAGTGGAAGGTAGCAAATACATTCCCTTTCTTTCAGACTCACCAGGGAAAACATACTTGATCTCAAGTACTGCTTAAAGGTAGAAAATAAAAAATTTTAAAGCTGAGATACTTCCAATTTTTCCCAAATCAATAGGACATCAGAGCTGAACTCTTGGTCCCACTGAAGTCAGTGATAGATGAAAATACAGATCTAAAAGAAATTTTTAACTATTATCACTAGACCATTTCTCTCACATCATACTTTTAAATACTATTATAATTTCAAGTTATGTAATGACATGATCCTCAGTAAAGGATTTTTTTACACTAGTAAAACATATTTGCACCTGTGAGGCAGCGCTTTATATTTCCTTTTAATGAAAATATTGTGTAACAAATCTCAGCTTGCTGGATCTATTAACAGCCCAGTTTCTCCAGCTAGATGAGTTTGAATTTCTGGTGCCCTTTTTCTCAGACCAGACTATTCCAGCTGGAGCAGGGGCTAGTTTTATTGAGTAATGGACTGAGCAAAACCAGTAGTTATGGGGATACAAGGAGTATTCCCAATGGGAGCATTTGGCAGTATGTAGAAATATTTGTAATAGGAGGATCTGGCATGTTTCCAGCATCTGAAAAAAATGTAGACTCCTCCTTTACTCCCCAAATATGCAAAGGGTTTACAGCCGAGAACAGAGAAATGTGGGAACTCCACAACTTGACACATTGATCCTCTCCCAAATTGCCCACAACTGTGTACGTGCTTTGGAACACCCTCTGCAAAGCCAGCATTTGGAGTAAGTGTTCGTTAGCTCTTGTTCTAATTAATAGCAGAGTGAATTACTTTGTGCATTATGTAGTTAGCTATTCATTGGGCCAGATCCTCAGCTGGGGTTAATCAGCATAACTATTGATCTTGACAGAACTTCCCCAATTATATCAGTCATGGTTCTGGATATTTGACTTTATGTCATTTTTCAATAATACAGTAGAAATTGAAAATGGAAGTATATGTTTGAATATTTATAGGTAAATTGAATTCAGAATTTTGATAAGTACAGCAAATTATGCACAGTATTTAATTTTGGACAAAGGTTTTGTAGGGACAAAATAGGATTCCTTCTTTTTGCTGCCAGGATCATTTTGTGAAAACATATTCAAAATTGCTGAGGGGATTCTATTGTGGCATAATCCCACTGAAATTAAAAGCTCCACTATACAACACTTACTAGCCAACAATTTCTTTTTGACATTTGGAAAATATCACAGGTTATCCCAACCTTCTGTTCAGTCAAAGCTCACATGTTCATTTTGTTGTAACCTACTTTAGAGACAAATCAAGCATATCCTTTTCCTTAGTATTGAAAATTAGATTGTACTAATTGTTTATAACCTTGGGTTATAAATGTACACTTTGGGAAAAAGGGCCAACAGAGGACACAGAAAATGATATAACTGTCCAATGGTAGGAATATTACTTTTGAGAAAATATAAAGGTACAGTAATCTTAACAAAACTTATGACATGAAAACCTGGATACCACTTTCAGAATATTCAAACATGTAACCCCTGTTGTAGTAAATCCCAAATCCTGCCCTGTAGAAATGCAGGCTGTGAGCACATTTCAAGTTAATGAATGAACCCACACATGGTGATGTATTAGAATATAAGGAGGATTTTAAAGCATACTTAGATTCCTAACTCACTTATTAAATCAAATAATCCAAATACCTTTAAAATATGGTCATTTGCACTATTTACTGAAGGACTCAGGCTAAACCTCACTTAGTAATGCAAAGACAGATGTTCTTGGGAAAGTTTTAGGGAATTTTGGCTTGAGTAATATCTTACAATAATTGCTATTTTTTTGTAATTGCCAATAATTACAATAATTCTCTGAGTGTAGGAAGAGCCTTGGGATGGACAGGGTTATCTATGAGGAGAGGGAGTTACCTCCACACACACTGAGCAGAATAGTATGACTGCTTGGAGGCATCTGAGGTTGCACCATTTTATACCAATGTGACAGTGTCACTTTCCAAAAAGGTGACTGATTTACACCTTAATGAGAATGTGTCCCCCATAGTTACCTGTATTGTGCTGTCCCAGATGAGGCTGATTAGTCACAAAGACTGAGGCACATAGCTAGCAAACTCCTATCCCTGAATTTTAGTCACATGAGGACTTATTGTCCCAGCTGCTTTTAATGCGAGTTGCATGGCTAAAGCCTTGTCTGCTCTTGAAGATCTCTGTGCAGAACCAAGAATTATTCAAGAGAATTGGCTCAGAACGTTGCAAATTGGAGTTGGTTAGGTAAATATTGTGTCTTTCTCAGTCCATAAGCAAGATGCAGCACTCTAATATGAAAGCTATAAAATTGATTTTAAAGTATGGTGTAGAGCCAGTGGTCAATAATGCATAACTACACCAATAAGATAAACTCAAATTGTAGGTCTGAATAATCTTGCAGTGTGATGTATATCAAATGTATCATATAACACTTGCCTCTTATTTTCCTGTCTATATCATGATATTTATACCTGTTTCACAAAGAGGTAAACTGAATTACCTAGTAGTAGCTATAAAACACATTGTATAAATACATATTTCTCCTGGTATTTGTGGGCTGTGGTTCTGCAGTTCATTGCATGGTCAATTGCTGGAAAAGTTGTTCCTGGAGAATTTCAGTGGGCCTTTCTCTGTACAAAAATGGCAGCTTCTGAGGCTTACCAGACATGTGGAATAGACTGTGTTTTGTACTAACCCAGTATATGGTACTTTATGATCAATATGGAAACACCTTGCAATCACCTATGTATATGAGGCTTCTTTTCTGCCTCTTGAGCCCTGACTGTTCTACAGAAAAGTTCTCTCAGAAGATCTTTAGTCACCAGTCCAGCTGCAGAGTTCACTTATACTCACTTTAATCCCTGGGAGAGAAGCTGTACCTAGAGCAACTCCTGAGAGCAACAGGAGCATCTACAAGCAAAATAAACTCCTCTACAAAGACAGAAATTTCTTGAGACTTAGCTCAAGGAAATTGTCTACCTGTACAGTGTTTTCTTAGCAGACCTTCTTCAAGTATATTTGTTGTATATTGGCAAAAGTGTATTTTGTCAGCACATCTTCTGCCTATTCCCCAAGTAGGAAAACTGCTGGCAAAAGGACATTAATTGATAAAAGGATTGTTTGACCTTATAATCTCACCAAAATTACCACTCCTGTCTGACAGAGATAGAGCAACTAAAAAGTCAACTTTGAGTTTCTACTGGAAGTAAGAAACATATCAAAACTTATCTTCCAAAAACAAACCACATCTCTTGTGCAGTCTTTGCTGGTGTTTGCACTTGACACTGCATATTTGCCATTTTAGATCCAGAGAAAAGCAAACACCTGAAACCCCAAAGCCCACCCTGCAGAGAGCTCCTTCCTTGTGAAGGAAATTTATGGAGCTGCCATGAATCATCTTCCAGTCTGCACCACGCAAAGCTCCATGAATGGTGCAAGATGGGTACAGCAAGATTTGTATAGAGGACCTAAGATAATGCCACAGACAACCAGAAAAATAATAACTTTTCTCTTTGAGGTATCTGTGGTGAAACTGATACAGATGTGTGCACATCTTAAGAACAAAGTAATCTAATTTTTCCAACTTATATTGTGTTAATACATCCATGAAAAGGTGTCTGACCCTTCTAGGCTGGGGCTGATACATGGCAACCCTGGATCAGCTTAGTTTAACCAGTCCTTATTCAACAACAACCTTTCTCATAGAAGCAAACATCTTGCTCCCTTTCCTCCAGAAAACCTTGTCTTCTCTGGTTTCTCTGCTTACCTGTCACTACATGAAAGATCCATCCTCTCTGTAAGCTCTGACACAGCTTTCTCATTAAGCACCACAGACGACTGTGCAGCCACAGAAAGGCTCCGTGCTGTATTTCATACTTCTGTCACATGAGAAACTAAACTGCTAAGTGTGGTAGCCACACTTGAGTTGGCATGCTTTGAACATGTGATTGCCATCATTTCGCATAAAGCCAGGCAATCAGCAGGAGTTCTAATCATTACTAGATAGTTTATTTTCACACTATTTTTCATATAGCACATTATTTTGGAATTCACATCGCTGAATGGGTTAGTAAAGATTAAGTTAGACAATGTAATGATAATCAGGACATTGTGCTGACTGTAGAAGTAATTTGATTCTCTGAGAATTTGACAAGGGGGAGGGAACAAGAACTTGAAGTTTTAAGTATGTCCAAGATTTGAGGAGGATGGCATTAAACAGTTAGAGAAGAAGACTTCACAAGGTATCACTAGCTGCAATGTAATTAATTGAAAAATAAAAGAAAGGTTTGAAAATTAAAATTGAAAACAGCGGTATTGGTTTTTTTAATTAAAAAAGTAAATGTTGCATTAGACACTTCTAATTACATATGAAAACAGAGACAGTCTAGGCTGATTTAAAAGTCTGCATAGAGGATAAAACTGAAAGTAGCAAAAAGTAAAAATACCCCAAAAACCCAAACAAATAGAATTAATAAAATAGAAGGGGAAAAAGCCCTAGAGAAGGAATTATTACACCTCTGTTTCAGCATTAGCACTTTCAAGGAAGCTCTGGCTGCCTGTCAGAGCCCCACTGGAATCAATGGGTTACTGTATGGGTGTGGATACCAACCAGTTCTGTGCAGTTTGCAGGCTCTTGGCTAAGATGTGAAGCTATCATCACCTTAACCACTGTGCTTGTATGCTATATCACATTTCCCCATCTGGATTCTGTTTTTTTGTCTCTTAAACTAGCAGCCTCCTTGGAGCAGGGACTGTCTCTTCTGAATATTTAGCACTTAGCACAATGAAACCTTGATCCCAACTGCAATTTAGAAGAGTAACAATTATTTTTAATGATATAGAGTGTAAAGATTTTCAAAACAAAGCTGAATTTGATCACCAAAAATGCTGGACTGGCCTAATAGAACTGGGGAGTGATTTTAATAATTCTGTCTTGATATTTACAGGTTCAGTAAATGTCTGTAAGACTTATGTCAAATCCAAAAGTTTCAAAAATGGTTTTGGTGGTCTTAGAAAATACATATAAAAATTCTAATATCATTACTCACTATGATCAACTGATCATAGTGGAGATCAACTGATCTCCTCTCCTTCAGAAAGGTTTTAGCCAGTCAGTCGTGGGGTAGAGATGCTGCTGTTGGAATTAGAACTCTCCTCACGGAAAGCTGACAGTGCAGATGACCACTGCAAACCCTCAGTGTGGGCTCTAATCCCACTGCAAACCCTCAGTGTGGGCTCCACATCCACTGCAAACCCTCAGTGTGGGCTCTAATCCCACTGCAAACCTCTGTGTGGGCTCCACATCTCTCGTGCCCCACCTCCTATCACTGCTGCTTATGGTACCAGGAGTGAATGCTTCAAAAAGCCAGAGATGCAACCATGCCACTTCTCCCAAAACTGCAAAGAAGGGGCTAGTTTTGGGATCTTGAAGATCTGAGGTGACCAAGTTAATATTGATTGAATGAATTTAGGCACAGGCACATTTCGAGCCCTCTCTGTTGGTACAAAACCACTCAGAAGCATTAGTCATTTTTGAAGATTTTGGCCTAAGTTTACCGCAGATACCGACAGAATGGGACATACATACAGCTCTTTGTATGAATTTAGATACCTCTGCAGAAATATTGTGCTGGCAAAAATGACATTTGCAGCACCTTTATATCCTCAACAATGCCACTATTCTTTGATACTGAACATTCCCCATCAGTGTACATCAGAGAACTGAGGTCCTTTTGGAAACTATGGAGATATTTAGTTCAGAGCATAATGGGTGAAAGAGAGAGCACCCCTGTGACTTTTAAATATGGAGCAGTGAGCTTACATGAGTCCTGAAAGTCACATTAATTTCACATTTATGACTACATATTATTCATTTGGAAGTCAACAACTGAATTAACAGGAAAAAAAATTCTTATCACAAAACTATCTCTGCTGCTCTTATTGTTTTACTGAATCCATAAATTTAAGAACCAGCAGTTGCTAAGAAAACAGGCATGGAAAGTCCATTCTGAATGATCAGAGACCCAGTGTTCTCAGAGTGACCAGGCAGTAGCTCTGTCTAGGAGGTACAATTGTGACTTTCTCTGCCCAGCAGCCTCGCTGTTTTGACATACAGCTGTACTGATCACCCTTCAGATCCCTGCAGCTGGAGAAAGGCACAAGCTAGATCTGCTTTGATTTAATACATAAATATCAGTTTTTAAGGTGCTTCATTCACATGGGCACAATACATAATGACTCAACAATGTAAAAATTATGAGATTATGATTTGTGTCATTCAAGACACAGCACACAGGTAATCCTAGAAAGCTGGAGACTGACAAAAAACATATGGGTAACTCTAAAAACTGTTCACTATTAACAAGAGAAACATGGTAAGCCACTGGGGAAACTTGGCTAAATTTACATTTTTGTAGCGCTGTTAAAGATTTGTATCTGGGCATATTGAAGCAAAATCTTACACATACAGCTAGTGTATTCACATGCATTGGCTAAAATTTTCAAATACCTAGGATTAAAATTTAGTCCTAAACTGATATTAAGTTTCCTAATTATGCATGGCTGTGGACCCTGTACTCATAATTCTCTGCTGAAGTCAGAGTTTCCAGTTGGGCACTGCCTGTGAATAATCAAGCAATTTTATTTAGAAGCCTAAATTTGGATGTCATAGTTTAATGCTGTAGATAACTATCATGATGTTTGTTTTATTTGCATGTTTCTCTGTTAGAAATGTTAAGTATTCTAATTTATGCTGTGATAATATGGCTTTTACTTTTAAAATTTTGTTTTATTTGGAGAGATGAGTGGAAACAATGGGTGTAAAAAAGGTGATCTAAATGCTCTGACCAAGCTGGGGTTTACTTACAGGGAACTGTATTTTTATATACTCAAATATAAGTACAAGTGGTGATCTACAGCACATCCTGTGCTTCAATTAGTCAAAGGCTGATTTGTCTAATGGTCAACAACAGGAGCAAAATCTTAATGAGTCCACTTACAATTTTGCACATTGACTTCACAAGGGATTTTCATGGTTAAGGCTCAGGAGCCCTGGGCCACACAGGTCAAACCATATCTTGCTGCATATGGGAATCCAAAGCTTCTCTCTTTTTGTTTTGCTGGAGTTGATTCAAATTCACTGTGGTCCACACATGAAGAGCAGGACTTGCTAACAGCTGAGCTGTGACAGGAAGCACAGTGAGCCCTGTGAGTGCCAGCAGGCACAGGGCAGTGGGGCAGGCAGTGCATCCGTGCCACCAGCTCTGGGACAAGGCTGGCCCCGCTGAAAGTGCTGCCTGCACAGCCCACAGACCACTGTCATCATTGCTGGGGGATCCTTCTGTGGGGGGGATAATGGAAAATGAAGCTGTTTATATGTTGAAAAAATAAATTCTCGAGCCCAGGTTTACAGAAGGAAAATTTGTATTATTGCTCTATGAGACTGAGCAAGAGTCAGGAAAAATGTGGATGGTTCAGTCCTTCTGTAACAACTGTAGAAGCCTTGTGTGCCTGGGGCTGGACTGCCTTAATAAGCTGCTGTTCTGGGATGACAGAGAGGTAATTTTGGCCCTTATTATTTCTTGTTAATATTCTTTTGCCCCCATGCAAACCCAGAGTGCTGCTGTGGGCACTGTGGAGCAGACAGGGTGGGTCAGAGCTGTGCTGGTGGCAGGAGAGGGGCACCCACAGCTCCTGTGGCCATTGGCATTTCTGGGGTCAGGGACACCAGTCTCTGCCCAGAACAAGCTCTGCCTTCTCTGAGGCTTACAGAGATGCACAGGGATTTAAAAGGGTGCAAAGCAGGCACCCTTGGTGATGATCTGCTACCCATAGTGCCAACTTGGTGATGGCTCCAAGTGTATCACAGAGGCACAAGCCAAGGTTTGTCCAAATGTTGGAGAAGCCCTGTGCTCCCATCATCCTCCCTCTCCTCTGAGGTGTTTCAGCCAGGGTGAATATCTTTTCGAGTACCAAGGACACTAATGTGAGTATTTTTTGTGTGAGAAAGCTGATGGTACTGTGTTATTTCTGAAATTAGTGAATTCATGATGATAAATTAAAATCCCCCATTTCTTGCAAAACCAAATCAAGCCCACATACTTTATCACATTGGATACTGGCAAAATTTTGTAAAGTTTAGCTCTCCATTTAATTGTCTAAGTCTCCATATTAAGACATCTTTTTTCCTATTATGCAAACATTCAGGTAGATTTATATTAGGTGCATTATAAAAAGTGGGGATAGGTAGTAAAGATTATATTGATGTACATAAGACAGAAGACAACAACACATGGAGAAAAAAGATATATGACTGGCTGGAAGCATTGCAAGCTAACACTTTGCTAACTTGCCACATGTGTACATCACATAAGCAGCTGAAAATATTTAATAGTGAAGGCTCACACATCTACAGTGCATTCGGTTTGGGGGAAGTGTGTGCAGCTGTTACAGATTTCAGTAGTATTTTCTTTTCCCCTTGGTGACACTGAAGCAAAAAAGCACCTATAACTGAAAGATTATATGTTAAAGACAGGCTATAATGAGGCATGACGTGGAAGTAAAAATAAGTGTTAGGAAGAGGAAAACTACTGCATTCTCTGAAAGGGCAGACATGGACTTTAAATACAGATAAGCCTCTCCTTTCTCTCTTTCTGGGACTTCCTTTGTTTAAGGACTTGCTTTGAATCACTTTCCAAAATGGGCTACTAGCACAAAATTTAATTTACATTATTGTGAGGACACAAATGATATTTTATGTACCAAAACTTTCAAATGTGCTATGTCTGTGCTATTTATTTAAAAAAAATGATGGTTAAAGAACAAATGTTACTTATAATGCTTCCAGTATCCTCAGAGCTTGCTTACTATAGTTTTTTCATTTCCCATACAATCAGAATCTAGTTTAATTATATAAAAGCATCTTCCATAAAAAGTAGTGTAAAATGCTTTGCAGAGAGAGATAAAGAAAAGAAGGAATGTTTTACACAGATTGCCACAGTGACTCTCAATGAGAAGAAAAACAATCTCTGAGAATAGACTATCATGAACATAAGAAAACCAGAAATAAAGAAGAAATAACACAGAATTATTTTTGAAACATAGATCGAGTTTAGGAGCCACAGAAGAAGGAAAAAGGAAAAGAATGGAAAGGAAGTGAGTTGTGTAACAACAAAAAAAGGAAAGGAAATTGGAAAGTTTTCAGATGAGATTTAAGAACAAAGACATTTCCAGGAGAGGGAGATAAGGCGGCAGCACAAAGAAGGGGAAGAACATCCATGCAGCGTAGGAAATCACAAAAGAAAGAAGAGTGGCTTAGCTTAGAGTCAACCAAGCAAGGATTTGGAAAACCTGGATACTGCTGTCTGGGTGCCTTTTGTCTCTCTGGACTCTCCTACCTATAAAATGGAGAACAGGTTAGGTGATGAGGCATGAGAGTCTCAAGAGACTTCAGAGAGAAAAGCCCTGAAGGGGCTACGGAGAAGTGGCATAAAAGTAAGATATGGCCTGTTGATCTTCCCTGGTGAGATACAAATGTTCAAGTGTTCTTTAGAGTTGATAGGCAAATTATTTTGTAGCAAATTACAAGGAGTAGGAAGGAGCTGTGACTAAGCCAACACAGAACAGAGGGGAGAACAAGCAGAGCTGTGATATTCAGAGTAGATAAAGTGATAAAAAAGATAGAATTAAGAATAAGAAGGCCTAGGGGGAGAATAGGGAACAATTGATTTTAATGAAGATGAAAACCTCCTCCAAGGGAGCTGAATAGATAACTTTTGGTGTAACTGGAGGAAAAGCATAGCAGAAACACTGAGCCAAATATAGCCTTGTGTTATGCCAGCTTTTACCATCTTTCTCCACAATATGTATTCCAGAAAGAAATGAAATCCTCCCACAGAGAAGCCTTGAGAATGAGGTGCCCTGCAGGCTGGCCAGGGTTGGCTGAGCCCAGGAGGGTGAAGATGGGAAGGGACCCATCTGAGACAGGCAGAGGTTTTGTTCCTCCTGTCATGAGGAGCAACTGATGAGGAGCAAATGTGGAGCAATGATTTGCTCTTTTGCAATTTCCCCCAGAGGTTACTTTCTCCTCCTCCTCTCTGGAGTGCTCAGGAAGCCTTTCCTGCCCCACCTGCCAGAGCCTGCCTTGGCTATACTGACATGTGATTTATGTTTGTGATGCACTAAATAGTGAAGCAAGCTGTGCCATGCATTTAGTAAGAGGAACCAAAGGAAATGCCTTTCTGCCACAAGATCCTAGAATGTGCTGAGGAGACACTGAAACTTCCAAGCAGAGCAGCTAGAGCAGAAGAGCTCGAGCAGGGCTGTTTGACTCAAGAAATGAACATCACCAAGCTTCACAGAAGTGAAGGCTCTCTCAAAGCCACTCTTTAAGCTATACTTCTACTTTACCCATTTGGAATCAGTTTTAGTTTGTTGCCCAAAAGCTACATAGTACCATAAAGCCTGCAGTACTCAATAACACAATTCACAAGCATGGTGGATCTTTCTGGGGACTTTCCAAACTAGCTACTCAGTACTTTGTGAATTTTTACACACACCTTACTTCTCTTAAAATGATTCTTTTATCTTCTACTTTACATCTTACTCTACCTATAAACTTGCAGGGGACCACATTTAATAGTGGAGTCCATCGGATGTGGAGATTAGAGAAGGAGAAATGGGGCAGTTATCTCTGTGCCACTGCTCCACCCACACTCTTTGAATAAGTCTGCACAATGACACTTGAATGAAAGCCTAAGTAAATTCTGGTTGATAACTGCATGGAACAAATGTGGAACAAAGAAGCTATGCTCTACTCTTTATATGTTGGAAGAATGAACTTGTTGCTGCTTGATCAATTCCTTGTCCTTCACTAGTACTTGAGTTCCTCTTTTTGCTGAGAGAGCATGCAACTTTGCAGTGCATTGTTGTGTTATATTTCCTGACCTTTGACACTTTTCCCCCCCCAGAGATTTAAAGGAGTTAATATGGGAAGCAGTTTTTGTCTCACTTTGGCTTTTAAACAGCAGTCTATTTATTTCTCATTCAGCAATCCTCAATTATTTGTTTGTAAAAAATCATTTGGTTTAATTCATCCTTCATGTAACTACACTGGAAAACAATAACGTTACACAAGAGATGAATTTAACAAATATATAACTCTTGTAGGGACAAAAAGAATTCTTTCTAGAGCTATGTGAAAGGTTTATTATACATGCCTGATTTAGTGCATTTCTACAAATCTGAACGTTAAAGACCATTTGTCTTTCTTCAAAAGTACTTAATCTGAAGTCATGTCCAAATGTTAAACCATCACTTTTCTTTTTTTAAGAAAAAGCTATTTGATTGTGCTTGTGCTGAGGTTGTATAATGCTTGCTTGCTCCTGGCAAGTGCTCCATTCAGTATTTGCAATGTAACACCAAGTTGGGCAAATCCACACGACAAGAGAAGAACACTCATATGAAGCTGCCTAACTCCAGGTTCCCCAGGGCTGGGTGATGGAGGGGAGATGGAGACCAGGCAGGGCTGTGTGGCCTCTGTGCCTGTTCTGATATGATGCTCTTTACCATAGTGTCTGCCAAGACAATCCATTGATGTGTTAAACAATGTCAGTCACATCTCAAGCAGGCTGTTCTTTCTCTCCTCTTCCCCAGGGCTGGAGCACACAGAGGCAAACACCTTACTTTTGGAAAAGTTTCTGATTTTTTCAACTGTATGCACCCACAGACCCCTATGATACTATGTACAGTGTAGTGTCTCCCTAAATTCCTGTTGTGTCTGTAACCAGGCTTTGCAGCGACTGTGGTGTGTCTGATTTGTGCTCTGAGGAGCTAATGCAGTGATTTGTGTTCTGAGGAGGCAATGCCATGCCCTGGAGAGAACAATAACCCATGACTCAGGACCCAGGATTCCTAATCCTGGCTCTGCTGCCAACCTGCTGCATGGACCTGGGCAAATCACTTGACCCAGATTCCCAAAGACAGATAAGCACCTAAGATCTTTAAATAGTGACGTCCAGGACAGATTTATCTGGAGTGCTGGGTGCAACTTGTGAGCACTCCTACAACGGGGCTGTAACTGGGTGACTGGGCAGCTTTCTCTCCTACTTTTAAAGCTGTGTCTGTTCTTCATCTGCATTCACTATTTCAGCTCCATCCAAATGCTGAAATAATGCATTTTGCAAGGAGCACAAACATTCTACGGTATATATGGAAAACCATGGAAAAAACTCATCTATGGTTGGTGCCCTGTAAGCCCTGCAGTGAGAGTTTTAAATTAGGTGCCCCACTGCCATGAGAACCCGTGGTTTGAAAGTGTGCCTGCATTCAGAGTATGTGTAAGACACAGATTTAGGGAACATGGAGGCAGAGAAGTGGCAATTACCTGGCTCAGCCTGGGGTGGTGAACATGCAAGTTCTAGTCTCCAATCCAAGCCAGGTATGCTAAGGATGATTTGGCCACAAATCCCAAAAAGTGTCTGAAGCAGTAAACTACCAGAAACTCTGTGAAATATCTTTTAATTTTTTTTGGGAAGTGCAAGGTAGAAGGAAAACCAAGCATAATAATTGAGTCATGGACGAGTTTTTTTGCCTAGAGTCCAAGGTCAGAGTTAACATACCCAAACCCCATCCTTTAGCCTGGGCATCCCAAGCTGGTGTTCCAGCAGGAGCAATAAAAAGTGTCAGTAAGGAGAAGAAAGGCAGCATACAGTTAAAAGCTTTGACGTCTATTGTGTCTCTGAAGAAGCACCTGTGTGTCTTTCTAGGGGTGTTTTTTTGTGTCACAAAGGCAAGGGACACTCTCCAGGGCATTATTTGCATGTGTGGAGGTGACTCTGCACACTGCAGAGCACAACCTTGAGCCTTGCTGCCACAACAGCAGGCAACACTTCTACCATTTGTATGGGAAGCTTCAGGAGAGGCAGGGCCACAAGGATGCCAGGCTCCTTGGAAAACCACAGTAAGAAAGATGCACAAAATAAGCATTCATGCGCATCAGCTCTGGCTGTGTCCTGAGCAATGTGACAGAATTGTAAGGGGCATCTGCTTCTCATGATCAAAGGGGTGAAAATCAGAACTGCTTGATGGCCTGGAGAAGCCTGGTACTGTGCAAGATGGAGTCCAGGTTAAAAAAAACCAATGTGTTTTATGATAGATCTGGAAGCAAAACAGCTGAGCGCCTCTTTCAGCCAGGCTTTTATACGTGGTCGCAGGGTATCTGGGAATCCATGAATCCACACTGACATCTGCACACTGAGAATCATGATGCTGCAGGCCCTAAGTATATATTTAGACTGCATCTACAAACCTTGCAGAAAAACATTAAATCAGCAAAATGAAAAGGAAAAACCAAACAAAAATGAGACATAAAAATGAGCTGGCTACTCTAAAACACAGATACAGTAATTATTTCAGTCTTTTGCTTAGGGGTGTACCAACTGTTTACAATTTACTGTTTGGCAAGCTGGGTGTTCTCATTTCCCTCATGGTTCAGGAGTCAAAAACATATGCTACCTTTAGTAATGAACTCTTCCAAGATTTGAAACTATCCATATTCATGTCACAAGAAATGTTTACACAAGAGCAAAATGCTCCAACATCAAAATAAATCAGTAACATCTCAGAGTTTATATTTCCATATGCTTCTTTGGCATAATAAAGCAGGCGAAGGGCTGCTGTTGTAAAATGGAGTTTAATTAAAAACAAAAGAAAAAAAACTTTATCAGAAATCATGGGCATCCAAAAATCGTGCAGAATAATGCATAGATTGAACATATTCTAAAGATTTATCATCTATCAATAGAAAAAAGAAAATGCAATATAATCATATCCTCTACACACCTTGCATATTTTCCATATTATGTGCATAAATTATACATTCATTTTCATAATTATGGTAACATTCTAGTTTTCACATAAACTGCTATTACTCCTGGGTACCAGTAAGTTTACATCTACCAAGGCTACACGCTAATTACATTTTCTTTTTATAATGTTATCTATTTATCAAGTTTAGTTTCCTAATGGAAATTAATAGACTAGGTCTCTGTAGTAAAAAAAAAAAAATAATCAGTGGTAACACAGTGTTTTGGGTATTTTTCAGCTTTCATGTTATTCAAGCTTAGAGGGTTTTGAGTGCTTGATTGGTGATTATGGTGTATGAAATAAGTTATAAATCCAGTGTCCAGGACGTGGTGGGGAAGGAGTTAATGATTTCTCTTTTGCTAGAGGAGGTCCACAGCTGCCTGAACTGAGTGCAGGGATTTTCAGGGTAGCCAGCTGTGGGGATTTAATTGATTCACCCACCAGCCTGTAAAGGGGGGTACCACAGGGTGACTCTAAATTCTGCTGTGATTAAGGGAGGAGGAGGTAATTTAGGGTGGGTATTGTAGCCATGAGAAGACCCAAGCCGGAATGACTAGATGGGTAAATACTTACTGTTAGTTTCTTCTGAATGTTAAGGGAAGAAATGAGGATTTTTTTTTTTGTTTGTTTTTGTTTGGTTGGATTTTATTTTTTTTACACGTGCTTGAGAAAAAGAGTGCTCTTTCTATTTTTTAAACTTTTAATGGAGCTCTGTAATACTCTTGCTAGGATCTAAAGTTAGGGCAGCAAGAAAGCCTTAGTGGGACATGAGTGGATGGAAGATGAGCCCCAGCCAATTGCAGCAGATGAGGATGAGCGGATGGGTGTGGGCAGGAGTGAGGAATAATCCCACAGTGTGTGGGATGCTGGAGGAAATCTCCTTGGCTATATATACAGGAGGGTGAGATCTTAAGCAGTCTTGGCTTTCAGATCTGCACTGTACCTGTTTGCTGCTCAGCTGAGTGCAGTGGAAGGAGTGCTTCCTTTCCCCAGACACCTGACTGCTTTTAACAATGGGGTTTAGCAAGGCCTGGCTTATCCCCTGGGTGGGTGTCCCTCCTTTTTCTCCCTCTCTGAATCAGAGTATTGTCAGAAATCTGAAACTTGTTCTACAGGGACAGCAGTGGTATTGTACCTTCTGCAAGAAGCACCTTTGGCTCTATTTTAATTTGATCTTCAGCATGTTTTTTTCCTTCCTCACCTGTTGTGAGAGAGGAAGCTTCTTTCCTCACCTCCATCTGCCTTGAGGTTTCCCAGGTTTAAGCATGGTAATTTACCTGAGGAAATAGGCTTTATTCAGGGTTAGAAATTCTACATAAATGTAGACTATAATGCCTAGAAGCAACCTATTTTGAATATTACAATATGTTTAGCTGTAACATATTCTATTTCTAACCTACTTTACAAGGAGTTTATATATTTCAAGCACTATTTACATCCATTTGCTCCTCCTCTTGCAGTAACTCTGCTGTAGTTGAAATGTGAATCCAGAAAGAAGACACCACAGGCTTTATTCAGCAATGTCTATCTAAATAGCATGTTGTATCTGAAGAATAAAAATTAGCATTTACGTCTAGCACCTCATTCTAGCAATTATGCACTGCTTATATAGATAACCAGGGTCTCTGGGATGCTTTGCACAGGTCTAGAAAAGAGCCATGAGCCTCACATGGCATTTGGAGGTGCCTGCAATGTGCCACACTTCATGGCTTCCAGTCAGCACATCCTTTAACGTGGCGGGCGTGCTCCCAAATCTCACTGGAGTGAAGGCCTGGGTGTGTGTGCATCTTCCCTGTGCAACACACACACTCCAAGACTTTCCTAAGTATTGGTGTATAAAAGTTGGCTTTCATTGGTATTTTGAAACCTTTCACAAGGGATTTTTGTAGAGTCCTGCTTCTATAGACACAATGTGTTGACTCAGGATATTGTCATGGTTGAAGTGTTCTCAGACCATTTTCCCCCTAAGATTTGAAAAGCTCACTTATCTTTTGCCCTCATTAAGGTCAGCTACTGCCTATGAAATACCTTATGTATTCAGAAAGCTCAGTGAAGTGTTAATCATTGACACAGGAGATGTTCCAAGTGTTGTGAGTGCTGTATGTTAGCCAAAGCCTCATCAGCCCATGAAATCTGCTCCAGATCCTCTGGCTATGATTTATTGCTGGATTATTCTTTATTAATCCCTGATAGGGTGCTCTGCTGCTGTATGCAGCAAGAAAGGAGATGGTACTTGTTCACTTAAGCTGCAAACAGAACACTGAGAAGTGATGTGGCTGTTGATGGCAGCCCATGTTTTTTTTTATCGGGTAAGATTTTCAAAAGGTCACTGGCAGTGCCTTATTGCACTGCAGCCTCCCAGGAATGTTTGAGGACAGAGGGCAAGCAGAGACTCTGAACCTCTCTCACAGCTCTTCAGCTTTCCCTCAAAGCCAAGGGATTGTTCATCTACATTCTGCGTGTTTCTGAATGATCCCAGGAATAACTTATTATAAAATTGACTGAGCACCAGTCAGCCTTAAACTGTGTAAAACCCAAATTGGATCTAATATACAGGAACGGTTTAGATAAGCAGTCTTGTACATGTGAGATTACCTCTAAAACGACTTGCATTCAGTTTGCCTCCTGCTATTAAAATCTCAATCACCCTTGGATCACAGCAGAGCCCAGTGAAACATCACCCTCTTTCCTCTCTCCCTTTGTGCTAATGCTTTTTCAAGACATAGCTTTGCTCAGAAACATGAAGTGTGTCCTGAGTATTTTTTCCATAATGTTCAGAAATAATTTCATCAGAACCACTGCAGTATTTCAGACAAGGGCTTGTCTAAAATTACTGTTTTTGTAACAGTGGCCAAAACTGGTTGTCAAGGGAAGATTATACAGCATGCTTAAGGCAAATGTGTAAAATTTGTCCACTGAGCATTTTTCTGGCTTCTAACTATACTGGCTCAGGGATATTTAGACCACTGTGGCTTGTCTGTTTACTAACCCTCTCCAGCTCTCTTTTCAAGTACTTATTAAGCCTGCCCTTGAACCCAGGAAAGTTTTGTTTCTGCCACATCATTTGGCAAGGATTTACATAATTTTGCTACATATGAATGAAGAACTACTTGTTTGTTTTGAATTAGGATCAACTGGCTTCCTTTGAGCACCATGTCCTGTACTGAAAAAAGGAAAGAGCATTCATCTCTATCTCATGGCTGTTGTGGACCTTCATAATTTTTGCCCTAAGCCGTCTCTTTTCCAGGATGAAAATCTTAGCTGACTGAGTCATTCCTTGTATAGAACCCATTCACCTTTACTGCTCTTCTCTGCATATTTTCCGGTTCTAAGACATTTTTCCAGGTGGAGGCCTTATAATTAACTCCAGTTTACAAAATGTAGGAGAAGCATGGATTTGTACAATGAAAGAATAGATTATTTTTTTCTGTTCCTTATGTGTGAATGACCTTAGTGTTATCAAGTACCTGAGTGGTATTTTCATGGTACTATCATAACCCAAACACTTCATCTCTGAGTGATGTTGACTACCTCAAAACCAATGCTTTTTTAGACACAGAACAAGCACTGTTTTCCCCAACAAATATTATTTTACCTTAATCTGCCTATTAGTAATGCAGCACCCTCAGTTATTGGATTCTTTTTCCTGAAGTATTGTCTTGATAATCATTTTCAGACTTTCATTTTCAGCATATTTTGTGAGTTCTGTAGTTTCCATGATTGTCTTAAACTGCATATCAAACCCAGTTTTCACAAACAGCCAAAACCCCCAAATATCTGTCTGCAGTATGCATTTAAACCTCTTTTATAAGTTTTGAAAAGAAGTATTGTATAGAAATAATTCAGTGGAAAAGACTAGTTGGTGCTCAGGAGCTGGAACAGATTTTCTGTGTAAAAGTGGCAGCATTTAAGAAAAATCATGAGAGAAGGTTATGAAGAAGCATTAGGAAGAGAGGTGTGAGAAGAGCACAGCCAGCAGGAGGTTTACTATAGGAAAGGAGAGCTGACACACAGGAAGGACTGGTAGAGTGTGGTGCCTTGATGTAAAGATGAAATACTAGAATATGATACAAAAGGTGAAGGGGAAGCCATTGAAGGAACTTGAAAGGCAATTTGTATGCTAAGAAATGGGGAAAGATGATGTAATACCTCTTGATTTCACCAGGAAGGAAACAGAGTCAGGATAATTTTTCAGGTATTTTCCTGGTGCTCCAGAGCACAGACCAGAGTGTAAAAGTGCAGCACACTAAAGCAGTGCCTCATTGTGTGGGGCCCTTAAGAGCTCCTGTGACAATAACTGCTGCTGAAAGGTTTGATGCTTTTGGCTTTGGCTGTGGAAATCTGATGAGACCTGCAAAATGTCATCTGCTAGAAAACACAGAGATTTTAGAATGTCATTGCAATAAGCTGGCCACTATTGGAGAGGGCAGAAAACATCTGACTGTTTTTGAGGGAGTAGCAGCGAGCTGTCATCTGTACTCCTCATGCTGAGGGTAGATCAGAACCAGGGCTCATCTTCATCACTCACAAAAAGAGCCCCATGGAAGATGCTCTCTCTTCCTGCCTTTGCATTCCCCACGACAGGCTGCCCTGACTTCAATCATCTCCTCTGTGATCCTTGGCTCAAATCCTGTATACGTGGACATTGTCTTAGCACTCATCCTCATTTGACGATTCCTACTTATGCTTTTAGTTAGGAAATTTAAAGAGTATTTGAGATTCTCAGCTAGTGTACATTGATGTAGACCTGTAAGCTTGTCATCTTTATCATATCCGCTCCTTGGCTCCCCTATTAGAGGAAGTGGGAATGATGAAACCACCTGTAAAATGCTTTGATGAAAAATGCTTGCAAGAAGTGAGTATTTTATTATTTTGACAACTTTTTCCAGCTGATAATATCCATGAGCATTTCAGTATGTTTCACTTCACCTATTCAAAATGGGGAGAGATCTGGGATATAAGGAAGGAAGAAGCAATTTATTACTAAATCTGGTCATTCCTCCTTAATAATGATATACAAAGGACTGGACTTTTTGACAGAGTATAACTGGAGAAAAGACATATTTTCACCAGATGCATAGAACATAAACCAAGGTATTGTTGAGGTATTTGTCAAGAGATAATTTGGGATACTAAGTGTGCATTTAAGGTGCTTGCTTTGTGTTTGAGAAATTTTTTTCTCCCTGAGAGGAGAATAAAGTACCTTTAGGGCCACCTTACTATTTTAAAAAGGATTTCAGACTATTAAGACTGCATTTGAATTATCAAGTTCATACTGCCCCAGGCCTAAATGTTATACCAGGTGGTGCGGAAGGAATCTCTAGGAATATAACATTTTCTATTCACATTTTGATTAAATTTTGGAAGAAAAAATTTTTATTAGGGAATTGTTTTAATTTTTTTTGAAAAGTACAAAAGCATTTTTTTTTACAGTGTTGGCTTAGAGCTCTATATCTGAAATAGATTTATTTTATTGGCTATTCAGTACTCTAAAAATCAAAACACTTTATTCTGATCTTCTGTAATCTTACTTCTAGGAACGGAACAGAGAAATTACTACAGCTTTACATTTAAAATAAAACATCAACAGATAAAGTGCATGAATAATTGTGAGTGTGGCAAAAAGGGAATCAAGCTGAGGGCTGAGAATATTTCATAAAATATTGAAAGCCTGCAACTCATGCATGCTGCATAACAGTGTATGTAGTTAAGTTTCTGTACTGACTGGCACCTCAGACCAAAGTGTTTATATGTCTGGCTGCCTTTAGAAAGCATATGAGGCATTAGGTCTTAACCTTATCACAGCTATTTTAATGATGATGTTTTTTATGTTTAATTTAACTGTAAATCATGTTAGTGGAGTTTTGACTGCTATGTCAGAGAGCTTAAAAACAGAGCTCAAGTTATTTCAAAAGCTCTGAATTTGTCTAGCTGTGATGTTTAGTCAATGTGATCCACTCAAGTGTGGAGCTGTCAGAGAGGACACCAGAGGATGCTGCTTAATCTGCTCAGTTTGGAAGGGAAGACGGACTCTGAGCATGAAGTTTTTGATCTATCTTGGTTACTGTTAAATAGCCAATTTATGGATTTGTTAAGGGCATTAAGGGAGTCACAATGGCCTACAAAACACTGTGCCATGCCATAGTGCATTTTCTGCTCAGATATCCATGGAGTGTTTACTTTTGCTGTATGGGAAATTATTGTTTCAGTTTAGTTTATTCACTCTGGTGTCTCATACAGTGCTGGGTAAATACTTCAAAAACCACATTGGCAAATGATGGTTCAGATGAATCCTGCACACCCATGTAAGCAATCATGAGGCTTTCTGTTTGCTTTCTTTTCCACAGGCATTCACACATTCAGTTTATGTGTAGTCCAAGAAATATAAATTTAGAATGACTCTGTAGTTTTTGCTGGAGCATTCTTGTAGATGCAAAGCCACCCTCTGCCTTCCTGCCTCTGCTGATGGGCTCTCGATCCCCTGCCTGTCGAATTCTCCACACAAATTAAAAATGAAAATCTTCCTGGGGAAACCTGAAGAGTTTATGGTCAAGGCAATGACCAGACTGAGGTGATCCTCTGGTAATGTTGTTTTCTCTCAGCCCTTTCTCACCATGCAAATCACACACTTTCATCTGGCAGATTTTTGGGTTTTTTGCCTCACAGATTATGAATATGCAAGTCTGTTCACCAGGCTAGGAAATAAGATCATGTGTAGGACATTGGTGGCATTGTTTGAGCAGAAAGCAATGGGAATGTGTTTTATGTGGGAAAGGTTCAGATTTAAATCAGTTTTCCTGACGTGCTATTCATACAATGCTCCAGGAGAAACTGAAGCACAACCATCATGATATCTTCAAGGAAAACAAGAAAAATATGTTCCCTATCTTTTTGTAAAAATTGTCTAAAAGGTCTTGCATTTGAGAATGAATGAGTCAAGAAATGTAATGAGTGTAGATTTGGGTTTTTTTGCTTGATTGGTTGGTTTGCTTCCTTCACCCAACCTGCTCTGACTGAGCCTTTTGAAAACTGCCATCTCCGAGCACAGCAGATTCAAATGATGTTTTCATCAAATCTTAGTGCTTGCTGAAAGTTTGGTCTGGAAAATAGTTTTTCTGAGTTTGGGCAAGCAGTATTTTCACCAGTGAAAGCCATTGGTTTATGGAGCCTAAAAGGACCTTTCCCTACAGCAAACCTTTTGCAAAGGCAAACAAGGTTTATTAACCATCCAACCCACTATCACCAGTTAGAGACAATGTTATACATTATCTCTATTCAATGGTTGTGGACTGTGCATAAATACAGTGTCTGAAAAATTCTTGCTTCTATCACACTGACATAAAAGGGTTTTTACCTGAAAGTAAACAAAATATTTGTTTTCATTTTGATTCATAAAAGTAATTGCAAGATTTTAAAATGACACTTGAAATTGCTGGAAGTTGTCCTCTTTCCTGGCCTTGTAACAGTCTTTATTTTTTGTTCTTATAAGTTACATGATATTGTCTAGGAAAAAATTACACTTGATCTTAATCTCCAGGCGTGTTTTTTCCAGGGAGAAACCAGTAGAACATTTACAGTAATTAACATATTTCTGTCTTCTCATTTTGTTAATGATATCTCTTTGAAGGCTGTGCAGTAATTACTGCCCACAGAGGTATGTACTCTGAAATAAATTAATGACCAGTGACCAATAATGATTATAGATGTAATCATCCATTGTGGAATACAGGTTAAAATAAATACTAGGAACAGTGTTGTAAGCAAAAGTAAACTGCCCTGTTAAGCACTGCTAAAATTATTTTAGCAATTGGTCAGAAAAATTTAGAGTAACTTATTTTCTAATCATATGTTAGTTTTACTATTTTTTCAGTTTTTATTTCTAGAACACTTCCTCAACAGTGTTACAAGACTGATACAGTAATGAGTAAAAAGCTAATCTTACACCACCTATGTATTTTTGGTGAAACCTATTTTAGAGATACGAGTTTATTGTTAAATGTTCTTATTTGATGGATGAATTTTCAAACCAGAATTGGAACTTAAATGTCATATAACCATGAGTTTGACTATCTCAACCCCTAACTTCTTTTTTGGCAATTTCACTTGTTAAAAAATACTGCAGATGAAAAAATCTCCTGTCTGTGCCTGTACAATTTTGAACTGATATTTACATACAGAATTTAAAGGTTTAAAGCGGAGACTCTCCAAAAAAGACTGCCATTCAAAGAAAGCATAAAACATACACCCGAAATTTCTTAAAAATTAAAATTTAATAAAGCAAGCTCTTGCCTTTTGGTCAAAGCAGCAATTTATTTTTAAAATAGAGTTTTAAAAAATCCAGTGGCAATTCTTTAAAAACCTCATTGACTGGGAGCGTGATTCTTTCTCAAACAGCGTAGTTTAGAAGCCTTGCTGAAATCCAATAATTTGGTTGTTCACCAGTAGGAAATAGACATCTTAAACATCTTAAATATTTGACCCTTTGGCCTTGCAAAGCACATTTTCACATTAGCAAATTTTAATGTGTCCAGGGTGGTTTGGATTAACATCTGTAGTGTCCTTACCTGTCTTTAGGCATCTTGGGTTAAAGAAATACAGCTTTAGAAAATAACCTGGAAGAGTTCTGTACTTTCTACCATACAGCAACAGGCAGTGTAAAAATGGCCCTTTTCTTAAATCTTCATTGTTCTCACATTTGAAACCATGAATTTTGGAGGAATGTGCGAAAGAAGAGGTGAATACCCATTGAATTTTGACCTGAGACCTTTATGTTCTTAAATTTACCCAAATCAATGGATTTAGCTGCATTTGACCACTAGTTAAGTTACACTATCTCACAGTATATTAGATTCTGATTTTTCTTTCTAAGTTAATGCCAACATAAATAGAAAACATGCACTGCAAGTGAACAATATGGGAGAGGAGGACTCTATAAAATCCAAATGTGCGTACGAGCAGCCACAAGTCCATTATCTGAAGTGGTTATGTCATCTTACACCAGCAGAAAACTCAGCCCCTCTACGTTTGATTCCTAAATCTCACCTTACATCAGATGTTCAAAGGTTCAGATGAATAAGATATGTCTCTCTACAGTGTGTTTTAAATTAAAAGCTAGTGAAAAGCATGTCTCTCCATTTCTGGATGACAGTCTTGGAAAATGTGTTTCAACTGGCAGCTGCCCTCTTCCTATTTGCCTCCTCCCTCACCTAGGAACCAGCACCCAGCAATGTCAGAACTGATACACTCCACAAAACCAGTAACCTCTCCTTGCTGCTTCTTCCCTGGTTTGTTCTGGGTGCTGAGAGTGGCTCTGAAAGGGCAGCATGTACAGGGCAGAAATATTTCTGGAGGGTATGGGAGGTTGTTCTCTCGTTTGAAGGAAACCGAGACTTCCAACTGATTTTAATTTTATTTTTAATGTTCATGGGAACCAGTCTTACATGCCTGACTGAATTCAGAGTTTGGATTTTTGGCAGGTTTTTATTTGAGCCCAGCTTGGCTGTTTTTCAAAATGTCCAGATTGCTCACATTAAATCTGAATAAGCACTACCCACTAGTTTAATCAGAGTCATCTGGTATACCTCTAATTAGCGTTAGTTAAAGTTGAAATTCTTAATAACACAAAATGCAGCATTCTTGGGATGTGTTTTGTAAACTAAGTGTAAAAACTGTAGGAGAGAAAATATCTTTTGCAGTATTACTCAAAAATTTGAATAAATGAATAATGATGACAATAAAAAATGGTAACAAAAAAAGGCTTAGTTCCCATAAAAGACCATCTTTATCCATTTAGGCATGCATACACATACATAGTATTTTTGATACAAATGCATTTATGGACTTCAGTTGTTGTTCCTGCTAATACAATAATTGACTGTAACTGTATATTGTGCACAAAACAGTAAAACATGTACACATCTGGGAGTATTTCAGCAATTAAATAAGCATGTTACACTGTGGGTTTAGATGTAAATTGTTTCCTGGTCTTAACCCCTTGCAATAAATGATATGTAAACAAAGTGCTATAAAAGTATCTTTCCGTTTGAGTTCAATCTATGTTTTGCCTGAGCCAGGAACAGACCATTACTGTGTTACTGGAGGTTCTCAAAAATGAAGCTTGAAAATTATTGTACTTGTGCAGCTATTGGCTCCTAAAGGATCAAGACCCCCTACAAATC
This sequence comes from Ammospiza nelsoni, assembly GCF_027579445.1. Taxonomy (NCBI): domain Eukaryota; kingdom Metazoa; phylum Chordata; class Aves; order Passeriformes; family Passerellidae; genus Ammospiza; species Ammospiza nelsoni. Next base: position 13,156,198 of record NC_080642.1, on the reverse strand, counting down.
TAATTTTTTTGTATTATGATCTATACCTATGTGGGGCTTGTTTATGCGGAATTCTTCCCTGAATTTTTGCCTTTGAAGATGTTTTAACTTTTATTATGTCAAGACATAATAAAATTTAAATTAAAACAGCAAGCCCTGCAGTTTGATTGTTTTATTAAAGTGTTCCCCAAATCAGTAATGCTAGATTTGACTCTTCTAAATCCTAAAGAACTGGTGAACCAAACTCTTATATTTTGTAGATGAGCTATTGTTTTTTATGTTTGTAATGTAACAATAGTGCAAAAAGCATCTGTTTTCTCAGATTTATGTCTTCAGATGCTCTTGTTTCTCAATCATGCTTCAATTGATACTCTGGACATAGAAATATAATTTGTATTTTTTTTTTGGACACATTTCAGTTTCACTGTTCAAAGATTCAATGGATTGTGATTACAGAGGGTTTTTTTTGTTTTTTTTTTTTTTTCCAAGGGCATCTGTTCTTAGCCACAGCTGAGGATGGGGCCCACTGAGCTGACTGGAAGGATCCACCTAGAATTTGTTGAATTAAGTCCTTGCACCTGGATATAATTGTCATGCTGCTGTGCTGGGGTTTTCTTAAGCTACTGGTAAAACAAATTAGCTCAATTTAAAGTGGCATCCAGTAGGGAAGCAACAACTCACCTCATATAATGTTTTTCAAATAATTATTTTTCTATTGCCAGTTTTGCTTCATGAGTATTTTCCTAAAGGCAGGATGAATTGTTAGATATTTTTTTTAAAAAAAAGTTAAATGCAAGAAGCAAAAAAAGCATTCTATTCAGTGTATCTGCTGAGTTACAAGTACCAGAGTGCTATGTGATTGTTGATTTTGTGTGACTGTCTCTTAGATAAATATGTGTATAAATAATATACAAATATACATTAAAAGGAAGGCAACAGCAGATATAATGCATTTAAAAATGCTGTATCACAACACCACTTTTACCCTTCCAAAACCTCCAAAGCAGTCTCTGCACACACACTTCATGCACTTTTTGCCAGATTTAGCACTACAATGGTAGAACTGCTTCTACATTTGGGAAAGATTCATGCGAGTTTGTTTTTTTGTTGAACAGTAGACAAAGGTAGCCGTTTATGTCTGACATGGGAATTTGTATAAATACCATGGGATCTAATTTCCTTATGTATTTTAGAGCTGTTTGAACTTGGCAGCAGAATCCACAAGCTTCCTGGAAGGTCCACAAAGGTTCATCGCCTCGGTTGGACACGCAGTGGCAGGAGTTCACATGAATCCCTGGAATGTCTGCATCTGCGCTAGCTGCAGCTTTCCATAATATCCCCCAAATGTACACTCTGGGGGAAAACAATGAAAAATCACCTCTGCAGCTGAGCATTTCAGGATGTCCTCTGAAACGGAAGAAATAGTACTTTTACTGGTGCTCGAAATACTGCTGTTATTTTATTGATGGGTGATGTGCCAATTTGGAGAAGAGAGGGGTATGTTCACTATGCATGGAGGGTGCTTTTAGATGGAATAACCTCTGGAATAACCCCAGCTTCAGCTGTGCCCAAAGGTGCTGCTTTTTCGACTTGGTCATGTCACTGTGGATACCAACTTAAATTGCTGAGATGCTTCTCAGTTGGCTAAAAAATAACATGGACTAAAGCTACTTCTTGTTTTTCAAATTTTAAAGTACATTTAAGAATATAAAAGGAGTCTTGGTCAACCTCTTGGATACTGTGGCAGAAATATAGATGTACACAGTGTTATAAACCATCCTCTAAGCTACACTCTCTTTTAATATTGGGAAGACTCAAATGCACCGGGAATGTGAATTAGGAAAGCAGTTCTTTTCTAAAGAATGGCAAAATGTCCAGAGATCATAAGTTAAATGTAGAAGCTGCTGCCAGTCCTTCAGCTGTGCTGTGAATCTCAAATTTTGGAGAGTGTACATCTACAGAGGCAGGGAAGCAGGGACATTTCTGTGGCTCTCCAGAGCAGTTTAACTCATGAAGCATCAGCTTAGGGTGATGTGTGTGTGTCACCAGCTCTGTCACCTGCAGAGCTGCTCTGTGCCCCCGGGGCCAGTGGGGAAGTGCTAAATGCACACTGTCCTGCGTGAAGGCACCTTTCAGACAGCAGCAGATTCTGAACTCGACACAGTTTATGGGTGTAGCGCAGCTGGCTGTTTTTAAATCGCCTCTTGTATTAAAAAATAATTTGTTTGTTAACTGCCGAGTCCGATTCTTGCTTGCAGTGCAGCGTGTTCTGTCCAGCCCAGCAGTGTAACAGGCACGGATTTGCCACTGGTGCTCCAGCTGAAGGCACTGCACAGACCTGGGGTGCAGAAAATTCACAGAGCACAAGGGGCCAGCACACAAAATAACACTGAGTGATTGCCCCTCTCCTGAGGAAGGGCAGGTCATGGGAGAGAGCTGCCATACCCTAACCCATTGTGCTGGTGCACACCCAGAGCAAAGTTTTTCTTCCAACTGACACAGCCCTGAATCAATGCATGCGAGCAGGAAAGCAAGTTGCTTTCATATAATATTCCTTTTCATAAGTTCATTTTTCATGAGCTTCAGGGGAAAGAAAAAAAACCTTCAGTTTTCTCTCAGAGAAGAGGCTGTAACAGCTGTGGCTGGTGTAAAGGTTGCCTCGAATTCTTTCTGTGCTCCCTCTCCTGTCCTGGCTTCCAGAGAGGAGAGAGTAAGAAAAAATCAGTAGCACACTGAGTTTAGTATTTTTTTTATCATGTGATGATAATCCTAGGACTACACTTAGAGAGAAACTTCCAGTGGGAAATTAAGCTAAACTGAAAAGCATAACAAAACCCAAATGATCTAGACTACAAGAATTCCTCCAGTATTTTCTACTTTAATGCTTATTAATAGAGACAATACCAAACCCTTTTTGTTATAGCATGGATTTTTGCCTAGCAAACTCCATGTCATATCTTCTAATTTAATTATTGAACTCACAATGTGGATAAATGCACAGACATGAATAATAGCATTCTCTTACAATTTCATTATAGAGTAATAGATGTGGTTTTTAAAAACTGATTTTTTTTTCTTCTGTTACAGAATGTTTGTAATATAAATGAACTCTCACATCCTGTCTTCTTTTTCTCTTTACCCTCTTTTCATTTCTTTTTAGATTTGATTAATAGAAAAATGCGAGTGCTGGGTGCTACTGATTTGGGTCATCTGCATGCAATTCAAAAGAAAAAGGTGATTTTTTTTTTTTTAATTGCCTGTCAAGTAATTGGGAGAGGTGTAGGAATAAGTGGATTTATGCATAAACCAGAAAACTTCAGGTGAAAGAATGGACCTTTTTATCATCGTGGAAAGAATCCATCTTCAATAATTAACAGTCAGACTATCCCCACACTGTTTCCTCATGACATCTGAGAACTGCTGCACTTCTTGAACCAATAGCTGCTATACAGCAACCAGCATCAATCCTGAATGAAAAAATTGTCCCAACTGCTGGTGAATGGCACTCAGTGGGTTTCCCATTGAACTGTGCTGCGAAACAATGATGCACATTGGTAAATCACTGTGTGTGCCTTTCAGTTCTTATGCATATCCCATACTGGACAGCTTCCATTCACTCTGGCACCCACTGCAAACAAATGTAAGTATGCATCAGAGATGAAAGTGAAAATGCATATGTTAAATCCCAAATGGAAGCAGAAGAGTGTAATATATACATAGTTGCTTAGCAACAAACATGTTTTGGCCACAGGAATGGTGACATCAGTCGGAGGAGCGAGAGGGAAGCTGCTCTGCCCTCCTTGTCTCTCTCCCTAGAAGCTTCAGAAAGGTCTTTTCTTATTTCTTTCAGAGCAGAAGAGCGAGGGCTATTGTAGCCATTTGTGGATGCTGTTAATGCTCCAGCCCCAGGACAATCAGGCTGGAGCAGGGCACTGCTTCCCCTGGATGTCTGCAGCAGTGGTGCAGGCCCTCCTGAGCAGGCAGGTGCTTCCACCCTCCCTGCATGTCTCATGCACAGCCCCTCTCCACCAAAACACTCCACGAGGAGACATGAGATCTGAAAATACAAACTGCTGCAAATAAAATACATTTTTGATGTTACTTATTCTGCCTTTGACCCTATCATGTCTTCCATGCTCCCATCATGGGTCTCTATTGTGACCCTTTCAAGCTTCTAGAGGCTTTTATTTTACTGATATTTCACATTCTTTGGGCTCTGAGTTTTTTTCAGGAAAGCAAGAAATGTTGATTTCAGTAAATCACACACTGTCTATGGCTAGCGGACAGGTATTAATTCCTCTAATTTCAGATGGTTTGAATATCTTTTGTCTCTTTCCCCCCTTCCTGCACTGTCCTGCTCTCTGCAATGGGGGGCAAAGGAGGCAGCTGGTGAATCCTGGTTCCAGCAATGTGGAACCCTCCATGCAAGTGGCTCCTACAGACACACACACACACTGTGCCTCATGTTTTCAGCAGCCTGGGTGCTCCCCTGGCCCACCTTGCATGTATAGAGAAATTGCATCTCAGGGATCAGGTCCATCTGCCACTTTGGGTTGCTGCAGACACATCCCTGCATACACTATTATTGAGTGCTTTCTCTTAATTTAAGGTAATTCATATGTTTGTTGGATCCCCAGTGGGGGAAACAACATATCAGGCATGCACTTGTCATTGCAAAGAAGGCTTTCTTGATCTCGTGAGAGATGCGTAGGAATGAAAGATATACTGAAGAACTCAAGTGAAATTAAAATAATAGAGGAAAGCAGGCTTAAAGGACAATTGTGTTAAAACAACATATTTATTTCCATTTATGGAACTTCTATGTAAATAGTTTTGTTTGCTTTAATTTTCTGTAAATTCATAAAGCCCCTTTTCCACACAACAGCACATATCAAACTGACAAGGTATAACCAATAATATATTATTGCTAGCAGATAAGTTTTGGGATAATTGTTCATCATTCTGAAAATATGGCAGAATTTGAGACAAGGTGTGGTGTTGCCTCTGACCAGAAAGGCAAACGAGGTCATTCTGGCAGGGTGGATCAAAACAGAGGGGAAAGATAAAAGACTGGAAAACAGGAAAAAGATTAATTCTGTCATTGATTCTTTCTGGAGAGCTAGAATATTTTCTTCTCTTGAAATGCCAAGAAAAAGCACCAGGAAGTATATAGTTGATGTCCTCAGCAAACAGTTGAGGTGAATTCTTGTCTTCCTTTTCAGCCTGTGAGTGTAAGCAGTTCTCTCCAGTATGGCTTTCAGCCTCAGGGGCAGTCCTGAGTGATCCTAGAGCAATTAAGTTAACATATGGATCAGAAGTTCATGGCTGGCTCCTCAGTTTCACCAAAGGTGAAACTGGGCTCCCATATCTAAATTTTGTGAAGTTGGCAGCTTCAGCAATGAACTAAAATTGGTTGCCTGAAGTTCCCCCCAAGAAATTATCCTACCATGCTATGGTGCTTTTCCCCCGTATGTAAACTCTTCTTTTTTAATTTGTGAAATAAATGACTATATAGCTGAAAGATAATTAAACTAGAAAACTAAATAGATGTTTTAGAGGCCTGTTAGATTGCTGGTACTTTAAATGTGAATAATAAAAAAATTTAATGGTAATTGTTGTCATTGAGTAACACAAGATTTTACAATTCACATTAAATACCGTACTCTAATTTATTTTCCAATGTGTACATTTTAGTTTATATCTCTGTGACCCTACTCTTTAAATGTAGGCTCAATCAGTTGTCAAGAGTTGGCTTTCTTAGAACTATAATTTATAATTTTCCTAATGGAAAAATGGGACGTTTTCCTATTCCTATTTTCTTATAGTTAACCACATAGAGCAGGTAGTTTTCTTTTCAGAAAGATACATCTCCTTGTTAAGGAAAGATTATGACTCTATCCATGCTTTTAGTAGTTGTGTTGTGAAGCTCCAATCAAATGTCTGCAAAACAGATTGGAAGTTCTTAACAAGTTCATATCTCTAAGAGCAAAGTTTGAGTTTGAAGAGTAATAGTGAGAGAAAAGATGGGATGGAACCATGCAAGTTCAGAGTATGAGTCAGTTTTCACGAGTTAATGACATTTCATGTCACTTGGAGTCATGGGGACGTCCCTAGCAGCTCTACTGGTCCAGTGACATGATTGGGGAACTTGGCTTTAAACAAGACTTCTGAGACTGCTTCACTATGCACACAGGCTTCATCAAGAATTATTAAATATTTTATAGAAAAAATTGCAAATACCTCAAACTCTGTTTAACCTCTCCCTCTCTTGACAACCCTTAACAAATTCATAAAAAAACCCAAGAAAACACAGTTTTGATGAAACCTTCCAAAAGATGTGTATTTTCCCGGTTGGAAAAATATATTTGGAGATCAGTTATCAACGAGGCACTGTTCAAATGGAAATCTGTAGCAAGCAGGATCCTGTGCTGTGGTCTGTGCTCACTGATTGTTGTCAATAGTGCCCTGGGTGCAAGAACCAATTGTAATCACTACAACCACAAGGAACAGAAAAACTGCAGGTATGTTGGATAGTGAAACTGGAAATCAGATTGGAGAAGTGATTAGAAAAAATGTTATTCATTGTGGAGAGAAAATAAAAGGTACTTACTGTATATACAGAGGAAAAGTTGGCTGCAGAATGGAGGGTAAAGTAGGTGATTCTAAAGAAAACAATAGAGAAGTTGTGAGGGGTTCAGCCTGCATTTAAGTCTTCAATGATAGAATGTTGTGGAAAAAAAAAAGTACTACTGAGAATTTTTTTAAAATGAAGGTAACCTGGAAGGTTAAATTAATTAAAAAAAAAAGTTACATTCCTTCATAAAAAGGTTACATTCCTTCATACACCTGTAACAGGTGTATAGATCCTTCTGCCTTCCTCAGCACAGGCAAGCTTTGGGCATTGCTTTCCTAAAAGGACGTGAAGGAAAAGAGAGAATCCTGAGCCAAGTGGTCAGGACCAGAGAAATTGGAAAGATGGGGGCTTAAAAATATTCAAATACATAAAAAAGGTGCTGAAGAGAGGAAAGAAATGAATTAGCATTTTTTCCCTCAAATTGATAAGAAAATACAAACTCAGATTACTCGAGGAAAAATTTAGGTTAGGCATTATAAAAGTCATAATTAAAGAACAGGTCAAATGGCATTGGGAAAATGTCTGCATTTCCACTATTGAAGGACTTTGTAAAGTGGTTAAATAAACAGCTGTAAAAATAACACAGGTACAGCTGATTTTTGACCTCTTAAAATCTGTTTCCACTCCACTTGCTATTATTTTTTCCAAGTGGATTCTGCTTCTTGGATGTTAGTTGGTAAAGCCAGCAATCAAAATAATAATGTAGAAGCAGAGGCCTGTAAACACAGAGGATCTGGTATGGTTTCCAGTCATGTCATTCAGTCTCTGGTGGGAAGTGCCAAGATATGTGCTTTGGAAGGCTCCTAGGGCACATAGCTGCGTGTCAGCCCATTTCCATTAGCGTGTTGAAATGGCGGATTACACATCTCTATAAAAATTAAATTGGTCTCGTCCCTGAAATTATAAAAAGCCCGAGGATCCAATGGAAGAATGAAATCTTGAGCACCTCGATTTCAGGGGCCACTGGAAGGAGTGGTGCCACTGTTCCTGTGGCACCCCACTGCTGCTGCTTTTCCTCTCTGATGTCCCCTCTCCCACAGTGTGGGTCACAGGGACAGGGCAGCAGGCATGGAGAGCAGTCCCTAACAGATGGCATTCTGCTGGGGGTGGCTTGGCTGCTGAGATGTCAGGGAGCCCTGGGAGCCTCAGCTCTGGAGCTTTTTGAAGACAGGCTTGCTCTCTCAAGTGCCTGTATTCAGACTATTTAAATGTGCAGTTTAGATGATTTTGAGTGTTTAATTGTACAACTGTCCTCTCTGGAGTACTGAGCTTGTGGCTCACTGTAAGTCACCATGCATTCACCATCATCCAGGGCCCCAGCTGGGAGCTCAGGTGAGCTGCTGGTTTCCCTTGTGTGCTCAGTCACTTCCCTCTTTTGAGTCTTCTCCTTCCACCCCACCTGTGTCTCACACCACCAGCCAACACATTTGCCTCCCCCAAGCTCTCAGGGGATCTATCATGAGATCTATATGAGACTGAAAAATTTCTCAGATTTTCTTTTCTTCATGCCATTTAAGGGGGCTGTCAGTGTCCCTGGAACTTTTGGTCACTACTGGTCCCTTCTACCTGTGCTGTAGGGTAGCAGCCCTGGGCAGAGACTCAGCCTTTTGTTCATCCATTCCTGAGGCAGCCAAGTCTTTCCTGGTGGCCTCTCTGTCAATGCTGAGTGTGCAGTGGGGGGTGAGTGGGTCATGGCCAGGCTCTGAGAGCCACAGAACTCCCCAGTGCTGTCCAGAGGGAGAATGACCCCTGACAGACCCTTCCACCCTGTGTTGGGGGGTGACTAATCCTGTGGGGAGAGCAAGGGCAGGGAAAAGATTGGGCAGAGGTCACACAGCTTCCCTGGGGAGGGAGCTTAGCCTTCCATGTGTGGATCCATGCTCTGCACATGAATACAGTGACATTTCTATCTCTCTAATGTCTCCTCCTAAATCTGCTCCAGGATGTCTTGTTGTCAGATGTGGGTGGATCTGGCATTGCACTTCTTGTGCACCAAGGCACAGAGTTCTTGGGAAATGGTCTCAGGAGCTGTTATTTCCATAACTCTCATTCTCCAGGGACTGGGGGAAGTGGGGACAGGAAGAATTGTGAGAGTAGCTATTATAAAAAGAAAAAAAAAAAAAAAAAAAAACCCAAAAATTTTCTCTGGTGCTGCATGGTTGAGCTCTAAAAGTACTGTCTTCTCATCTCTATAAAAGTCACTGAATTTGTTGGCTCAGCTTTTAACTCTTTTCATGGTGAGAAGGGCACTGCAAGGTGGGGGGACAACTCCAACAAGGCACTGCAAGGTGGGGGCACAATTCCAACACCTTCCCTCAGCAGTCCCAGGCCTGGCTCACCGTCCCTCCCCGTCAGCCCCCGTGCCCCATCAGCAAGCACGGGCACTGCCGAGGGGCTCTGCACAGCGCCAGGGGGGCCGCAGGGCCAGGGAGGGCTCCCACACCTCAGAGCTCCCAACGCAGCTCTGGGTGACAGGAGGGAAGCAGAAAAGCTGAACATGCATGTTGGATTCTCTCTGCTCACCCCTCTGCTGGGTTTTGATTGACGGAGAGAAACAAAAAGCAAACATATTTTCAGAGGTGCAAAGTAAGTAGTGGCAGCAGACCTAAGGTTCAGGGGTTTTTCTGGACTGCAGTTTTCAAGAGAGGAACAATGGTGGGATGGCAACATAATGAATTGCCCCCCTGCTTGATATTTTTCTTTGCATTTATTTGCTTCTTTTTCACCAGGGAGAAACATTTGGTGTGGGTGCTTCTGAAAGGAAAGACTTGGAGGCCTGTCTTCTGGCCTCCAACAAAATAATTTGTATTTTAAAACTTTCTGGATAAATGAAACTTCTGCATTACTAAAGACGACATCAATGCGCATGAAAAAAATTAATTTAAAATGGAACTGTTTTGAAATGAAAATGTTCTTTTTAGATAAATTCAGAATAAAATGCTTTGAAACTTTTCCGCTTGGTTTGGTTTAGGAAGTGCAGTACAACTGAAATCGACCTATTCCTCCTGGAGTTTTTTATTTTGAAAAAGCAGCTTTTTCTACCTGAAAAGCATTGCCCCCCTCCATTTAGAAGCCTAACAGCGCTGGTGGTTTGTGGTGGGAATTTTCTGAGGTGCATAAATAACTTGGGTAGTTATGAACACTTTACCCAGAACCAGATTTATCATATTTAATGTCTTAAATATTGGTGGAACAACTCATATTAAATCCTATGTACTATAATTTTTTCCTGATCAATTCCATATTTATAGCATTAATCATTTCTCTGCAGTTAATTAAGAGAACTGATGGCTCTCAGGCTTCCTTAAGCTGATTCTTTAAATAAATATATCAAACAAGATCTCCATTACCCAAATCAGACCCCGTCACAATAGCTGTACAGGGGCCAAAAGGACAGGAGCACAGATTCAGAGAGCATCCACAGGGACTTGACAAACAAAAAAGTGATATTTCAAGCTCGTGTCTCAGTGGAATGGGGAAATAATAGCAATATAATCAAGGGAGTGTTTGTGTAGCCCTTATGGTTTAAAAACCTTTTGCCTCAGACGCGCTAATACTGTGAAACAAGGATGCTGATTATATGACCAATTGTTTGGCATGTGTTCCTAAACTGGTTTATAATTACCAAATTAATCTCTCTGAGGTATTAAAAGCCTATTTGCACAATCTTTGTAAAACTAAAAGGGAAGCGAAGCACTTTACCTGTGTTGATACAGAGCCCTGCAAACAGCAACTATTTGTTTTTGTAGCTGTTGTGGCTCTGGGAACAAGTAAATATAAACAGCAGGAAACACAAATACAGAGGCAGTGCAATTGGAGGCTGTCAGGAAGCAGTATGGTGGCTTCAGGAGCTGAATTCGGCTTGAAATAAGCTTTGTCTCAGTATGCGTAAGAGGCTTTGGCACTGTATCAGACCTCTGGGGAAGCCACTCAGCAGGGTGGGGATTACTATAGTTTGTGCTTCCCAATTCACAGCAAACTTGCTTCTCTGTCATAGCCGTGCATTAACTCTCTCTGCCCCACCTCGGAGCGCTTTTTGCGGGGGTTGGTTTGTCTGGAGCCGGCATCTGCTCGGGGAAGGAGCGGCACTCGGGGCTGGCGGCTCGCAGCGCACACACAGGGAGGGAGGCAGGGAGGGAAGGAGGGAGGGAGGGAAGGAGGGAGGGAGGGAAGGAGGGAGGGAGGGAGGGAAGGAGGGAGGGAGGGAGGGAAGGAGGGAGGGAGGGAGGGAAGGAAAGGAGGCACAAAGATGGCCAATTTTGCCAGGCTGCACGGTTCTCCTCCGCAATGCATGTGCTCTGGCTGCTCTGACAATACCATCTAAAATGCAAATGAATTATGCCTGCGTGGAGGGGCTGTGCAGACCTGCTGCTGGCATAAACTTCCTCCCGATGGGGATTTGTTTCCTTTCTCCGTGCGAACACATGGAGTCCGCTCTCTCTTTTGAGGTCTCACAAGGGTTAATTCTCTCTTAGCTGTGGGAATATTTTTCGTTAGGAGCAACTCGATGGTTATTCCTAACACATGACTATCAAAGAGTCAGATTAGCCGAGGGGGAGGGGAAAGACTCCTGAGTTTGCACTTCCTGTCTCTTAATAAAGCTGAGATTCCAGAAGTATTTAATATCATTGTGGTTTACATAGGAAATTGTCTGAACACTCTTAGTAAGTAACTGAATATATGGCTGCTATATTGAGTACCGTTTGTCCAGGGTCCTTTTTCTGTCAGTTATGTCAGATATCGAGAAAATGTTGTAAAATATCTCGTTACAGTGCACAGCTAAGTGAGGGACTATAAAATACAGTTTTAAAAATTTAAATATTTAAAATGTATTGAGAAATGTGAGGTGCACCAGTACTAAAGAAACAACAGCAATTGTTTTATATGCACTGCTAAGGCAATAAAATGTGGATTCCTTATGTAGGTCCAAATGTAGCAGCTGGATTTGGCTTTATGAACCATGAAAAATAGTTCCCATCTGGAAGTTGATGTTGAATAAAGATGCAACAGTAAGGCTGCATCTTACATGTAGCATTTATATGTTTCCAACTCAATACAGCACTAGTATTGGAGTGGAAAGAGTGAGGGAGAGAGAGATGGGAATATACAAATCAGAAGCCTCTGGCCAACATTTTAATGTGCATTCTCTAGTTTAGGAGCCTGAGGTTTTGGCTGCCGGGTTGTTTTTTTTTTTTTTATCTTTTCCCCCCAGAATAACCGTACCAATAGTCAACAGTGTACAAGTAAAAAAGGCTTCTGAACGTCTCACACCACATTCACTGCTCCAAAGATCACTGTCTCCATTTCTCTGTCAAATAAATAAGAAAGTGATAATGTTACTATTCTCTGATATTCATCCCCCCAAGCGTCCCTGCAGCCTTCCCACCTATCAAATTGGCATTTAAAAGTATATTCATGGGGCCTGGAAATCAGGAATTCTGTTTCAACGTGACTGGCCCTTGCTCTTTACCTGCACCCTGCCATGAGCAATGTTTGCAACATGCAAATCCCCCATTTTCATATCCCAAACCCCCAGTCATAAGATGCCCAGGAGATCCTGCTTCCTCTCACACAGAAATATAAAGGTTGAGTTTAGAGACCTTTTTACAAAATCTGGCCCCAAACAAAACTCTATTAATTCTTAAAAGATTTTGTCAGATTCGTGATGCCCCAAAGTTCTCAAAAATTCAAATTACACACAAGCATCGTCCATGATAAAACCTTACACTGCAAATTAGGTTGTAAATTCTTATTAATAACATAAGGCAACAAAAAGTCAATAAAGGAATGAAGTTGGAACATTTTATTGGCTCTTTTTTCCTTCCTCGAGCAAGAATTATTTCTAATGCAAGATGAAGTGTTAGGAGACGTGATGATCCCCTTTTTGCCTAGAAGATGTTGTGAGGTTTCTTTAACTGCAAGACTTTCATGGTGGCCCCAGTGCTGCAGTGCATCTGGCTGAAAAGATTTCCTGTATTTTTCTAAAAGGGTGCTGTTATTGTTCCTGCTGCTCTGGTTGTTTCCATGAGCCTTTAAAATGAAACCAGGTCCCACACCAGTTTGTGAGGCAGACATTTTAAATGTTGGGAAAACTTTAAAATCAAAGTTGGATTTTGCAGGTATTCATTGTCATCAGACCATGGGAATCTTGAAATACCTTTAATCCACATTTACCTTTCATTTGAAATAACAACACCCCCCCAGTGCTTGCAAACTGTATTCCTTTAACATAGGAAATAAGAACCACATATGTTTAATATACTGACATGTGCAACACTCACTTGGTACATGTGGCCCACTGATGTGATCATAGGCTTTCTTCAAGTTAGCTCTTCAAATCAGAAGGTAGTGTCACCCTTTCACCTCTGGATATCCTGAGATCCCACACCTACACACTCCTGCCTATTCTGAGCCCCTGCTCAGTGCAGCACTAGGGCACTGGCACTGGAGAGGAGAGAGAGAAAGAAGCTGGGGGTGATGGAAATATATCAGAAGCCCCATAGCAACACTTTTATGTGTATTCTCTAATTTTGGAGTTTTTACTTTAGTTTTTTCTTTTTGTAGGATAACCCTGCTACCAGCAAGTAAGAGGCCTTTGAATGTCTTCCACTACATACCTTCCTCCAAAGCCCATTGCCTTCCTCTCCTTGTCAGTTAAATAAAAAGTCGTGCCCCTATTTTGTGATATTAAACCCCTCAAGCACTCCTACAGCCTCTCCTCTGTAGCCTCTCTCCTCTCTCTGGAGGTTTGTCCCAGGAAGGTGTGGGGCTGTGCAGGCACAAGGGAGGCCACAACCCCTTTGACAAGTTTTGCCACAGCCTGAGTGTCTGCCATAGCCTTTTTTGAAGAAGTTTCTGAAGCTGAACTGAATGATGTGTTTGTGTGTTAGTGTTTGACTCTAGCAGTCTATTTTCCCCATGCAAGGATCTTGGAGTTTCTGGCAGATATTCCTCAGGCTGGAATCCAGACAACTTGTCTGAGCACAGAGAAAATACTTGCCTTCAGTCCTCAAAATATTAGGAAAAGACACCGTATTTGCTGCTCCTTGGATAAAAGCATCCCTAATGGTGAGTGTGGTCTGCAAATGGCTTGATGGACCTGCTTCAGAGGAGATTCACACCTGTGGGTTTGATGTGTCCACAGCAGCCCAGCCCCTGCAGGGAAGGGGTCCTGGGCTGTGTCTGTCCCCCATGAGGGTGGCACTGGGCTGGGGCAGAGGGCAGCAGGGGCAAAGGGAGAGTGAAGGCAGATTTGGGATGCAGAGTGGGAACAGGGAGGTCAGAGGAGCCAGTGAGGCTTGAGGAGGGAGGAGAGACCTCACAGCCTTCCTGACTCCATTCCCTCCATCGTGGGCCTGTCCCAGCTCTGCGCTGCAGCCCCTGCATGTGCTCTGTGCACCTTGGGCAGGGAGGATGAGGGCAGCCAGGCTGTGGCATTCAGGGGACATTTCTGCTCTGTCTGCCCCTCAGTGGGCTGCAGGTCTCCCCCTTCCCTTGGCCTGGCAGGAGCAGGAAGAGCACAGGGCTGCATCCACAGGAACAGGCTTATCAGGGTCAAGGATCCAGTTCCACTCTCCTCTGCCCAAAGCAGAGCAGATTGTAACCATTACCTACTTTGTCTCTGCCTTGAGCATGCTCTGGATTCAGTACAAAGACCATAAGCATTCATTAAATTCCCTGTCCAGCCTCCATGAAAAGATTCCCAGCACCTGGAGTAAGCCTATAATGTTGGCTATGGCATACAGAGAGGTTGCTGTCTCTCCTCTGAATATATACATTTATTGTTCAAGTTAGTTTTTGTAATTAAAATGGCATTAAAGAAATTAAATATCTAGGCTTTCAAGTCACAGACCCATTTTTATCCTTAAACTTGCAGGGAAAAAAAAATTGAATGGAGGAGATTTCTATTGTCATTTGCAGAATCTCCAGCCTTTTCATTGTTTAATTCACGTGCATGCAAATGTAGGGATTATGCAAGCCTTGGCAGGGCGTGCTCTGGAGGTTGCATCCACTGCTGAACAATTTAAAGAGCTAGGTTTCATGGAGTTTGGCAATCCCTTCCAGAAGTGCTGAATCTAGGCCAGGATTTGGGCTAGACTTGCATGGAGCTATTAGAAAGCATAGGTTGTGTGCAGTTAGCCTGGGAGCTGCAGAGCAGAGCTACAGTCCCGCTTCTGTCCAGTGGCCTTAATAAAGATTCCCATTTATATTCATTACTGCAACCAAGTCCTGCCTCTAATCTATCGCAGGGGACGCTACAGATATATTATTTCTTTGTAGTCTCAAAATGCTCAGATGGTTTTTAACCTTATTAAATCTGAACCCCTTAAAGGTGCTTCTGAAGCAAAAGTTTTAGCAATAAGCCTTCCAAAAAGTGCAAGATTTACAAAGCAGATTTATGGCTGTGTGGTGAGTTAAGTAACATTTCTTTCAGCATATCATTTGCCAAAATTAGAGGAAATTCCTTACTTCAGCTGAACAGAAAGCATTAGGAATGTGTATTGTGCTGGTAGATCAGGCTGTTAGTGCTCTAAGAAGCAGGACAACAACATGTTAATCTACCTAGATGATGTTCTGATGGTTGTTGCATTTCAGGAAATAATAAAACTTTGGATTACAGAATGCTTCAAAGTCCTCAGGATTTCACATTTACTGTATGGGAATAAAATTGGTCATAACATCTCAGAGTCGCTACCTCTGTTTTTTAATAGAACCAAGAAAACAATTATTTCAGAAGGTTAAACCACAATCACATATACTGTGGCTCCATGCAATTATGTGATTGTTTCTAAGTGTGCAGGTGCTATCTTGGTGTTTACAAGCAAAGGATCAGGCAGAGCTTTCAGAGCCTCTGTGGTACATGGTGCAGCATCATGGCAGCTTACTTCACACCAAAAAAAGGCACACAGGTGCAGAAGTTGTAGGTATTGATGAGTCTGAAACTAAAAAACAGATCCTCCTAGTCAGTTTAGGATTGTTTTTCTGGTCAGAAATTATGTAAATAATGGTTAGCTGAATGAGAACACTCAGTGTTACTAAAATAATATGCTATCAGGTTTTTGCTATATTGTGTAATAACTAAGCAGAGTTTTTGGCTACAGAAAGAGGAAACAGTGCATAGACTGCACTTTGACTTCAGCATTTAGTAAACAGTATGATAATGCAGATGTTTGTTCATTTTTCATCTACATTTTGGGGCCACATGTTTTCAGTCAAGTTTTGGAGACATTTTCTGAGTTAACTGTTTTCTTCTAACTGTATTATTTAGATTATGATTTTAGACAGAGCCAGCTGGAAACTGAGGGGGACCTGCCTAAGACCATCTCTACCCTCACAGTAGTTAATTTTATTGTGTGAGTAAAAGCAAAATTCTATGAGAGTATAGGATTAAAAGCCAATCAATGGAGAAAAAAAAATGGCCTTAGAAACACCAGTGTCAGCATCTCAGGGGCAGAAATTCCCCTTTTTGTATTCTAGGCAAAAAGAGTTCTAGAGTGGAGCCTTCTCCCAGCACCTGGCCTGGGATAGGATGTGTATTCTGGGAATTTGGCTAAATAAACAAGCTGAAAAATGAGCAAATCTACACTGTAAAAGCCTGTAGCTAGATGCAACAGGAAAGCAAATTTTTCTGTCTCTAGGCAGATTGGTACAAAATGCAGTTGAGGGATATCTTTTCCCTAGACAGAGAACGCAAAATTTGGATGAGGGTTTACTCCATCTGCCTGTTTTGGACAATGGTGTTCAAGGTGACCAGGAAACACTTCAAAAAACCATACAAGTGTTCCTCTGGAGGAATTTCTGTAAGTTTTAAGTGCATTAAGTTCCTATATGGGTGGATACTAATTTTTTATCAAGGAATGTGTCTCCTAACAATGTGGTGCTACTGACAACAGGTCTCATCAGTATCTTCCACAAAACAGTCACTGACAATTCCAGGGAGAAGGAATTTCCTTGAGTAACAGTGATTTATAGTATGAATCCATTCAAAGTACATTATTTCTGTAGCTTTTATATTAAGTGGAAATGTGTTAAATGCAGTATGAACCAATTGATCAAGTGAATTTATAATATGCATTTATATAAATGTGAAGTGTTCCCAAAAATTAATTAACAGAAAGTTTGAGGTTAGGTCTGTATTTATTTGAGGTTCTTTTATGTATCTTTAAAGCACTAGGAGTTAAAATTTCCCCTTCTGAAATTGGATTCTGGGCTATAAGACTAACTTGGAAGTAGATCTATCTGGAGTGAAATCTGTATCACTTGAGGAGACTCTTGTTCTAAATATGTGTTGCTTTTAAAGCAATAGATATCACCCTTAGTTTGGTTTATTGATAATTTCTCAAATACTTTGAAGAAAGAAGTCTCTGGGTGCATTTGCAAACTTGGCACTTGGCAGAAGAGGAATTGTGAAGACACAAAATATTGTAGTGTCATGTTCTTGGTCTCTTTCAGGTGATATCCAAAATGCCCGAGGTCTAAAACTGCAGACTGCCAGAGCGATTAATCAGTGGAAGCCAGGGACGAGGATTCCTGTGTGACTTGCAGAAAATCCATGGATGTATCCAGCTGCCTTCAAGCAGCAGTAACCCCTGGGGGGAAAGGCAGGGTGCATGTCTCCACTGGTCATCCCTAGAGACAGCTTTAAGGTGGTCCCAGCTCCCCTCTGTTGGGGTCTGTGCTTCCCAGAGAAGGCTGGTTGCACCTCAGGCAGGCAAACGCCCAAAGGCACAGGCTTGGCTGTGGGGATTCCCTGCTGTGGGAGCCCTTCAGACACCAATATCTGTCTTCTTTCCTATGTGGAAACTTAGGAAAGGGTTGAAATATATCTGAGGGAATTCTGCCAGCTATTCATGTATCTACATTTTCTACTCACTCAAGGGGAGCAGTGGTAACCAATGTACTAAAAGTCTTCAAATGCTGACAAATACAATTTAGCTTTGAAGGCTGCCAGCAATTCTATGGTAGTAAATCCCATTTGCAATCAAAGGGTGAGTCATTAGCCTTGACATTTGAGAAATGGAGATTACTATGAATTTATGAAAAAGGTTCCCTAAAATGTTTCCTTAGCAACTGCTGCTGAGGAGCCTGGGGCATCTCTCAGGTCCCCAGGCTCAGGAAAGCCAGCAGCAGTGGAGCAGATGGTTTCCTATCCACTTGCTGTATGTAGTGCTAAGGGATCACTATCCCTATCCACTCAAGTCTTGTCTAAGTGAGGAAAAAATGGTGTTTTCTTGTGTTCAGTTATCTTTACTGAGCTGACTTAATGCTGCTGGAGCTGTTGCAATGGGCACAGCTTATTATGCAACTCAGGGGCCTGAACAGCATCCTACACCGGCCTATGAGCAACTTGGTCAGTTCCAAACATAAGCCCAAGTGATATGACAGCTTGTTGCCACCATAAAAAGCACACAATTTTATTTTAAAGGGGTTTTGTTAAAAAAAAATAATTAGAGAAAGCTAATAGTTTTCCATTTCTCCCCTGTTTCTGAAATGCTCTTAAGTCCTCTAATCCATCTTTTACTTATAACCATGAGTTTTTCTTCTAGGTCAAGAAGACAGAGTAATGAAGACCTTCCATCTGTAGAGAAACAACAGAATATTTGTTGACCTGCTGTAAAATGACAACCATTGACAATATTAAGTATTTTGTAACTTAGCCAGTAAATTTAATCTCAACACATTTACTTTGGTTAAGCCAGAGAAAAGTACTTTTCTCTTAGTTAAGCAGGATCCTTAGCTGGCTCAGAAAAGGTGAGAGACCTCAAGGTGAGCAGTGGGAAGGTGGGAATGGGGGAGAAGGGGACATGGTGTGCAGACAGACCTGTGTGCTCCTCGGAAAGGCAAAGGGCATGGAGGTAGAAGGCATTGGGGTTGTGCAGAAGGAGGAATTTTTTGGGTGTACTACAGCAACATCTGTGCCTCGCCTCAGTCAGGTAGGCTGTGAAACCAGAGATAAGTCCCAAGAAAAGCTGGATGATTGCAAAGCCATGGAGGAATGTCCTTATGGCTTCTGCATGGACCAGTGCAGAAAGTTTCTTTTGGACCTAGAGAACAGGTTTTAGCGAAGAAATATGCAGCAACTCACCAGCACATACTGTATTTTTTTTTCTGTTGTACTAAATTAATTCCTTTAGTAAATTAAATTCTAATTTTCTGTTTTCAGTAGTCAACATTCTATTTGCATGACTTCCTATGGTGGTAATATCTCATGAATTTCACGTGTATGTGATTTTTTTTTCTTCAGGATTTTTCAGCTCCAATAAAAAACCTAACAGCTTATAAGGAAAAGATACTACTGCTGGTGTAACCCACAATCCAAATATGAGCATAGTTCTTAGCAATTCTGCTGCAGAATATTTTCAGGGGAGTGGCTGCACTTCATGACATTCTTACAAAAATATGAAGAATATTAAATTTTTCCAATGGAAATCAATCCTTTCTTTTCTCCTCTGTGAAACAAGACACTCCCCGTGTTTCTATTGCTCCTGTGCTGTACATCCACTGAGAATGGCCTGTCATTCTGCAGACTCTCATGTATTTTACAGAGTCAACATTGCTATTCATCTCATGCGACTGCAGCCAATCTCGGCTGCCAGGTGAGACACGATGTTGAAGCAGAGAAACCGTCTCAAGGAAATACAAGCTCTCAAAGCGTGAATGGCTCTGCGGATCAGAGAAGGCATTTTGAATTACACCTGGAAATGAAGCGGGGAGCAGCCGAGTCCCCAGAGCACGGGTGCAGGGATGGGGAGAGGAGCGGTGGCAGGGCCAGAGGTGCCGCCCTCGCCCGTGAGGCTCTCGCAGGTCGGCTCTGCGCACATCGGGGATGATTGGGAGCAGCTGCAAGCTGAGCCCAGTGCAGCGCTCCCAATACATTCCAGATGATGAATATGATGCAGGCTTACTGGAAGAAAAATATATTTCTGAAGAGAAAAACAATTACTTCTCAAGGCAAGACAGTGAAGCTGAACCGACGCTACGTGGGCATAAAATAGAACAGAACTTTTGGGCAATGGCTTTAGCTTCTAATAAATCACCCACCTGGAGATACTTTTGCAGAGTGAGCTTGGATGTATCAGACCCCAAATATTTTCAGAGGTATATAAAGTTGAAAAATTAGGCATTTAAACCTTTATTTTTCCCCAAAGGGACGGACACTTTGTTGTGTCATAGCCTCCAATTTTCATGTTAGCAGAAAGGTGCCCTTGCCAGTCCAAACAACACGTGGGCTGTCTCATGGAAGTTATGAAAAAAGGCTTGGAAACACCACTTGATACAGTGGGTTTCACTGGCTAAATCTTCAGAGGGGACTTGAACGAAATTTGCAAAAACATGTCAAAAGTTAAGTGGCGAAAATCAGCTTAAATGCCTAATTTTAATTTTGTTTGTGCTCTTTGTTGTTTCATTGTGGAGGGAGGGAAGAAGCTGTCTTTTTTCTCCCTGTCCTTTCATTTTGTTTGGGAGAAAATGGATGTTGGTGAAAAGAAGAGAGCTCTGGCAGGGACTGGAAAGAGGTTGTTTATTCTGTTTTGTTTTCTTTAGAAAGGGGCAACTCTTCTAAAACTGGTGATGATCCAGTTAAAGGGGGACTCCGGGTGGGGAAGAGAAAAGAAAACTAATAATCAGCCTCTAAATGACAAGTTTTCTCTTGAACAAAAGAGCAACAGGAGGCAGTGCAGGCAGGGGGTCAGTGCCCAGGGGTAACGTGACCAAAACAATGGCTGGAGAATGTGTGCAGCTTTTGCCACTCCAGAAGCTGCTGCCCCAGTGCCCTCACTGAGGGACTGCGAGGATCAAACCTGATCCAGTGCTGGGCAAGTGTGGTGCCCCTTCTGGAGTCCTCCAAAGAGGAGGCAGTGACTGACTGTGGGTAATGCAAGCAGGAATTGAAGAATTCCCAGGGAATCCCCCCAGTTCTGAATGATAGTGTGACTGAACAGCCCCAGCCAGTAAGGCAGGGTCCCTACCAGCAATGGGGCTGAAGGTGGGGTTTAAAGTGACTTCTATTAAAGATGGAAACTGCTTGGCAGCATCTGTGCTTCCCTTGCACTTGGCTAATTGCCTGTTGGGGAAAGCCAATGGTGCTGGATAAACTGAAGCGAGATGATTTCGAACTCTTATGAGCATTCACGCAGAAGTTCATTCTGGTTTAAACTAAATTGGTTTTAATTTCAATTCATGTAACTTCTGTGTGGACGAGGCCTATGGCTTGCCATTTTGCAGCAATGGTGAATTTATAGCATATGTGCTGCAAATGGTCTATCATGCAAATTCTCCTGGTATTTGCTCCAAGTCCAGTTCCAGCTGTCGGTGGAGATGGAGGAGCAGAGTAGACCACTCACACGGCCTCCGATGTAATGCAGATTGGATCCATTGTCAGTCAGATGGACTGGTGGTGTGGGAGCAGTGTGAAGCCAGTTCTTTCACTACATGGTGTGTAAAGCAATGAGGCAGACAAAAGCTGGATTTAAATTAGGGAATATTTCTGCCAAATTTTGTTCTCTGAAGCAGAAAAATAAAACACTTAATGTGTCTAGAAATGTTTATTCTGTGCACAGGGTTTTAGCTGATCATAAAAGAAGAGCTACGTGTGAACATTATCTGGCAACTTCATCATATTCTGAGGAGATGAGAGAGTATGATTCCACCATGGTCTGAAAAAGTACTAGACTGAGAAAGCAGAAACAATTTGGCAGGAAAACAAGATGGCAAGAGAAAAAGAAAAAAATAGGTTCTTTTCGATTAGGTAGGAATTACCAGTTATAATTACAGCAAAATTGTATCTGCCTCAAAGGCTCCATTTTGAAAGTTCTTGATGTCCTCAGTGTCCTGCTCAATGGCCAGAGGCTTCCTACTTTGCCTTCTTGCTGCTTATTCAAAGAAAGGCAAGATCTGAATGGTTGGAAAATATATGTGCTGCTCATGCAGTAACTGCATGTGCATGAAAATAAAAGAATTCCTTGCCTGTGCACCATGGGTGTCTGTGCTGATAAGGAGGCAGTAACCCTCATTGCATGCATATTTGAAGACTTGGCCCTGAATTCTACTGGTGAACTATTTTCCACGACTTTTCCACTGTATCTTCTTAGAGGTTTGTGCTCCAATCATCCAATACCTTGACAGAAATAGAATAGTGTTAAAAATAATCCAAAGAAATAATACAAGACCACTTTTAATTCCAAATGATTGAAAGAACAAGTATCAGCTAATGTGAATGAAAACATAGTTGTGTAATCCAAGTAAGAAGAATGTCAAGAATAACAACTTTGTAACTGGATTTGGAAAAACAAACAATTCTTTCCTTTCTTTGCATAATAAATATGATGTGGGTAGCAAAAAATAACATTTTATGAATGCTGTGACATGTTTTTATTTCTACTGGTTCAAAACAGCATTTACTTCTTAAAATTAAATGGAATCTGATTGAGGTTTGTCCTTTCAGAGCCTTGTCTGGTACAAGGTAATGCATTGACTACCCTATTGATATTGTAATTTTTCTATTATACATAGAAATTCTCATATTGCAAGTTGCTGGGGCCCTTGATATTTCACAAATTTGGGATCATTAAGAATGTTTTCCATGTCAGAGCTATACTAATTGTGACTGTGTTGATGACATCCACCATTCTACTTAAATTGAAAATTGCTGCTTACTAAAGAAGTTGGACCCTGAGCTTAAGTCCTTGGTGACTGATTTGATTAGTCCATTTGAGTGAGAATAGGGCAACACAGGGGCTATGTTAATAGAACTTAAACAATAGGCCATCACTAATCAGAGACCTCAAGGTTGAAGTGAGGTTAATTGTTATGCGGGTGGTATTTGAAAAGAAGTGTTGACTGGTGTAATGCACTATGGGACTGTAGCATTTGAACATGCAGCCCTAAGGCCAGAGGTTTTGTTTAGTTTCCCAATGAAATTTAAAGCTACATTATGTACATCTCTAAACAACAGCCTATATGCTACTGCCTTTTGATACATCACAAGAGCAACAGCTAATTGATAACAGAAATGAGCCCCCAGGCACAAAATTCAGATCCAAATCTGGTACTGGATTTTAATCCCTTTCTAAACTTGGCGAGGTGGGAATTGATTGAGTTTTGATTAAGCCCTTCACGAAATGCACATACAAGATTCAAATGGCTGCCCCGCCCCCAAAAGTTTAGAATATTCTAAATTCAGTTTCAGTTTAGTCCTAGAGTGCACATTTGGTGGAAACATATGAGCTGACAACTACAATGTCAATGCAAAAACATTTTGGCATAATTGGGAAGAGCTGTTATTGGTATTGCTGTGCAGACAGGGATTTTATATCTCAACATGAGTGGCACGAGTTCTAGCTAGATTTCTGAAGGGATGCAGTTTGTATGAAAATATTGGTATTTCATCCTCCAGAAACTGTGAACCTGTAGAGATGAAGTCCCAATCTTTGTGAAAATAATCTTAAAGGGAACAGAGATTCTTAGTGATCCCACTGAAAGGGAGGCTGCAGACTTGGCAGACATTACATGTACTATAGACATTAAATTAGCCTGCAATTTACTGCAATAGAAACAGATCTTGTAAACTGGATTGATACGTGCTTAGGCTCCTTACAACTCCATTTCATGTGGCTCACAGGACTTATTTTTAATTAAATAGAGTTTGGACCTCTGGCTTGAATGCCTCCACTGCACATGTGATGTAAAATGTTCTGTAGGGAATGTATTAGCTGTGCACTGGAAGACTGGCTGGTGGTGCAGCCCTCCTGGTTGTGACTCCAGTACCACTTTGGTGCTGGCATATGGCTTTAGGCTGAGTTTCCTCCAAAGGAATCTGGTTTGCAACCACAGACTTGTGGATGAAGCTGCTCTGGTGTGAATGCTTTCAAGGAAATTAATGAGATGAAAAAGAAAAAGAAAACCAAACTGTGGCTGGTATAGTGAGGGAAGGGAAACAGCTCCAAAATAATCAGCAATAAATATGACTATTGTTTCTTACAAAATGTGGAAAATAATGACAAAGACAAGAAAATAATGACAAAGGTGGTATAGGTGGAAAAAAGAGACTTCTTCCTTCTTTTGCTGTAAATCAGCCAATCATTTTTTTTTTTTCAGAAAGCAATTTTTTTAGGAAAACAAATTTCCCATTTTTGTGCATGTAAAGTGGCACTGGAGGAGGGGCAGGGAGAATGTGCCAGCACACATAAAACTCTAGTATGAGCATGGGAAATTAAGGACATTTTAACACAATCACATAAGGAATTTACAAGGTCCTAAGTCATGAATAAGTGCCTTATTCACAGGAAGCCAATATTTTGATGTATTCCCATGGCAGAAACAAAATGATGGGCAAGAAATGGACAGACACATAATACACACTCCAGTTGTCCTTTGCAGTCAGTGCCTTTCCCTAAAAAGAATCCTTTCTCTATTTTCATTTCTTCTATCTAAATAATCACTCCTCCCAAGCATACCCAACATTAGCAAAGTATTTCCAATGTGATCAGAAGAGTTACTGGGTGCTGTAGACAGAGCAGCTGGGGGCCTTACAAAAACCACTGATTCAAAGTATTTTAGCACAGTATCCCACACACCAAATAACTACTTAAATGAAAGTTTAATTGCAGCCCCGAGGGAAGGATGGAGGAAGGGTCAAACTGTTAGACACATGTGCTTTGTTCTTTGTAACAAAAGCCTTTGAGCATAAGTAAATGAACTCTGAAAAATAAAACGAAATTGTGTTTTGATGTTTTGGATATCGACTATATGGGAGGAGAACACACAAAAGGAAATGAGGAGCAAGTTAAAAAAAAAGCAGTTTGTTATCTACTGCGCCATTTGCATTTGCTTTAAAAATCCCAGTAGTGTTCAAACTACCTGCTTATATTGTACTCTGGGCAAATTCAGGGCTCAGGGTTAATCTGGCAGGGATTTGTTCCCTTGCCTGTGTATTACTGCATCTATTGCAATATTTGAAAAAATCATCTCTTTTGGGTAGTGTCTGAAGCTCCACACTTCCACAAGGACAGAATGTGCTGGGAGCTGTACAGATGCAGAAATAGGGTCCTATTCTCAAAGAGCTGAATGTTCACAAAAGGACCCAGCAGCCGACAGGTGGTTGCAGACTGGTTTTCTCAACAAGCATCCAGCCCAGCCAAGCGTGCCCTACTGAAGATTTGTCCCATTGAAGTCAGACGAGAGTATTTTCAAGTTCAAATGAGCTTGAAAATTGCAAGGGACATTTCTCACTGTGGAGGCACTTTTTTGCTGAAAAAAAAGAGAGCAGAACTGTGCCTCCTGAAGACATGAAATCCTTCTCCCCTGCATAAGGCAGGTGGTATGAAGAATGGGGAGGAAATGCATTTAGCAGAACAGGTGGCTTGTTCTCATTGGGATTAAATCTTTCAGGTCTGCCTTTTGCTTTGGAAACCAGCTTTGCTTTCCATTCACATGGCCTCAGGGTGAGTCTGTCTTCTGTTTCTCTGTGATGCTGTGAATTATCATTCTAAATATCATTAATGTTCAAATTTCTTCCACACCTTTTTGCTCTGCCCACCAGTCACTGAGTTGACTTTCACAGGGACATTCAGGAGAACTTAGACTACCTTGGTTATCTGTTCAAGTTCCACTAATTCAACAACTATGGAGATGCCAATTATATCTCTTTGGAATGTATTCTGAATTCCGCTCCCTCTATTTATGCAATTCCACTCCTTTGGCTTTAAAGATGTATACAAACAAGTGTTACCCATGGCAACTGATGGAATAAATAGACTTTATTTTGGAGCTTGGATCTTTCTCAACTTCATAACATACAACAGCCCCGATGCCAGAGCCTGAATTCAGAAAGCTCCCCGAGCATAAGATATTTTTATGGCTGCCCTCTGTTGGGCTCTCTTATTTTAAGGGCAAAATTTGGGTTCTAAGTTTGTGTTCCAGCAGTTTTACCACTGTTCCCCTGGCAATGAGTGAGGTACAAACCATCTGCCATTGTTATGTACTGTGGGTGTTCTTACTCCAGCCTTTAACCTCACTCAGCTTTCAGATGTGGGGATACCACAGGAAAGGTTCTTGCCAGGAAAGGTTCTTGGAGCTGTCATTCACTATCTAGATCCATCTCATTACACTGGGAACTCCAGCCTCAGCCAGGATTCCCACGGGATTCAGGGGGGGATCTGATAGTGCTGAATAACTGCATGGCTTGGCCCACGTGCTCATGCTGAAAGGGTGACAAGAGAGGCATTACATTCAACATCCGCACATGAAAGAAGAATTCTGCAGTGTATATGAGCCATCCTGAAAGTTATGGTCCCCTTTCTACCTTACTTTCTTTTGCAAAAAGCTTCAAAATAGAATAATTTAAATGTATCAGACATCAGAAGTTTATTTAAGGATTTATTTTAATATGGGGATAATAAAAAAAATTCAGTAGTGTTACATCTTTTAAAAAAGCAACAGTAACTTAAGAGAGATCCTTCTGATTCACTCTGTTTCCTCAGTGCACACTCACCAGATCTTTGATTCATTGTCCAATGTGAGTAAAAGCTTTCAGATGTTTTAACTAACTAAATATAAAAATTCTTCTTTCAGATCTAGATACCTTTTTTAAGGCTGGCTTTGACTGAATCATCTTATTTTTATACCACAATCAACACAAGTCCACTAATGAAATAATTTTTAGCTGCTGAATTGTACTTGTTGTTACTTCTGTCTCATATGTCAGTGTTCCCAGGTAGTACAAAACCCCTCACTAAGCAAGCCAAGTTTAAAATTCCCCCAAGGTTTTCAAATCAGCCTTCAAAGATACCATTTTTATCCCCAAATTGCAATCTAAAAGTTAAACAAACTTTTCCCTGAGGTGAAGTAAGCTCACAGTGGACAGCAGACATTGCTAAACACGCCAGTGTGCCTGCTATATGGCCAAAGTGTTTATTCAACAGAAGCTTGGACGACAGCCACCACATCAATGTCACAGCCTCTCAGCACATGCGAAGGAAATACATGTGATACATAGCAAATTAGGTGTCCTGCTCTAGAAGGAGTGGAATGGGATTGATTTGCCACTTTTAGCAATGCTCTTTTACTGTCAGCCTGGCTTTGAGAAAAGCATTAAAGATTCTTGTCACAGATGTTTCTTTCATAAACTGTTGTGGGAGAATGACATTCTGCAAAAATGGTTTACTACTCTGCTTTCTTCTCCTGGGAAAACAAAGTGCGCTAGTCAGCCCAGCCAAATGGGCTCAAGGAACGCTCTTCAGTTATACCACAATAGCATTAAGGATCATGACATTTACAGAGCTGATCTTAGAAGCTCTCTTGGCAAATGTACAGTGTAGAGGTATTTATCCAAAGTGTGTGCCATTGAGGTTTTTTTTTTTTCCCCCCCGTCTTGCATTAGTTCAGTGGGGTAAAACTGGCCAGTTGGGTGTTCAAAACAGGGCAGATGAAAAGGACTGAGCTTACACACTGTGTATTAAGTGAATGGTTCACACTGCATTTGGGTAATTAATCACCTTTAAACAAAGAAAAAAAAAAAGGGAAAGGGAAAAAAGAGGGAAATCTACTACAGTAGTTAACATATGAAGCCTCGCTAGAATTTACTCAAAGTTACTGGATTGCATAAAATATAGCTGTGAGATGAAATCACTTTTTAGATCACAGAGTAAGTCTTTGACCAAAGAAGCATAATTTTAATTGCTTATATCTAGCTGAGAGAGATGGGAGAAGGGAAAGACAATGAATCTATTATTTTTAGGTCATAAAGTTTACTTGAAAACATTTTGAGAATGCAAATTTTCTTGCTAAAAGTCAAAAGGTTTTGTAGGAGTATTTGCTATGCTGTAAAAAAGAGTTACTATAGCAACAGCAACATCATATAGAATCTATGACTTGTAAAGCACCTTCTGGAGGGAACAAGTTATCCACATGTCACATTAATTTTCATACTTTATATAAAGTTAAATAAGCAAAAAAATCCTATAATGTCCAGGTTTGTCTCCTTTTGCAATGTTTACTTAAAGCAATGTTTTTTCTCTATGCAGGCCTAGATTTGCACAATAATTTAAATTCTAAGGTTTTGGTATCTCAAATGCACCCCTTGTTGTTCTCCATACAGCTCTCTGAGTTACTGAACTAATTCCTGCTAGAATAAAACTCACTAGGGGAACATGAAAGAAATTCCAAGTTTGCTGTGATTATAAGCGGGATGACTGCTTTGCAGAAAGGAGCATCCCTTTGTGTTTGCACAGCCTCAGCACAAACCTCAAGATGTGATCCTGGGCTGCCCAGAATTGCTGCTGCTGAGCAGGGGCTGTTGCTGGAGTGAGAGCAGAGGGAGAGGGAGCAGAGGTTTGCAGCTTCTCTCTTTCTTTTTTTTTTTTCCTGGGGCAGTGCTTAAATAACATCATCATTAATGGTGCCAAACTGCGTGAGGCTTGATATAGAAAGAAATGTTTACTAAAATAGGAGTGCTTTGGGCAACAGCAAAAGAAGGCTATAGTGACTGCAGGCCTAGCAGCAGCTGAATACTTAGAGGTGGGGTGTTAATTAGGAAGGTGTTGTACAGGTTTATTGCAGTGTTGCACAAGTATGTGATAAGTTGATGAGACTTGGTTTTGCCAGTAATACAGTCTAGCACACATTCATTTAAAAATCAGGGGTTAAAAAAAGGTGACTTAAAGTTTTCAGAAGAGAAAAATTATTTTAAGTCATTCTTTCCCTGCCCAACCAAGTGGAAATCCCAAAGGGACCTCACTGTACTCCAACTTCCAGCACTGTACAGGTCTCTATCACCAGCTCTCTAAGAGTATCTTTCTTTCTGCAAGCATATGTGGTTTGCCTTGTTTTTGAATGTACTGCCTGGTGTCCTAGAAAAAGGACAGTAATAGACAGATTTTATTTAATTTTAAGCTGTGACCATGTGGTCCTGTCATTATGAACACAGTTATACTGAAAATATATGTTTTAGTTTCTTAGCTGGCTTGATTCCCAGATTGCAATGTGGTAAGACTTTTGATTTGAGATATTAATCAAATGACAAGAATTTCATGCAAGATTTGCTTCTATAGAGGGCCCGTGTAATCTATATCTTTCTTTTCTACACCATTAATGTATTCAGGGGAGCCACTTTTTTCTCCATCTAAATGTCAACAAGTCTGATTAAGTGTAAGCAAGAAATCAGTGTTCCTTCTTCAGTAGTATCTCAGCGCAAAGAGGACTTTCCAGAGGAGACAGTGTCATCACTTTTAGACAGACTCTTCCCCAAAACCAGCACTTCTGGAATTCTGTGACAGCTCAAGACTGGTTTTCAGACTGGGGTAAGGATAACTCCCTGGCTGCAGCCCACAAACCCCAGTGTCGGTGAAGAACCCTCAGCCTGAAAATCAGTCTATAAATGCCTATGAAACGGTTTCAGGGCACACTGCCCCAGCTCCTGGGGAGCAGCACCAAACAATAACCCCCGTCCTGCCCGTGCCTGTGCTGGGGGCAGAGAGAGCAAAGGGAACATGTGCATTCCTCCTCCCCAGGCACCCTGAGATACCAGCAGACAGTATCTGGCATCTGCAGTCACAGGCATCCCCCAGCACATCGATTGGCTCCTGGGTGACTTTGCCCGGGGAGGACGGGCGCCACGGCTCCGTGTGTGTCCTGAGCTGGGTGTGCCCGCTGTCACCCCTGGCAGTGAGCTCCCCCAGCACGGGCACCGGGCCCTTCGCAAAAATACTGCCAAGGAAGTGCTCCGTGCTTAAAATATGTTATGTGTGTTTGTGTGGAGAGATAAAAAAAAAAAAAAAAAAAGAGAGAGAGAAGAGGATAAGAGCAGAGAAGAGTAGATGCTTGGTTCTGAGCAGACCTGTCTGGTGACATGAAAGCTGTTGAAGCTGGATTTCTCCATGAACCAGGCTCCAAAAACCAAGGAAACAAAATGCTGTCATACTGCTGCTGACAAACCTGGAAGGAACTGGATCACTATTCAGAAGTCCTTTTTTCCTGCCCCATATTTTGATCTTTCTTATAGTCTTCCCTTATCTATATAGTGACATTTCCTCAAAAAAGAAGTTTGAGTGGGACTGTCTATCTTAAAAGGTGCTTGAAATGATTTTGTTAAATTAGTGATACAAAGCAGACACTGCTTGTCTGAAATTCCTTTCCTGGTATGGCTATTTTTTCAGGTAATGGAAAGGGGAGAAGATAGCTATTTGAAGGCTCTTGAATGATATCACCAGTGAAAATAGCACCGGAGCATCTAAAATAATCTCGGTAATAACATCTGTCTGGTTGCTTTTCTTTTATTAGTTTATTCCATATCACCATTTTGTCTTCAGATTTATATTTCATTAACACTTAACATAACATATGATGTTGATAGAAAATTTTGATCCTTCATTTAGAAGAATGGTGTCTATTTTTAAATAAAGTAAAATGAATTCTGCAAAAACACTGAAAATATCCTCAGATGTTGTAAATTGTCTTTAATGAAGTTCATAAACTTGAATTAAAGTCCCAAGTGGCTATGTAGTTTGTCTACAGTTATCTCTCATTTTGCCTGTGAATGCTTATTCAGGAGGGATTTTCCTGAAGGTAGTATAACATCAGGAACAAATATTCTTTAGCTGAAGGCCCAAATTCTCACATACTGGCCTGAAGATCATTCCTCGTAACAAATTACTCATTATTAGGCATTAATTATTTATTCATTTTTACAAGTTCCCCTCTTGCAGCCTGTCTGTGCAAACAGCTGAATGTGAATTAAAAAAGCCCATGATGAAACAGATACAAATACCCAGCGGTTGAACTTTGAGAGCTCTGCACTTGTTTACAGATTTACCGCTGACTCAGAGAAGAATAGACTGGGGCAAAAATTGCCTGTGCATAAATTTTCTTTCAAAACAGAAAGAATAAAGGATAAATGCAGCAGATAAATTGTTCCCAATGTATGATGTAAATATACATCTACCTCAACTGTATTATCTTCATTGTTAATGAACCCAGATTTCAGGGTTTTGTGTCACTATGTGTGCCTTTTGCTCTCCATGAAGCACACACTGTTCAGTCTAATGCTAGCTGGAAAACCAGCATAAAGTCATAAATGATAGACATCTATATTGTAATGGAAAGGTCCAACCAATTGATGAGTGGGCATAATGCCATTCAAGCAGATGGGTCTGAACAGCAGCAGCCAAAACATCAAGTAAGTCCATCAAATGGAGATGTTGAGGCTGGGTACATTTCACAGCCAGCAACATTGAATGTTAAGACTGTGTAATTAGCAGAATATGACACTATTAAACCAGCTCTGGGCTGGATTAATTTGCAGAAATCTAATAAATACCTTCCACCCTTCCACATTATAGGAGGGAGGGCCTGAAAAGGTGCTTGCCTTTACTAGGCTATGACAGATGGGAGTCAGGATTTCCAAGTTGGGAGTTTGAGGTTTCCTTTTCAAGCAGATCCATAACAGAGTGCTGTATTTAGGTATTTCCAAGGCCATATAAGGGCAAACCTGTGCTTGCCTAAAATGCATGGCAAGATACTTTATGGCGGAAGCTTCTTCCTACAGGAAGGACACACCTAACAGGAACAAAGCTCTTGCTCCTGGCTAACATTTGCAGAGTAGCAAAGTGTCCAAACACAGCTTTTAGTGATTAAAGGTTACCTTAATATACATGTTAATTTAGTCATCCAATAAGAGAGTTAAAATAAGAAAATATGACTTTCGCTAAATGAATTGTGAAAATTATATCTGTTAACCCTCCAGGAATTCAAATTATATTTCAATTTCATAAATTTGCTGCCCCGGAAACTGTGAATTACTCTGCTTTTCTAACACAAAACATATTTTCTATGAGATTAATGGGAAATGTGCATTGTTTATAATAACTCAGATTTCATAAATTAGCAGTGATCATATTCTGGTTTCCATTTGCACACTTAGTTTTTTATGCCTCCCAGGGACACAGGAAAAACTACTGCTCAGATACCAGCCAAAATGGCAAAGACATGCACAGTTACTTTGAAATTGCCACCCTGCCAGGGTTCTTTCTTGGAATGGGAGCTTTGGACTTTGCTGTGATTTTCCTGGAGGAGCAGTTGGAAGAACAATCTTAATGATATCTCCCTCTGCTGCACTGTCCAGCAGAAAGTCCCAAGGCCTTAATGAGTGAGTTACAGTGAAACCCTGCGAAAAAATCACGAGTGGTCCCCTGAAGAGTGCTTTTGGGAAGAAATTGAGTGCCCAGAGTGTATTGGTCAAACGGGAGGAACCAGATCACAGAACCCCACTGTGGAACAGCTGTGGCGTGAGGGGAGGTTTTGCAGGTGGAGTGATGTGATGGATGAACAAAAACTCTCCAGGAGGAGCAGCAGGCCAGGGGTTGCCTTGATGAGGGGCAATGTGTCAGATGAGAGGATATCCTCTGTGGGATGGGCAGCACACTGGGTGGGAGCTGGAGGGTCAGGGGGAGAAGGGAGTCAGTGACATGTCGTCATGGTGGTACCGCGTTGCAGACTGACCAGCCTTGGTAAATGCTCAAGTGCAGATCAGAATCCAACATTTTCCACTAGCCCAGGAGATCTACATGGAAAGGAAAGAGGACTTGAGCACTCTGAGGCACAGAGCAGACCTTTTTTTCCCCAGTTCCTGGCAGAACTTGGTCCTCTGGCCAAAGAGTGTAGCCAGACCATCAGACAAGGTCTGTTGCAATGGATGTTTGTTCTCACTGCCCTGAGAAGCTGCTGAAGAGTGAGGGACATGAGCTACACTGACAACTAAAAAGGCATCGTTGCTAAGAACAGCAGCAAAACCCAAAAAAGCAAAGAAGTTTATTCCTCTTTATGTTTTAATGCTTTCCTCCTCCACCCCCAACGTTTATGTATATCCTTAGTAATTTAATAGGCTTATAATGTCACCATGGGAAAGCAAGATGATACAACCACAGTGCACATTAATAGACCACTAATCACAAAGCAGCAAGAGTTTGGTTGACCTGAGGATATTCCAGCAAATGGTGAATATTTACATTTTTCATTATTTGTATGGCATTATGTTCATATGTAATTTTCAGAAGCAAAAGCCAAATCCTGCTTTGGCCCTAAAATGACCTGTTGAAAATGAATTAACAAGGCTGCTCTCAAAGGTGGTTTTACAATTTAAGGTGGGATGTGACAAAAACAAACCTAGCACAGCATGGTGCAGTCTTTATGGATGATGCTATGTTAATATTAGTTTTTGCTAGAAACTGGAAGCTTGAGAAACCAGAGAAAAAAAAGTATTTTTTAAAATTTATACTACATTCTTTAATTTGCACTACATTGTTGGTGGAACTGAGGTGGGGAGAGTAAATCTCTCTTTATTTTTTCATCCATTAAACCAACCTAAAACAACCTGAAAAAAGCATAATATTGTTACTGTAACCATGCTGAAGGATATTTAACCTTTGGCTTTCTATTTCCTAATCTACTTTAGGTGTAGTGATATTTTCTTAGTGTTGTTACCCAAATTTATCTTCATAATAGCTGTAAAGCTTCATCCCATCCATGGTAGGTTATACTAATCATGGTTCCTTCAAGAGATGTTTCTCCTGAGTTGTGTGAAGGAGACAGAATAAGGCAGAAGGCTAATTTAGAGAAATTTGAAGAAAAGGGAAAGCTGATACTCAAAATTATGTAACATATTCAAGATTACTTTAACAAATTATTTGGAATGATTTGGAGTTTTGTCAGGATGATACCTGTTTTAAACTGAAATGTTGATAAAGTCAGCTTTTATTTTGAATAATCAAGATGCAAGAGTAAAATCCACAATTTCTATCTTCTCAAGACCTGAAGCACACTGTTTGCAAAAGGTGGCCTAAGGGCTTCTCTGATTTGCTGCCACATTTCTCTTGAAATCATTAGTGGAGCTTCTATACAGGCTGTTTAAGATCTGCCTTGTGAAAAAGCAGCACCACCCTTCATTTTTTCATTGAGAAAATACCCAGCTGTATTGTGTGAGCAGTGTTGTTTGTTGATCTTCGTGGGTTTGGGAGAATTTCCTTGCCAGCTGTGGTCCTGGCACCTGTCTGCATTCCTGGGAGCCATCGCAGGTCAAAGCCTCTGTCCTGCTCTGGTTTGCTCAGCCCTGCCTTTGCCTCCCTAAGGCAAACCTGCCTTGCCCAAATGCATTCTTCAGAGTGCAGCTCCTTCTAATGCCACAGTAAAATCTCATCAGAGACTGTCTTTTGAAAATGTTTAGCCACAAGCACACGTAGCTGCTCCATCAGTTCAATCTTTAACACAAAAAGTGCCTGGTTTGTATTAATGGACCTGTAACAAGTGAGAAGTATTGTGTGAGCAGAGAAACAGTTTTCTGTGTGTCTGCCTTATTATTTCATTTGTGCTAAATAAAATGGGGCTAGCAGATGAGTTATTCATATGAAGGTTGGAAGAAATATCAATTTTAGTTCCAGAACCCCTGCAGACATTCACAAATTTTACCAAAATATTTTTGTGGATTCCTATTGTTTTTTTACTTAAAAATATGGCAGAACTGAACAAAATGGATAGGTCTCTTTCAAGAATAAAAAAAATTCAATTTCATTGCCCAGCATGTAACATTTTTCTCTGTGTTTCAAATATGCTGTAAAACTAGATCTCCATGTCTTTCTAATAGAGAAACTTAGCACATTGAAAAATCACAATAAAATATGAGAACACTTGATGATTCAGCTCTCCATAGCTATACTATTATGATATTTTTCTACTTTGTTTGCATTGTTTTGTTTTCAGCAGGTTTTGGTTTAAATGTAGAGAAAATACAGGCTCTCCAGAATTAACTTGTGCTTTAAATCAGTTATGGAATAAAAGCCACATATACAAGGATGTAGATATAAATGGCTGTTTAGCAGATAAATCCCTTCTGCCTTATGTGGTCCAGAGCTGGAGGCCCAGATGACTTTACATTTCCTGTAAAGGTTATTTAGGCTTACTAACACTTTTATCTAAGATCTGATATATCTCC
Source organism: Ammospiza nelsoni (assembly GCF_027579445.1). NCBI lineage: Eukaryota > Metazoa > Chordata > Aves > Passeriformes > Passerellidae > Ammospiza > Ammospiza nelsoni. The sequence goes on along the minus strand of NC_080642.1, from coordinate 13,121,609 downwards.
CAACAGGAAACAGCAACAAGCAAGGAGAAAACGTCCTGAAATTACTGATTTCCTTTGTTGGATACTCCACTATAGGAACACCCTGATAAGACCTTGTCTATCAGAATCTGCTGAGAATTCTCCAGTGATCCATGTTAGGAGTTGCATTTGGACTTTATCCTAGGTCAGCTTGTTATGGCCTTGCTGTCTAAAGCATGAACTCTGTATAGTACAGTCGTCTGAGGAGTGGGAAAACATGCTGCTCATATCAAGAAGCAGCAGCTATTAAGTTTGAATTACCTGGAATCAGGAATACCTTCAGGTCCATAATCTAGTGCCTAGAGAAAATTGAGAGTAATCACATTTCTTTTAAAAATGTAAGCATTTTAGAAAGTAAAACCAGTTTCTCTATAAATACTATGTTTTTCCAACCACACTTAAACTTGTTTTCCTTAATCCTTGACCTGTTTTATTTAGTAGGAGATTCTTATTATCTGCTGCATTTTGACCCAAAATTTAGAAAGTGACCTTAAAAAAAAGCATCTGCCTTCACACTTCTCATGAAGTTTCTTTGAATATGAACTCTGCTTGCAAGGGGTAAAGATGACATTCACTGATTTTTTAATGCAAAGCATAAAAGCTCCCTTCAAAACATATTTAGTGCTTCATGGAGCCATGTCCTGTTTAAAAATAAAATAAAATACAAAATCTCTTTTGTATTTATGCTTTTAAAAGGGGCAGCTAAAGCAATTGCTTCATGTTGTAGTCCTGCCTTAATTGAGGCTGGGCAACGGTAAGTACAAATCCCACTTCATTATCCCTGCAGTGTCCTCTGAGCTAACAAAATATTATCCAGCAAAATGTGGGCAACCTCCAGACCCACTCTGTTCTTGTCTGGGCTGTAGCTGCCAAGGAGAAAGGCAGATCTTGCCAGCAGTGGCATGAGAGGCCCTTTGGGAAATGATCTGAGACCGCTGAACTTGTTTTCTTTTGGCTGTTCCAACCTGTACAGCCATACCAAAGCACAGATTCTTTATTCGTCTGGCTTCTGAGTCCAACAGGCATTAAAGGACAAATGAGATGCTCCATTTCTTGCTTTTTTTTGAGGTGAATCTTGTGGTGGGTGCCTAGTTAAGAGTTTGTTTTGCCTGAACAGCTGTGGATACTTAGCTGACTTTCTAGTTGTTGTTTTTAGCAGTCTGCCTGAGGGTTTACTGTAGGCTATGTGTTTTCCTTTTGGTGGGCTTTGGGATACCTGCCCATCCCAGCACTGGATGATGCCAGTCTCTCCAGCCCTGGATGCCTGAGCTGGCCCTCTGTGAGCTGCCTGCTTGGCTTTGTGCTGCTTTTCATAGGACTGCCTGGGCTTAGGTTGCTCTGACTGACCATCTGCTCCATCTCCCTCCACCAGCAGCTAATTTATTCAAATCTCCTGTTTTGCTTGTATTTTCTCTTCCATTGTTTCCATCTCCTCTCATTCCTGCACTGATTATTACCAAGCACTGCACTGGTAATTGAGAAAACTGGAAGATGCTGCTCTTTCAGTGCCCAGTGAGAAGCAGAGGTTGGGTCCCACTGCTTTAAAGAAGGAACACACAGGACGTTTCCTAGAAAACATCAGACATTGTCTACTGCCCCAGCATCGCTGCTTGTTAGGGTGTAGTAGCTCCAAAAGGCACAGAGCTCAGATTACATTCCTGTACCAGCAGCCAATAGGAAAAGGTCAATGGGACAAAAGAATAACAAAAGGGTCAAACTCCATAAGCAGTTTGGAGTTTAAAAATCTACTGGTAGTTTCTAAGATATAATGCTCTATGATGCATCTAGCTTATTACTCTGCTGGTTTACAGAGAAAACCACACTGCTGTGTAAACCTGGGAAATGATGAACCTGCTCTTGATTCAAGCCTCCAGTCTGAGCAGAGGTGGTGACTCCGGCAGTGTATGTACACACCAGTCCTTGACTTGTTCTGGAGAAAATGGCAACTCAACAGCATGAATTTTAAAGTGACTGGATGCCAGTTCTCATAACTAGGACCAAAGATTTCCAGGGTGGCAAAATGTGCCTTGGAAGGCAGTGACAGTGAGAGACCTGAGCCCCAGATAACCATGTCCCCATGACATTCAGTGCCACGTACCTCAGCCATGGCGTGAGCTATATAGGTCAAACTAAATGACTGCAGTTCTCTTTGTCTCAGGTTCTGTAAACTTGCTACTTAGAATGTGAATCTGCTATTGGAATCAGAGGACATTGCATGTTCGCAGCAATGAATAGAGAGAAGGGCCAGAACTCCCTCTGAAATTTTTGTGGGAAAGGAATTGGAACATTTTCCAAATTTTAGTTGAGAGGTCTCTATAATGAAGGACCATATATTTTTTAATGTACATATTAACTTTCTTCCCTTCTTCCAATAAATTTCCTACATCTTACAGATACAGAAAACTCATACTGTATATGTGTAAGGATTGTCTCCCTGGGTACAGTTTTATTTTTTCTGCCATTGATCAGGTGGCTAAGATTACATGAAACTCCATAATGGTAACGTAGAGATATGAATGTTGCATCCTAGACCTGATATAGACCTCAATAGTTTTTTCTTATTCCCTGTTTTCCTGTATTTTTACTTCCCCACAGGAAGTGGTTTTACTTGAAGCAGAGTATTTTTTTATATGGTGGCCTTATTTGAAAATTTGATGACAGTGATAAATAAGGAGACAAAAGGAAGTTTTGAACAAAGGTGCTTAGCATTTTTGTTGGTTGTTTGAACTATGCATGAGTGCACAGACCTTCCCCTCATTTTAAATCAGATAATATTCTTTAGGTGGGTGCAGCAACCACTTCCATTGCACTGCAAAACCGTGTAAGGAAGGATCTGGATATATGTTTATTTCCAGCTCCTAAATGCCATGCAACCTAAAGAAACAACCATGACAAGGAAGTCTTTTTGTGGACAGACAGTGGCCCCAGACTGCAAACAGAGGAAGCTTTTACAGTATACGTTTAGTGTGTAAACTTTTCAAGACCATTTCAGCCTAATAGTCTGAGTTGCATTACCTCGGAGGGTATTGTCATTAAGACTTAACGCGTTCAGCTAATAAATTACAGTGATGTGGCAGCTTTTTGTCAAAAGATCCTGAAGTGCTTTACAAACTTTACAGTCCATAGATGCATGAATCACTTCAGCCACTATTGAAGTATGGCCAGGCCAGGGATGAATTGTGGCAGCTGTTTAACAGCACACAGCAGTTCAACACAATGGGTTTAGGAGAGCAAAGACAACATGCTCTCCCAGCGCCAGTCCAAGTAATTCAGAGGGACAGTGGAGAACACCTTGGGAGAGAAAGGGAAGGATTTCTCCCTCGTGCACTAGTGCTAGGCATTGTTACTTGACTTTAGTGTCTGGGGTTGTGTCTCTCATCTTGTACCAAACCTGTTGTGAGAAAGTTTCCCATCAGAGCTATAAAGTCTGTAAACACACGTGTAGGCACGTAGGGTCTTGAAGCCATCAAGGAAACTTATGTAGGTAGAGTTTTCCCTGCCAGACTGGAGCTAATCAGAATTTAGTGCTGCCTCAGTATGGAACATACTAAAAATATGCACTCTTGGTTTAGGCTGTTTAGGCTGGGAATTTGAAGGAAAAGCATCAGTTGCTCTCTCTACGTATCTGTACATCTACTTGAACAGAACCCAGATCTTTAAAGAGTTAGATAGGAAATTAATTTAATTCCCACTCCCTTTCTGGTTACCAGCTGTCTTCTAACATAAAGTGATGGTCCCCATAAAGGCCTTCTGAAGAAACAAGCAATTTCCTGAATAAATCAAGTTATCCTTTCCTCCTACCCTTTTTTCTCCCTTTCAGTGAATAGTGTCTTTAGTGACGATCCTGAGCAGTCTTGTTACCAGCTGCTCTAATCTAGGGGGTTATGTCATTTCACCTTGATATTTCTTTCCCCATTGTTTTGCCTAAGTGCACAAAACAAAGCCTATGAGTGCTGCGTGCAGGGCTCAGAGCAGAGGGAGAATTGTTTGCAGTGACACACATCAAACTAAGGCTGGCTTCTTCCATAGGAATAGATTTGTTTTTCCCTTGGAAAAAATACCTTTGGTTTTTAACTTCTGCAAAAGAGTGTTGTTTGAAGAATTGATTGTTTCATTTTCCCTTTTCTACATGGATCGAGGGGCACCAGAGAAAGTCAGTGTGAATGTGTGGGGTAAAAATAGTAGTGACTATTGACTCTTATGCAGAGTTGTTTGCGTTGGGTTCTTAAAAGGTTGCTATTTCCTCCTGCTTAATGATGTAATATTTACATCATTGGACACCCTAAAGGTATAGTGTTGTGAATTTCTACCTAACAGTTCACTTCAGAAATAGTAATTAAGAGGCCTCTACCTTCACTCTTAGTGCCTAATAGCAAACCTTCTTCTTCCCCCACAGAGGTTTCTAGTGGGACTGCTCAGATGAGTGTATGCTACTCACAACCACAGAGCTGGACCCTTGCAGCCCTAAACACACTGTTATAAGCAGGAAGAAAATACTTGAGAGAAGAAAGTCCACTGATTTCTTCAAGCTGTGAATCCTGGCCACAAAGAGTTAAAAATAAATAAGAATCATGGAGTATTATCCTACTTATTTTCTAAAGATTGCCAGAACTAATTCTAAAACTGAATATCTAACCAGGATTTTACATATAAAATTCTCTAGGTATTGAAACTAATTTTTGTGCATCAACCCTGTGCTGAATAGAATCTTTTGCTTGTAAACACACTGAGCCTTAAAAGCAATTTCTGTCATATTGCCCTTCATATTCCTATCTCTTTCATCACCATGCAAAAGGAAACACTTTAACTTCAGGCAATAAAAAGCTTTTAATTTAGACATAAGTTTATATGAGCTATCTTCATTACAGTGTACAATGTAAAAAATGAGAAAATTTTAAATCATATTAAAAAATTTAATTAGATAATTGCTGTTTTGCCTGTTTTAAAATATATAATAAAACTTCAATAAATTATATTCTGGGTCATATCAGCTTCTTCTCAAGAAAATGAAGTTAAATCTTTGTAGTAACCAGCAGCTTAATTTTCATTAGGCTAGCTATTTGATAATTAGTCATGCACCATAAATCAAGTCCCCAAGTCTTCTCCAGGTTTCTTAATTGAAAATTATTGTTTCTTGGCTCTGTGGCTAAATGTGCAGCAAGTCTGAGGAGTGATAGATGCTGAATCTAGCACAAACAGTTTGAAACAGTCAGAACTTGATAGATCATTGCCCTGAAGGGGCTTGTAATGGTGGAGAGACTGTGAATTTCAAAATTAAAGGTTTGTTCTTAAAAATCACAAGTGTAAAAGCTAGCTGTAGTTTACCAAATAGCTCCTAACCTTCAGCCACTTTTCCTTTCATTGCTAGCTGGATTTCAGTTGCTTTTATAGTGACAATTGTCATGGGTTTGTGTGGCTATATTTGAAAAGTTAAAATGTGGGCTTGGAAAGATACAGACCAAGAGTATTTGTGTTCTCTTTTGTTGGTGGTGTTCTTTTTCTGGTAAATCTCACGAACAAATATGGAAGTTGTTTCATTTTTGGCATTTTTAATCACTGAATAAAATGGTGGCAGTCCTCTCAGAGCCACTATGAGAGAACAGATGGGCCTGCTATGCATGCCTCAGGTCATAAAATAATTTCAGATATGATGCAATGGTAGCTAAGTAAAATACTTTTGCAAAGTCAGAAATATATTACTTCACTGAAAGAAGGGAACCCTTTGTAATTTTTCTTTGACAGCCCAGCAGACTTTGCGCAGAGCTCAGCTTGTGTTTGCCATTCTGTAGATAAGGACAGCCACAGGGTTTTCTGCCATTCATGCCTTGCTTCCTCATGATCCAGTGGCCAAGACCTGATGAGGACCACAGCAGGAAACAGTGTGAAATGGTCCATAAATTTAAAAGCAGGAATCAATTGGTACTAAAAAAAAGCCAACAAACCAGCAAGAAAAAAACCCCAAAAAACAGGCCTAAGATTTTTAGGTGAAAATCTCCAAACTGCATTGGTAAATTCATGCTGAAAACCTCCTCACACCTTATTTAACTTGATGAACAAGCACAGACCTGGAGCTGATGAGGGCATTTATTTGTTAGGCATACCAAGACTTGCACTGCAGTTGTTCTACCCCGTAGCCCATGACAAAACAAAGCAGCACCTTGGCCTCGTGGGCAGAGGCTGCAGCCTAAACCAAGTGTGTCTGTCCTGCCCAGGCCTTTCTGGGGCTCACAGGGTGCCAGAACGAGCTGAGGGTGCAGCACTCAGCAGCTGCTCCCCATGGATGTCCTGCACTGTGCACTGCGGTGCATTGCAGATATATTTCTGCTGTTCTAGGTTCATCTCCTCCCAAGGTCAGCTTTGCACTCCCAGTTCCAGGAATTTGGTGTGTGCATAATGGCTTTCTCCATGTGCTACTCCCAGCAAAGTCAGGGGTGAATGGTGAGTAATTAAACTCTGAGGAGGGAGGGATTTGAAAGGCCACATTGTCAACTGGAAGAGAGCTTATTAAAATATATAATCAAATAATTATTGTATTTGTGGATCATGTTCTTTTTGGGGCCTTGAAATGACTGTGAGTAATCTTATTTTTGTAGAGATTTATTCTTGGAAGGGAAAGTCTAAAGGATATATTGATTTCATTCAGCTGTCACCATCCCTTTGTAAGATGTTACAGAGAGAAAGCCAAAATCAGGCCCAACTTTGTTTTATTTTTGCATTATACTGAATCTAAATATGGTGCTGCTAATACAAATGAGAATTGTTTTCCAATTGATTGTTTCACACTGGACTAGATTGCATCACCAGCTGGGTGAGGAGCAGTAGAGGATGGGGGACAGCAGAGGACAAGGGAGTGAGAGTGTCAGAGGGCATTTTTGGAGCCTGTCTCCAGGGAGGAGCTCCCTCCTGGTGGGCAGTGTTGGTGGGGGGCTTCACACAGCCCGTGTGGGAGGAATGGAAGGCGGCCAAATCCAGAGTGGAATGAGCTTTCCGTGAGCAGCCCCCTCACCTGCAGGCTGGCTGGGGTGCAGGGAGCAGGCTTTGCACTGGGCTGTGTTCTGGTACTCAGAGACACGAGCTGCAGCTCCCCACAATGCAGGGACTGTGGTATTGTAGAGAAAGAAACCAGGAGAGAATATCCAGTGCAGCTGCTGTGTAGCACAGGAACTTGCCTCACCAATGAATGGGAATGGCTGATGTGCAGCCTCCTCCAGCTCCCAGAGGTGTGGGTGTGCACTGGAGCCTTGTGCTCTGGCCTGGCCATGGCTGCTCGTTAATCAGGACCACTTTTGGTGGCTTCCTGCTCACAGTGAGGGCTCGAGGCCCTTTGTGCCCCTCTAGTCTGGCAGGAGCAATAAAATATTTTATCTGAGGGGTGACAGACCAGAATTTACTCTATTGACACATGGACTGAGCTGAAAGTGTGAAGATCAGTGTATGGATCATCCTGATTCCACTGAGGTTTATGAGAGATCAGCAGATTTTTTTTAAACAGAATCATGGGAGGAGTTTGTGGCTGGATTTGTTGTGAAATAAAATTAAGCAAACTTTAAAAATCAGATTCTGATGCAAAACTGCAGCAACATCAAACTATTAGTTCTTGGCATGTTTTGAATTTGCATTTATGAAAACAGTTTTTCTAGCTAGTCTGATTTTCACCTGTAAAACATTAAAATATTAGTAATTATCAGTTTTGTCCATCTTTTAGACTGGTACAAATAGACCCAAATTCAGAGTTGAAATGCCTCCTACTCTCCCATCCTTATTACAAACACATGCACAAATAAAATTGAATGACTAGTGTTTAAGATTATATTTTAGTTGATTCTCAATTGCTATGAACTTCATCTCCATGATACTGAAACTACAGGACTACCAATAATATTTTCTTAAAGCACAAAGAACAAACACACTGTGTAATTTTTATTGTGGGGTTTGTTTTCAAGATGCAGAGTGTGTATATTCTATTTCACTAACATTTTCCAGAACTATATATAGATACAAATAAGATAAAATCTTTTTCTCCCTCATACTTCAGTCAGAATCAGAGCTGGTGTACACAAGCCAGAGAGGCGTGTGACTGAAATGGTAACCGTATGCCATTAAAATGAAAAAGATCATAAAATAAAAGTCCTGTAGCTATTGTTTCTCACAAGATGTGAGCTCATTGTCAATCTGTACATCTAGGTAGAATTAGTGTAATATATATGATGCAACAGCAACTAGTGGATAGATGAATTTGAGTGGGGCTGTGTTCTCCATGTAAGGAAGAGGCAGTGCTTACTCAAATGCTGTTAAAACTCCCTCATTTACAGCTCCTGGAGATGAAACATACAGCAGATTGCCTGTAACCATAGCAATTGGCTCTGACATGAAAGATCTCCAGCATAGAGGTAGTGGTAATGGCAGAAGCAGTGTGGAAGATAAAGGTGTACAGATAGAGACAGTACCAGGTGGAAGTGAACTACAAAATAAGAGAAGACGAGGTGCCCTAGATGGATTTGGGCAGATGTGTGAGTTTGATGGGAAGGTTTGGGCTGGTGAGATGCTGGGGGAGGGCAAGCACAGCTGAAGAGAAAGGTGAGGTTTTGGAGCTAGTCTGGTGTAGAGGACAAAATCAGAATAGGGCTGGCACAAAATATGAGGAAGATTATGCTGCTGGAGGCTGCTGCCTCTCACGTTGTTGCCTTTCAGCAAGGGTAGATGGATTTCAGGGATCCCAGTCAGCTCATGGAAGGACTCCACACAAGTTGTTAGCTCTTGATGATGAGGTGTGGTGCGATTCCTGGTGCTGAGGTGCAGCACTCGGAAAGATGAAGATATTCCACATCCCAAAGCAGTGCCTGAGTTGTTGTCGACCTGCACTTTGGAGATGTGGAAGGAAAACGTCCAGAAGAAAAACTTATGCTAAGAAGTGGGGGAGTTCAATTGCCTTGAGTTATAAGCACTGGTATAAATAAAACATCTGAGGTATTTACTTTAATATTTTGCTTGATGTCAATTTTTGTAGCTTTTGTTTTGCGAAATATATAGAAGTTGTTTCCTCTTATTATTTCTGATAAACTTAAGGGAACTAGTTCTAAGATCAAAGGCCCTTGTACAGTGATTAATAATAATAATAATAATAATAATAATAATAGTAGTAGTAGTAGTAGTAGTAGAATTGGCCTATGAATGCCAGAGAAGAAGAATCCATTTACAAGAAGAAAACAGTATCAATGAACTAAAGACTGCAAGTCAGGACTCTTTAGCTTCATATATACAATTTACATCTATCCAAAATGAATTTATGGAATCATCACAAAGATTGGGACCAAACCTCTCAAAATCCCTTCAGGTAATTTTTCACAGAGACTTTTCAGTTTTTACTGGGAAGAAAAATCTCACTAAAAGGTCTTCAGTGTGATTATGGTTTAAATCTCTCTGATTAGGGATAACTTAATTTGAGCAACTGAAATGACATGTGGGTAAGAGCACAGAATCCATCAGTGAGAGCTGCAGGACTGTTCTCCAGGACTGAGCTGCCTTCCTGAGGAAGAGACCCAGCTCCCACACCACAGCCTGTAAATGTACCTCATTGTGCACAACACATAACCCCCTTGGTCTCCCTCACCCTGCCTTTTCACTACTTTTTCTTGGCTTATAAAAGTTATTTTTGGTCAGCCAGGCACATCTTTACAGAAGGCATAGGAAACATAAGATTTATACAGCTATGTGTCATCTTAAATCCACTCAACTCCCCAGGTAAAAAACAGGATCACAGCAGTGAACATTTTAATAAACAAGCAAAGACATTGTACAAAAAAAGGAGAACAGATAGAAAAAAAGATGTTACAGTTCAACACCTCCTATCTAGGCTGGAGAAATGAGGCTGAGGCTTGCATTCACATTCCCATTCTGGAGTATTTACTGCCAGTGTTTGGTCCTGAATTAGAGCTGTAGGTGATCAGCTCTAATTCATTGTTTCACTCTCTGATTTTGAAGCAATCAGGAACTCGTGAAACCAGCTGACTTTGCAGGATTTGAAGGCTAAAATCTGATTAAACAAGGTTGCTGGATATTACCCACGGTCAAATCACTGGTTCATCTTTTCAGTGTATCTTTAGGAACGTATGATTGCCTGAGATATCTGCTGAGAGAGAGATTCTTTTATGTGTAAGAATTAGCTGGCACTGTTATTGCTAGTATCTGGCCGAGTTTCACTCTCTGCTATGATTTGTGCTTCTAAATTAAATTTGGTGTGGTGCTAGCAGCTTGGGATAAGCACCAATTATAAGTTTTGATAAAAAAATCAAACTATAAATCTAAACCTGTCTGGACTACTAGTTAAAGATTTATTCCAAAGTTTATCTATACACACAATGTACCTCAGCCCTAGAAAATTCCTTTTTACATCATCACTTTGCAAAACTAGATACGCTTCAGATGCTTAAATTTTAACATCTGCTAAATAGGGTTAGCATCACTGTCAAATTGGAATGAGTCTTCAGTGACTGGGTCCAAGTCTGCAATCATCAACTGTCTAATTTGGTAATGGCAACTTCAGCAGAAGCAGAATCAAGACAGATAATTTCTTCCCTATCAAATTTATGTACGTTGTAACGTAATGAAAACATTCCCCAAGGGGATTTCCTTTGCTGTGCATAGCACATGATATAAGTTGAACACTTTTCTTACTCCTTTTTGTATCTTACCTACTGATATTAAAGTGTCCTTGAAAAATACCCTGGCTCATATAGGTGCAAGGTGCTTTAAAGGTTTTTTGCTACCTTGTAAAATGTAAATATATATTTAATCTTAATTATTTGAAATACTATAGCAATCTTCCCTCCTCCACAAGGTACTTTGCTATAAAAATGCATTCTACCCGGAAAACACTATAAGCTAAATTAAAAATTTTCATTTAAATACTGTGAATCCAGATATATCTGGAAGGTATTCCATTTCTTTTCAGGTGTTTAGAAAGTCAGTATTTAGAGATTAGGCTTCTGCTGGAAACTGCAGCTCTCTGGTAGAAGAGGTAAATTCCAATAGGGAAAAATACCTTAAGCTTTTCTGCAAGATGGGGTTACTTCTGAAATCTGTGGGGGCATCAATTTTCCACTCTCAGGTCAAACTGTAGTCAACACTGATGCCAGCCCACGCAAGCACATCCCAGTAATGACAGTGTGGCTCAGCCAGCAGTGCTCTTACCTCTTGGCTAGAAGGTCACAAGTTTAAGTCTCCCACCAGGACTTGGGCTGGTTCTTAACGCTGACATGGCAGCGCAGCACCGGGGAGGTGTTGAACTGTTTGAGGTGCCGTCCTTCATGAGATGAGATGTTAATCCAAAATCCCTTTCTCCTGCCCCTGCTGCCTGTCTAGGCAATATTGGCGTGGCTCTTTTGTGAAAAGAGGCTGGCTAAGCCTCCTTCCCAGCCTAAACTGGCTGTCACACGCCAGGCTCGGCTGTCCAAGGCAGAGCACAGGCCATTGTGTTGTTGCACCACCATTACTGTATTTAGTTAAGTACAACGGAAACATTGTTAAGCATTTTAGGATGCACAGGATATGAAGGGCCTAATGCAAAAGCCAAAATCTAACTCAGTTTTCTAAATTCTATTGTTTATCATGTCTCTGTACACAGGCACACAAACACATTATATGTATATTTAGAAAGTGGGGCTCTGTTAAAAATTATATTCAGCTTGCACCCATTCTATTTATATTATGTTGAGCAATTATATTCCTTCCCTCAAACTGATTTTTTACCATTTTGAAATAAGAACTCTGCATTTAATATCGCACATTCTTTATTAAAGAGCCATATTGTTTAGCTTGTCATGATATAGAGTTGCTTTTCCATAAGTACATTAAGCATGGGTACTCAGGGGATATTTTCTTCAAAGCAAGTGGAAATTCTGGGAAGAAACGTGTTATAACAACTGTCTATGGTTAAGAATGAGAAATAGTAGAAAGCTTGGATGTTCCCTGAGGAATAGGGTGCTATATGTAGCATTGTGGAAATGCCATCTGAGGATGGTTATGAAGTAAAAGACTGCATGCTCCAATTTATTTAATTTCATTTTATCTTATTTTACTTTATTTCCCCTGACACATTGGCTAGAACTAGAGTGTTAAGTGTTCATTTTATTTACAGTACAACACTGTTGATGAATACATATGTACGTGACCTAAACCTCAGGAACTACATGTAAAGAATTAATATGGAAAAGATTATTAGGTATGTACAAGTTTGGAAGCATATCATAATAATGTAAGGATTTTCCTCCCCCTCACATTAGAAGCTCTATGATCTTCTGAAATGAAAGTACCTATTTGGAAAAAAAAATAATTCAGGGAGTAAAACTTCAAAATAATGGAATCTCCCTTTTTTTTAGCTCCCTTTGCATAATGTAAAGTCCTTAAACTCTTTTTGCAGCAGTCCTGCTGGCTTTCTGTTGCTTGATATTCTGACCATTTTTGAACCCTTGAACTCTGACAGAGAGGAGGGACTTGGAGAGGTTGTCATCTGATCTATGTAAGAAGGCAAAAGGAATAGCTTTCTCTTTAATAGCACTCTTTTCTGCTTAACAGTTGGTGGGAGATTAAAATGATCTAGGTGGATAAGGCAGGTTAAAGGTCAAGGGACACCACGACTCCCCCTCTTCCCCACATGTCAAAATATAGACAGGTCATTAGAAGTTACAATTTTGTGCCCCTTTCCAAAATATTTCAGTTTATATATTATCATTTCTATTATTTATGCACTCATTTTTATTGTAAATTCCAATTCTTGAGGGGGACTGGACCCCTACTAGGCTACTGTCCAGCCTGTATAGTCATCAGGTGCTGACATTCTGAGTTTCAGCCATATTAATTGCTGGATAAAGGCTATAATCCCCTCTCTTTGAAGCCCAAGACTGATTTTTAGGCAGTACTTCAAAAGCTGCACACAACTGAAGAGGCATATTTCCTACCAGCACTGAATCAACATGATTTACTCTGTTTGCATTCGTCTACATACGCCGTGCATATTTGGCTGCACAACAAAAAGGTGTGAGTTGGATGTAATGTAGTCTAAGGAGAGGTTTTTACTCTCCTGAAGTTGATGCATGACCTCATCTGAGACATACCGTTCCAGATCTTTTCTTTAAGCATCATTAGGAAAGTATAAACTCCTATATCATGCTTTTGTTACCAATGAAAAACCTTGCCTTACGTTGCTAGAATTTTTTCCCCCCCGCAACATCATATTAAAACTATAATTTAGAGTGAGGCTGTTTCTTAAGCTGTGAATAAATAAGGCCTGTGTTTTGTAAATGCAAACCTTTTTCGAAACATGGATTTTAATGTCTTAAATACTGCAGCTTCTTAATTAAATGTAGCTGTGATCCAGCAGCAAATATCCATTATTAAGAATAAATAAACATATTGTTTAGCTTGTTTTCGGGAAAAGGAAATGGGTGAAGAGGCCTTTGAATTGTAGACAAATTTGTAACAATTGCAGAGCTCATGGCTGAGTGTGGTGTGCTCCTCTCTCGTGGCTGTGCCTCTTTTTGTGGCGGGGTGTGCTTGGCTCCTGGCTGGCTGTCCACAGAGCCGCACTACGGGGACCTTCTCATCCAGGATTTGCCAAGTATACTTAGTGTTATGTTTGAGAAAGATTAACAATATTTCAGATCAAAGGAGAATCCTGCTGCATGGTCTTACGAGATTGTCATTCACTTCCATTATGGCTCATTTGCACAAGATTTTCCTGTAATGTGCGCCATTGTTTTGATGGCAGTGATTTGACATGAAGACAGGGCCAAAATGCATCTCGGAGCCCCGCTCCACCGGGCTGGGGGGTAGCTGGGGCGCAAAGAACTTGCCAATCATAAAATGCAACTTTGTCTCAGTTATATTAAAGCCTTTATCAGGTGGGAAACTTTTGAATGAGCGTCGATTCAAGGAGAAAAACTATAAATGGCTGGTTTTTATTAGAATGTAGACGCTGCTTTAACCAGGTAAAGTTTGGTTAATGGGGAGCACACACCTCAGGCAAAGAGCAGTTTCAGTCTGCCACATATTCTGATGGGTTTTTGTTTCTTTGAAATGTGGAATTTGTTTTGCATAGAGAGCCCCATGGCAGGAGTGACACATGAAAAATTTATTTCTCCCAAAATTTATTGTTTAAACTAGTAACTTCATTTTAAAAATCAGATTTCCCAGGTGGATGCTTTCAGACACTTTAAAATGCAGATGCATTAGACTGTACTGCAATACAGGAGTCAATAAAATTTATTAGAGAAGAAAAGTACACTATATCACATAATCTTCTTCAATTCCTTTCTTTCATGTAATAACTTTTTAGATAAGGTCAGATTTTATGGGTAAATAAATGCTGAACTTAATAAAATTGCTTGAGCAGTTTAGTTTGATTTAAAGTCACAACCTGGAACTGGACAAAGCCTGTTGCTTTGGCTTTAATACACCCTGTTGGGCTTAGGTAACACAGGAAACTCAGCACAGGAGCTGATCCAGGATGTCTGATGCCTGAATCTGTAATTCCCACTGAGATCAAACTTCCAGTGACTCCAGAAAAGGACTGCAGCATGACCATCCTTTCCTGTTCAGCCAAACACCTTAGCTAGAATTATTCAAGTTTAAATCAAAATTTCAGCGGTAACTGTAAGTTTCCTGGCTTTCTGTGTGTCTAAATTGTCATTAAGTTTTTTACCTTTTTTCTTCCCACTCTTTTTTTTAGGCATGGTAGTTTTTTTTTTTTTTTCCAGCAGTGGGGGGAAAAGGGAAAATGTGAATGCATGAGAAGATGTAGTATATTTATAGGGATTTAGAAAACAATTTACTTCAAAGAGCTAAAAATGTTTTTAAAGCTGTTAGTTACATGTGCAGAGGTATAATGCTAAGAAATGCATATGTAAAACTCAAAAGAAAAGTTATTGTGCAGAAGATTATTTCAAGATAGAATAGGTATATTCTACTGGTTTTTGTGGGTATAGGTAGTTAATAATTTGTCATGGGCAAAACACCTGAAACAACTAGGTATGAACTGCAAAGAATATTTCTGAAAGAAAGAAATGCTGAAGAATGCCACTAAAGTGATGTGTTTCAAATTGTTTTCACACTTTGCATTGCAAGTTACACTTAAACACATCTGGTGTGCTTTCAAAATGAAAATAACTGAAATATCCTTATATGAAAATGTGTGATGGAAGGAACCTTGTGGCTGGGTTATGAAATCTTGGTAAATGGACTGTAAAGTGGAAACAGTGAAAAACATTTCACTTTGGTGACGATAGCTGGCATCTCCCTTCTAGACTGCCACGAAAAGGATTTATTTCAGGAAACTCATCACATACTGTGGAAGGTAGCATCTATATGTCAGCAATTCCACTGACATTTTATGGAAACCTTAAAAATGCAAACATTAAACTGGTGGATCCCTGTTTTTCTCCCTGCTCAGGAAATGCTTGCAGAATACACGAACAACAGCGCCCTCTGCACCTGAAACCCCTCCGGTTATTAAACCCAGACGTTCCTACGTGCTGGAGGAGACTTTAATTTCAACTACTGCTTTTTTCAGCTGCTGGTAGGTATAGCTGGGCAGCGGGGGAGGGGTGAGAATATTCAGCTATGTTTTTAAGTTTTATAATATTACCTGAAAGCTTCAGCACCCTCAAGTACAAAATTTACAGCAATACATAATTTAAAGTTACGTAGGAAAAAACCAAGAACAAAATAGCAGCAGAGATGTTGCACTTTTGCATTCCCCACAGCATAATTTAGATTCCTAGTGCTGCACTTTTGCATTCCCTACAGCATAATTTAGTTCCCCAGTGTGTCATTAACAGTGAAGTACATCACAGTCTGGAGTTTTGTTTTAGTACAGGCAGGCTGTATTGTTTTAATAATTTTTGAGTCTTCAAATATTAGATAGAGAATCAGAATTATCTGTTTCTTGTAGTGCTAAAAGATTTGTTCTGTGGAGTTTCCAGAAACCACCAGTAAAGCCAGAGACTGATATGACAGGATTTCAGGATTTTTTAGCCATGATGATGCATTTAAAATTGGAGAACTAGCTATTTTTGCAAGTCTCAAAATAAAATTATGCAAGGAAATAATAATTACAAAATGTATTAATTTTAAATAAGTATTTAATTTTCCTACAATAATACATGTAAGAAAAAGGTCCTGTGTGAAAAGTTCTTGCATAATGTTTCTTGATGATCAAAAAGAACAAAAATGAATTTGTATGTGCTATTTATATAAGCAATTAGTACAGCTAATTAAGCCCATAATATTCTTCGCTTATTTCTATAAAAGGCATTAGATGAGCTGTCCAAAAAACTCCCAGCAGAAACATTATATTTCTCTTAAATTAAAGGAGCAGTTTTTAGATACTTTCCACCACAATTTATTTCTTTAAACCAGAGGCAGTGAAATATTAGAATTACATATACATTTATTATACATATATATCCATGAAGTATAGGAATGTATCAGGATACTTTGAATTTTTAAAAAATAAATTTTCTTTTTTTCCAGTTTTTCACTGTGAATAATTTAATTCTTTGCTTTTTCTCATCCCTTCCTTAGTCAATAATTCCTTATCTTTAATATGAAAGAAACTCCTAATCACAAGTATTGTGTCTGAAATATGAGTTTTATAAATGTTCAGGGTTATTTCTACATGGATTATATGTAGATTGTATGGAAACTATTATAAAGTACTTTTTTATAAAATTAAAGTAGCAAAGTTAACACCAAAGAGTGGTAATCTCTTGCTTAAATAAAATGGAAGTAGATTTACATCTGCAACAAAATATTAATGTGACAAAATTTGTTTTTAAAATTTACTCATTTAAGAAAAGCAAACTGTCTTTGTCACAGCAATTAGAAGGAGGAAAGTAGAAAGCCTAAAATCATATTGCTTCTGCATATGAAACAAATACTTTCTAAGCAAATTCAAAGACATATCTGAATGCTAATGTAAGCTTAGATTATTGATGTGAAAGGGATTTAACAATCAGAAAATAATAGTTCTTTGTTACATTTATACTTTTAAGCAATTTAAGATGCTGCTTGGAAAGATATGAAGTCCAGGGAAATTTTCAAAGACAAAGGACTAATGGCTCTTAATATCACTGTGTTCATTTTAAGAGCAAATTAAAAAAGAACGGTGCAAATAATTGTTTCATATGTTCTTTGCTTGTGACTGCTGTAATCATCCAGGCTGATTTACAAATGTAGACTTGAAGGTTTCTCAGCTTCCTGCAGTGTAGAAGACTGTTACTTTGGCACTCACACTCATGCCCTTGTAATCACCACTCAAAACTGTGCCCTGGTACTTCCAATTCCCAGTGTCTTGATTGAACACCTCATTCTGTGCTAACAAGGTGTCCAAGGTATTTGAACAGGGGCTGCAGTCAGAAAATTGTTAATGGTTTCACTCATTAAGAGTTGCTGCACTAGTTTTGGTAATTTGGTAACTGTCTAAATTGCAAGTTGATTTTTTTCCTTCATTTTAAATAATGATGCTAAAATTTGAGACCAGGAACACTAACAGCTAAAAAACCCCAGAAGGGTGCTTAAATCACTGTATTTGTATTAAAGCAAAGGGTTTTCATAGCAGAAAAGCTATGATTTTATTTTTGAGGTTATGTTTTAAAATTATTGAGAAATGCATAAACAAGTATTAAATAGAAATCTAAGGACAGAAAATGCATAAAAAGGTAACAGTAAAGTGTAAAACAGCCTGGAAATCTTGAAGAAATAATTTAGTAAGCAAAGCTAATATTAAAATGACAAGCAAAAAAGTAAGAAAGAATTTGCCTTGGGCTTGGATATACATTTTTGGTAATTAGGATGAAATTCTTTAAACCAAAAGGATTTATAGCTGCAGGAAACTGTAGTATATGTACCTGAAAAAGGCCTTAGGAGTCTTTAATATTTTTTTGCTGTATTGCAAAGCTAAGCAGAAAGTAAGCCAAGATCAATGGGCCTGATCCTGCAATCCATACTCAAATAAGAACCTTTTTCTTTTTCACTTTTCTATCTTGCCAAGAGCAGCATTAAGAAAGAAATGCATTTTCTGGGAAAAAAACCAGTAAAGTATTATTAAAATTCATTAAACAAATGATGTGAAAGAGATTTTACTGTTTCTATCCTCACTGTCATCTGGGATCAGTAAGTTACTTTCTTGAAGTAGGAATATTAAAGCAGGGAGTAGGTGAGTAGGTTTCGTTTCAGGAAACATTTTACACCTGAAGAAAATTTTCCCCATGGAGATTCAATATTTGAAGTGGAAAGAAAACTTTTCTGAAGAAAAGGAATATCACAGTTTGCAGGTTTTTATGTACTAAAAGTTTAAGCCACCCCTAAAAAATTGCAAACTACTCCTTTAAAAACAGGATTAAAATTCAGTGAGTTGGCCTCCGCTGCATCTTTTGGCCAGGTTTTGTGGTTTTTCAATTACACATATATATATCTTTACAAATAATCTCTCTGTGGCTGTGAAAGTTGCACACACAAACGAAGGGAAACGAAAGGAAATGCTAACACTGGCCACACAGAAAGCTCTGTCAAAAGCACACTATAAACAAACTGAGGAGATATTTTTTTCCCCTGTTGTTTTTCTTCCATTAATTTCAAATATTCTTTGTAACTCTAGAATGCAAACTACTTTCCAGCACAAGTGTGGATAATATCTTTGTGGTAGGTGGTTTGAGCTTGTTCTTTACTGAACAAGTATACACTTTAATAAAAATCGTACCGGAAAATGTAAAAGTAATATTGTAAATATTCTGCCAGATTTGAAATATGATATGATTTGGCCTTCACAGGAATATTCTAACCAGCAGGAAGTACTCATCTGATTTTGTTTGAGCAGAATCTCTCATACAGCTCTTTTAACCACTGCACTTTCATAAAGTTACGCTACCCACATCATTTGTCTCTCAGCTGGCTGGGATATCTCTCCAAGGTACACAGCTCTTGCTCATGACGGAAAAAAAGATTGCAAGCGAAGGAGCAAAATGAAAGTGGTGTTTACAAGGCTGCCAGAGTTTGCTGAGATGTGCTGTGAGCAAACAAGCAAATGTGAGCTGTGAACAGAACACACTGCTCGAACATTAGAGAAGTGCAACACGTCTCTGAGTTTTAGTTTAATTCCTATCTTTATTTAGATTGATGTTTCTAAAAATTTTTGGCATTTCTATTTATTTACTAATGGGAATTATACTGATGTCTAAAAGGCAAACGGTCTATTAATATATCAATGTATCAGTTCTCTTCTGCCTGCCTATTTTACTCTTTGATTGCAGCTGCAGTGGGTGTGTATAAATAAATAGATTTTAGAAGAAAATATTTTTGAGTTTTGTTGTGTGATCAATGTATTTTTGAGCTAGACAGTGGAGTGGTTTTTCCTTTTAGTAGTTAGGTCAATCCTCTGGAGCTGATTGTGAAGATAAAATCCTATCTGTATAAATTGAAAACTTGTCTTTTTGAGCTGCAAGTTGAATACAGACCATGACTTTTGCATGGAAAAATTACAGAAATAATGGCCCCTGGCTGTGGAGGCATTTTTTTGTTTTTCATGAATCAGGCACAAAGTTATTTAAATTAATTCTGGTCTCATCACCCTAATAGAATATCATTACTGATCTTTAGAAAAAATATTAGAAATCAGCAGTGTGTGGATGCAATAGCAGTAGCTATTTGACCAATTTCCCCAAATAATTTTTTTTATATTGAAAAGCAAGACTACTGATGACAATACTCACTCATGATGCACATGCTTCATGCATTTCACACATTATCTTTCTATGTCAATTACATGGATCAAAAGTACTAACTACTCTTTTGCTTCATCATCAATAAGGGGTAATTTATTTACTATCTTTTGAAAGCAGTCATTAAAGAAAAATCAGAAGAAGAAACTCTGTTAATATTTCCATGTAATTTAAAAAATATATGAAAAAGTAAAAATTCTACCACTCAGACTTAGTCTATGGCTATGCACCACCTAAAGTGCTCTGCTCTTCCCATTGGATCCACTACTACTCATACTCAGGTGTCATTAGATGGACTGCAAGAGAACAGATTTAATTTCTCTGTGGCTGCTGCCTAACAGAATGCAGGATATCAGATACGACAGCTACAGCTATTTAAGTGCTAATACTTCGTTAAATGTGAATATTTAGTTATTTTTCCCTTCCCCCTTCTGACACTGATACCTCTGATACTAAGACTTCTGTACTTCACCAATTCCTGTTTCAAATGTGTGAAATGTCCCTGAAAGGAGAGACCTTCCCCTGAGTGTTCTTTGGGGTTGGTCCCTTTGCCAAGGCATGATGTGGTGTGAGGCAGTGGATCCATCCCAGACCTGGCAGGCTGTCCAGTGGCCCATTTCTGTCTAGTAGTTACTGAGCATGGGCTTCCTACAGAGCTCCTCTGCTCCTTGATTAGGTGGGAGTCAGACTTTGCTGGTCCCAGGTGTATTCTGCCCTGAGAAAAAGGGCATTCTCTGATTCAAAGCAGGGACAGAACCCACACTTTTAAGACACTCCTGAATGAAAAAGGCTGATGCCTTACCTTAACAATGAATGCAGCAGCTGAAAGATAGCCAGTGTGCTATCTTAGTGCTGCCAAAAGACAGGACATTCTTTCTGACAATCATCAATTCTATAGAAATTTGTCACTAACCAGAGCAGAAAGAGAACTGAGGTCTTCTTCAGGGACTCCACTCATCTGCTCATCCCACAGCTCAGCACCGTGCTCCTCCCATCCAACTCTGCCAGCCATGAGTGCTGAGAAGTGCTGAATTTCCCAGGCACAGGCACAATGAAGGAGCAGGGACAATGGGTGGTGATGAGAAAGCTTCTTGACACTAAGAGGAAGCACCTTTCAAAACTTCCTCATGCCTCCTCTGCAGCACAAGACTAAAAGGGCTGAGGAGAATGGTGAGAGGGAGGGTTTCAGTCGTGAGTAGGTGGCTCTAATGCGGCTAAGCCCAATCCTTAGTGAGGAAATAGAGCAAGCATTTAAGTTCAGCATTATCCTCACTGGTAGCCTCAGCTCTCTCTTTATTCCAGTATCAGATTTCTCTGCACTTCCTGTCTTACTTACCACTATGTTGGTTCACACACAGCACTCAGCATGTGCTTTGTAAAAATGGATCGCACAAGATGATGTGGATTTAAATAGGTGCAGTGACTTTTTCAACTGTTGATGGATCCTTCTTGACTGTGTTCAAAACCTTTATTTTCCAGCTGGAATCAATGGTGGCAATGGAATTCATTACTGGGAAAATTCTTACTGGAGTCAGAATGCTGTTTAAATCCATCTGCATTTTCCATGTTGATTGTTTATTTCTCATAGGGTTTATTTTCCCCCCCATGTAATATCAGAGATGTGGCCATGATATTTCAGCACAGGAACATCTAGTCCATCAAAAGTATCCGTAAAAACCTTTGCAGCAACTTTTTGAGCCATGGTAATTTCTTTGATCCATACCACAGTGACTAACAAGTTCAATATAATAAGTAAACAGTGGGTTATCTGTCCTGAAGAAACATCATTTGGATAGACAGGAAATAGTTCAGCACTGTCATAGTCCATTGCTTTTTCCCCCCATGCAATTCTTAAATTATATGCATTTTACACAAGCAAACTCCTTCCCAATCCCTGATGAGTCCATCTTTCACTTAGGAATAAAAGAGCTGTGTGTCTTGAAGTTTCTGGGGAGTCAGGACCACTTCAGCTTTACTGGCAGGTTGCATTTTCTGTCAGGGGGATGAGTATCACTATAATGATTTGCTATAACCAGAGGAAATGAGGTTCTGGGTGATGTGGGCAGTGGTGTCATTCATAAGGTGAATATGTGTATATCTTTGTTTACTGAGTTTTTCGCCATCATTGCTAATTATATCCTGCTTTGCACCACCTTGTGCTCTGTCTCTCCTTAGTGAATACACCCTTCAAGTTCATTCTACTACTTGCCAGTCCATCTTTGTCCAACATGTACCTAAGATTTTTTTAAAACAAATTTTCTCACTATTATGAAATAGAATAGCAGGAAAACTTACATGGAATTATTTCTTTCTATCTGAAATCAATGACAGAGCTCCCAGTTGAAGTTAGTTGAGACCTATTGTTGATTTCCTCTTCTGGAAATATAAGTGATGTGTTTTTTCACCAGCAGATTCTTTTTTTCATGTGGATGGTTTTGTATGTTATATCTGAAAGGAATAAAATGGAAAGACAATATCATTAGAAAAAGTGTGACTATGTGGATACAGAAAATGTTTGAATTTTTTCAATCTTGATAATAAACCTGGAATATATTTATTAATGCATCCCAGATAAGCAATTTCTATTGTGATGTGTTCTCTGAGAATACTGCACTATGGAAAATTGAGAATAATGGGCCGTGTCATGCTTTCAGTCCATGTGCAGAACTCACACTGATGTCAATAGGAGCTCCCTTCACAAACCAAGGCCTATATATGACCCATAGAGTCACTAGTAGAAGTTTCCCATACATAACTACAAAATTAATGGAGCATTGTAATCCATTTTGTGATCTAATGAAATACACCATGATTTAAATTGCAATTAAACAGAGAGATGTCAATAGGCATTGATGAGTTTTCACATGAAGACAGTGACATTCCTGCTACAAAACTACAGCTTTTGATGGGTAGTGGCTCACAGACTCCAAAACCACATTTTCTCAGAGCATCATTGATTAAACATCTCAGGAGCCTTAAACATGTGAATTATATATTTTGTTGTAAGACATAATTTGTAAATCTAAGTCTTGATCCATTCTGGAAAGATTACAGAATCCCATGTCATGGAATTCAGCATTTCTTAATTGCCATACATCTAGAAACTGAAAATCATAACATTAAATTATGCTTTTGTAGCAGGGGGAGGTTGGAAGGTTGTAGAGTTCAGGTGATTCAAAAAGATGTTTTTTAAAGTTCATATACTTGATGGTATTTCATCTGTCCATGACTTTTTAAATTATTTAATGTGATAAAATATTCTGCGTTTGTGTTTCTGTGAGAAATGTCATGAAATAATTAGGGTGTGTGTATTTCACAGCACAGAGAGACCAAGTTTCATTACAACAGTGTTTAAACTACACCAGAACTTTTGAATCTCACAGTAATACTAATCTTCTAGTGCTCTGAAATATTTCATTCCCTGGTTCCTACCCTCATAAAAATACACAGAGAGCTGTGGCTTATCTTTGAAATTACCCATTGACATAAAATATGAGGAGTATTATTTTCAACTGTGTTTCAAGGAAGTGTTTCTCAGGATGGTTAGTAGCCAGAGCAGTTCTGGTCTTTAGCAGGAGCTCCCATGATCCTTCCCAGAAATCGACCTCCCTGCTTGCCCTTGCCCCACAGACTGGTGCTTTCTGACAGCACCTGGCTGCTGAGAACTGGCTTTCTTATTTCTTCAAACAATAGTTCATCTCTTTTTTTTCATAATTCTGCAAAATAGTGAGGATGCCATTATCTGTTGTAATGTAATTATCTCTCACTTAAATGAGACAAGTCAGTCAGAATGCTGGAGACTCAAGACTTCAGCAAATCCACAGTGTCCTGAAGACCTGCAATTTTCCAGCGAAGAAAGAGCAGAGTTTGCTGGACTCCAAATGAACTAAATGAGGAATCCATTTCCCTAAGACTATCTGCAAAACCTGTTAAAATTTCATTTGGTATTCAGAATTTTTTTGGGGTGTAATTATATGGACTAGACATTACATATGTTCCTTTTATAAATAAAGTAGGGTATGTTAGAGTGATATTACTAAGTATGAGATATGAAATACATTTCTTATTACAAAATCACCAACAATTATTTTAAAAAATCCAAATCACATAGAAAGGCCCAAGAGAATTTACAATAGAATTTTTGAGGAATTTTGAGACTGACCAAATGATTTTGCATTTGGGATTTTTTGACATCTGCTGGTTGTTTTGTTTAGTTGTTGTTTGGGTTTTTTTATGTGGGTTCTCTACCAGTTATCTTGCCAGAAGGTTCATCTAGAACAAGGCCGGGCAGCTATTTTGTGATGTTTTCACAAAGCAGCAGGTCTCATTTACTCCATGAAAACACCTCCATTTAATATCCCACCTTAGCAGGGAGATGAATACTTTGCAACTGCATCACTCTGTGTTGAAGTTTATCTCTACACAACATATAAATTCTCCCTGGAAACTATTTAAACCAGGAGTACATATAAAAGCTGTTTTTTCTTATTGTTTCCTGACTTTCTGGACACTAACCAAGACCAGCAAATTCTTAAATCCCATGAATGATTTCAGCCATCTGTAAGTTATAAAAGAACTCTGTTCAACCTCAAATACCTGAGCTGATTTCTGTTCTGTTGCAGGTTGTTCCACTGTCGAGCCTGCTTTGGTTTGAAACAGGCTTTCAGTTTTTTTTTTCTTCCTTCTTCCTTTGTCTGCTTTTTCAGCTTACACCTTCCCTATGAAAATGGTATGAGATGACAAGAAAAGGTTTCTGACCTCACCATCCTCTACTTCCCCCACACTGCATTTTGAAGGGAAATTTATAAAACTCCACCAGTGTAGCCTGGACACTGCTATCCCAGGAAGGACTACAGGGAGAAAGAACCGGGATCTTGGGTTTGTTGCTTATATTTTCTTTTTTTAACCCTTTCCCCCTGCAACCTAACAGACAGGTGATCTTTCATCATACCTTTTTCCTTTGATCAAGTTGTAGTCATCTGCAAAATAGAACAAAATTTTGGTCTAGTAAAATGTGAAGCTTGACTTTGGAAGAAGTACTGATTTCTATTAAATAAAGCAACACTTCTTTGTCACCACAATCAGTGAATTTTTTTCTTTTTTCCATAATCAAGCTTGCTAAGAACATTTTAAATAATATTTTTCTGAACTGAAACTCTCAGTTCCCAGGCTCTTCTCCTTTTTACTCCTGTGAACAGTGCTGTAGTGTGTGTCAATTTGGTCTTGTTTGTGGGTTCATTTTCCCCTCCATTAGAACAGCATTTCTCTCTTTTTTTTTCCTCCTTCTGATATTGTTCAAAGGCTTCTTGTGATGCCTTGAAAAAAGTTATTGATTGTTAGATCATTTCTCTCATTCATTCAGATGTTTTCTGGTCCCCAGATGGAAACATCACAGCTGCTGCTCTGGAATTCACTATCGACTTCTGTCTCTGGATTATCAGAGCCCCTAGCAAAAAAAGCCTGATTCCAGGCACCCTCTTTCCCTCTGTTGAGACTTAAAGCTGTTATCCTTCCAGCTCAAAGGAAGTCCCAGTGCCTGTTTATGGCCAGAGTCTGGAGCAGTAAGGTCCTATGATTACTTTCTTTGAGCTATTTTTCTAGTGCACCTTTTTTTTCTACATAATTTTTCAGCTCTTCAGTAGGAGCACCAGATCTCAGACACCAGTCTGATTTCCTGCCTCCCTCTGCTGTTGTTTCTGTGCTGGTCATTTGTTATATGTTTGAGGGCCAGAATCAACCTGACAAATTAATATTTTTCAAATTCAGCCTTTTCTGACCAGCAGCCATCTGCTCAGACAAAGAAGAAAGTGAGAAGGATTGCTGTGTTTTAAATGCTTTTCACCCAATCTCTCAAGGAAAGCCTCTTTTTTAAATTCAAAGAGTTGTTATGATTCAAAGAAAATGCTTATTCTACAGACTGTTTCCTTTCCATTAAAGTTTATTTATACCGCCCTCCTTGTCTGAGGGTATAATTATGAATGATCTAAGCCTGTACTGAAAATCCTAAATTAAAAAATACATCTGTTGCAAGGATTCTCTCACCAGAAACCTTGAAAATGTTATCCTGTCTGTGCATCCATATATCTGTCTGTCTCTCTGTAGGTTATGGCTATCCTTTATATGTTCCAGAAGTAAGTGGGATTAGATCACTTGCTTCATACTTTAACTGCTGTAGACATTCATGAAAAGAATAAAACAATGTGGAAAACTGAATAAATTTTATATTTATTTATTTATAGTCTTCAATCACATTTTCACTTGTTAACAACAACTAAAGGGATTAGATTGTATTGTTCCTCTCCTAGATTTAGAAATAATCATAAGTGTAAGAAAACATTATTTAAATGGAAAAAGTTATGTTTAGAAAAAAAAGAGAATTATAGCATGAATGATGTGAAGTGCAGCAGTGTTCAGCCACAGCAAGGTGTTTTCCTGACAACAAAGGGCAATTGCTTCAGCCCAACTTTTCAGCATACCTCAGGAAGCATCGGTGAAACACATTTATTTTTAATTAAGGCCAATTCTGTCCCAACATTTGCTTTAAATATGAGGACCAAAGAGCATCAGAAAAGGACATTATTTCTGCAGTCCTTTGAAGCTGCTGCCTCCTGATATGCAGCACCAGGGAGGGCAACACCACACAGACAGGGGATTCATAGCAAAATCTCCACTTGGCAGAAGATATCCAGACAGCACTTTTCTCAGTTGGATTTCACCTGACTAATAATCTTATTTTTCATTTTCTAAACATTACAATGAAATGAGTCCATTAAGATGCCATAATGTTAATTAACATTGTCATAAGTTCTTTCATTTCACTTGCATGCATTTTTCAAAGGTACCTTGTGGAAATGATTCTTTTACCCTGCCATTTGCCTATATATCATCTCATGCTAGTACTGAAAGGTTAAATGTTATAATTTATGCTAATTTTAATTTTCCCCACTGCCATAGGCAGTACAAATCAAGCAGCAGCAATTGATTATACATCACTGACAGTATAAAACAGAGGAAACATACAGTTCTATCAATGAAAGGCCTGTGCCAGGTTAGTCATAGTTAGGTTGTTGTGGCCTCCTGAGAACAGCAGTCAAAGCTGAGCAACAACTATGATATTAATATTTATTTTGTGCATAATTTTGGATCCAAGCCATATCAATAAATAATTTTCCATAGTACTTTTGTGCCTCAAGAATTTTGATGGAAAGGCTGTGTGCCTCTTGAAGAATTTTGTGCAATAAATACCAGATATTCATTTGGGCTTTGGCTTTTCAGAGAAGGGCCTGATGTTGTAGAGGTCAGGCAGAGTTTCACTGAAGTATGTTCCTGTATGAGAATATGCAGATTACAATTACAGGAGAAGGAAGAAACCAAGGCCTGGCTTAGGTCGTCAAAAGGCAGAAATTATCACTAGCTTGATATCATCTGGCAGCTAATTTGTTCCTTTGTCACTGCCATAAAGAGTATCTTTGGAGCTGAGGAATGATAGTCAGAGATTTTCAAAGAACCAGGATAAACACCCAAATTTTTCATTTACTTGGATCTTAAACTCTTCCCTCCTCACAGCACAAAGAAAGCTACACACCACCCTGGCTTAGAACCCTTCAGGGCTCATCTTTGCTATTGCTCTGCTGCTCCAAAAGTAGCATTTTCTCCACAAATGTAGCTTCTCCCTAGATAGCAGGTACTTATTTTCATGGATAAATGGTGCATTCCTTGCTCTGCAACCTACCTTGTAAGACAGTGAAACAGAAGAGAGAAATGATGTCACAGAAGTAAGAAGTGGTGGACAGCAACTGCTACTTCAACATCATGGGACAGAGACTTAACTCCCATGAAAGACAGGCTGAGATGACTCAAAGCTCTTGGACACAAAGAAATTGCCATTTGGAGGAAAACAGAAGTGACTCCTGTGGCTGTTGGCAGTACAGGAGACACAGCCTGGGCTGGGAAATGTGGTCAAGTGTCTCAAGGGCTTTTCTGCTCCTGAACATTCTCCAACCTGGGTAAAAGGCGCTGTGGGCACCTTGCTGGAAAGATCCTGAGAAGTGCAGAGAGGGTTGCAGCCTTGCTGGTACATGCAAGAGGACAGTCAATGCCACGTCGCTTATGGTAGAAGGAAATGGAGCATTGACAATGGGATTAGGGAATTATTGCCTGACTTGAGGCGAAGTGGGTAACCCTATGAGACAAAGACAATTACACAGATCACAGAAAATGGGAAGGAGATTCTTGCAACAAGGCAACAACAACTGAAAGGCAAATGTTGCAATACATTTTTTTCAAAAAATAATTGATAAATTTCAGCATAAAAATCCTGTTGACTTTTAATTGGAAGTCAGTTTGAGTGGTTTCAGCACTTTAAGTACAATAGACATTCTTGCTGATTTTTGTGTCCAAAACTTATTCAATGTTTGTGTGACAAAGCTTAAAATAGAAATAGGGATTTAGCTTGTCCACACATCAGCTTTGCATTACAACATGATTTCTGTTAGAGACATATTTGTGAATAAAGCCGTTGTACCAAAAGATTAGAATGCTGCTTTTCAAATTCAGTGCTTTAATTTAAAGAAGACACCATTATTTTTTTAATGAAGCTGTTGCTTCTTGATTTAGAATTAGTGAAACACTGGTTACTTTAACCCAGATGGTTTCTTCCCCACCCATAAGGATTGGTTACTTTAGCACAGATGTCTCTTTTTCTTCCATAAGGCATATTAGAGGAAAACAAAGATTCACATTTAAGCAATAAATAATAACAAATACCACCCCTATTGGCTTAGATATGTCCAAATCGAAAACCACAGCTTAAAGTTACTTTACAGTGTGGTGGGCCACAGCTTAGAGTTCTTTCATTTTGCTTTCTTTTTAAAAGATTTTACTTTGTTGACGTTTTTTGCACAGTTTCAATTGATCTTTATTGAAAAAGAATAAGGATGGAGCAGACTGACAATTTTATTTGACAGATGATTAATAACTTTGCTTAGATCTGGCCTGAAGTGTAACCACAAAGTGTTTGATAAGGGATGGATAAAATATGGTTTGCAGGCAGTAGAAAGTTTAAGGGACATAAAATGGCTGAATGGAAATCTTAAAAATGCAAGGTAGAGAGCCGTGGGGTCATGTTAGCAGTGATCTAGTGCCCTTTCATCCCAGGGTTACTCCAACTTTTCTTCTGATTGCTCTTGGCTTGTGGTGGAAGAGTCTCCCTTGGTGCACGTGCGGAAACGTCTGTTAATGAACAGATATTGTCTGTTGTCAGTTTATGAGCAGATCTCTTCCTTTGTCCACAGGACAGTGACTCAGCCTCATCTCCCAAAGGCTCCATGTTGGGCTCAAAGCACCTGGGCTGAGTGTGAGATCAGCACAGGCTCTGTGGGGGCTGCCTGGGGCCCTTTGGGCCAGCCTGCTTTCCCCTGCCACAAGGAACTCTTCTCCCCTTCCCTGTAGAGCACCACACCAAAATGTTTTCCTTGAAACTCCCCTAAAGTTTCAGCTTCTTGCTTCTCTCCAAAAGGAGGGTGATCTGGCCCAAAGTAAGCTTGAGTAAGCACTGAAAACAAAATTCTTTTATAATAACAATTTTTCTCAATCTTTTTAGCCCAATCCAGATTTTGTTACTGTGGGGAGAATTTGGTTGTAAGGATTTATATTATGTTTATTTAATTAGTAATTTCTGTAAATGAAAAATTAATTCTGTTACTTGTGGTGATATGTCATGCCAGGAATAACATTTTGCATCTATGGCTTAACACAATATGCCATTTTAAAGGACATTTTCCTAAAATTTAAGTTTAGATTTGGGACTATGGAGCATTTAACTTACCTTCAGGAGGATATTTTGAATAAAAATAACAAGAAACTGCTTTACTAGAATATCAACCATGCTTGACTGATATTAACCATATGAAAAAATGTATGGGACATATAAAATTCACATAAGAACTACAGTTAAGCCTACTCATATTTTTCTTTGAAAATGGATGTCCAAACTTTAAAAGTCTGTATGTTATTCTTCTTAAGATCCAGATATATTTTTGGAGACTGAGTTCCTACTGTTTGCAATAATGAACACCTCATGGATGGCAGGGAAAAAAAAAATCAACTCTCCTTAATGCTACTGTTGGCCAAAGGGAGAGAGAGTGAAAAAAAATTATAACAAGATATCCCCTGTAGTAGAACTACACTTTTTCTCCCCATCTCTGGATGGTGAATGAAGAGTTTCAGGGAAGTCTTCTCACCTCCCTCTCCTGTTTTCTTGCCTTTTGCCCTGGAGGTTTGCCCTAGAGCAAACTCCAAGGCACCCCATGGGGTGTTGAGGCTGAGGAAGCCAAAGTAGCTGCTTTCTCCCTGAGGGCCAGAGGGCAAGGACTCAATGACAAGGATCCTTCGTGACTTCACTGAGTGCTGGATGCTGCCCAAGCAGTCAGCCCAGGGCATTCTGCCTGCTGGAGCCTGTGGAAACTGGGGACAGCACACGGAACTGGTCTGATGCTGGTGTGACAGCCCCTCACAGCACAGTGTATTGGCACCCCAGGATATACTCTGCCTTGTTAGCTGTCCTGTATTGTCTTCTGTAAATATAGTGAGTAATGCAAAAAGCATTTACTAACAAGGCTTAAAATTTTCCTTCAAATGATACTCTCGCATATTTACATGCTTGTGGTTTGCTGCCATTATATGCACCGAGTTTTGGCCTATCCCCTTTATTCACACTCTCTGGGAAACATGCTCCTTTGAGAGTCTTGGATAATTTTGTTCTCCCCAATTTAGCAGGATGCTTCA
Organism: Ammospiza nelsoni; assembly: GCF_027579445.1. NCBI lineage: Eukaryota > Metazoa > Chordata > Aves > Passeriformes > Passerellidae > Ammospiza > Ammospiza nelsoni. The sequence continues at coordinate 13,091,034 of NC_080642.1, read as the reverse complement.
CTAGCTGTGTGCCAGTTGTCTTAGAAATGCTGGTTTAGCTGGCTGAGAGGGTTTTTTGGAGCTGGGGCCTCTACCAGCAGCACACGCACCTCGTGTGCGTCTGAGGGCGAGCGTGACGCCTGAAGACAGCCTGTGTCAGGCCTCGGTGAGCGGCACCCTGCCCCCAAAAGTCAGAGGTTACATTTCAAGGACCGGCTCCACTCCTTGGGTTGCCGACCCCTGGTGATAAGAAGTCTGCTTGGAGCAAGGTCACAGCAGCACAAACCACCTGCCCATCGCCCGGTGCCAGGGGCTGGGAGCCAGGTGAGCCCGTGCCAAGAGTGCAGGAGCCAGGAGAGGAGCGGGAGGGGAGAGGCCCGGGCAGAGGCTGCTGCGGCCCTGCCCCTGGCCAGCCTCCGCTGGCAGCAGTCCTGGGGAGCCAGGAGGAGTTTTGCAGAGCTGCTTTTCCCCTTCACTGGACTCCCTGCATGAGGCTGAGGGCATCAGGGCTGCAGCTGCTTTCACGGATGAACTCGGTGTTTCGAGAGGCCTGGCTGTAGTGAGGTATCTAACATGTCATAAACAAAGGCTTAAGTTCTTAAGGATTAAAGCAAAAGTTAGATAATCTGATTCTCCAAACAGCAGTAGAGGATGGAGTGAACAGCTGTCTGAAGCTGCTGTGGCATGGCACAACGGGCTGGGAGGTGCTGAAGATGGAGCTGGAGGGGCTGACTTGCAGCATGCCTCGAGGCGACCATCAATAAACCAAAGGGTACCACATCTCCTCCTCCTCCTCAGTATTTTGAGGACCAAGCTGTGACCTAACACAGGAGCTACAGTTTCTGCAGAGTACACAACTGCTGCTTCTCCTTGTTTTGTTTCTGCTTTGTTCTTGGTCCTCAAGAAAGGACAAGGACTTTACACTCTATGACAAATAATACAGATGGAATGTAAACATTGAAAGGATCAGCTTTAACTGTGACAGATATAGCTAAGGGTCAAACATTTAGTTTACCTCAATTTTTATTGATATATAGTTGCCAAATCTAAATTATTTGATCTGAAATGGCAGTGGACATTCAGAATGACACAACTAGGCAAATATCATATAAAGGCAAGTTCCAGATGAAATTGCCAGAGGAGTCATTCTTCAGAAATCCTAGCTGTAAAATATTGCCTCCCAGTTCATGAGACAGCTGCAAGAAGCATTCACGACTTTAATTTAAGAATAAGTTTCCTCAAGGAACTTTAGCCTTTATTTATGATCTGGAAATCTGTGTATCTGTAAGTAGCTATATGTAAAATGCATTTTACTCTTTGAAGCAGAAGGCTTTTAAGGGACTTAATTAATTCTGGTTTTAACATGGATGATGATATCCGTACGTTAGTTTCATGTTCTCCAGGTGACGCACTGACTTTATTTAGAAACCTCTGAGTTTATGTGAGCCAAGACAGTCCCATAGATGTGCTGATATAACTCTGCTGAGATACCACATGCAGATTGCTTTTTTTATCTTTGGATATTTATTTGAAGTTTTCATTTCAAGAGATTTAGGTGGAGTCATTCTGCTTGATGAATATAGTTGTGGATTTTTTTTTTCATGATGTAAAAGGGTTTGCTTCCCCCATCTGGTCATGTATCCATTGTGTCAATTTCTGCAGTTCTGTTGTTCCAAACAAAGCACATAGACTCATGTGGTTGAAGTAATCTGACTTCCAGCCATCTATTGACATAGCCTTAGTAACCCAAATACAAACCTACCTCAGACTCTTTCATGCGTCCCCAAAACCCAATTTTGCTGTCTGTCCTTTCCCAGAGCCATTCCCAGTTTAGATCTGTGTCTTTCCCACATTGTTTCGCCTGGTTCTGCCATCCACAGTCTTTTCCGTGACCCCATGGTTCTTTTGCCTGCCCCTTGCAGAAGCATCTCCCACAGCTCTTCCTAAGTCCAGGGAAAGCCAAGAAGCACATCTGAGCATCAGTCCTGCCTTCAACACCTTCTCACATTTGCAGCCTTTGAACCTAAATAACCTTTAAACAAAGATTTTCAGAAGAACTATAAAAGACTGTGAGAGGAAAGCAACAAAATAAATACATTTAGAGTTAATATCTCCAAGAGAAACATCTGTTTGTTCCTTTGGGTAACCAAAGGCAAATACATGTGTTCAGAACATGCTACAGACTAATGCCTACAGCTGACACCATGAACTTCCATGAACTTTCTGTTCAGTGTCATTAATAATGGATTCAAAACAATTTTTTTGTAGTGCTAATACAGAGCTTTTAGTTTTATTAAATAAGTAATAGCACCTTTTTTCTTTTTTTTTGTGGTACATATTGTAGCATTTAGACTGCCTGTATCTTCAAATTTTGGAAGCTTCAGCAGATGACTCTATTCAAAATGACTTTTCTCACAGGGAGTTCACTTGTAGGACTTCACTTAATTGGAGCAGACTTCTAATTAGTAACAAAATTAATATTTAAAAAAGAATCAGAAAAAATATAGACACTGGAGCGTGCAAGAGTATAAAATACCAGCAGCAGAAGACAGCACTGATTAAAACATTTCTGGGGTGCCACTTGGGTTACTCTGAGTGCTGCAGCTTGGGAACATGGCCAGGCTGCACCCTGTTTCCCAGAGAGGAGAGAAAGTCCTAAACACCTCTCTTGCCCAGGAGAAGAGAAAATGAAGGGCCAGCAGAGAACCACTTGGACTCCAGTGCAGTGCTCGGTTTGGGCTCCTAGATGAGCCATGGAGCGGGGACTGAAATCCTCAAGTCCTCCCAGAAAGCCTCACTGCACGTGAGGATGATTCCTTCTCACCTTGCTGGATGCTTATGAGAAACCTGGCCCCAGGGCTCAAACTGAATCAATGGCGACTGGGAGACTGGGGGAGTGTTCAGAATACTTGAAAGAAATATTTTGTTCCTGCAATCAGCTTTTGCTTCTTGCACTGTGTGTGGCCACACACATTCAAGCATCTCACCTAGAAGAGATATGTTTGTGCACTTTGTGACTGTAAACACCTTCTCACAGTGAAACACTTGTGCTCCTCACATACTGCCCTTCTGTATGCTTCAGGAATTTTTCACTCATCTAGACAGCAATGCAATTTTGAACTTTCCCAGGGTAGCAGTAACCTCCAGTCTTCACTTTTTGTAATATGTTCCATATGTTTCTTGATGATCACACACATGAAAAATCATAGAGTATGTATCAGAGTATATATGTATGGATTCATCATCCATCCCCTTCTGCATGGTAGCTCTCCTTGGAGGGGGGAGGTAAGTTCAGTACATTAGCTACTCATTTAATGGGTGCCACAGAAAAACCCAGTGTAGCTGAAATCATCCCACACTTCCCATTATTAAAGACAACGTGAATGGGAAAGGAAATTCCTCCACAGGTTCAGTTTTCTGAGGTGTGGGTGAAGCTCCAAACAAGATCTCCCACATCCACAGGCAATGCTTCAACATGCAGATTAAGTGAGATCTGACATTCCTGCAGTTAATGATTTGTTGATTAAATACCACATTAGAATTTATTTATACAATAGGAAACATATTTTGCAATTTTTTTCTCAGATTTAAATTTCTAACCTCTCCTTCTGGCAACAAATCTAGTTTAGATCCATTGAAGTTGTCTTTCTGTGATGATACAAATAGAGGCAAGGAATATTGATTTCAGTGATATGTTGAGATATAGCCATCTGTTTGCCAAGCATGATTACTTTCAGTTAATTTCCAATAAAGCCCAGAAAAGCCACCAAAAATAGTCACTTTTGGATGTTACAGACAGCTTAGACTACTGGAGACGTTTTAAAAGAACACAGTTTCAAGTTGTTCTCCACTTGATTTCTGAACAGTTGGCCCTGTGACATTTGGCCAACCAAAAAATGAACATAATTTTGAATGGCCTCCTTGCACCATCTACAGGATTTGGTAGGACATTTTGGAGGTCATGATTTTAAAAACAGAAGTCCTTACCTCAGAAGTAGTGCCAACAGAGGCAGCAAGCAGAGAAGAAAGGTCCCTGTCCTAGTTGGGAAGTTGAGTGCAGCAAAAAGGAAATTTGTGTATATGAAACAGTAACAAGTCATGAGTGCCCATCTCCTGTAGTCTCTAGCAAGAGGATTCTACTCTACACCCTGGAAATTGGGCAGTTACTAAGAAAAGACATCAAAGATAGCAGAAATTACTCCTACATATCTTAGAAAATGAACTGCAAGGCGGCCAGGCAGCTTCTGCAGCTTAAATCACTGGGAGTAATCTGGCACTGTGATTTGAAAATAAAAATTTGATCAATCACAGAGACATTTAAGAAAAAGTCCTTTGCAATTTTGTTTTACAAATACTTCATATTGTTGTTTATATTTAAAAAAATTATTTAGATTTCTTTCACCCCCCGGAAGTTTTGTCACCTTGTATTTTATGTCATCCTCCTGCAGTGAGGGAGGTGCATCTTTTCAATATATAGCAAAGCAAAACTGCCAATGGAAGATGTAGGGTAATATAAAACTCTACAGCATATGCTGCTTCACCAGGGAAAGGAAGCTTGTCACTCTACTCAATAAAAGACATAGAAATACCATGGGATTTTCCCCCCTCCAATTGGGCCCCAAATGTTCTCATGCTATACTTGTAATGTGCATTACTAGCTGATTAGAAGTGACATCAATTAGTCACATGTCTGTGTTTCTGATGGAAATAAAAATGAGCTTCTGTACACAAAATCTCAAATTCATCTCTACATTGCCTAGGGATTTTTCCTTCTGCAATATCAGTTATCGGTTTAATATAATATTGTTGACTTAACAATGATATATTTCAGGCTGAAGGCAGAAATGCATTTTGCATTAATAAATTGTTTTGAGATGGGCTTAAAGAATATTTCATTATATAAGAGAGGCAGCTATAAAACCTATTTGGTGGTCTTTCAATCACTGCTACCTGTGGCCTATTTATGTGGATGGCATTCATCAGTATGGCAGGAAATATTAAGCAAGTGCTAGACAGTTATTAGCTCTCCTCAAGCAGAAGTCCTCATACCCTCTATTCATATACCATGGGAAAAATTCACTTGGTATTTTCTTTCTTGCAACTGTTCTGCTGTTCATAATTTGATGGAAAATTGATTAATCACACATTTAACTCAATGCAAGATCTTCTGCACTGTAATAAATTATGGCCATTAATCAATAAGTACAAAGTAATTCCAGGAGTCTGGAGACATGCTGATTTCTAATAGAAAAACTTGTGCTTAGGCCTTCTTGCCAGTGACCACTTCATCTGAGGTATTTTGCACCTGCCTCAATCCAATTAGATGACATAATTAATGAATCTCATTGCAGTTGATAATTTGTTATACAAAAGAAAGAATGTTTTGGCACATCTATTAAGTCCTGATGTACAAATCTTTGCAAAGGGGGGAATACTAGGAAGCCAAGAGGGGAACCTACAGCCTCTGCTACGGCAGAAGAAATCTCTGTTTATTCCAGGGCAATGAGTATGCAAATTTTACTGAACTTTAAAATCTGCACGTTTCCTTCTGCCATCTTTCAAGGGAGCCTGTGCAGAAGCCTTCCATGCCATCTTGCTTCTTTTGTGACAAATTAAATGGTATGATTCGAGCAAGTATTCAGGAAGTTTTGTTTCCCAGGCAATCTAATCAAAGTGTCCCTGGCCGCGTATCGGTTACAGTTTTACATATCGCAATCCATTTGCACCTGTTATGTCCAGCTAACACAGAGACACTCAATAGATTTTGGTGAGAGAAAGAGAGTGAAGATAAAAAGAACCAGTCTGCTGCTAATTCTGTCACTAGGAGACGCCATGAGCAGATTTTATTTAGAGACTTTGAAAAACAATTAGCTGAGGATTATAGGACTAAAAGGCCTTTACTAGCTGTACCTGGAAAATACTTTGCCCATTTAATGCCTTCTAAGCTGTCATTGTGCTTGAACTTCAGTCCCAGTGATTAATGAAAAGCTGCAGGGCACAGCTAGAAGCTAAAGTCTCAATTATGGAAAAGCAGTAACTAGTTTAATGTGCTGATGCTTTTATACTTAAACTGACAGCTGTGAAAAATGGCAATATTTCCAATCACCCTTTAATAATTTATCATTAATTTATTGGCATGTCCAACACACTTTAGTCCTACTGTTCTTTTTCTCCATTTAGGCTCATGGCGTTTCAATACTGGAGAGCAAAATCTGTTGCAAATCTCTAAGGACAAACCTTATGGTGCCTGAGTGATTACTGTTTGCAGGCAGTCAGTATTACCAAGGAGTCCACAGTTTATCGGCACAGATACAGCACGAACATTTCTGTGGGCTATGATATGTGAACGTGTTTCATTAGTGACTGCTAAATTGCTCCAACTCCATCCACTTCAGTGGAGTTAGAGCAACTGAAGAACATAGATGGCTTTGTGGGACTGGGGGCAGTCAGGCTCACGCAGGCAGTTTTCGTTCGTCAGCCCAGCAAGCTCCCTGGATGGAGAACAGGAGCTGTCTAACTGCTCTAAATCAAAAATTAAATTTGGAAAGTGTCCCTTTTGAAGAGCACAGGCAGAGTGTCACCTGCTATGAAATCTGCAGAAACATTATTATGTTTAATACTTAACAACTGAATCAGTGCAGCTAAGTCAATTTAAACCAGCTGAAGATCTACAGTCCATTTATTTTTGAAATATTTTGAATTTTTTCTTTGCTGTTTTGGTTCTTCCTGCTTATTCAGTTTCTTCTGACAAGGTGTATGAACAAAGGGAGAGGAACAAAGTGAAATAATAAAACCTTGTTTCAGTACAATTTCCATGCTGCATTTCCAATTTAGTATGTCATGTTTCATGGCTATTCCCAGGTCTGCTGTGGACTGGACAAACCCTCATGAAAATTGGCAAATATTATTTTCAGAGTTCATTACTGTTTTTTTTGACAGCAGAAGTTGATCCTATTTTATTTTTCATCTGATACTCCAGTCATTTATAAAATATTAGTCATTCAAGCAGGAGTGCCTCTCAATATTTTATTTTTTACACAAAACCTACATTTCTCTTTGTGTAATGGTTGACACTGTCTGGGTGAAACTCACTGCAGTTTTGGGGGGAAGTTGATAATTCCTGAGCTTTTTTGCCAAGCTCATGCAGCCCTAAATGGCAGCTGAGCATTTCCTGACAGCGTGGTTGTGCTGATGGTTGTCAGTTCCTGGACTGAAAAACAGGCTGACTGAACAGTAGGGAAAGTTATTCTGGACTGTTTGATGTAAACTACTACAAAATTGTAACTGACTGTCATTCATGACCTGGTGAATAGGAGAGACGTGGCTATGAGAGAATATTAACACCAATTGATGTAATGGTCTAACAAGTAGAACATATTATATTGCTGGACTGTTCACAGAAAGCTGCAGTGTGTCCAATTTGAATTGACGTGATGGAAAAGACCTGTCAAGTGGGTTGTTCCATATGTTGAGAATTTGCTGGTTCCTATTAAAAAAAAAAAGAAAGATTTTTTGCCTTTGTATTTGCTTTTGAGATTTTTGGTTTGACATTTTGATCATTTTGATCATTCTTTTCCATGCAGACAGAGTTTATACTAATTAGTTAACAGTTCAATTATTATCAAAGGGAGTTTTGAATGAAAAGAACCAAGTTCCCAGTCCTGCTCTAACTATGTGTTTGAGCACTGAGTGTAGCCCTTCATTAGGAACCCTGGAAATGGGCAAAGGAACGTGAATCATTAGAAATACTTATGTCTACTACTGTTTCTTAGGGGAATTGAGCACCTCTTTTGGGAATTTCTGCCTGGAAAAAGGCAGTTTATTCTAATCCATATTATCTGTCATGCTGTAGACCTAATACTGTATTTTAGCAACTTGTGAAAGAGTGGAGAAATGCAACAAAACACATAGAGGTGCCTGGGGTGCCAAAGGTATGTCTGGATTTGTGAGATTCATGTCTGGCTGTTGCTGGATGTACAGTCAGTCACCAGCAATCCCTCTATTACCACTCTGCCACCCTCTATTTTTCAGGCTCCTACTTTGAGGCTTGATTACAGCAATTTGGAGGATGTATGCAAACCGATTCCAGCTACTAATTGAAGGAACCCTACTCATTAGAAAAGGCTGTGGAACAAATAACAATTGGTAAGTATGGGGTCTTTTTCTGTATGGAACACCCTTCAAACACTGACTTCTGTCTTGAACAAATTCATCATTACATTTTCTGGATAGGAGACAGACTTTGAAAGTCATTATGCGTGTTGTTACTGTTGCACATCTAAAAATATTTGGTATTTTCCTTGAAGCCCCAACTGCTGAAGCTATGTCATTGTGTAAGAGTCTTAGTTTCTATTAAGAAAGCTAAAACTTAAATTTCAGTGCTTCTTGATAGAGGAAAAGTCTTGAAAGTATGTATCCCAAAGGCCCAACTTGAAAAGGCAAATAAAAAAAGATTTTTTTAAATTTAAAAATTATCTTTCTCAAAAGTCTCAATATCTACTGGAAATGACAGCAATTTTGGACTTTCTGAAGTTAGCACAGATATGACTGTAACTGCTACCGTAGATTAGGTTTCTTAGTGTACTAAATGCAAAGTTTGCAAGATCTAGCTCTATATCTACTTCTATTGCAATTTTTAGTTGAGATACATTCCCTCAAGAGTGGTTCACATCTTTGCTGAGACAATAATTTAAAACATGTTGAAATCAGTTTTGCAGGACATTTCTTTATTTTCAGAAACAGTCAATTCTTTCTTAAATTCATTTTTAAATGGGGAGATGTGTCATTGGGTAAACAATGGTTATCTAGTCATTCGCTGAACATCTCTTCTCTCTCTCTGAAAGCAAAGCTGGTAGCTGGCTGCTGCAGGACGACATCTCAGGATCTTATCTGGGAGATGCATGGCTGCAATGGAGGTTTATCCCATGCTACTTCCAGATGAGGCTGTACCATTTCTGCTAGAGCAATCTTCTGTTTGTGCTAACGTGGGCAGGTTTACAAGAATGCATGTGTGCATTTTTGCAGGAACACATCTAACTTATATATGATATTCCATGCATTTGCATTAGTCTTCAAGTAATAAAATAAAAAGCATTAATTTCATGTTTGTCATCTTAAATGCACTCTCTTAATAAGCTTAAACCTCTTACACTTATACCTGTGCTTTATCTCTTCACAACCGGCCCCATGCTTCCTAAAAATAGTTCTTTTCCACTATGAGAGAGTATCTCTTCCTCTGCTGCTGAATTGGATAAGAATATTGTCCATTCTGCAATAGAGGGATTTGTCTCACTTTCCCACTGCCTCAGTAAGGTATTTTTAGCAGCTATTAATGTTAATTTAATCCAAATGTTATTTACAGTAGAAGCACCAGATATTTTAGCAATGCCATTAAATACACATAAGTCTAGAAAATGCTGAAAATTCAGTCCTATTCACACTTTGAAAACGTCAAGTATTTTCTATTGAAATTCTGTGGATCTGGAATTCAGTATCAGGTAATGAGTGTCTCAGGTGCAGTGCAGGTATTTATTTGGTGTGATCCTTCACAAAATACATGTGACAAAAATCAGAAAAAACTAGCACACAGTCAAGGCTTCTCAGCACCTTCACTGACACAGACAGCTTTAGGACCTGGTTTGACCATGATCTTTACCATAGCCAACACTCAGTGTTTCTGTGGGCATTGTTGCCCGAGTGCAGTATTGCCATGAGGAAGCTTTTATGCTACTAAAAATGTTGTCTTGCTGGACTTTATAGATGGCCATAAACTATCATGACAAAATACCACTAACTTCTGAATTTGCCTAAGTATCTTAAAACACAAAGAATGCACTCTGTGTCTTATGCCAAATGCTGCCAGATTTCCTAGCGACCTACTTTCACTGAAGGTCAAAGCCAGTCAGACACTTTTTCAGACTTATATCACAGTGGGGTTAGACAGACACCTCTAATTGTGCTAGGGGATCCTGCTTTGCACTTGCCAGAGAAAATATTACAGAGTGGAGTTATTCCAATTGATTTCAACAGGTCAAGCTCAACTGTGCTACAGGAGATGTGAGGCAGATTCAACAAGTGAGAGAAAACAATGGGCTCTGTGTCACCTTGGTAGTGAGTAAAAGGTGCTGTGGGTAGGAGTCAGCATGTTGAAAATCTCCAGACCATAAATGCATGTTACAGTTTAGCCTTGTGTCACACACAGCTTGGTTTGGAACATCACTCACACAGTGTTAAAGCCAGAATACTACTTATAAGGAAAACCAGGTCTCCCATTTTTCTCCAGCTGTGTCATTCCTTATTCATTACATTGTTTGCCCAAACTGTCTCTAGAGCTCAGGTAGAAGTTGGGCTTTCCTGCCCAGCTAGAAAGCAACACCTAATGTTTTCTAACGCCAGGGGACTTTCTTTGGACTGTGGTGGTAAAAATAACTGGGTATTTTATTTCTGACTGCCAGTCCTGGACTTCCCAGCTTCCTCTTTGTAGCCCAAGAGCTTGTACCTCCTGTAGTGATTGCACCACCTGCACGCTGCCTTGGTGTAACCAGAACACAACCTTACTCTTCCCAGTGGGGGATGGTGGAGACTGCTTTCTCCTGAGCCCAGGCACACGTATCTTACACAAATACTGTTTTGTGGTAGGAAGTGAAAGAGCAGCCAATTATTCTTCACCTTTTCTTGCCCCCTTGCCCTTCCCTTAAAAGTGGATCTAGCCTGGAATAGTTCACTAAAAGTCACATCTTATACAACAGTTTTTCAGAGAACCTTTTATTTTTCTTTTGTGCAAGCTGAAGTCACGTTGGCCACGCTGTGACACTGAAGCCCATCCCAGATGAATAGAAATGATTGTGTCCCTGGCCCAACTTGGGGTGTTATGTGCTGGCTCTGCACGGAGGGGTGTTGCATGGCTTACATAACCAGGAAACAGATAGAAGAAAGAATTCTTTTTTGTTTTAAAATTAAAAGACGGCATCAAATCTGCACAATAAGTCAGGGGGGCTCACTGGTAGGCCCTGTAGTGGGGGGATGCTCTATTAATTGAAATATCAGTGGTGGGAAGTGAGAAATTGTCTTCAATGCAGACTACCTAAATACTCAGAAGTCTGGAGATAATATGCTCTGATTGATGTATTGTGAGTGAAGGCACACTCACAGTACCAGGGTAGTGCAATGGGAAAGTTCAATTTCAGATGTCTAGGGCAGGAGCAGATCGTTTGATAGACCCTCTTTAGGAGTATAACAACTTGGAAAGTTATCTCTAAGTTTTGATAATCACTTTGCCTTCTGAGACTGCCAATCTATTTCTTAACTGTTCTTTTTAGTGTGAAAAAGTCTCCCATTTCTATTCTCTGCCCTACATACTTGGGTCAGGAAGCGAACATCCTATTTTTATAGCTTTGAAGCAAAATGGGTATATAAGCAGCTGATTTCTTCACAGAATCATTCTCAGACATTCTTTTATTTTTTTTTACAAGAGGAGTCCTCACTCTTTCACCAGTCTTTACCTTAAAAGAAATAGGGCAACACAACTAAAGAAGATTCACAATTTTACCTGCTGAAGGGCACTGTAGTCAATGGTATTCAGCCCTGCAAGGACCTGCTAATGTTATTTAAACTGTGGCCCAATTAGAAAAAAGGCTCTTTAAAAAAATATTTTTGAATAGCATACAACAGAATAAAAAGATATTTTAAAGGAATGTTCTGAATTTTCCACTAACTGAATTTAGCATTTTTTTTGTTTGATATATGAATAAAGTTTTGTTTGTTTTGAACACTCCTGCTTCAAGAACTCATGGAAAGCACATTCAAATCTGTATTACTTCAATTTCAGGCTCAGTTTTTGTTTGGGAAGAGTTCTGGAGAAATAAGATTACAGGAACTAATTCCTATCTGGGACAAAGGCTTTTGATGAACATTTTGCTTTTACAAGACCTTATTAGCAGCCATTCTGTTTCTTTGGTAAAATGAGTTACTTATTCAGCTTCAAGGTACCTTTTTATAAATATCAAAACAGATGATTTCTTGCAAGCAATTATTCTGGAGAAAGAACAGTGAGGGATCATTTTAGGAAGGAAATTAGGGGAGACACTTTAATGTACGCAAACACAACATATGACAGTAGTATTGCATTGCTATGTAAAACAAGTCATTCAGATTTATGTATTGAAGTCTCTGTTAGTAGTTAATCTGCTGCTGGCCACCTGCAGAGGAGGAATGGAAAAGGTTCCTTTTGATCTCTTTTGTGAAATGACCTTTAAGGGTGAAAAAATAAAAAAAGAAAATAAATGTGAATGAACCTTAAAAGGTTTGGTACAAATATTCTGTTGGGAACTGTTTGGTCCTTTAAAAAGATGTCCACATAGGATATAAAATGTATGAAAGAGAGTAACATCTGTGCTTTAGGTCAGGAAGGCTTATCACCCATTAATGTAACTCAGCTAACTTCTTACAGGTCCCTGAGACACAGTGTTAGTCTGCTGGGTTACTTTGTGAGTGTGCTGTGTCTCAGCAGAGAAGAGCAGCTTTGAATATGGAAATGAAGGAGGTAAGGACAGCAATTTCAACTCTGCTAAGCATTACACCTCTTCTTGACAAGGGTTCCATTCAGGTGTGGTGTTTTGCTGACCCCTATGTATTTTATGCATCTCTGTGCCTAAACTCCTGGTCTTTGTCTTGTACCTGACTGCAGGTTTGGATTCAATTTTGCTGGTAGGAAAAGAGATTTAACTATGATTTATACCCATTTAAGTGGAAGGGGCCAAAGCAGAGCTCCTTCAATCTTGCCTACATCAGCAAACACTATAGATTCACCCATGCATGGAAATAAAACTGAGCGCTTGCATCTCACATTATCTTTGTGTCTAAATGAGGCTAAATGTCTGAAAATCATGCTCATGACCTCTGAGTGGGCAGAGATAATTCTGTCTATTATACCTCTCCACTTTCCTAAGATCCTGGATTTCTCAAACTGTCTGTAAAAGCCCAGGTTCTCCTCTGACCCTTGCACATACCCCGACACCAGGAAGACATATGTCTTAACAGATAATGGCTCCATTGTGTGAATACTGTCAGTATCATATCAATGTGACATAAATACAGCAAATTAGCCGTATGTTACTTACATCAGAACTGCTCCAGCTCTTTGTGTGGAATGGAAAAGGTGCAAGTGAAAGCTCTCTGAAGCAGCGTGAGTCTTTTCCTTTTTTTAATAGTGCTTCTGTGAAAACTGCACCAAGTTTTAGATTTGCTACTAATTCAAGGCTATTTCTCCCCCAAAATAAGAAAGAACTAAGGTTAATAATTCAACTTAAGCACTGCGAAATTTGTATTTTGGCAAAATTTTCCTTAAGGAATATTATTGCCAGTCTTCACCATACACATGTGAAAATTACATGTTTCTTGTTCATATCACTGTGGAATTCTCTCCCTGCCACTATCATAAAATAGCTTCTTTCATGACTAAAAGACAGATTAGTTAAGAGAGCTCTTTGCAATTACCTTTAGTTTTGGAGACTCAAATTCATTGAATTCCTTTCTATTGCGTCTTCAGTGATTGCAAAAATTAGATCTATTTAGTCTCTTGAAAAATAAAATTTTAATTGTGACTCTTTTTCTCTTCTAGGCATTTGCATGGTGATACAGCCATTGATAAGGCATAATGCTTCTTATGTCATTCAAGAAATATTGCAAAATTATATTCTGAGAAGTGATAGAAAAAAATCAAATGAAACCTTTTTTTTGACCACATGCATTTCTTAGGCACATGCATTTCTAGACACATGGTATGATTTTATTAATATACAAATATATTAATAATAAAAAAAATCAAATAACTTTTGGAACTAAATATGCATTTGAGTTTGTAAATTTTTACTGAAGTGTGATGTAACAAGTGTAATGAAATATGTTTGTAAGTTTTTCTGAACTTACATCCCTTCCTTAAAGAGTAATTCATGGAAACAAGGACGGTGCCCATGTCTGGTTGTGTATAATCAAAAATGACACATTACTGGAAATTAAATGTAGGCAATATTTTTTCAGAAAGTATCAAATAATGAATACATGTGCTCTCCATTTTTGCAAACACTTGAATGTTCATTTCATAAGCTTGTGTTCATTCTCTCCCTGCCCTCCTGTCATGGGAACATCTTTAAACAATGGTTTTCAACAAGTCACTTTTTTCAATTTTTTTAGCTGTAAGGTATCAAATTGCACCAGTCTGATTGCATGTGTGTTTTTCTATAACAAGTCAACACTGAATGCATGAACAAATTACTAGGGTGCATTTTAAAATCTAAAGAATAGAAATAAAACTTTGCACTAAAAAATTCTCCAGTAGTGTTCAGTAGACTTATTGTCCTCTAAAATTGTAAATACACTTCTGTTTTCAGAGAGAGCAGCCCTGTTATGATGATGTAATTTGTGTGAATTTTGCCAGAGGAGAACTTTGAACAAATATGTTGTGGATTAGTTCAGCGACTTTTTCAATGTGTAAGATTATCCATGGAAGTTTTTTCTGGGAAAGGGCAGGACTTCACAGAGACATTCTTCCCTTCCAAAATACTAGAGATGTTATATAAACATTACACTGACAAGAGGCTTTATTCTTACTCTTGTGCTATTATACCATAACTCTTCAGTCAGCTCTGACTCAAAGCAGTGGTTACACTGAACTTGGTGGGATGTTGATGTTAATGAATTAAAAGCATATTTGGTGCATATTAGAGCTCTGAATTTCTGTGATATCTTGACTTCAAATTCACTGCATGACACTATGAAGAAATATAAATCTGGTTAGCCAAATGTAATTTTCTAACCTCAGAAATTACAGCAATCAAAATTTGCGTATTTGTGTAAGACCAAAAATATCTGTATCTTCCTACTAATGGGAGCACAAAACTCCTGTATAACCCTTGGTTTTCCACCAGCTTCTCCACAGAACTCAGCAAGAGCCTTCATATCTATTTGTAAATGCATGCACTGCTACAGCAACAATCTGCTTAGAAAAAGACAGGGTTATAGATTTCCATCCCACTTTGTTACCACTTACACTGACTCATTTCATAATGGATATGCCCTACAACTAATGGGTGGCTCCTTGCTTGAGTTCCCTGACGCTGAGGGGCTTTGTGAGTGGTGCAGCTCTAATGAAGAACATGTTTCTTGGTCTTATCTGAGAGAGCATCACCTTCGTCACATCTTTTTCTAAGTATAATTTCACATGGTTTAATTGTTAGGTATTTCTTAATGACTGGAATGATGCCAGTATTAAGAACCTGTGCTTGCAGGTTATCCTTGAGTGTCAGATGTGCAGCATAGCCTGTAGTCTACCTAACCCTCTATCTTGAAACAATTCTGATGATATTTGAGATGATAATTGAAATTACACCAGTGTCTCAGGAGCCTCTCTTAGAACACCAAAATAGGTTGGATAATGTTAAAAAGAAAAAGAAGTATGGATAAACTGACTCTTACACTTTGCAGGACACAGGATTGAATTTAATATGATTCTTAAGTACTGTGTGGATTGACTGGTTGCTCAACAATTGCACAGCTTCTGACCCCAGGGCTTCCTGAGCCATAACGAGAGATGGCCACACTTCAAATGATAATAAAGATGCTAACAATAATCAGGACAATAATAAATTACTGGTACTCAGCACAGAGATAATTTATTGGAATTTAAAGTCTTCTCTTATTTTATAGCTGAGAAAAAGCAAAGGTTAATTTATAGCCCATTTGTATTTCCCATTTTCAAGCCCATACTAAACCAATTGAACAACTTCACTATGGCTCAAGGGAAATTTAGTCACTGCTTTATTGGAAACAGAATTGGTGACCTAGAACCTGTTCCTCTCTGGCAAGACTCTGACTGCATCCATTCTAAATCAGAGGCGTGGATACTGGTGTAAAACTGCAGCAACACCCCGGTGGAGCAGGTCTTTAATCCACCACATCCATGCAAATTGTGCAGACCTCAGAAAACTGAATATTCAGACTTTGTATTTATGCTCAGAGAGGGGGAAAACACGCCCATAGTTCATTCGCATATTAAATGTGATGGGAAAATAATTCTGTGGGGACAAACATTGTTTGGTTTGTCATGAGACATACTTGACAGTTACTGCTTTGTCCCTTTTGTGCCATTGCAATGCAGTGGTATGATTGTGCCATAAATCTGAAAGACTGTTTTGCAAAGTTCGTATCTGTGCTTGCTACCTTTAATATTAATAGGAGAATATCTTTAAAGTGAGTAAATTGAGAAAGTGGCTGAAACTATAGTTTATAAAAGAAGATTAGTGGGTTTAATATGCACTGGAGAGTAAAAGAAAAATCTTATTACTGTATGGAGAAATTACCTCATAAAGAAGCTAATACAGCAGGCTAGGGAGTAATTTTTAACAAGGTTTTTATGATGCACAAGTGTAGGCAAGTTAATGAACTTATCTTTCTAGTTATTTTCAGATTGTAACAATGCATTTCTTTTCAGTTCCTGTGCTTTAAAAAGTAAAACACATTTAATCACTTACAATAAAACTAACTCATTAGTTTGATAAATCAAGTAAGATCCTATACTGCTCCTGTTGTGGCACTGCTGCTAAGAAACTAGATCAGGTGAAAACATTAAGTATGGAACAGAGCAAACAACCAGGTTTATTCATTATTGGAATTAAAAGGTGTCACACTGACTGGGAATGTTCATTTTTGGAAAGACCTGCTCCGGTCTCAGTAGCAGAACTTAGGAAATAAAAACTAAAATAGGGACCAAGGCCAAGATTTTGCTTAAACAATTCCACTCTGCAAAATAGCCATGTGGTCTTTGACATTCATAAAATAGACATCTGAAGAATGTCACATCCAACAGCAAAGAAACCACAGGGGGGAGTTGGTAAATACAGAATGTCCATCTGTCAGCACCCCAGCATGGCATGCGTAGGTATTGTTTAGGAGGAGCATGTCCACATTTTTCTGCCCAAATGCAGAAGACAGACTGCTGAGTAAAACAGTTCAATCTTTATATTGATTAAAGAGATGTGCTTTCCTACCACACAGCAATCACTGTACTTGAAATTAATTCAGCAGAAATCTGAAGGAAAGACTGAAGACTGTCAGGCACTCACTGCAGGTTTTAATACAGATGTCCTAGAACAGAAATACTGTGGACACACCACAACAATTTGACACTACAGCACAACATTTCATCGAGAGTTTATCAGAACCTCATCTAGACCACAGCCATGTAAGCCACAGTCTTGCTGAATGTTAGTATTATTCACAGCCTCCTTCGTGTCACGGCATGGGACAACCTTCCCAGAAGCACACTGAAAGGGAGAGAGGAGTGCACTGGGAAAATGTTATTGCTGATCAACTCACTGACTGGGAAGGAAGAATTTCCCCTCCACTGATGAGAACATTCTCTCCCATGGATGTGGAAGAACTGTCTGCAAACAGCAGCAGCTGGGAGATTTCTGCTATTACAATAGCATCTGAGTGATGAGAAAGTTGCATAGTGCTCAAGGCATTTGAGTGTCCCCACACCCTTGTTAAAGGCCACAGTCAGCAATCTTTACGGCACTGAAACAATTAATCTAAAAAAGCTTATGGTTGGTGGAAAACTGGAGCTGTAATTAGCACAGTGTATTCACCTTGGGGTGAAGAAGTATTAGTTTTCCCAAGTCCCATTTTATGGTTTGTATGCTGCCGATGAGCCAATAAATGCAGCTGAAATTACTAATTTACTATCTATGGTTCACTGGTGGGGATTCTTTGTTCAAAGTAAAAACCCAAAATAGTTCTTCTGAGTTAGGTGCATCTACCTACTGTAACAAGCACTGATGTGAATCTGGCTAGAGATATATAGAGAGGTCTATTCATCCATCTGTCTATAAAACCTTTGAAGAGCCTTTTGAAAGAATGTCTGACAGTTATTTTCCTGCCTCACTGCTTTATGGTAGACTCTGCTTCTCTCTTTTAGGGGTGTAGGATAAGACTAACTTTACTGAGTTTTCCTTCAAATCGTATCTCTCTACAAGTAATTTAGGCTTCGAGGGAAAAAATTCTCTCTTCCTTTACTTTTTCCTCAAGAAAATTTTCTATGAGAAAATATTGTGAAATGCTAAAATTTGGTGCCTAAACATATTTGCACCAAATATTGTGGGGTGGGGAATACAATTTCCATTTTTCTGATTCCAAGACTCACATTCCTCTGCCCCTATCCAGTCTTAAACATTTTAAATCTACATATTTAATCTTCAGAGCTGGTGATGGGTGTCTAATATAGATTACCCTTAGCTTAAATTAAAAGTCAGATTGCTCCTGAGTTCTGCCAAATTTAAGGCACCTCAGTCATGGAGGTTGGTGTGACCTTGACTCTGGTGTTTGGAGCTGACCTTTCCATGTGGTTGATACCACAGTTACTGGATGCATCTAAAGTGTAGGCTTATATCAAAATGATGTGATTCAGTTCAATCACTTCTTGAGAAAAAAAAATTAAAGCAGAATTGACTCGAAAATGAAATAATGGATGCATTATTTATATTTATTTATATATGTATTTAATCTGCTCTCTATAAATGAAAATTATTTGTGCTGCAAAATGGAAATATCTGCAGTGCAAAGGTAGCGGATGTTGATCATTGTGATTACAGAAACACTCTCAGTCAGGTGATGAATGACATGTTTGCAAAGCTGGAAATTTACTGGAAGATTTTAGCTGTTTTCTATACTCATTTGGAAACCGATAAAATTACAACACTGAAGTGACAAGATAGAAAAAAGTGTGTGAAGAGAATGGGCCAACGTTATGCAAATGTAATTGCAGTGCAGACCAAGAAGTTTCTCTAGATTTATGTCACTCTTTCCTCTTTAAATCAGAACTACTTTTGGGGAAGGTGCAATAGTTCTACGACAGCATTACCCAGGAAAGAACGTTTTGGAGGACAAAAACCTTGCTGTGCCATTTCCTCCCACACTATTAAAGCAATGTATCCTTCTTTAGACTGTACAAATTAATAAGTGAACACACAAATGTGAAAAATCCTTTAACAGCCCAGTACCAAAACCAGCCATCCCCTCCAACAAAGAAAATCTGCATCATAGGATCCAGTAGAAACGGTGAAATATCACAGGAACATGCTCTTACTTTCAAATTTGATGGACTGAACTTGGACAGAAATATTGAAAACCAACATTTTTTTTAGTTAACTCAATACTTTTGCTGCAGAAAACAGTGGTGTGCAAATAACTTCCCAATAAAATGAGCATATCATCCAGAAAAACAAGCATAACAGCTTTGCCTTGCTTTTTTGAACCTGAAAAAAACCCCCAAAAACAAAAACAGTAAGAGAGGTGGGCAAAGCCTCTTCCGGTCATCATTTTGATCTGCACTTTGGCTGTCCATGCTCAGAAGCAGATACTGTTTTTTCAGGCACAAATTTTCAATTATCATGGGAAAAATAGCAAACATTTTCCACCAAAGTTTGTTCATGTTTTGAGAAGTGATTTCATCTGTTGGGCTTGCCTCATTTTTGCATATGTTTTGCATGAATAGCTCAGCTTCACTGGCTGAAACCTTCTCAGGAAATGAAATTCAAAGAGCTGTGTTAAAAGCTGTCATCAAAAATGTCAGGTCTCAGTTTGCAACAGGGGTGTATTTACTTGCCTGTGTTCCCAGTGCACATGCTGGGGCTGGGGGAGTG
This sequence comes from Ammospiza nelsoni, assembly GCF_027579445.1. NCBI lineage: Eukaryota > Metazoa > Chordata > Aves > Passeriformes > Passerellidae > Ammospiza > Ammospiza nelsoni. The sequence continues at coordinate 13,071,361 of NC_080642.1, read as the reverse complement.
GTTTGTGGAAAAATGGGGTGTACAAGGGTTTACCTGGCACAAGGAGAGGATGGTGCCAGGCAGCTTCATTTACCACTCAGCTCTGAATGGTGCTGAGGGAAACATTGGTGACTGAGACACAGCAAAGAAAACCATGAAATGCTGGGATTTAATATATTATGTACCCCCTCTAAACTTGCACTCACTCCCACCTTGGGGATCCAATCTTTCTTGATGTTGGAGGGGGTTACTAACAAGGCTCTTCCAGGGAACAGTTGGGGGCACCACTTGCACTTACCAATTAGCCATCTGTCACTCTGACTGATCACTTTGCAATAATGATATAGTAGTGATCAATTTAGTGATATTTCTGGTAGGGGAACTTGCTTGGGCTTTACATTGTAAGCCAAAGAGAAAACCAGCAGCACATCTTGGGAGAATGCCATGGAAATTGTGTTTTGTATCGCACAATGTCCTGCTGGAGTGCATTGTGTAGCAGGAAGAGCTGAGCTCACAGTCAGATGGCAAGCTCTAGATCTAATGTTATCAGGAATATGACTGCCAGAGGAAAGAATTTGTTGTGTCAACACAGTGCCCAGAATGAGGCTGCCAGAAACCAAGTGTGTAGCAAGGATAAGAAAACTTTTAACATTGAATGCTATAAAAGAATGGACATAAGGCCAGGGAATAAAAGTAGGTACCCAGAAGAGCAGCACAGAGCAAACTTGAACTCAACCATTGTTAATGTTCATGTAAGAGAACCTTTGGTATAGAATAAATCTAACATGAGAGTCAGAGAAAGAAAAGTGCGAATTGTGGAAAGTCAGAAATGAAATGGTAACAGACAGGTCTGAAATATCACTTCAGGGAAAGCAAAGGGAGACCTGCAAGGACAGGTGGCCAAGAAAAAATAAAACCCTTCCATGGAAACTGTGCATCCATAGTAATGCAACATAAGGCAAGAACCATATTGTTGGGAGCAGGAGTGAGCGTGGCACGGCCCAGCACACCCTCTCCCTCGGAGTCTGAAGCCTCCCAGAGTGGTGGAGCTTTAGCCAGCAGGCCCTGACAGATGCTGCGGGGGGATGGGGGAGCCTTTAGTGAAATCTGATTCTTTATCTTGTTCTCCAGCTTTTCCTGATAAAACCAGTTCGGATGCAAGGGACAGCTGAGTGCTCTTGCCCCTGCCAGTAGGACCATGGCCAGGGCTCATCTCACTGCGGGGCGACCATCTGCTGCCACTTAACAGCACAGGAAACCACCACTGAACAAAAGCATCCACTCGTAGAGCATCTCACCTCCTGCAACAAAATGGAGGCATAAAGGCAATGCTACTTCATCACATACAATTTACAGTGAAGAGAGGACAGCAAACACTGTAAGTAAGCCTATCTGGGAGCTTTCCCCCTAGATGTCACTAACAGGTACAAGGACATTATTATAAGGCTTGATACAGCCCAGGCAAACGAAGGGGAGCAAACAGCAACCACAGCAGTGGAAGGATGGAGGGAGGGAGGGAGGGAGGGAGTGTGGCCTCCCCCATCTGCAGAGAAACCCCTCTGCTGTCATTGATGTTGAAAGAGGCTAAGCCTGGTGTAGGAGCAGACAGGGCGATGCCTTTCAACAGCATCACTCCTCAACAGTGCAGAATTTCCTGGTGATCCTCACCATGGTATTTTGGTGTTCCTGTCAGTCCATGTGCATGTTCACATGCCATATTGGGCTGCTGCCTGAACAGAGGATAGTGAACACATACTGCGAACGTCACTCACCCAGAGATTTGCCTGATTATAAACCTACCCTCCATGAATTTGCTTTCTGCATATTTTCTTACTTTTTTTTTACAAGGAAATTTAAAATCTTTATTTTGCATCAATGCCGTGGGAAAAATGTCCTTTCTTTTCATAGAAGATTTGAAGTGAACAAAAAGGTCTGACATTGGTTTATTAAAACCTCCCCACTTTAACATAAGTTTTCTTTTTAAAGGAAATGGTAAAAGTTTTAATCAGGTCAAAATTGATCTAGGATGTATGCCAGCAAAGAAACACAAAGATATGAAGCTGCCAGCAATACAAACATACCCATTTATTGCATTTTGACTAGACAATCAATCAGAGAGAAAAACAATGGCTTTATTATGGAAAAATATTAAAGCATTTAGAACTTGTAAAGAAGGGGGTAAAAGAATGCAGATGCACATCCCAAATGCAGAGGAGCACTCGGTCACTCTTCCTACCTATAGTGATTGCTGACATCATGTTCATCAAGAAAAACAGATCCTTCTCACAGAATCTGAAACTTCTGGGAAGCAGACTGGCCTGCCAGGGGTGCAGTCAGTGCCTTGTGTAGGTCTAGAAAAGAGTTCTGAGAGTCAAAACTTAACCAGATGATCAGGGCAAGGAGCTTTGCAGAAGCATCTTTTGTGTGTTCTGGACTGGATTTAGGTCAGCTTTGGATTCATGGCTTCTAGCATAATATTCTGTCTGACCTCTAAGATGATGCCAAGACATGATGTGCCCCCAAATGTACACCCAGGTGTTCCTCTGGGTGTATAGAAGAGCTCTTTTGGACAGGGACCTGAAAGGATTGCGCAGAAAAGAGGACACTTAAAGTGACTGGCTTACTTTTGGCTTTCCTGCAGAAAGGGCATAGTAGTAAGTCAAAGTCTTTGATTACCAGGTCTTTATTGTCTGTGAAGCCATTGAGTTCTGCCTTTTGATTGTGACTTAATTTTATCAAACAGTAAGGCAGAAGCACCCCATTCAAAAGAAGCAAAAAATGTTCTGGGATAGCAATGCTGACAGTAAAACCTCAGGAGCATTAAAGATATCAACCTGGAGTTTATATTTAGATTTTAACATTATATTTAGCTGCTAGTTTTCAACTGCTGCTGAAGACTCCTCCCCACCCCATTCACCCCTTTGGAAAAGGATATGAGTTTGAAGTACAAGCTTTGCATTTGTCATTCAGACTAGGGTGGGAACTCCACCTGCTCACAGCCTTGCTCTCTTAAAAGCTACTAATCCTCATAAAACCAACCTTTCTGCTTCCTCCCCCTGCCCCCCCATCTCTAATTTCCTGCATTCCTCACACTCTATTCTCTCTTTGTGTAGCAACTCATCTTGTTCTCTTTTGAACATACTGATTCATAAACATATGTTCTAAGTTACCTCTCTTGTCTTTGGTAATGTATTCCACATGTTTACATGCCATTTTATGAAATAGTTTTCTTTAACCTTTTTATTTGCCTCAATTTCCTAATGTTCAAAATATATTCTTTTCTTTCATGTTTTTTCTTCATAAATATATTGTACAGCTAAACAATGATGATTTTAATCAAAACCAAATCCACGGAAGGCCTAATCCTTCTTTGACACATGAGGCTAAATTCTGTCCTTAGTTACTTTTGTGCAACACCGGAGAGGGAAAAGCTCTTCACTTTCACAGGATTTTAATGTTGGCAAATCACCTTTATGGCTAAATCTTGACTTATAAAGTATCCAGGGGAAGCTGAGAGGTACACCAAAAGCAATTTAGAAATTTATTGCTAAAACGGCAAATTTAAAAATTATGTTCTGGTATAGTCGACTGGATGTTGTGTCTGTGTGTGCAAGTGTGCATGTGGGTGTGAGCATGTGTTGTTAAATCTAAAGATAACCATGCAAGTTGAATATCCCAAACACCAAGTACCCTGCAGCTGAATTCTTGTCTTTTTTCATTACTAAGTTATTCAACTTTAATAATAAATGCACTTGGAATTGCAATAGGCAGAAAAATGTACAATATGGAATTTCATAAAAGCTTCATTAAAAAATAAATAAAAAGCAGCAGCAGATAACCCAAATGAAATAGATGCAGTTTTTAAAATCCCTGCACAGATATGCTGCAGAGGGAGGGACATGCAAAGGGAAAACAGAAAAAGGCCACTCTGCAGCCCAAGCACTAACAGGAGATGGTAGAATTCTGTAAATGTCATTGAAGATGGCTTCTGGTGTTTTGTATTTTCTGGTAAAACAGGAGTTAAATTGATCTTGCAAAGAGAGACTATCCATAACTCCAAGGGGTAAGCATCTTTGACTTAGAAGATTCAAGGACCACCAGAAGACTAAATAAGATTATTAAGGTTCAGTTTTGCTTAGCTTTGTTGAGGGTGGTGGTCCAGTGCCTTTATAGTCTACTGTCTGCGTACTCGAGTAACAGGGACATTAATACTCTAAACTGGTCCTGTTGTCAAAAACAACACTCAAACAGATAAATTGCACAGCAGTAATTGTGTATTAAATGTCAATTGAAGTAACTTACATGAATTCCTGCTAAGGAACACATAGGTTACAACCTATGCTTCCATTTATCCAAATTCTATGTGAAAACAGTCTGAAATTAAATTAAATGAATTTTTGATAAGAGAATGAAGTTATTAGATGCATAAAAATCTGCCAATGTGCAGTGATTGCCTTACCAGTGAAATAAAATGCACAGAAAGGATAAACTTGTGGTAAACCAGTTCATGACATGTACTGAACATGTTGTGGAACCCTCACAAATGAATATGTGACAAAGGAATAAACATGAAAGAAATACACTGATTGTACACTAAGGCTGTGCATTTCAGAGAGATTCACCATATTATCTTCCTTATTCATGTGGATAACAGGCTTACTTATGTCTTCAAAAAATAATTCTTTCTATCATGCTGCAACAATTCTAAGCATAGTGATAAATAGGAAGTATGAAAATGCTAATGTATAAGAGCTAGTGGAATTTTAAAGGATCAGGACTGAGCCAAATTTTTAGATGAGATTTCTTGACATGGAAAAACCTCACTGAAGAAAAAAAAATGAACACAACAATATGTGCATTGCATATTTATAGTGCAATAATTTGACTCTGAGATTTACGTAAATCCATTTCAGAGGTTTTATTCCTGTTGTACAGCTCACATGGTTTTGGCATCATTTACTACTTATGAGTAACAATATCAAGCAGATTTATATTGTACAGTTTTTTTTTTTTTTTAACTTTAATGTAACTTAAATTTAAAAATGAAAGCAGAAACTCCAGCTGGAACAACCTGTGCTTCATCAGCCTAGTGCAATGTATTAAGAAAATAGTACTGTATATTTTTATTGTTAAAAGGGACAATGTTTTTCATAAAATTAAATGAAAAGTATCAACTGACTAATAATTTCTGGGTACCACAAAAGAAGACTATGCAAAAATTGTCTGCAGAAATATCTGTATAGCCACTTCCCTCTTCTGGCACTCTCCAGATCATACCTCTAATGCCTCACTCTTCCATGACAGACATGAAATCCGTGGGACAACACAAGACAAGGGCTGGATCTTCTGATTGTGACTGCAAGAAATGGTGAGGAAATCTTGTCTGCACTCTACATCTCTTCAAAGTTTGCATAAAGAGAAGCAAATAATTTCTTGCACTTTTGGCATCCCCACAACGTTATGAATATCTGGAGAATAAATGACCTTAAATACCCAGCCTGAGCATAGGGATGAATTTACAGGGGTGCCCAGCAGATGTGTCCACTATCTGGCCACCAAGGACCAAGGCCAGAGGGGCAGGAGGCTCTGGGAAAGTAGGAGAATCACCAACACTGGGAGGTGCCTGAGGCTGTGAGGTATTTTCACCTGGATGGCAGGGCAAGGCCAAGGGAAGGTGAGGGTCACTGCAGAGCTTGCCCTGCCCATAACTCTTGGAGTCAGGAGAATCAGCCATAAGAAACAGGGGACACAGATGGTGCCAGGGGTTCCAGGGGTTTGAACACCCACTGGTGTCCAGTGCGCACAGGAAGGACCTCCCTCTTGACTTCCCCTGCTCAGGAAGCTGTAGAGAGCAATGAGGTCACCTCTCAGCCTCCCCCAAACTAGACCAACTCAGTGGACTCAGCAACCCCCTACAGGACCTGCCTTCAAGCCCCTTCACCAGTTATGGTGCCTTTTTCTAGGCCTTGACCTCCTCTGGAAATTGTGAGACCCAATTTACAGGATTGTATTCCTGTACTCTGTCCCCTTCCAGTGTGGGAGTTAGTAGCAATTATTATAGCTACAGCATATTATTTCAGGGTGTGCTAATCTGCATGCATTTGTCTTGTGGGGTCCTTTGCAAAGAGGAAAAATGGTCTTAAAATACACTACTTGTACAAACTACCAGTTTGTTTGTAAGCATAACTCAAAACACAGACTTTAGCTTATAAACTCTTCTGAAATCCTCGCTCCTTAAAATTTCTCCCACTTTAGGCCTGAGAGAATTCTGAAGTTCTGAAAAATCATCAAAACCTGAAATTATCCTTATTCATATTCTTACTGTGTGCATTTTATAGCCTAGTCACACACACATAATAAACAATTTTTATTCTTGTCTGTGTTGATGAAAAAAAAATATGCCAAATAATCTTTGTTTTAGTATTTCTGATTACTCCCTTAAATCACAAAGCCATCATTCAATTCCTTCTGGCTAGCATTGGTTGCTGAAAAGAGGCACAAAAATGGAGAAAAGTGTGGTAACCCAGAGCTGCTCTGTGAAGGATTGGCAAGGTTGTATGGAGAGGCTTGCAAAGCATCTGCTCTCACACTATGCTTGGCTTCAGTTAATATTCCCACTATTAATCCTTTAGCTTTATGAGAATAAAAAATAAATATCACTCTAAATAGAAAACAAACAAATAAGCTAAGGCTCCTGGGTTTCTTCCTCCTGTCTGATCAGATCAGAAAATCTGGCTTGATTTTTTTATTCTAACAGCCTGTTCTGCTCCCTCTCAGACATAGTAAATCTGTCAGCAGTAAGCTTAGGTAAGAACCTGCTCCATCTCTTCGATGGAAGTGAGAAGCTTTTTAAATATGAAAGCTGCAGGCCCTGCTACTGAAGAGAGCAGAAATTCTTCATGATGCTGACCTGGAAAAAAGGGAAAGGAAAGTAATCAGGCTGAAGAACAGGAAAATGGTGACTCTTTCGAGGTGACATTGTTTTTAATTTTGAGCTTGATATAGTTACAGAAAGGCAAATCCTGGTTAATGCCAGTGCTGTGTTACTGTGATAACTTTATTTCTCAAGCTTCTCACCATATGACTTTGCTATGACTGGATAAAATCTGCCCAGTTTTGAGCTCATGGCCTGCTAAAGCTGATGTTTCAGTGCAGAGGCAGAGCTGACCCAGGCTACAGCAATGCTTGACTGAACTCACCCAAAAAAGTGATGGCTTTGAGGGCTCCAAAGGAGTCCAGGAGTCACTGTCCAGGCAGAATGATTCAAAGTAAATGGCATGCTAAAAGGAATGCTATTTTAGCAGAAATCACCATTGCTGTGTGTGAAGTGAGGCTTCCCAAGCAACAAAATGAGCTTGAAGAGTTTATTTATATTTATTTATATTTGATAATTCAGGAATGGCATTGACTAGTATTTAAATTGGTTTGAACTGGTGCTAGTCCCACAGATTTACATGTGGGACTGATGTTCACCATCCTGAATGAAAGATGATATAAAAATTCATGCAGATGCAGAAATGTTTGGCTTTTGAATCAAGATTCTCCTGTTTCTCCCATCCTCTCCCATCCTGTGACTCAGCTCCTGAGCACTGACTTTCATCTTAGAGCTGAAACCCACACTAAGCTCTGCTCAATCTGGCTGAGCAGTCTGTCAGGCAAGATGAGGGGGCCCTGCCTCTGTGTCTGGCACAGAAATACTTGTGCCCATCACCACTGCTGCCTCTCTCCACTGAGGGGCTGCTACAAACCCCTGGCTGGTCAAAACCCACAGCTTTCCCTTGCTGGGGTGGACACAAGGATCTGTCCCTCTGCTCAGCATCTGCTTCATTTGTTATGACTGTGGATTACTGTGGAGCCTGGGGAGACTCTCACTGGTCCTGCTAAATCCAGCAAACTGGAGACCCTCCTGCAAAACTTGCCTGTTAGCTGTCAGATTTGGCTGCAGGTAGACAATGAGATCCAGTGGAGCACCTTGGCAGGGTCATCAGGACAGGAACTGTACGGGTAGCACAAATTAATGGTGATAGTTGTTTTCTCACTGCTGACCCTGACACATACAAATATTTGGCAACAGCTATGGATTACTTCTCAAAATGCACTAAAGATAAACCTCTACAGGATAAACTACCCCAAAGTGTTGAGGTCTTTGATTGAATTCATCAGACATTCATGTGTATCTGCACAAATCAATGGCCAAGGCAGGGAATTTGTCAATCAGGTAAGTGAGGAAATACATTAACAGGTGACAGACAACAATTTGCCAGGACACATAACTCTAGAGCCAGCAAGCTTGTGAAATGGCAGAATTGAACTGTGAAAGACAAATCACTGAAGGTGGAGAGAGTGTCTTCATTATGTTTTGCTCTCACCTGCAACTGCAGAACAAAGTCCAGAGAATTATTTTTCTCTCATCCTCTGCTGCATTAAAAATGTGAACAACCTGTTAATAGACATTACAAATTCTGTTACTGTCTCACTTTAATAGCGAGATAACAATCGTGTGCCATTTACATATTTTGCATTTTATTGCTCTTGCATAATTCATCATAAGTAACATAACATTCTTGTCAGGAGAAGTTCTGCAAAATTTTAGAAAATGGAAGGAGAGCTGTATTGCAATCAGAAATAGCAATTAGTATTGAAGTGTTTAGGTAAAATAAAAGGAAATTAAGTAAGTAAGAAGCATGAATGGAAGAGAAAAAAATGAGCTGATTACAGCTAGACACAAAATGAAAGTGTGGACTAGAAAGTGACACCTTGCAAAAAATGGGAAAGCTTGGCTCACACATTGTAGGCAAGATGGGTTTAATGATGACTAAAATGGATACACTGCAAAACAGTAATTGTTATGGAAGAACACATGTTTCAGGGAACAATAGCAGTGCTCAATCAGTTAGTAAAGTCTGTGGAAAACTGGAGATATGACTGAGCAGACTGTAAGTTTTTGAAAAAAAAAGGTTATTTTTGAGAGCTCTAAAATTGTTCCATCTCACATTAGTATAGCTGCAAACAATAGTCTGCAGTAGGATAAAAGAGTAGGATTTTATCAAATTTTCTACATTACAATCACTTTCATTTGTATTGTTAATTTTGGCATGAAAACACCCAGACAATGACATTCAAATGTTCTTCTTTGGATCAAAATTTGATCTCATTTCACATCTGGGCAAACTAAACTAAAAGCACACATACATATAAAATATTTTATTATATAGTAACTAGGACTGTTAGACAGGGAGCAGAATGTAGTTAGCTGATTTCAATTCTCTTCTGCTTTAAACATGAGCCAGATTTGAGGAGATTACAGTCCTGGTAAGGGAGCCCTAAATGTCCCATAAGCAAAATACAAGTTTGGACTGAATGTGATCTACCTCTGTAGATTCCAAAGGGGTTTATGGTGGTAGCTGAAACGACTTAAGTCTCAGTACTTTTGGCTCTGAAGAGGATGACACTGATAACTTTGTCATTCCTTTTGATTTCATCTCCTATACAACAGTAAACATCACACTGAACCATGGGGGGGACCTGATCATGAGCAAATCACAAACTGTCTGGACTGGCAGAAAATCCAGCACCAACATTTCATCAGTGGAGGAACTCTTCTCTCCAGAGATTTGTGACTTGTGGGTCACGTCCTGTTGCACTTGTGGTCACATATGTCCCCCTGGCAGCTCTGTGAATGACATAGCATGTAGCAGTATTAAGAAAGGATTGGTTATAGCTTTCTTCTAATGGCATTTAATGGCTAAAGATGAAGAACTGCATACTGGCACATATGCATGAATCACTGTCTGGAAAGTCTATTTTGATTGGTAGGGGAAAATACAGAGATGTTGGATACCTCTGAATGATGATAACTGATGGCAAATCTGACATCTAAGAGCCATTCGCAATACATTGATACATAACCCCATGTTTAGAGACATCCTTCCTCCTGCCCCCACCCCCAAAACAATCTGAATAATGAATCAAATGGTCTCAGGAGTAATTGGATCTTTTTCTGTGTAATTAGCAATTTTTCCCCTTGCATTATAATTTAAAGTACTGTGGATGAATTGAGCAACTCATGTAATGAGTCATTAGACTGAGGCTTTTAAGGAAGTTATTTCTGAAGGTCTGTGGAGGCTAAAATATGTCTAAATTAAAAGAATGACAGGCTGCAATCATGGCTGTAAAATAAAGGTGCTCAGTAAGCAGTCCTATTACAATCAGAAAGAAAAAGAAGCAGATCTCTGTCTTGTGCATGGAAGCAGAGGAAATGATGAATACCTTAGGTAACTCATTCTGTGCAAAATCAATCTTTCACTGTCAATTTTAAATGAACTAATTTGTTCACAAATCTGCTCAGTCAGTTTGGAAGCATACTCAGTTCATCCATATTAGCAAATCCTTTAATCTTGACTAGTCCACTGAGTAAGAAATCTAGAAATGTGTTAATATGACTGGACATATGTAGTAGGATAAGAATTGATTCTTTTAATTAGTGTCTATTCAAGTTATAGTTCCTTTTTTTTACTGAACTATTGACCCACTGATATATAAAGAGATTACTGTTATGACTAAAATACCTTCCAAAGTTATATTTAACTCTTTCTTTATTGGTGAATGTGAGATAGAAAAATAATCTTTGAGTTATCCAAAAATAAACAATGTAATCTAATTTGAGGTTTCTTTCCAACATGCTCCCATTAATTCTGGAGATTCAAACTGATATATGAAATTTAAAAAAGCATAAGCCCCTAGTTATTGCTAAAGGAATTTTATAATCCTTTCTTCCAATTTAGATAAAACTATTACATGCTATTTGTAATTCTTGTTTGATATCAAGACAGTCAGAATTTCACCCACCACAATTCAACTACTGTGCTTGGTGATAAATCCCCACTGAAATTCATTGATGACAAAAGTATTTTCTTAACAAAAGAAATTAAATTAAAAGGACGGAAAGAGATGGCTGCTGTTCCTCTCATTCCTACTCTGTCCACACAGAATAAACTCTGGAAAATAGCTGAGTATAAACTCACTGTATTTTGCAAACAAACAAGATTACGCTTGCTCTTGCTCACCCATGGAGATGGGACAAACACTAAAAACAATCCCAAATAACTATACACTGACAATGGAAAACAGCATTGTAATAATCCCAGCATGGTCTTTGATACCAAAAAAGAAAAAAAAAAAAGAAATCTGGCATTTACTTGTTGCTCTTCACCTTACATTGTAAAAGACCCTCTGCAACATGAAGGTCCTAAGTAGGGACCTATATTGAACAGTATGGCTGTGAACCATCTTCATTAATCACATTAATAATTTGAGCTACTGCTCTAGAAAAATTCCCTAGCACCCTGCCAGGGTGGACAATCACTTTTAGCAGCTTTGAGATCTTTCCACAGGACTAGATTTTTAAGATTTTCAGAGAGTTTTTAAAGTGGAAGCTGACTATGGAAACACAAAGTGAGTAGGTTTCTGGCTAATATGGAAAAATGTCATTTACTGAAGCCTTCTTACTGCAAACCAGCAAGGCAGATTCCTCTGTTTTGTTCTGAGCCTGGATAATCTGAATCCTGCTGCCTTTGTCAGATTCATTTGTCCACTAAGGTCTTGACTTGGGGTTTTGCACATACCTGTCTCTTGCAACAGCACTTTTTGTTAGCTACAGTCTTTAATTAAGTAAATATAAATAAACAAAAAAAGATGAAATTTTCACTCAAGCCTTCTACTGTTTCTCTCTTTCATCAAATTTTCACTTGAAGGGCATTCCCAGGCAATACATGACATGACAGGAAGAAGATAGCTGTTGCATTTTGAATTCAGCCTGTGTGGAGCTTTCTGAGCATCCATCTACTTCATTTCAGGCTGTGTCTCTCCTCAGTTTTCAATGTGATGGCTGTTTTGCTCACCTACTTTTTCAGTAGGCTGAGCCTCTGGGGCCTGGCTGGTGGGAACCAGTAGATTCCTGTCACTGAAGGCAGCAAATTAAAAATGGCTTTTCCCAGTCTGCTTTCCTACTGCATTAGGGCTGGCCTTTGCCATCTGAGCTGTTGATTTGTATGAGCTCAGACTTTCGTAACTGGGTCTGTAACCAGTCTGAGAGGGATTAGGACAACAGAACACCGTAACCAGCCATCTCACGTGCTCTAGTTCTCTCATGTTAGTGTGACAGTGGGTGTTATATTCTCCCCAGTTATTGTTTAAAATTTTGGCCAGAAGTGTCTCTATAAACATTCAGCATTCATTTACATCTTTATGGTCTGACATTTTTCCTCTTAATTTGCTTCAGCAGCACCCATTTTCTAGACTTTGGCTCACTAATTTGTCTCTGTCTCTTACAGTTATCCTTGCAGTGCTCCCCTGTGTCTTTCCACATCCAATTCTTAAGGTCTTTGAAAAAAAGGATTAGAAAAACATACACATCAACAGATGACCCTTGATCTAGTAGACTACCACAAACACATGCAAGGTGAAAATGTTTTCTTTGCCCTGTGCTCCTTGCTCAGCAATCCAATTTCAGCTGTGTTCATAATGAGGGCCTGCCATGTGTGGGAAGCGTGGCAGGAGCAGGGCAGGGTGTGCCCAGCACCCTCCTGGGGGTGGGCAGCTCCTCCTGAGAGTCCCACTGGGTCCAATGGGAGCTGGGGTTGAGTACTGGATTTCTGTTCCCTGCTGAAAGAGAAGTGGAAATTTCTTCATTTACTTTAATGATTATTGCGACTTCACAGAGAAGTAGCTGATTCTGCAAATAGGTCTATGAAATGATTAGCCTTTGCAAATGCCAGGATACTTAAAGATAACTATGTTGATGTCATATATCTCTATCTCCCTATATGTAATTCTCTGCATATGTTTATGTGTGTGCTATTTTGCATGATCTTGGTGGAGGACAGGAGAGTCCTGTCGAAACCAAGCTTGGTCTGGCTCATTAAAAATACTAATAATGATGGCATTAAATGTGAAAATAATAATAATAATTAAAAAACTAATGGCGATTTTAATGTCAAAATTAGTTCAGAACCTGAAAACACTTCTCCTGCTTCCAAGGCACATGTAGGACTGAAAAGAAGATGAATGGCATATCTCTATCAGCCAGTGCATTTTGATAATTGATCAAATTTCCATATTAATTAGAAAACATGCACCCAAAGTGAGTGGGATCACAAGATTCTATCAGCTCAGTTTTTCTTAATCCTCTTGCCTGAATGAAAAAGTGGAGTGCCTCGTCTTTTGCTAACTTTGAATTCAAGAGATTGCCTTGACCACTGCTTGCTTCAATTTATTTGGGAATGTCTTTTGTGCTGTATGCTCTCTTATTGTCTGAAAATGCCTTTTAATTTCCTGAATACATATACGTATACAATGAATATTAATCAAGAGCTGATTAGTATCTCTTCTGCCATCATACAAAAACATTTTATCAGAGAGAGATTGTATCTGCAATTGTATATATAAAGTCTACACTGGAATGGTTCATGAGTTTGAATGAGTAGGGACTGAAGTCCTTCACTAAAATTTTGGATTTTCTCATCTAGAAATAAATTTTGCTCACCACGAACATGGAATAAAAAACCCTTCAAAACACTCATGTATTTTTCCTCAGTAACATGGTTATTTACTTGTTTTCAGATATTCTAACCAGCAGAGCCATAGGTATTTCTGGTGTTATATTTGGCTAAAATCTCACCACCAATCTCAGCTTCTGGCGTGGAAGGAAAGAAATCCATTCCCAAGGGGCACAGAAAGGATACAAACCTCAAGGCAAGACCCAACCCTTGCAGCCTTTGTGTGAGGTGAAGAAAATGAAGGAAGTGAATAAACTGCCCACCTGCTAAAATTGATGCTGCAAACTGCCCCCAGGAGAACTGCCGAGGAATCCAGCCTCATTTTGCCTGGGGAATGCAAGATCTCCACTGGGGCTCCTCAAACTCTGCTCCCATCCTTGCCCTTCTGCCCAGGAAATACCATTTAATGCATTTGTCCAGTTACTGCAACAACTTTGAAGAAAGGAAGAGTAAGGTTTGCATTTTAGTTGCTTCATAATAAACTCCTAATTTTAGTCTGCTTACCTCAATATATTTTCTGTTTTGTATCCTCTGGTGGCTGTGGCTCTACCTTGCATGCAGGATGACAGATTGAGTGCTAATTCTACCACCTGTAGACCTTGTTTATTTCAAAATGTCACTTGTTTTTTATATCCAAAGTGCCAAGAGAGATGTTCTCCCAGGACACCAAAAATCAGTCATTATTACAACGCAGCTATTAAGCCACCCATGTCTTAAACACATCAGTCAAAGACGTCTGTCCCGCAACTATACAGCAGAAAGGGCAGCACGTTATTAGAGAGAAAGAGAGAGAGAGATACCAGGGGAGCCAAAATCATTATCTGAATATATCACTGAGGCTGTCTAATGCTGTAGGACCCATGGCAGAGCCCAGGAAGCTTCAGTCCTCTGTGATCATGTAATTGCTCCGCAGTAATTGCTTCTGGAATCTTCAATGGATCTGAATCTGGGCTCTGAACCTCCCACACTTGTAGCTGAGTCATTGCAAGAATTCTATTTTTCCAGAAGGTTAAGGAAGAAAAAGCTCTTCCATAAGTCCAATTCCTTACCTCCAGGCTTTTTGCAAGTTCTAGAAAATGCACCTAGCCCCCATTAAGCACATCCTAACATTTAGTTCAGGGTCCAACGGTGAGCAGCATAGGAGCAAGAAAGGTAAGAAGAGAAAACTTTCCGAGGGCATCTGCTTGGCCCACGTTGGCTGTCTTGGCAAGACATGTCAGGATGCATTGGTAGTGCGCAGTGAGGCTGAAGATTCCCTACTGGCTGGAACCGAGTCATTTGCCAGGCTTTCCTTGTCAGGGAGAGTTAAACCAGTCACTGATCCTAATTCTAACACTGTTGTTGCAGCATTCCAATTTTTAATCGCTACATGACTTGTCAGGTTGAATATGAGGCCACAAGAATAAAATTTAAAAACCTCCTAATAATGAGGGTGTCAAAGATGACTAGCACTTGGTGTTCCTTCCATTACCTTTCCATTCCTTAAAAGTGAAACGAAGGTGTAAGTGCCCTCATTTCCAAATGCCCTCTATCTTTTCATTTCCCTCCCAACAGATCTTTTCCTGAAATCCACCAAGATAGTGTAAGTAGCACATTCCTGCACTCCTTATACAGTGTTGGGGGAGCTTACTTTGGGCTTAAGAGCATGATTTGAAAAGGGGATCCCCTTCTTCCACAGTTGTGGGACAATAAGGTGGACAACCAGGTAAAAAATAAATGTGCCATATGCCTTCATCCTAGGGTGACTGCCTCTTTTCAAAGCTGCTTTTCTCTCTGAGTTTTGAAACCTAAGAGAAGTGAATTTCCTGCCTTCAGGAAGAATGAGCTCTCTTTTGTATGTCACAGTTTTGCATATCATCAATTTGTCTTTAAATACTTGAAATTTGAAGTAATAGTAGACAATTGACACAAGCAAAGTGGGAGACACCCAGAAGTGAAGGGCATTTTTCAGTCTAGCAAACTGACACACACATCCCAGTATTCCTTTCCCCATGACAGAAGATGGTGGGGGAAGATGTGCTTCATGCTGTAAGTTCCTGGATGCTGACAAACAAATCAGCTTCCTGTGGGCTCTGAATTCTCATCTGCAATTGAACTAATTTACCATCTTCATTTGCTGTGGGAATGAAATACAAAAACTGATTTCAAAAGGCACCAGCTAACGAATATGGGCTGCTGAATTGGCATTCCATTTTTGAAAAAGTCTTTTTCAAAAATTAGCTTACCCTTAGCAGGGTTTCAGTTCACTGATTTCTTCTTGTTTGATTATTTGGTTATAGAATGCTTAAATTCACAGTACTTTCCACAAAAGAAAATCTGCACTAAAATCTCTAATCACTGCAAAAAATGCAGGATCAGTTGACTTCATCTTGGATTGACATTAGAAGTAAACTTACCGCACACAGTAAAGCTACATGCAGGAATAATTAAATGCAGTTTTAATTGAATGATTTTAATACTGATACCAACAACTGGAACAATTCAATATTTATTGTGGAAATTTAGTTCAGCATCAGAGCTGAGTCAAAAAAATGGAATAATCCAATTAAAAATTGGTGATATGGTGAATTTGTCAGTGTTTGAGATTCTGTGGTTTATTTAAAAGGCTGCATCTTTTGAATTTAACTCAATGACTGGTGCAAAATGTTATGTTTTCATGAAAAAAAAAGAAGTTTATCTGGGACTACAAAGACAAGACACAGAAGGAGAAATTGTGGTGTGTTCCTCACGTCCTAACAAGGCAGCTGCTGTGGTGGAACTGTAAATCCATCAGTGCAACTTCTGCAGCCAACACAACTTCTGAAATCCATCCCCATCTTCTCTGCAGTGAAGCAGGAACAGGGACTCTAATCCCAGGTGCATTTGGTATTTTAGGAAATATCCATGGAGGCTCTCCATCCCTATCAGTCTTTTTCCTGGAAGCACACTGCTGCTCCAAAGAGCTCTTCATGGCTCCAAGAAAAAGCTATGCTGGAAGCTGTCCTTTTGTTAGTAGAACAGAGAAAGTTGCACTGAGCAATGCTCCTTGGTGCTTCTTTGGTCCCTCAATTTTACTCAGCTGTTATTAAAATCTCAATTCACCTCAGAAGATAATCAGTGCTACAAAATCTATGCTATCCCTTCCTTTGGGAAGCTGAAAGCTACATCATTGAAGAGATAACACAATGAAGGTGTAACTTTACACAAAAGTAAAATTCATGGGCATGTACATTTATTGCTACTTAACTGATGAATTATCTACTGCAGTGGCTTTTGTGCTGTTCACCATCCCTGTTGCTATCTCTCCTTCCTGTAAATATGAACTGTTCTGGCAGAACTAATAGGACTTTTGAAGCAGAAATAAAATCTTTCACCAAGGAACATTCTTGGTTCTATGTCCCAGTTTCAGAAATACACAAAACTAGGATTCAACAAAACTTTTCTAACCGAAAAAGGACCAGGAGAGGGGCGGAAAAGCCACATTTTCTTTTTAAAAACTCAGAATATGGGTAGTTTGAGCCTTTGTTCGCTTTTATTCTGATCATCAGAGGTTGAGGAAAATCACACTTTTTCTTGAGTTCAGAAAAAGGTTTTATTTTTGTCATTTCTATTATGAGAAAACTGGGATGAATGTGATTTTGAGTTGGGTTTGGAAATAGCTTATAAGTTAAGTTTTGGTTTTGCAGAAAAAAATCTGATATTTTTGTGCATAAAGCATGCTTATTATCAAAATCATGAACTTGTATAGACTTGTATAAAAATAAGATTTAGCCTTTTTAATCTTTCCTGACAACCCAGGGTACCGGAACTGTTTTCCTTCTCTCGAAGCATAACTTGGTTGAGATTTTCAAAAGAGGGAAACAGGATTAAATTTGATTAAGGGTAGCAGTGGTTCAATGTAGGGTAAATTATTTTTATTCATCCTGATTTGACTTTGTATGAGAAACTAAGCTGAGCTTGTAATTTAGCTACCCATGTTTTAAAACAGTGACTCTCTGTTGGAATCCATAAGGTTAGAGGATTTTTTTCCACAGAGTTCAAAATATTACTTTCAGCATTTGAAACAACACTTGTTGCATTCTCCGATACACACACAGTCTCCGGTTTACTGGAATTTAAAGAGACAGAGCCAGAAGCTTTGTTTTCTGAGTCCGAGTTGATCTTATTATTATCAGTTTGTTTCATAAGTGCTCTTAAGCTTTCATCTTTTTTGAGAGAGACTAGATTATAGATTCTCCAGTTTATCTGATCCCAAAAATGAAAAGTAAAAGCAGACTGTAAGTTCAAACCTTGCGTATTCGCCTTAACCCAGATAAGTAAGTTTTTAAGCTCAGTTTTTGAGACTGCAGAAGGAGCTTTCTCTTGTAACATTGTCTTTTTATACAGTCTCTTGTAACATCCAACTTTTGATAACTTTGTTCCCATTTTCGTTTTCTCGTTACCCAAGCCTCTCCCGAGAAAAGTTACTTACAAATTCCTTGGCTTCGGCGGGAGAGATGCTACCGTCCTCTTGATTAACACTTGGGTCTCTGCGGCTCGGACATCCATGATTTTTCTTTTTTTTCTTCTATTCTACGTCCTCGGATGGGGGTCTCCTCACACGGGGCACCAATATGTGGGGGAAGGGTAGATATAAGTCCAATTGTGTCAGGAATCCACGTCTTAAAAAAGGAACCTACTAGGCCGCGGCAAAATATCCAAATATGGATAACATTGTAACCAGACCAGTGAAGAGATTTTTGCTTTTATTTCCAGCACATCAGTCTCAAAATACAAAATGGAGACATGACAGCTCACTGATCCACCCCAAAATGTCCTCTCCGGGAGAGCTGATACAGAAATACATAAAATCATCTCAGTCTAGATTTCAGCCAATCACACACAGAAAACACATATTGACAAGCATTCTATCCAATCTTATAAATCATATGTAATCGTAGCTAAAACAAAGACTAGTTCATAAGAGACAAAGAACAGAGTTCTATTCATACTAATCTTCTGAAGATATACATTAAATAACCTTGTTGCCATCCTAAAGCCAATTCTACAGAGGCCTATTGTTGTTTGTCACGTCTATTGCTTGGGAAACTTTTCTGCTTGTATGGGAAACTTTTCTGCAATGCTAACAAAACTCCAATCTAAGGCCTACATAAATTTTTATAACCATTTCTTAAAAATCCTCTAACCTTATGGATTCCAACAACTCTCTATAGAAAATGTGTTCAGATGACATGAAACTCCTTTATCAACTATTCAGTAAATTATCATAAAATATTTCAGGTGTTTATCTTAGACCTCAATTTCTTGTTAATATATTGGTTTACATATAAATCAAAATTAACCCTACACTTTTCTGTCCTTATATGGCCTAAAGTTGCCCAACAAACCCTCTGTGCATCTCTTAGTTTCCTTCAATTCAGATTGATTATGTCTTTATACTGGGGAAAGGGCTTTCCTGATAAAAGAATGGTTTAATCTTTATTTGCCTAGAGCAGTTAGAAAAATAAGTGAAGCAAGCAGCCTCCTGTGACTGATTTCTGCTCACTTAAGGCAATTCACCCTTGAAATAGAGAATAATTGTTCTCCGTCCTTTTCCAGATATTGTCTTCCCTTTTATACATTATATCCAAATTTTCTTTAAGATTTTGAACATTAGAGTAAGACAGGATGAATCAGTACCATGCACCAGGCTAAATTTTGCCTATAGAGGCCTATCCAGAGATTTCACAAAATTCAGAAAATGGACGCCATGCACACATCTAGGAGAAAAATTTGGTCCATAGCCTCCATAAATTCTGAATTAAAAAAAAAAGTGAAAGAAAGAGAAAGAAAGAGAAAAAAAAAAAAAAGAGATTACTTCTGTTTCAAGCAACAAGGTAATAATGTGTGGGCTTTGATCAAACTACTGGGTGTCAACAATCTGATAATATTAGAATTGTGCATTATATAGGAATTTACTTCCTAGATGGTACTCTTCTGGACAAGAAACATGGATGTGCCTGCAGAAATTCCCTAATTGGGTACCTTTAGCTTCTGTACCTCAGTTTTGTGTGGATAAAGTAACAACTGTTTTCCTTTCAGCACCACTGGAATGACAAGGTGGGAGGTGGACCACTTGATCTCCTCTTTTATTTAGCTCTATTTTTAAAAACAACATTTTTTTCTTTCCTGCACCTGGTCAAGTGGTTGGCAATAACCAACAAGTTATATGCTTTGTCTTATTCAGAAGGAATCTAGGAAACTCTTTTTAGCTGGATTAAGTCTAGCCATAATATTATTATCTTGTCAGGCTGAGTTTTAAGCTGAAACAACTCATAGAAACCCCAAGTTTAGTAATCCCTAATGTAAACATTTCTCTGTAATTGGATTTAAATTAAATAATTGTTCCTCCAATAACAAAACTGTACTAAGGGTGGGTACAGTAATTCACCCTGAAACTTTCTTTTTTAGTGACTTCTTCCTCAGAGCTCCATCTTACAAATTCTTTTCTATCAGTGGAACTGAGGACACAGTATGATATTGCAAACATAATCTTAAGAACTGCTTCTGAACTGCAAAAGTTCATAAAGTTCATCAAGCAATTATTCTTAATTTTAGGGTTGAAGAATGATACAAAGCAAAAGTAAACTTTCCTGTAAGAAAATTTTAAAAAGTCTCCCAGTGCCTCCACTGGCAGGGAGACAGGAAGAGATCTACTTTCATAGATCACATAGCTGGGAACTCACCCAAAGCTGTAAACTGTAAATTCCAAAATGGAGCACAGATAAACTGCTGACTTTATAAAAATCATGGATATTTTAATAGGATAAGGACTTCAATTGTGCTCTTCCTTTATTTCATCATACCCACCGTGTGGACAAATTTGCGCTGGACAAATTTGTGTCAGCTAATACAGTTCTCTGCAGATGATTTGTAATGTGTGTGTTTGCTATAAATATTCACTGGAAACTTCTTACAGCTGAATGTTGCTTCATCATGCCAGGTTCTTTCAAATGCTCTTTAGCAGTGAGTTAGGATGGATCGATTCTTTACAAGCTGACCCTGAGGAGGTGTTTGTAAAAGAAATCACTGTTTCATGCACCTAGGTATGATATCAAGGAGACATTGAGTTGTTGTATAAAAACAAGAGAAAGTATGAAGTTAAAGAGCCACCTCTTCATGAGTCTAGACCTGTAAAAGAATGCATTTGTTCATAAAAATCTGAGTAGATTAGAAATAGGTGTTATTAATCTTAGATTATAATATAAATCCAATGTCTGTTTTTCTAAGAGTCCTGAATCAACTACTTTTGACTTCTCAGTCCCTCTGCAATAAAACCTATGACATTTCTGTAAGGGACAGTTGGTTGAAGGCTTCACCTGCTAAACTCTCAAGTTATACCAGTTCTTGCAACTTTACTATTTGTGGTCCTTCCTTTTGCCAGTATTTCCTTGACATAGACTTTCTAAAATGCTATGTCCTGTTTTAAAAATAATGATTTAATAAGTAGACATGAATGGGTGCGTAGTTCAAAAATGCAGCTTGCTAGCACCCCATCCTTTCTTGGCCTCTGCAGTTAGAACTGAGATGTAGTTTTACTTTGACACACTGTGAGAATCTGTATCTCATTGTTGCTTAGATCATGGATGGGCAACAATGGCTTTTTTCAGAGTTTCACAGACTAGCAAACTTAAAGTAGCTCCTTTTAATTGAAACCCAGACATACTTTTAGGTAAAAACAAAACTGAGCTGGCTTGAGTTTTTCCCAAGCCAAACAAAAGAGATTGGAACTTTCCATTGTTTTTGTCTGCCAACCATGCATTGTTAAAGGAATCGAAATAAAGAGGGAAAGGGGTCAAGGGTTATGGAGCTCATATTTCCACTCTACATGACCCCATCTCAGCAATAGTGGGACCCTCGTGATCAGTTCCTGTTGGTCTAACGGAACAGCCATTTCTTAAGAAAAGGAATTACTGCGTACAGTACCTTTGTGACTAACAGAAGAATACCCCAGCTCTTCAAAGGTCCTTTCATTACAGCCTCTGAAGAGGACTCTGACATTACTTTCTCGAGATTATAATGAAAACAGCTGTACTTGTACCAATTCCCCTTTTTATTATTTTTTGTAACAAAACAAGATTGATGTTATGCCACTTTCTGTTCTGTCATGAGAATAAGGTATCACAAATGCTAATAACTACCACAGTAGCAATATGCACTACTTTGATCTTTTCACTATTCTTTAATTTGGGCAGCTGGCCACTGAATTCCTTCCTTAAAATCTGTGCTGCCTAAAAACAAAGGGGAAAATGGCCAACAAAATCAAATGTGCACATTTAAAACCATTCATCTGACTATTCCAATTCAAATCCTACATGAGTAATGCAAATACCATACTTTGATTTTGTGATTCTAGGCACTGAAATCTTACTACACATTCTTCTGACAATAGATTGTGGCAGAACAAGAACACCCCAAACAACCAATTCTCATTAAAACCTAAAGTTTGTAATCCCTTCATTCTTACTGGTTGCTTTGCCAAAGACTTCTTAAGAGATTATTGAGCTTATTAATGAAAATCCAGAAGTAATTTTAAGTGACTTTTTCTCCTTCTAAGACAGTGAAATTAAACATGCTGCGGTTGTTATCTTTTTTCCAGCGTCAAAGGCAATGCAAGAAGGCAGGATCTGGCAACAGCAGCTGTCAAGATTCCAAACCCAAGAAATGAAAAAACACCTACTGTCCAAATTATTGTTGGACTGGTAGAAACAGGATAGTAGCCTTTGGTCTTCCTGTGAATAAACTGGAACAGAACTCTGTACTACCAGCTGAATTTCTTTTTCAGCAACTCAACTTTCACAGTGAGTCAGGAGTACAATTTTTCTATTCTCTGCATTTTAGTTTGGTCCCAGCTCTATCTTCATGATGAGCACCATTAGCCTCGTTTACATGAATACCACAATGAAAATTATAAAATGGCTGGTGGTGCTCAGAATTTGCAAGTAAAGATCTCTAAATGAGAATTTTGGATCCTCACTTCCAACCAACAGCAACAATTTAGATACTTAAGTTTTTTCCTGGAAGCCACAGTACAATGTTTCCAAAAGCAGAAAGAAGTGCCTCATGGAAAATTCAGAATCAGCTGAAGATGTAATTTTATTGCATAAATGATTTTAAAACATGACTGTTCTGTTCCCCAGTAAATGAAATGTAATAATTTTAGAAAATTTAAAATTTAGCAGAATTTGTACAAAATGGAGTGAGAGGATAAAGCTTGACAAATACAGTCCCCAAAGCGAAAGCATCATGACAGAACATCTACATGTCCAAGTTAATTCACTGTTAGGAGTGTTTTTATTCTTGGTTTCATTTCAAACAGAAACATTAAAGTTATAAGTAAGGAAGCAACAGACAAATCTGAATTGTTATGTTTGTGAGTTACTGGGAGACGAGATATGCTTAGAGAAAAAGGAGCCTCCTGAAGTGTTCAAAAAGATGAGAAAATTGTATGTGCTATAAAACGAGATTATAAAGTGGAATAAAATTTTAGGATGCAGAAAATGAGAAGTATGAAATGGGGAGATTATCTATCCATCTATCTATCTATCTATCTATCTATCTATCTATCTATCTATCTATCTATCTATCTATCTATCCATCTATCTATCTAATCTATCTATCTGATATTTATAGAGAGGAAACCAGTCAGGACAGGGGATGTACTGCAATACATTGTAACTGATTTGATTGCACATATGCTTATGGCTACTCTTATGTTCAGACACACACAACCAAGTGATCTTGCACGTTTGTGAGCAGGCTGGGGCAATTTTTTTTACATTGATGTAGTAGCAACTGTGGTCATTCTGCATGGGTATTCTGAATGCAGCTTCAGTTTGGAAGGGGAAGGAGGGAATGCAGCAGGGTGAATGGAGCTTTGCAAACAAGCTATTACAGGAATTTATTTGTGTTGTACTACAGGGCTATTCACTACTCCTTTGCAATTTCTCTGCACTCAACATAGTTTTTGTCTACTAATATAGCTTTGAGTGCGCACACTTATTTTTGTCTGAGCACTAGTTTGTGCTTTAGGCCTGATTTTGCTGCATAAACAATTCCTGACAGTGGTTTGGTCATGCAGCAGAGTAGCTGCTTGCCGAGGTATGTTTGACATACAGAGCAGATGGTCCAGAGGCCACACACCACTGGGCATCTATACTGAATTGTGCAGCTGTTTTCCAGGGCTTGAAGTGCAAGAAGACCAGCAAAATGAGGAGGGAACATGATTGTACAGACTGGAAATCACCACAGTCATTCTACAAATTCAACCTAATGAATTAGGTGTGGTGCTCCTTGTCATTCCAGTATCAGTAAATTCAATTCATGGACATATTCTCACTAACAAATTTATTGAAACTGTCATCTGGAAACCTCCAACCTCACATTTTGCATCAGTGATTTAAGCTCAGAAACTTGTTCCATGAACTTCAGAAGTCAGTACATCAGTACAGATTTAGTACTGCTAACTCTTTGGAGTCAGCAACCTCTTTTTAGCAGAGAATATAAATGTGTGAGGTATGTCTAAAATATGCTCTTAAATCTGCAACAGGCTATTAATTATACTCTGTAGCTATGCCTTTATCAATTGCACTGGAGCAATGGCAGCTGGCAAAAACTAGGTATAGAAACAGACAAAATAAGGGCTGCAATAGAAGCAAAGAAACATCTTGCATGATGAAGGAATATTGCACAAAACAGGATAGATATGGGGCAATAATTCAAAACTTAAACAGGATACGAGTGATCCTGTACAGAGTAATAGCTGCATAGTGTGCCCATGAGTAGAAGAAAGCCAGGGGAAGAGAACTTCAAATTTGAACTCAGAGGATGTTATAAGATAGTAGCCAGTAGGAAAAAGGATGTAATATAGAAAAAGGGCATTAGTGGGACCACTCTCAAAGCCAATGATTGACTGAAAGGGACAGATATAATGACAGCAGAGCATTAAAGACAAGAATGGTAGAGTATCAGAAAATTCTTAGTTACTTTAAAGTGAAAAGTAAAAAGACACATGCAGGACCTGTCTGATCATCCCAGTATTTGAGAACACGTTTCGTACTAACCTCTTTTTTCTTTTCCCCTCTATACTAATGGCTTTTTCTTGCAACAGTTTATTTGTTCCTGCTGAGATATGTACACATGCACATGTACACACTGCTTCACACTCCTCTACAGCTAAGCATGACCCAGAGTACAACATTATTTTCTGCATTTGTTCAGATTCCTGGAAAAATACTCAAGGGAGGCAGTGCAGATCTGATATATGGATGCCAATTTGTCCCTCTGTCTTAACAACACAGTCAAGGTCTGACCTTCCCCAGCTTCCAGGGGTTTCTGACTAGAGGAAGGTAAGAAAAAAAAAATCACCAGACTATTATAGATGAAAAGACCCCTGAAAATGGAAAAATGTTAATTAAAATGTCATATATCCGAAACCCATTTGGATTTTTACTTACCTTTGCCAGCTTAAGATATTCAGATGAGGCACTGGGACTATACATGCTTTAAAGAAAGGTGTGTACATAGCTGTAAAGGAAGGTGCAGTATCTTTTTCCTAACAAGAGATTTAAATTATTTTTTAATATCTTTTGTGAATCACTACTAAAGAAAGTGGCAACTTCTCAAGCTTTTGGAAAAAAAAAGGAAACAAAAGAAAAGCCTTTGGATGCCCACAGTAGGTGGCATCAGCTACTGACCTACCTACTAATAAGGCAAATGAAAAGAAAACAGCCTGAGAGAGAACTAAATAGCAGAGCCAAAGTCTTGAGGGGAGAACAGGCAAAGGAGGCATACAGTGCTTAATTCACCCTGACTAAAAAGCTCTGTCAAACCACAAGTTGAGGATGCTACCATTACAACAGGGAAAAACCACTTAATTGCATTATACTCCTTTGACTGGAATACTGCTGAAATACATGGCTGAAAAGAGAAAGTCCAATAAGTCTTTAAGAAAATAATATATAGCCTGAGAGGAAGCACTAGGGCTAGTCAGGCTTCTGCTTGCTGTTACAGGAGCTGCGTCCTAGTGGATGATCTATGGGAAATAGCTCTGAAATCAAATTAACTGAGCTGCTCTGGCTTCACAACCAGCACTTTGTGCAGTAAACAGAAACATGGGACAGAATAAATTAAACAGAAAAGTCAGAATCATAAATGCCTTCCTTGGCTGCTTTGGAAATGTGCAAGGCTTATTAGAGTTCCTAAACCTGTTCCTGTCCCTTAAAGCCTTCCTGGAATATTTAGAAAACATTTCCTTAGAGCTTGAGTCCTTTTTCTGCACTCCCTTCTAAGCAAATAGAGGCTTTTAACATGTCTTTACTAATCATAAAATTTGCTCTTAAGCAGTTCATTGTTCCATTTTTTACATTTACTGAATATCAACATTAAGGTTTTATGAATTAATTTATTTATATATTTAATACTTGAGTTTACATATTTTTGATAAATCGATATTATTAAATGTATATACATATATTTAATATATATGTAATGTCTGGTGAAAACACTGTCTTGAAAAGCCTTTTTAGGAACTATCGTTGACATGGGACAGTTCTGCTACAACTGGTATAACTCCATATTATTTTTGGGTATTTATTTTTCACTGTTACATTGGCATTTTTCTCATTTTACATTTATAATATGCATCATTTGGTTTGCTGCTTAACTCTGAAATAATGCAGAAAACACAATGAAAATAGTTTTTTAAATGTATGTATTTTTGTGTGTTTTATTGGCTTAAGGGACAAGAGGATTGAAGCATTGATGTCTTCTTGCAAGTTTCCCAGTTAAAAAAAAAAAGAAAAAAAAAGAGAAAAGACACATCTATATAGAATTCTTGCCTTTTTGTTTGGACAGATTCTTGCAATTTCTTCCCATGGCTTTAGTGACTCGTGGAAATTTCTCATATAGTCCATACCGTCAGCAGGATTCTTTCCCAGATTTCTCACCCTTTTTAATTTGTATCCCCTAGTTACCTGCTCCATCCTTTCTTCCCCCTCCCTTCTCCAACACTAATAGCCTGCTGGAATCCACCTTCTAAATGAAATCAGTCAAGTCACCTCAGCTTTGATTGCCTTATTCCCATGCTGTAGAATGAAAGCACTTTACTGAACCAAAAATGTTCAACTTTCAATTTTCATAAATAACAATGCACAGCAAAGAACTTAAGCTATCAACATAAACAATACAATATGAAACTGTGCTTCAGACCAGATGCTTCTTTATTTCTGCCCAAACAGTTTGAAGAGCCTGTTAAAATGCTTCAAGTTGCTGTTTGCAGAGGGTCAAACGAACATTTTTCAATGAAATGTGTCCCTTCTGGTTCCTTAATGATTAAGTACAGTGAAACAATAGCCATTTAAAACAGCAAAAGAATATCTGATGATTTTTTTGTTGTTAGGATTGTTAAAATAGGAGGAGTTGAAAAGCTTTGTGTGAGGTGAGAGAAAAATGCTCTGACAGGATCCGAGCCACCCCAAAGATTTTGACAATTTGTCAAAACTCCTTGCACTTGTCAAGCAGCCTTTTTGCAGGACACTCGGGAAAACAAGCAGCATCTTTCCTTTGCTAGGACTGGCAAACGCTTTTCCCCACAATGCCCCCAAAATGCTGTGTCATGTGTCTGCTCCACCTCCCCTCACCTCCTCCCCCAAATGAGCAATCTCAAGCGCAGATCTTCCTTCCTGGAGGAAACAACCGATCCAGTTAAAATCTGTGTGCTTGTGCTGTTGATAAGGGTTCCCTGTAACCCCCAGACTCCAGATTTGCCTCCTGATCCTACTCCTGCTGTCCTATGCCAGGATTCAGCCCGGTGTAGGTATTTTATCTGGCTGCATATCATTAAATTGCTGCTCTTCTGAGTTTTGTTGGTAGAACTTCAACCTTTAGAATCCACTTTCATCTGGTAAATAGAGCTGAACCTCACTGAAAAATACTCTGTGTTTATGCAAGGACATCCATACAATTGGAATGTCAAATGGTGACCTAAATAAGATGGAAGCAGATCTTGTTTGATAAAAAAAGGTGGGGGGGGGGGGGGTTGGAGGAAGTAAACAATGCCTTGATTCTACATGGTCTGGAATAAAATTGTATTTCTTTGCAAAGCCTTGTCAAGATCTAGAAAAAACAAAGTTATGAGGTCACTGTATTTCTGTTGCAACTCCATGGCGTATTGGTGTTTGTGACCTCATTCTTACCAACTATCCATACTTAAACTTTGCAGAGCAGTGTTTTGCTGTACAATAAAAATGAAGCCAGCAACCTTTCTGTTAAATTCACATTATCATGTTGGAGAGTCTGACTTTTTGTGTAAACATACACAGCATGCAAACATCAAAACAGTCAAGGAATAGCAATAACAGGTAATAATTTTTGCTGTGTGAACTTCCTTACTTAGTTACTCAGCTTTGTCATGCGTTAGGATCTTTATAAGGCACATAAATAATAAATGAGATTCTTATTAAACTGGGTCAATTTATATCAGGTAAATAAGTGTTTTCCTTAAGAAATTGCAAGTTTATGGTGATTAATATGATGGGTTTCACAGTGCTTTTTTCTAAGTTGAATGCTTGTTTCAAAAGATAAATTCTTAAAACTCCTTGCCTCCATAGAGGTAAGTTTATACTCCTGTCTTTCTATATGGGGCAAGAAAATACAGGTAACCTTCTTTCCTACTTCAAAGCCTTCTCAGATAGGACAGAGGCCTGGGAGTCCCTAATTCTGGGGAGAACAAGATCTTTCCTATGCTTGGTGTCCTAAAAGGGCCATGAAGTTTCTGGTGGATATCAACTATAAACCAGCCTGGAAAGCTGGCAGGAC
Organism: Ammospiza nelsoni; assembly: GCF_027579445.1. Taxonomy (NCBI): domain Eukaryota; kingdom Metazoa; phylum Chordata; class Aves; order Passeriformes; family Passerellidae; genus Ammospiza; species Ammospiza nelsoni. The sequence continues at coordinate 13,042,991 of NC_080642.1, read as the reverse complement.
ACAGAGTGTTTGGTGGTGCCCTGGTGGGGCTGTTCTCTTCTGGATTTGGCTGCAGGAGCTCCTCAGTACCTGTGGGGCTGCTGTGGCACAGGGAGAGTGGGAAAGGGTTTTCAGTCTGTGTGCTGTAAGGCAGCATGCAAAGGTCTCTGCTAGCCTGTTAGAAGATTCACAGCAGTTTCTGGTTATTATGGGGAGAAATGAGCATACAAAGAACTACCTGTACATGTGCATACATTGATGTATAAAAGCTATATGAAAAGATTATAAAAATGTGGGTGCTGGTCAGGTGCATGCAGCAGCTCCCCTCTGTCCCCAGCCCCAGATTTATTTTGCAGACTCCCCCTCTTCTCTCTTTTTCTCCTCACTAAACCTTCACCAATGGGCTCAGACTGCAAAATTCAAGGTTGGGATGAGCAGTCAGATGATGGCTTTTTTTTTGGATGAAAATTAAGCAAAATAAGTAAGAAAAGGTCACGAGAACATTGAAAATCCCACTGACCATCACAGACAGGTACAGTAGCCAGGCTGCCTCTCACAGACTCCATTTCCACAGATAACAACTGCTGCCCATTAGGCCCAGCTCAGCTGCAGACATTAAGCTCTTTGCACTGCATGAACCCATGCTAAGTGAAGTGCATCACTGTAACTGACTTTCTATATCTCTACCTTAGCCTCTACCTTAGCTTCCCCCAAGAACTATGATAAAAATAATGGCATTTGTTCGTTATTGTCCCTGCTTTAGCTCCATTTAATTACGTATTTGTCTGTCCCGGCCTTTCTGCCTTCAAGAACGAATTCTGAAAGTACGCAGGACAAAAAAATCTGTAGGTTTTACATCACAGCAAAAGATTTTCCTGTACTCAGGTGCTGTATTCCAGCTTTGCTGGAAATGTAGAGTGAAATATTGGCCTTACAAGGGTTTACTCCAAGTTTACACTATTAAAGTGAACAGAAATTTTGGCTGAGATCCTTTGATATGTAGGATACAAGTCATTTAAGTTTAGTTAGGCTGCTTTCCAAGCTCCAGAAAGGATCTAGTGAAAGAATGAAGCATATTAAGGCTGTGGCAGACCCCTGGTACTAGGCCTATATTAATTTTGATTATATAATTCAGGTCCCAGAAAGAGTAGCTAAACACTGAATGGCATGCTTAGAGGATAGTAACAGGAACTACTAATATTAAAAATAATTTAATAATTAAATAGAATGACAGGAGACTATCAGAATTTACTTAACTGAAATCAATCCTGCCTTCAGGCAAAATGATGGGCTAGATGATCCCCTTTCTGATCATTATAGTATGATTCATTCTATGATTTTCTGATCCACTTCCTCAATTTCTTTTAGGAAATCGTGTGTCTATCTGTGAATATGTACAGAGCACTAAAGAAATTTTCTCACAGCTTTCTGAACCTTCCAGGAAGAGGACAGAAGTTTTAGACCATGTCCCCCTTGCACAGAGGATGTACAGGTAGGGAACAGAGAAAATGCAGTATTAACTTCTTTCATCCATCCTCCTTTTGACCTTTTGCCACCCTGTGCAGACCTGCCAGCCAGCACTAGCTCAAAGAGAGGCTTGGTGGAAGAGAAAGGGATGGTATGTTTTGCTTCCTTTTAGGAAGGTTACAGCACAGTCCTTGCATGCACACTCACTTTTCTCCACTGAAGCTGAAAGTCCTGTATGAGTTCACATCCAGGACATTTCATAAGATCATTTTTCTCCTTGATGTTATTTGGGCTTATGGACTTTTTTTTAAAGATATCTTTAGTTCAGAACTGGTAATTCCCTCTCCCTGGGTAGCTTCCCAGAGGGTTGGTACTTTTCTGTGCTGTGTATATCTCTGTAAATTACTTTATTTTCCCCTCTGTTTCATAGAACAGTTGGTAAGATCATAAGTGGTGGATTTTTGCCTCAGAGGTTTGAAAACACAGTCAGTTGAATTTTGGACTGCATTAGCTTAGTTTGGGAGTCATGAGTTTCTGCTGCCAGCAGACAGTTAGTGTCTTCAGTATGTTCACTTAAGAACATCCTAAAGTTAGATGAAATTTCAACTCCTCAAACTGCCAGTATTAAGTAATAATTTCACAGCTGACCTTTTGAGATATTTGTGTAAGAATGGTTGTCCCAGCCCACACACTGTACAGAAAAAACAGCACCCATCACTCCTCTGCCTGAATTGGCACAGCTTTTGAAGGAGCTGCAGATTTACATACTCGAAGGATCTTCTGTACATGCAAACTGCTGTCTTTGGCAGCTCCAGAAAAGGCTGGAATGGAGGCCTGAACTGAAAAACTTGCATATACAAGGGTAAATCCAGCTACTTTTGGTAACACAGATGTAAATCAGGAATATGCCTTTGACAGCTGGTGGTGCTACACTGCACGGGCAGGGAATGGGGGCCAGAACAGAGATCTGGAATGCTGCCAAGCTGAAGCAATATTAGGTTGATACCTATTCTGAAATCCTATAGAAACCATCATCTCCCAGTTTATCAAACCACAACTACAGATGCTTAAATAAAAATGAAAAAACCCCTGTGTGTTTGTGAAATCTGGCCTTTATTTTTTATCACTCTCATGACAAAAAGTGTTAGAAAAATGTCTTAAACCACTACTTGGGGATTTCCTCCAAGCGCTATGCCAGCTGCTCTCAGCCTCCATTGTGAAATGATGGGCTGCTGGCATAGCCAAAGTACTTTACACTCCAGCAACCACTGGATGCATAGCAGCCCTTTGGGAGTCATTACCAACTGGTGTAATTTAGGGCAGCCCTGAGGCACCTCTAAGTCACAGTCTTCAGGAACTGGAGGCTATAAAGGTGGCATAACACCTCTCCTCTAGGTCTATAATCTGCAATAACATTTACAATACAGACTACATCATATTATTTCCATGTTTAATTAGAGTACAGAATATCAAACATTTTGCTTTAACACTACCCCGTGTGCTGTTACTGGCTCTGTATGTGATTTAATGGGTGATCAATCATTCACATATCAGTGGTGATGTAAACCTGATGTTCATTTGCTCTTTTTCACTTCATGCATGGATCTCATGTAACAAGAAAAGAAATATCTATGAGGAATGTGGTAGTTCTGCATTGCTGTTAAATCTCAGCAAGCCCTCTTAGAATTCAAGAAATAAGGTAGCATCAGTTTACAGACCAGCTTTTCAGTGGCATCATTCCAAGTCTCTGCTATTGGCCAGCATGGCTTATGCTTTGCTTTCATAGCCAAATATGTGATGCTTGACGTGTCAAGTCAGCTGCTGCTTTTTTTTTTTAAGAGTGACTATTGTTGATACAGCTGTGACAGAGTCCCTTCTCCTTTCCAAAGAATTATCACTAAATTGCATTAAGCAGAGAGAGACCCTCTTCACTGGATCAGCACTTAACAAAAAGTGCCCTGTCATCATTTTCCTTTCATTCTCTTCTCACTGCCCTTCTGATCTGATGCTGAAGTCCACTTATATTTCAAACGGGTATTATCCTGCCATTCATCTTCAGATATCAACAGGAAAATCACCTTCAAGAAATTGGAAGGGTTAAGCCTTGTAGGGGAAAAATTGTGAGATTTATGCCGCTGTTTCAGGCCAGAGAGCTGAGCCCAGCTGAGCTCAGGAAGAGATAGATAGGGCCCAGGAGAGCCAGGGTTGGTGGTGTCTCCATGGAAGGAGAGATGTAGGAGGTGGATGCCTGGCAGGGTCGTGCTGGGGAAGCAGAGCTGCAGGAGCTGGCAGAGTTGGAGGGTCTGTGTGCCCAGGGGATGAGGGAGAGGCTGGGATTTCCCAGGTATGGTAGTCACAGAGCACACATGGATGCCATTCCTCTGTGCTGCTCTGCAAGTGCATCCAAATGCTCCTTTCCAGGAGCAAAAGCAGGAAAGCAACCTGGAACCCACCAGGGAAAAGGGAATAGCTATTTTGCCAAGTGATAGCAACACAACTTTGTTGTAATCATAGTAATAAAACAGAGCTGCCAAGTGATGACTTCTCTGAGGTGCTTTTAACCTTAATAAGAGCTCCATTAATTTTTCATATTATTGATAAAGCAAATTAATACATATCTCCAAACAAGCAAAACATAAAAAGGCATCAAAACCAAACTGAAATAATTGAATATTATTTGTAGAGAATGCCATTAAAATAATGTAAATCTTCTTTTGTAAATTAACTTCATGCATAACTAGAAATGATTAGCATGAATATATACCAACCTCTGTGTTTGTAATTTTGACACACATCCTAATAGACTTGGGGTGTTTTATTCACTAATACTCTGAAAGTATCATTCTGTATGAATGCACAGTAACTCTGAGAGAGAACTGGAGGGAAGCTGATGGAAGTGCTGTCACTGAGCCTCCAGGCCATAATGGAGCATCTCCCTCCCATGGCAAGGACAAGTGGGAAGACACTGGCCAAATATTAACTCTTCCACATAGCTGGGGGCATCTGGGCACCCCTGAAACCATTGACAGTGCATATTTTAGTACAAACACAAATAGTGCTTTTAGACATCTACAGCATGGGAGCTCATATCCCATGGCAGTGGGAATCTTCCTAAGTTCAGAGAAGGAGTAAGGAAACTTTTTAATTGATATTTTGGCAGATGTACAGTCTCCATTACAAAACTCATGATCTTTAGCTTCACCTTGCAAGGGACAGTGTGGAGGAATCATTGCAAACAAATATCAGTAACAAACAAATAAACATTACTTTCTTGGACCAGTTTTCAAGATTGTTCAAGCAGCTATCTAAAATCTGTGTTTGGATGACTGGTGGTAGGTTGATAAGAAAGTGATGATACTCTAGTTAAATTTTTCAGAATTTTACAGTAGATTGTCAAGGAAATTAAATAAAAATATCCCCAGTTTGTGTAACAGCTCTTACCTGAATCCACAAATATGAGTTACCTTCTTCCTGGAACAAAGCCAAACAAAAGTCTGATGTTCTGTTCCTATCAGTCCCAACAGCTCCCAAAAGAATTAAACTTTAACAAAATATTTTATATTAATGACTTAATTAAAATAATTCATTTGGTGCTTTCTACTTAAAACGTTAGAAATTCATAAATTCATATCTGAATGATGGGTGGCTAGGGAATACTCAAAAAAGTCACAGGAGAAATCAAGATCCCTTTCACCGATATATTCTACAGCTGTGCAGATTTCAGGTAGTCAGAACAGATGTGAACCCAGCCCAAGCACAGGCCTGCCATGTGCTGGGAGTTTGGAAAGCTCACTGTATGTACTTGTTTCAAAACTGGGACTAAAAGGCATTGCTGAAAACCTCTGCCAAGCTCTGGGTGTCTTGAAAGCCTGAAAGAATTAATTCCTCCCTCATGTGTTTGTGACAGACTTTGTTTTAGTTCTTGTTCTTTTACCCTATGTAAACAATAATGTTTGTGAGCTAGCAGTGGGCACTTGGGAATAAAAGGATAAACGAACAGGAATATTAAATACTGTAGTTTTTTAATTTCTGAGCTACAGATATAAAGCCTTATTTTAATTAAACATTTTCTACTTCTGTCTGCATCAGTATTAAAGTTGCAAATTTATCCAAGGCAATTTAGTGTTTGAGCAGAGAGATAATAATCCACATTTAGTGAAATTAGCCAGGAGGGTAGGCTGCTGTCTAGAATTATTTACATTCTTTGACCCTTTAGGCTCAACTCTTTATCCAATCAAATTTATCTAGCAGAACTTGTGGCCTGACTTGTTTGTGTCAAACACATTTGGCATTAAGGCTGCAGCCGAATTTTGCAAGTATCTGGCATATCCTTGATAGCACATCTGGTGAGTATGGACACTGTTCATTAGAATAGCTTTGCAAACTGATAACACGCCAAAGCTTTGACAAAAGTACTTATGGTAGATGTCAATCATCTTTCTTTGCCAGTTTAAACATGCACCCTTCTGGTAATAATTTTTATCTATTCTGGCACATAAAACATAATGAACAATATCTTCAGGCTTTGCAAATGAATGCAGGTCCCTGTGTTATGTGTACTGCATGTGGATCACTAAACAATTGTAACGGGAGGAAGGATGGTGTTTATATATGGTATCAATAAAAATCTGTGAGAAGCACCAGCCACGGTAAATCTGTGACAAGTAAGGACTGTGTGAAGGACAAGAGGACTGTGATGTACAGTACAGCTACAGCAGTCACTAGCACAGCCCTGGTGTGAGTGGCAGAGCCTGAAATGGGCCCTCAAAGAGGGATGAGACACCATCCTGACCTGAACTTCTGTTGCACTGGGGGATCCCCCTTAATATAGATTCTCCTGCCTCCATTGCTGTTATTTACACATAGATTTTAAATTGTTGACTTCCTAAAATACATTTCAAGAGTGAAACCATGTTAATAATGAAGTGGGAAAAGCCCAAGAATTTATAAAGAGCTATAAATTTTCAGGAAGCTGCACAAAAAAAGTGCAGACTATTGTTGTCTTTCACATGAACACATTGGGTTTCTTTTAAATATGTGCTGGTAGAATATTTCAGATTTGCTGAATACAGTAGGTATTTATGCTTTTATTTTAAATGGGGATATTACAAATTATCCGCCTTTTGTCATGCACAATATGCATATTATGGTGTGGATATTGTGTTACCAATTCACTGTAACTAAGTACTTTGGCACTTTAAAAAAAGCCATTTTTGACCCAAAAGACCATAATGGAGCCTTTCAAACTTGTTTAAGGCAGCTGCCATGAGCTGAAAAAGTCATACAAAACAAGCTGTATGTAGAGCAATTTAATATGTAGAAACGTGCATTTTCAGTAAAATACAATGGCTGGCTCAGATTATTTTAAATTAAAAAAGGACTGGACCTCATTATCTTCTGATGGTGAGGAAGGCTTCAGATTAGTCCTGTCAATAGCTACTAACTAGCAGGTGAATTTACCAAATTACTCTGCCTCCTTACTGATGAGGGTGGTACCATGTATGCACAATGTGAGCTTTCATGGATGTATGAAAGCAGCCTCTTAATACTGAAAAACACTAAAAGAACCAGACAATTCAACCAAAAATGTATTTTAAAGTATTTTTAGTGGTTTAAATAAAAACACATTCTTGTTTTTTAATGTGGTTTTCAGTATGTTCCATCTTTTTAAATTTAGCCTATTGCGTCAATATTTTATATGTCATCATGAATGCTGTCCTCTTGTTAATGAAATAATGATTCAAGCCACAAAATTAAAACCAGCTGGTTTGTCAAATTCTGAGCTTAAAAACAATTCTGTAAAATGATTATGGAGAAAATACACAGGACCTTGATAATCTGTTGTTGGTAATTAACTGCTGGGGCTAAGGGCTGTCTTCAGTTGCCTCAAACCAGGACCCTGATGCCATCTGGCAAACCTGGGCATGTCACCAGCCTCCTAGTGCCAATTCATAAGAAAACAGGACAGACCCTCTGATACATTTGCCAGTGGGTGTTGCAGACCCCCTGGATATCACTGGACTCTCCTGTTTATCAGTACCTAGAGGTTTATATCTTGAATTCTTAGTATTATTTGTATGAAAATGGAGGGAGTGTGCCATGGAAGTATTTATGAATGCCCATCAATGTTCAGAAATGTGTATGTGTTGATGATTAGATGTGCTAAATAGCTAACTTAAATTTGCTATACAAATTATAATTTTTCCCCCTAAAACATTTTTTCCTTATTATTTTATTTTTAGCGAGAGTACTGCAGCACCCAAAGCTCACAGTATTGCCTCTTCCACTAAATAATCGTTAGAAGTTCTAAACAAAGAATCAAATGATGGAGCCAAAGCACACTGAAATCAATAGGAGTCTTTTCATTGACTTCAATGGGCTTTGAATCAGCATCCAAATACTAACTGTTGCTGAACATATTTACAACCACAACATTTTGTGCGACACTCTGTGGGCACAATGGTGCAATTTACTTGGGAAAACAAATGGAAACATATTCCTAGATGGTGTGACAGGTACTACTACACACTTCAAAACTTGGTCTAGTGAATTTCAGTTATATCACTAAAAAATAATTGATTCAGCTGTGTATGTGAGGGCATATAGGCAGAGTCTGTCCAGGCCAGAAAAGCGCTCATGCTGATGCTTCTGAAACCACTGCCAAAGAAGAGGAGTTGTTGTTTGAGTCAGTGTATTCACATATTAAAATTAGAATCAGCATTATTTTAAGAATGTACTCATAAATTGTAGCGGCTGCAAAATTTCTAAACAGAGCAAGTTGGTGTTTTTTGTTTCTAACACTAATTAATCAGTAGTAGTTACATTAGACTTACTCAGAGCATGCTTGTATTGGCATGTCTGATTTCAATTCTAGAAACTACCATGAATTTATTAAGTAATTTGCTATTTCATACTATAACATGTCTCAGTAATATTGAGAGTGTTTGCAGTGTCTGATGCCTGCTGTAGGTAAGCTGGGGAGGTCTTTCCTCATTCCCTACCTCAGATATGTAATACAATAACAGACATTGCACATTACAGTGACATTCCATTATGTTGCACAGCATCATATATTCTTAGCTCCCGAGGGAAAAAATGACCAGTGCAAATTGAAGCTAGCCCGTGGACTTAGCCAATAATTCACTGGATCTTAGCCAGATACATTCTCACTTACATACACCTACATAATCATGAATTTAAGTGATGTTTAGTAGATTAACATCCAATTAAAAATACATTTTGATCCTGTTGCAATAGTGTAACAAAAATATTTATGTAGCACACATTGCAAAAGAGATTAATTTCAGTGTGCCCTCTTGAAACCTTTGAAGACATTAGCAGCTCTCCAAGCATGTTGACTATCTGGACAAGGAATTATTATATCCTTGTCAAATTTTAAATATCCTGCTGTTAAAAATATTAGTCACAGGAGCTGCTTGACAACAGTGTCGCAGTAAATTTTTTAGTCTGTATGAACATGGATAACCTGATACATGAAATCATCTCTTAGTGTCTGGCATTCAGTGGTGAAAGCTGAGCACTGAAAGTTTCCTTGGAGCATTGGCAATACCCTGCCAATAGATATACTGTACGTGCCATTTAAACCAGCTGAGTACTGCTTTTCCTCTCCCTCCCTCCAGTTTTTCCATTCCCCAAGGGGCAATCCTTTGGCGCACAACCCATTTAAGTCAAACAGCTATCATGTAAAAGTGGAGATGAGCAACAAAGCACATCCAAGGGAAGCAAGTTAAGATCTAGGCCCTGAGGTTTGAAGGGGGGGCTAAAGAAACCGAGCCAAAGAAATTCTAAAAAGGCACTTTTTTGACTTAAAAAAATAAGATTAGAAACTGGCTTGTATGAGCCCAACTGTGATTAAAAAAATAAACCTTTTATAGTTAAGACAGAATTTTTTTTTTTTTGTTCTTTGACTTTTCCTTGCAGAGAAAGAGGCTATCTTCACTTAATCAGAGCAAAGAAAGAGTGGCTGAGGCAGAAGCAGCATCATGTGGGTGAAGGTCAGGCCAATTTTCACCCATGTGATGCTGCTTTATCACTCATGGAACAAAGATTAAGGCCTTTCTTTCTTTATCCTTTTGTGCTTTCCCCCATTACTTTAACAGATCTGAACAAATCCCAGGCAGTTCATCCAAAAGTTCCTTTTAGCTACATTTAGTTCAGATCCTCTAAATTCCACATAAGACTTCATGCTATACCAACATGAAGAGGATATAAAATCCACATGTGTAGGGAGAAAAATGTTATAGAAAAACACAGAAATCATTGCAGAATATGATGACATCAAAGGTCTTTTCAGTTGCAAGAAAATAGGCACATCCAGGAATCAGAATTATCACGATTTTTATTGCCTTTTTTAAAAAGGAATAGGTTTTATTGCTATAGCAAGAGGCTGAATAAATAGTGATGTTTGTTAAAGATTAATTTAACATCATAAAAATCTACTTTAGCCTCAAGGTTCTGAAAAAATCCCACACTAGAAATGTCAGTTTGTTGCTGCCTGTAAGTGTAAAAATGTTATATCACAAAAATTAGCTTACATTGTGTATGTTTACACATCTTGTCAGTAGCCACCTTAATCAAACATACCAGAATTGCATCAACTGCAGAAATAGGTCAGGATGTAATTTTTACACTGAGTACCAGGGGACTGATTGAAAGGGCAGTTGCTGGATTTGACTGTGCTTTTCAGCCCCTTGGTTTTATCCTGGTGGGGGAAGCAGCCCTTCCTAGCTCACTGTTTGTTTCAAACAAGCTTCGGGAATGCCTGTTGCATTTATTTATCAGTCTCTTGATATCTTAAAACAATAAGAACTGTACACTGAGTCAAACACTAGCAATTAGTTATGTAATCACAATGACCAGAAGGTGTATTTATGTCACTTGTCTCAGCCACCCATAACACCCTTTTACATACACTGACTCCACAACATTTAGCAGATTAAAAGGTATGGAAGATAAAGCAGTTAAACATTTAATAAGTGAGACAGGTATCCTAATGTGATTCCTAGCATTGTGCCAGTGGTGTGTGTACCCCTGCAGTGATCAGAGTGTGTTTCCAGATTTCAGAGTCCCTGTTTCTATGCAATCAGGGTAAATGCTACTCTTCCCCTAATGTGGTTTTAGGAGAGTGTGGAGAGCCCTGCACAAAGCATCAGCTGAAGCATGGAGCCACTGCAGCTTTTCATATGAGGCACTAAAAAAATTGGTTTATCCTCCTGTACCATATGTTATGATGTACTGGAGTGTCTCCTGAAGTTTTAAAAATTTTATATCCTTCATGTTTACAAGACCAAAGTCTTGGCCTTATACTGAAGTAAAAAGAAATGTTCTTTGACTCCAATGAGTCCTTGTTTCATCCAGTGAGTCCAAGAGAAATATTTCAGTGGTGGGTCCCTTTGAGTAATTTTGAGGCATGAAAACTGCTAATATAGGTGTGAGAAGTCAGTGTCTGAAAACTGCTTGGATGGGATAATATACAAATGTGCTCTTACTGAGGCTGACTGAGGCTAATAAATATCGTTATGTATACATTTCTTAAGAGCATTGTATTCATATTACTTATACCTGAAAATATCTTCCTACTCATTGTCCAGATTTCTGATGCAACTCAAAGCATTCTTGTTGTCTTATCAAAGCAATGATAGCAGCAGGTTTTTGGATTTTTTTAAACAGAAAATGCCAGGAAACATCTGTCATGAGTACTGATTAACAATTTGGGTTAAAAAAAGCTGCAAAAAACCTCTCCTTGTACCAACCTAAATCCCACCTCCTTTCTTCTGAAAAGACCTTTGAAATGTGTTTCCTCTGGCTCTTTTGGTAGGCTTTCATCAGGTGACAATTTAACACTCTTGCTGAGATTCCTTGGCTGGATATTTGCAACAAAGTTTAAATATCTTTCAAAGTTGTTAAATCCTGATGGGAAATAGTAGATATTTCTTAAACTCAACAAATGCTGATTTCCAGGCAGTGTATTTTGTCTCAATGCAAGGGAAGGGCTGACAGCAGTGGCCACAACCAGTAAGACACAACAAACTCTGGGACTGAGACTTTGCTGCACTCCATCCACCCTGTGGATTGTACTGTGTGCTTTTCATCCTCTATTGGAGGAATATGAACTTGAGTAAATGCCATGTGACAGTGTGGCTGCTGTGGAATTTATTCATTTTTCTTGAGTAGGAGATCAATTAGTAATTACTTAAGGGCAGTCCTTATAGGCCATCTAGGTTGGCCCTTAATTAACCAACAAGACATGACAGGCAATGTATTTCTGGGCAATTTAGCACATCTCTAAGGGAGTTTTTAAGGCATGAGGCCGAAGGTCAAGTGACTTTAACCACCTGAGAAGTGCAGAAATCCCTTAGAAATACACTGTCTAGAGTGACTTATTGCTGTTATTAAATGGAATTTGTGAATAAAAATAAGAAAGACTGTCAGCCCCAGGCATGAATAGGGCATTATTAACATGGATATGACATTGTTGACAGCTAATCTAAAGCTCCATTTGTGTCCTGAGCTCTAGACCTATTTCTTTATACTGTATATTAATACAAGGAAGATATGTTACATTCTGCATACATTTTTACTATGGCTGTCCGATGAAACCAAGGGACATAGGTTGTTTTGTTTTTTTTTTTTTTAATTTGCATTGCACATTTTCTTTCTCTCTCTCTCTTTCTCTCTCTCTCTCTTTCTTTCTTTCTTTCTTTCTTAGTGCTTAAATACAGTAATTAAACCTTGTATGCCTAACATCCCATTTTTGGGCTATATAATAGAAGTCTCTTGAAAGAGCAAAATATCCTTCCTAGGATGTAAAATCGCTATTCCTGACATACTCTCCCCTGCCATCCTGAGATCTGCCCTGAATTTGTCTCCTCCCTGGCTCAGCTGCTTCCCCTGTCCCCTGCTGCTGGGCTCAATGTGCCTGATTGTCTGTACATGTCAGTGTGTTCAGGTTGAGGAAGTGCACCAGAGCAACAGTCACATGTAGAGATGAATAAACAGAGTCAATTCTAGCACCTTCATCTTACCTATGCTTTTCTCTTTATTTTCTTTTTTTCTTTCTCTTTTTAAATTCTTTTTTTCCCCACAACATGAATGTAAACTTTTAAAGTGCATACATGCTTTTCTAATACCTTGAATTAAATATGTGTGGTCACATTGCTAAAGCAGAGCTTGTCTCCTGAAATTTGGAGTTGCAAAAAATGGACTAGAAACTGAACATCTGTTGTAAATATTATCTTTCACCAGACTACTTGTGTATAGATGTAGATATTTTGGCTTTGCTTGTTTCCATTGGCTTAAATTGTTCTTGGGTTTCTTGATCTGCTTGTTTTGATCCTTATGTCGATCCGTGTTCTGCCCTTTGTTGGTTCTGCTTGTTGATCTACAGCAACAGCCAATTCGAAAGGCCAGCATCTTTTCTTGAGAGAAAAAGTGGCAGAGTCACATCCTAACCTTGCCCTGACCAGCACAGCTCCATCATTTCTGTGGGAATTGCTGGAAGGCTGCACACTTGTGACCTTGCATTGGCAGGGGCTCCGGCTGCCCAGGGCTCTCCCTGCTCTGCAGCCCAGCAGGGCCAGGCAGGGCAGGGTGGTGGAGGAGATTTCCCTTTCCTGAGCCTGTGGCAGTGTCAGGGTGCTGGGGAGAGCAGGATCCCCGAGCCCTGCCACCGAGCTGCTCCCTTAAGCCTGATGGCTCCAGAAAGTGCTGGACTGTGCTGCCAGGAGGTTCTGACATGCACAGTGTATCTCTGCTTTCCACAACAGCCACTTAGCATGTGGTGTCCAGTTCTTCTGCACATTCACCACTACGTCTGGAGTGTTGTGAAAGTAATGGATTTATTGTGCATACCTCAAATATTTTAACGGTATGTGAATGCATATTTTTGTCTGGGAAATCCTGGGCAGAAATATGGAAGTACTGATGTGGATTCATTGCTTAGGCTGACAGGAACTAAAGTAGGGCTCTCCACGCATGCAGATAATTTGGGGGAATTGTTGTAGGGTTAAAATGCAGGAATATTGTGTATATTCCCTGCATCAATTCTAACTACAGGGGCATATATCAGTTTGTCTTGGCATTCTTAGTGCAAGGAAAGGTAGAGCAGGTTTAAGAAATAAGAGGGCTTTAGAGGTATGCTTTGAAAATCATTGTTTTTAGCAGCAGTGATCCATAAAACTGGATTAAATCAGCATTTTTTAACAGGCTGAGTGCACTGTAGTTTTTGAAAAGTTCCACATACTGCAGTTTGAACCAAGTAACCTGAAATCTAAAAGTACTCTGTACTAGCCTAGCATAAGTGCACTATGAGAAAATTTCTTATAATTGCTAATAGCAAAAAATGGTGATATTGTCTAGGCACATGGCTACCCTGTTAAGTTTGAGCTGAAAAATCCTTTTTTTGGAGCAACTTTGAAAAGAAATTTTCCTGAAATTCTGACTGTCCTGAAACTGGTGATTTACTGTAAAACAGCAAGAGACATTGCAGCCTTACAAAGCAGATAATTCTGTGTTATTGAAAAACTGAAATAGCAAGCAACAAAAAATAAAAATGTGCACATGTTCTTGTATCAATGAAGAAGAAATTTTGCTTTTTGTGCACTTGATAAGTAATAAAACAAAAAAATTAAATACAAGGCTTGATTCTAAAGAAACAAAGGAAAGATAATTAGTGACTCATATTTCTGGTTTGGATCATGCTGAAGGTGATATTGAGCCACAAGGAATGACTAATGAATTGTGGTCCACAATCCAAGATTTCCTGGAAAAAAAGTAAAAAAAAATAGCCCTTATGGCTGCAAAACTACCCCCACAAATGTCTGTACCTAGAGCAACCCTTATCATCTCATATGTTCTAAGACATGCAGGAACTGCTGTCATTTATCTAGATTCAGCATTAACTGGCAGTTCTGAACTATTTTAAAAATGATCAAAAGCATGCAAAAAAAAAAAAAAAGGGGGTGAAGAGAAGAACACACACTTCAGAGCTCCTCACATTTTACTGTGCATTGCATCCCTGCTGGGTGATTTCTCTGTTTTAGCTTCAGTATTGCTGTGGCTGCTATCTGTCTTAATGGAGAGGTTCATAGGTTTGACTGATCCTGTATCCAAACCTGCCTCTGCCCATATTTGATCAACCACACCTGAGACCGAGATGTGTAAGAGCCCTGGACAGGCATAATGGCTGCTTCATCAAGCAGATGTATCCAAATAATTTTTATACCCAAATGGCTCCTTTTACATCTAAATATTTGCCTTAGAGGGGCTCACAGGTTCTGCTGAGCACTTGCCCTGCAGTCTCAGCTGTTGGCTCCTCCTCTTGTGTCTTTTGGCACCTGGTGCAATCAGCACCCAGGCTCTGGTCTGGCAGCTTGGGGACTGCCAACATGAGCAAGGCAGATGACTTTCTGCTATCTTTCACAACACAAAGGAGTGTTAACACAATACAGATGTCCTCATTATAGGGCATTACTCATAGGTGCTTATTTTAAGAAGTGTGTGATTGAAGGATTTTAGATCGTTTGTAGTTAAGCTTAGTTCTTTTTTTTAATATGAAGTCTAGCATAAATTCCTTCCCTTCATTTGTACAATCATCCATTCTTTTAAAAAGTAAATTACAGAATCATTGTGAGCTGACCTAATGAAGAAGAAAAGAAAGAATAAAAAATAGAGGAACTCATTACAATGAGGAAAGATATCATGGTCATGGGTTGAAAGAGATAAATGAGTGAAGAAAGGCCACAGAAAACAAAATCAAGAAAAGTGTCTCAGAAAAACAGTGAGAGGAAAAGAATAATAGAGCAATGAAGAGCACATTAAAAAATGATAATTCAGATATATTTGAAGAATTGAAAATATGATCAATATTTTTACCGCATGACAAAAGGAAATCTTTTAATTTGGTCTTGCAAAAGTAGACAATCAGTGAAGATATTCAGCATGAATGATCTGCTGTGCATTTCTGTATTGGGACATCTTCTACATCTTATTTGCAGTGCATCCACTCTAGAATCCAAATAATAGTAGAAGAGGCTTAACACACTTTCTTTATCCTGGTTTATGTTAATTTCCTTAGGAAAAGCTTATTCTTGTCCTTTTCTGAGAACAAAAACAGAACTACTCGCAGTCTTAGAGGTAGAACCACGTAAATAGGAAATAAACACCAGCACCCTATGGATAAAAGGGCACAAACTCTTGTAGGTAGCTTAATGCAAAGGGTTAATACAGCACTCACACACATATACTCCTTTTATATAGTTTATATATAATACCCAAGGTAGTATTGGCATATTTACCATAGCAGAGCATATTTTTCTGAAATTGAAAATAATTCAATTTCAAATTGTTTTCTGTGAAAACAATTCATTAAGTAAAATTTTGTGTACTGGTGACTGTAGATGTTACTTCTATACTTCCATTACATACCATAACCAGTTCATTGGATACTGGATATACTTGCAGGAAGGCAAGTGTATGTGATAGGAGTATGCATGTGAACACTGTCATGAAGGTTAGGTAGGTTGTACAACTGAAATTAAATACCTACTAATTTAGTATTTTTCCATATCCATTAATTATTTCAATTAATATTGTGGCCACATGGCTAAGTTTGTTTCCTTGCACTATATTAAGGTCTTAGAGAAAAATCTGTTCCTTACTGTGGGAAGAAAGTAAAAAAAAAACAACCCAACAATCAAAGACGGTTGTTGCAATGATTTTTTGCTAAATGATGTGAAAGACATAACTCTTTGAACTTGTATTTAGCTACAAAGGGTTTACACAGCTTTTAAAGAGGGTTTTTTAAAAATAAAACAGCTCATGCTTGCCCAGCTTCAACACACACCAATTATTTGTACCAACTCTATTTCTCCTTTAAATCTGTGCTCAGAAAAGATTTCCTGTGTCTAAAAATGGCTTGTTAAAAAACAATAGAAATTCACTGAAATTAATTATTTGACACTTCTTTTCCTGATATCTTGCAGAGTATAATATCCATATGTGCTCTTAACACATTTCTGAAACATTTTTTCGTGAAATGATGTAGCGTTGTACATTAATAACTATGTATTTTGAGGAAACAATTGTTATCAGTAAGGGTGTACATTTTTTACAGAGCATTTGGGTATCTTGGCCTTTATTTCGTTTTGAATTTCCCAAGACTTTCCATTGAAGTAACATTTACTTTTGAGGTGTGTAATTGGGACTCAGCATGCTCTGTGCTGTACCCTTTGATGTTCACCAGTGCTGTTAAAGAAATGAGTTAGAACTGGGAGTCTGGTATCTGCTAGGGCAATTCTCAAACCCACAGGATGACTGCCTATTCATTGCTTCTCTTTCTGTATGTATTTATAGCCCTTTTCTTTAGGCTTCCTGAACTGCCATGATACAAGAAGAGTCCCAATTAGCCAGATAAGCAAGTCAGGTTTTTCATGGGATTAAAAAAACATAATAAAGCCAGGCAACTAGTTGGTCAAATTCATACTCAGAGGAACTGTGGTGTTTTTGGTTTGGGGGTTTGGGGTTGTTTTTTGGCTTCCCTTCCCCCCCAAATCCTTTTTGTCTTGTTGCTTAACTCAAAAAAAATGTGTCTGATGAGATATCAATACCTTGGGGAATAATACCACATTATTTTTTTCTGCCTCTGGTATAATAATTTGTCTCTTTAAATTGACATCAGCTGAGGCCACTAAGACCCTCACACCAAAAAACACTTGTGACCCCCTGCACTGCCTTCAAAGCGTATTTTATAATTTCTGGTCTGCTTGTTTTTGATCTGAGGCACAATACATATTTTGGGGGCAATTTCACATATTATAGCAAACTAGTCATCTCTGTCCCTTCTTCTGGCCTCGTTTGAAGTTCTAGAACAAGCCCTTTTTGGACAATAAATTTGCTTAGACTAAGTCTTTCATTAGCATAGGAGGAGAAAGTGATGCAGTTTACAATGCTTTTCATTCAGGCTTCTTAACTGCTGCTTTCAGTCTGGAAGAGGTTGCTTGTTTCTTAGACTGTTTTTCTGTATTGAGTTCTTCTCTTTTATCTCATCCCAAGACTGTCTACCATATAGGTTGAACTATCCTTCACCAAGGGAATTATCTGATTTTGTCTCACGTAGCTTCTATTCAGGACTACTGTGCATCATAAGTTATCCCACAAGATCTACGTTCTTCCTCTGCAAAATACATGCTTTTGCTTCTGCATCAAAATCACAAGTCTGGGGCCCCTGAGAGGTACATATTTCCAGAATTCTCAGAAACTGCAGATGAAGATCACCTTATCCATCTGTTTTACACAGATGTTCTCACAAGGAATGGAGGCCCAATACAATGGGAAAGCAGCAGTGCACTTGGCAAGAAGTGTCCATAGGAGATTCCTCAGGAAGCAGCTTATCTAGAGTGCTGTTTTCCAGAGTAAAGTTGCAATCACACATTAAATGGGAGATGGCCATCATTGAGGTGGGGTTGTAAAGCCCATGCTTAAGCAGGAACAGAAAACACAGGTCATCTAATCTTTTTTTCCCATGGTAACTCAGCTAATTAAGAGACATAATTAAGATAGTCTCTCCATCACCATAAACTGTTATTTCAGTTCAAGGAGCAAGGATCCTTTATACCCTTATCCTTTGAAATGTCAACGCTTAAACTTGGGCACACGTGAATCTTTACAGTTAAATATGGCAGGGTTTGTGTTCATGAAACAATATAGGAATTTTGGCTTTCAGCAAAGGGACAGAAAGTCTCCCAGGTAATATCCACAGCCCACTGCTCCAAAATATCCCCAGGAAAAACTTTATGGGAGACTTGCTTACACAAGGGAACAGATTCAAATTGGTGTATTCTGCTTGGCCTTTTCTGTGCATCAGCATGGTGTCTCTGAACTTGTCTTTGCACTCTTGTTCTATCTAAGCAGTGAACACAAACCACTCCCACAGTTTCAATAAAGGGGGACCACCTCACTCTTCTCTTGGTCGTCACAAGCATTGTTTTCAATGGACAAAATTATCCAAAAATCTCCCCATCATTTTCAGGAAATGGTTAGACAGAACTGGATCCTGACAGGTAGATCTTTTCTCCCTCATCCACTGTATTTTGTAATATATTTTGAATTTTGGAAAATTTTATAAATCAATTTATATAGTATTTATCATGATGTTGTGAATAACAGTTAATGTTGTATCAGTTTTGTTATACAAAGCATTATATTATATAATATATACAAAATACTATATTATACATTTTGTCATAACATTTGCCATGGTGCTGTACATTTTAAACAAAATAATCTACTGGAGCATACTGGCTGCAATGTTTGGGGCACTCCCTCTGCAAGGAGTGTCCACTTAAAAAAAGGGGTTTTTACATGACCATAGCTTTCTAAAATGTTTTGCATTTTTGGTTGTAGGTCTGGTCTGCCCAGCTGGGGATATTTTTTAAAGTTGAACAAAAACAGCTTAGATGCTAGTAGATGAAATATAAGTAAAAACATACTTCCTGCTTCTTTAAAAAATGAAGCTTTTGGTAAAAATAGAAATTCAGCTGATGTGACTTGGGTATGAAAGATGTGTTTGGAAAGGAAATAGTCTTCACCAAGGGGTGTGAACAGTCTCATTCCAAAGGAAATGGTTTTGATTTCTCTGAGGTTTTAAAAAAATTGCTCAGGACCTGATCTGGAGCCCATTGACGTCAAAGGAAGGATTCACAGTGCCTTCAATGGGCTTAGGATCAAGTGTGAGCTGAGCATGGAACACTGTTCAAGGCCTTTAGATCACCACCAGCATTTTAACATCTGATTCTTAGAATGTGTGTTGACCTGGCCTATAGCTTTGGGATAGTGGGTATAATTGTATCTCCAAAAGTAACTGCAGATATAAATCAGTGTTGAATTCTTTTTGTACCTAGATCTAAAGTTTGATCTCAAAATGAAGCCTTGGTGTTGAATTCTGTTATGCAGACAGCAGAGAATGGGACTTAGGGGTGGTTTCAGGCTCATTTTGGTGCCCTGGGTGATTCCACATTCTTAATTTTCATAGCAACTACTGGTCCATGAGCCACCTCAGATTTCATTTGGGCAAAAACTTTGACAAGACAAAGGATGCTGAACTGCAGTTTAAGTTGCTGCATTCTGTATTTGAAGAGTTTGTTTAGATAAGCTGAAGAGAGAACATTCTTACAGGATGAGTGAAGGATGTTGCACTTTGGGTAACCATAAATGACATAGTAACTGGGATAAATAGACATGCTTTCTTCTGATAAAGACAGACAGATAGAAACAAATACTTTTACTGCCTATTAATGAGTATTTAATCTGCAGTCTAAAGTCATGTCAGTGTAAATTAATAAAATTACGGATGTGCTCTGCTGGCCAAATGTGAGTAGAAGGGACTGCAGAAATATCTGTAAATGTTTTTCAGGTGGAGAGTGAAAAAACACTGGAATCTCCACCTGGGATAAAGCCGTGTCTTCAGCTGCAGGAACTTCTGAAGAAAAGGGACTATATTAACTGACTGGGAGAGGACAGACAGACAGGGAAAAGACTTTTGACTGAGATCCAGGATGAAATTTTCCATGCAACAATGTGGTCTGGAGATGATAGCCAGCTGCCCTCACTTTGATCAGCCAGTTAGCTGCTCTACTTGACTTGTGAGGCTGGATGCTGGAAAGAGAGTGAGCAAGTCAAGAAACCAAGATTTTCTCCACTACAGAAAAATGCAAAACATAAGAAAGACATAGGAAAAAAATCTTCCCAACATCTCATTGTGATTACTATTTTTTTTTCTTTTCAATAGACTGTCAAAACTATTTAGCTTCCTTTAAAATCTCTAAAGTGCATTGGTACCAACAATGACCACACCTAACTGGCTGCTGGGAAAAATGGGCTAAATTTCTCTTAAGCAAAATAAATATTATCCAACTGACCAGAAAGACAAATAGAAAATTTTCACTTATTTCCAATCAAGATTTGATGCAGTAAAAGAGCAGATAAAATTCTGAATGAATTACTGGTGATGTTGAAGCATAAAATTTATATAATTAAATAGTAATTCATTCTGAGACTAATAATGATTTAAATTATTTGGATTTCTAGTACTGAAATATGGGACTGAACTGAGGATAAAAAATGCATCTGCTGAGTACTACAAATCTAAGCTATGAAAAGTTGCTAAGCATATATTTCTTATGTTGTTAGACTTGCCAATCTCATTGTTCAAATAAATACTTATTGCAAAGCTTACTTTTATAACATTTTCTTAATCCTGCCTGCTTATTTTGTTTTACTTTATACAAATGTAAAATCTCTACAAAGGACCCTGCTTCTGCACTTTTTCCAGATCAAATATACATAACTAAATGTTGTTTCTTCAATAGTAACAGTGAACAGTTTATGAAACAAACACCTGCTGGTAACACAAGAACCCTCAAAAATTGAAGAATATTCTTTCTAGTCTTTATTTTCATCAGTTCCTAACAATTGGCCTACTTTCTCTTGGAAGTAATAATGACAATGACTTACCAAAAATTTTCTCCATGATTTAAAATTTTCCTTTTAGACATTCTTTGGTATCAGTGGATGCAATCTACAGATCTGTGGGCTCAGAGTGATGCTGTTTCCCCATTGCATATGAGGATAGTCTAAAGCACTCTGTGTAGTCATGTAGTGCTGCAAAGTTATGCAGATTTAGGTCACAAGTCCTGCTTAAAATACATCATATAATGTACAGTTGTTCCAGATCCAATAACCAATTTAAAATTGAAAGTTAATACATTACATTAATAATATCATACTGCTTGTCGGATCATTTGTCAGTGTTACCATAAAAGACTGATGATTTGATAACTGAAGAGTATTTATTATGGGGGAAATTTGTTCTATTAGACTATAAATAAGAATGTCTTGGCATTTCTATAATAAATCCTATTTTCAGTGGTCTATTACTCGGTTATAAAAAAAATCACCCTGGGCTGAATTAGATCTATTGGATGTACAATAGCAATAATATATTACCAAAATGTACATTTAATCCAGTGAGTAATACGGCCTTGAAAAACCCTTAAATGTGTATTAAATTGATCACAGATATTATTTACATAGAGATTGGAATAAATCTTTTGGACACTGTCAATACTCTAAACAAAAGGTCTATAGGTAAGATGCTGATCTTATTTGCATATCTAAAACTACACCAGTGTCAAGAGAGGTGCCCCAGGGAAAAATGAACCCTGATGAAAAAATGTGAAGGAGAACAAAATCAGACATGGATATAGAATTATTCAAAATTAGCTATATAGGATGGGTTTAGATAAAATGTAAGAAGCTGTCAAACATCATACATGCTGTCAGACTTTTAAAAGACCTGACACTTTAAAAAGAGAAACTATATCCAAGGAATGACGCTTGGCAATTTCTGTTTATCCTTGGCCAGGTTTGTATCCTGCCTGAACAGCTATCAGCAGTGTAAAGGATGTCAGCACCACCTTTCCCTTGGCAGGCAGGAATTGGACACAGGTGCCAGGAGTGTCCCTTCCCGTTATCCCCTGGGTGGGAACCCCAGCCAGGTGGATGAGGGGGTGTGGGAAGGAGATGGGCCCACAGAGGTGCTGAGCAGCATCAGCACAGGCGGTGCACAGCGTGAGCACTTTACTGACATGCTGTGCTGCACTGGAGGCATTGTGCCTCTCCAAGGTATAATCCCTTCCAGAGTTCTCCTCAGAGTTGTACCAAGCCACATCACCCTTTAATTAACACTGTGCCTAGGAGGCACAACTGAGCCTTTAGTATGGCCACAGGCTTTACATACACCTTAACTTGCAAATTGCAGATAAAAACACTTAAGTATAAACTGCCTCTTCCTTTTTTTTTAAAGAAAGACCTTGATTTACATATGGAAGAGAAAGTAATTACATTTAACAGATGTCATAGCTCTTAAAGAATATCTGATAATAATTAATCACTAAGAAAAAAAACAGAAAGAAGAAAATTCAATTAATTTCAGAGCTGCAGTCAAAACCCCAACCTCTGAAAGGACTCTGTTCTGTTCTACTCAATTATATCCTATTCTATTCTTTCCCAGATTTTACATATTATTTTAACATTGAAGCATCTTTCCAGACTACTACATTCCACAATATGATTGCATTCTGTTCCATCAACTATATTCCATGAAGTCAATCAGAGCTGTGACATCTCAGTGACATGCAGGACTGCCAGGCATCTTTCACAATTCTCTAGCCACTGGATATATTTCTTAACTTCATCTGAGTTCATCAGAGTTTATTCTCATCATAACATTGAGAAAGTAAATGCTAAGTGAATCTAATCCTGATCTGCCTCTACCCCTCCCTCCACCATCAGCATGTCAGAGCACTGGGTTTGTGGTTTACAAATGTCCTCCTATCTATCCATTTTGCTTAAGTTCTCTCTCAGCAGAGTGCAGAGAAGCAGAATCAGGATGCTCACAAGACCTTTGCTTGAATATCCAGCTCATGATCGTAGACAGACACAAGGGCATAAGTGACATTTTTATGCTATGTGAGTACAATATCACATGTGCCTACACCAAATTGTATGGTATTTCCATGAGTTTGAAGAGATTTGCCCAGCATTTTTGTTCTTCTATATTTTCTTCTTTTTAAACTAACAGCTATTAGCAGCTTCTGGTTTAAATGTCATTGTGGTCTGAAACACAAAATGTTTTACTCTGCTATTCAATGCTTTGCATCTTTTTCAACACATATATCCAAAGGAAAAAAATGGTTTATTTTGGAGTCCACATCAAAAGAATGTTAGAAGTCATCAAAGAAAGTGGAGAGTAGAGCACATGCTGTTTTAAGGATAGCTTCAATCCTCTAAAAATTAGAAGCCAGATTCTGCTCTCACTGGTAACAGTGGGAAAATTTCCACTGACTCCAGAATATAAATAATCAGATCCTGTAATATTAAAACACAGACAAGATCTTGCTAAGGGAAATTTTACAGGATTTTTTTACTAAATAGCAAAATGTAAATGCATACAACATAAGTCTAAAGGACATGTTTTACTGTTTTTACTGAGAAGAGAATAATGAATGAACCAGAATTTGCAGGGATCATACCATTACCTCTTTAACCTTTCTGAGCATCAGGGTGTATTTTGCTTGTTTGCTTTTATCACAGAAAGGTTTCTATTATAAAGTTGTTGCTACAGATGCTCAAGTTACCTGGAATTTGTTAACTCCATTCATTAATGGAGTTTTGCCAAGTGCTAGCTGGTTTTGCTGTTGATTATAGCTTGTTTTTTATAAACTACTATATAATAGAAGAAGTGTTTTTGTCAAAAGTAGTGAAGAGGTGCTGGGGTTGCTAACTCAGAGCTTTCTTGCTCAAATCATGGGGTTGGCAAAGCAAGTGAGCAGCCACTCCTCTCCCTCAGAAGGACCAGGCAATGAACCTCGTTTCTCTCTGACGTTAGCACAAGTTCACCATCACTCTTCAATGTGCAAGGAATCCTCTGTAAGCACAACTTGGGTCAGTACAGGCATCCCAAGCTGGGACAGAGATGGCAGTGATGCAGTCAGCCTGTTGATTTGTTTCTCTGTACAGCACAGAGTTCTTGATTTCTTTTCCACAGCAGCAACAGGCCAACCTGTAAGTTCAGAACGTAGTTCCAGTCTACTTTCCACATAATTTACTTCAATTTGGTTTCTAACACAGAAAGTAATCTAGCTTTAAAGAAACTCCTTGGAGCAGGTAATGTTAGCATTGGATAGTCAAACCAGGTCTTCTTTCCTATCACAGCCTACCCAGAAGGCCAGTCATGGTATCAGTCCCAACAGCCATCAGCATCCAGGAAAACCTTGCCCTCTGCCCCTCAGGAGGCATCCTCTCTCAGGATGTATCAGAATCAGCAGTCATGCTCTTCCTGCAAGTACCTGTGATGGTCTAAAGTACAGGTTTAGGTAAAGAGAAGATCAAGGTGAACTTGTATCTAATAGGGCTGTAAGTTAATGCACAGGGTAGCCCATGGAGTTGCATTGGTCATTAATAGCTTAGAAACCACAACCAAGCAAACAAAGACTAAATGAGCATAAGAACAAAGAACAGAAAAATGAGCTATTGAAAGCAGGACTTTCTGAAGTTCCTGGGCCACTGATTTGACATGTTTTCCATCTCTGGTTTCAAATGAGTGGGTGAGATTGTTCAGAAACCTGAGGGTCACAAATTCATTCAAAACTGGGTGGAAAAACGAAATCAGATTGTTTCACTGATGCCCCTGACTAGGGAGACTCCATGTATTTGTTAGGGGAATGTTTTAATCTTCCATCCAAAACCAAAATGACCTCTCATGGCATGCCTAGTAATTTAGGGTCTTCTCAGGTTTTTGAATTGTGCTACTGTATGTAGCTGAAAATTGTTTGATAAACATCAGTAAGTGGCCTGGCTTTAAACCAAGCCTGTCATCTAGTGGAGTGCTATGCTATTCCAACTTTAATCTAGATAACTGGCACACATAAAATAAGGAAACACAAATGTGACACAGCTGCAGCTAGTTTGCTGGAGCTAAAATGCTTATCAGTGTTTTATGCCTGTAATATGAGACTGCTTGGGAGAATCCTATGTGCAAAAGAGTAGCAATCAGATTGCTTTGATATAATTGGTTCTAAAAATGTTGGAGATTTAGAATTTATGGTACCTTCAGATTACAGTAAAATGCTTCTTGTGTTATGACTTCAGTAGACATTAGAAACACTGCAGAGCTATGGCCAGACTTCACAAGTTACCACCCAACATGTGCAGCAAGCAAGGTTGTTAGTAAATAGGCTAATGATCAACAGTCTAAAAACAAGGCCCTTGACCTAACTTAAGAGTGGTTTGCTAAGCAATCCATGTGCCCTTTTTGAATATTGTATCTGAATGTGCCAGGAAAACACAATGTATGAATTAAATTTACTAAATTAGAGTCGGTGTAGTAAATTAAATAAATAGTGTGTGATCCAAGTTCTTTTGTCAATAGTGCATTGATTATAATGCCATATACAGTACTAAAAATCTAATAAACACAGAAAGTCAGCTGGATAACTAGAGAATAAGTATACCACTTTCTGGCATTTGATATTGTTCTGCATATATAAGGAACCTTATTTGTGTTCTAGAAGTAAAAATACACCATCAATTACCCTACATTTCAAAACAGGAAACAGATGCTCAGAAAAGAAATAGATCTCTTTTAATTTTGGACCTAGAGACAATATGGGGGAAAATCAATTCTGGTAGTAGAAGAGGCAGAGGAAAAAAAAGTAAACCAGAAATTCTTTGCATTCTTTGCTCAACCAAGTTGTTCTGTACAGAACCTGTTATTAGGTCCATACTATAGATTTTGTTTCTCTAGAAGTATCTCTACAAAGGTGTAACATGTTGCTGTGTTTACCATATTGGTTGTAAAAACCTGAAATAGCTGCCAGATTTACCAGTATGTCACTGGGATGCTGAAAAATGATGGCTTTGGCTCCTTGCTTTGCACCAAACTAAAGAATATTGTACAGAGTTGAGTTAACACCCATGCACAGGTTTGCTCTCCTGGGACAGCAGTGTCCTGTCATGCATGAAATGCTTGCAGAGGTTTTCTGAGACTAATGGTCCACCCTGGAGGCTGATGTAACCTCTACAGCTCACACCAGACTGCACAGAACTGCTCAGGCTGGGCAGGCCTGGTACCACCAGCAGATGCCTTTGCAAATCAAAGCTGCATAATTTACTCAAAATACTAATAGCTGTCACAAAGCTGTGAGCTAGCAAAGACAAAACAAAGCAAAAATATTGAGGGTGGCTGCTGGCAATGACAGCAGATTCCAGATCTGGAAGTCATCTAACTGGCTTGTTTTTTAAAAGATTGTAGCTTTACATAGCACTTCTCCCTGATTCCTCTTGGCTGCTAGGCACTGTCACCAGATATATTCAAAGCTGCCATGTTTGGTTTCTTTTTTATTGGGTCTCCAAGATAACCTTCAGAAAAACTTGTATGTTTTCAAGTTATATCAGGATTTTAGGGCTCAGTTGATAAGCATTTGTGACTAATCTGATTTAGGGGAGGATGACATGCAATTAGGCTGATAATCAGCTTGCAGTTTGTGACTGCTAAGACCCTATAAAGATGGTATTCTCATTTTTATGACCTGATCACACCCCTCCCCAAAAAATAGTCCAAGAAGCTCCAGGCACAGTTATTCACAAGAGTTGGATCCAGAAAAGTAAACATTTGAGAAAGTGTGAAATTTTAAGCATTTGGGTAGTTCTACCAGCTTCAACCTACTTATCTTATGCTGGATCAGTCTCAGACTAGAGCGAGATATCTGTGAGAATGTAACTATCCAGTATTCTGCATATACCCCTCCAGTTGGGTTGTGCAATGGTTTCTTTTGCACTGGAATGTAGTGAGTTGAGCATTTGTTTGGAAGCTTGGATGCTAGTGTAGAAGAGTGGCATTTTCCCTCAATTAGATTTATGTAGTAAATAGATGTTGTCTGTTCCTAAAGGTAAACCATTATTCATTTCTCTACAGTATTTATGTTTGCCCAGAAAAGATGCACTCCCTCTCTCTGTAATGAGAGGCAGGGCACAGAGTTTGGTGAGTGTCTCTTTGCACACACAGACATGAATGTATTTTATGTTTAAACTAAGTACATGTTGTAAAGCACAGACCAAACACTGATTACTAGCAAGGATGGGTAACAGTATGTGGCTAAAGTTTCGGCAAGCACATAATTGTGTAATGAAATCACTTAGATGCATTGGAAAATTCATTTTCCTTTCACCCTTGGAAAAACTGATCCGCATGGGAAGAACTGGAATTTTATGCTGAGGTTTTAACTTCTATTCCCTCAGCCTTCTCGAATACCCTCTCGCCCTTTCTGCTGGGCCTACAGCTTTTACATGTCTCTCCATGACTCTCTTCCTTTTGTCTGCCTCCTCAATGGCTCCAGAGTCCTAAAGAAATGTTCAGCTTTGAAGACTGGCCTAAAAAAATGGTAATTTTCCAGACAAAGGCCAGGTGTTACTTCCAATTCATTCAGTATGCATCCCTATTATCCTGCGGGTCAGCTCCTGCTGAGCGCGCTCCATGGGTGTTCCGACTGCGTAAGGCCTGTGAGATTTGCCCCGTGTGACTGAACTGCAGATGGAACTTTCATAGCTCTTATTTTAGCAGCAGTCAATTTGCCAAACTTTCTTAATAGCAAGCTAGAAGGTGATTTCTGTGTCACAGCCTCAGAGCTTTCTCACGCCAACCAGAGAAGGAGATGAAGCATCCATCGTCAGAAGAGGGCCGGACACGAGAGCTCTGGCCTGCAGGCAGGGCGGCCATCAGCGAGCTCCCCCTGTGCCTGTGCCACTACAGGGGGCACGAATTTTGGCTCATGGCATTTTGGCTCATGGCCTTTTGGCTCGTGGGATTTTGGCTCATCAGAATTTGGCTCATCGTGCCCCTTCCTGCTCCCCCTGGAGAGGCAATATCAGTTCCCCTCAGAGGCAGTTCAGCAGGAGGAGATGCAGGCCAGGCTGTGCAGAGCAGACCTCTCCGGGCACCCCAGGGCTGCACATCTTCTGGGTCAGGGCCGAACGGAGCCTTGGCAGGGCTCGCACAGGCATCCAGTGCCTTGCCAGGATTCCGTCACTCCTTCTAGAGGCACCATCCTCTCTGCAGATTCCTCTTCGCAGCAAGGTCAGCCATTTCAAGCAAACAAAGAGTTTGGATCATTGTTTACTCTCAGGACAGATTATTTTTTCTCTATCTCTGCAACCAGGGTTAGATGAAAAAAAGAAACAACCCACCCTTTGTCAATATACTGTATCCACATCAAACTAACACATTTGGTTTCTGCTAGAAAACAAAGTCAAGTTTCAGTTTCTAAATAAACCATTTATGGAGTCATCGCTCTGGAATTATGCCTTTCTTTCCTGTATCTCCTTTCAGATAAAGAGAAGAATCATCTTAGATAAGTAATGCTATCTGCAGCTGCTTATATCCAGTTAAATCCAAATTTCTTTTAAAGAAATGCTAAATGCTGTTGAAAATTCCAGAAGTTAGAAGTTGAGATGTCATTCAAAACCTTCTTTTTGAATTCTTATTGCGTCAGATTCAGCCATTCATGATGATTCCCCTTATATTTTACCACTGTAAAACCCTGCATCATATTCAGTGATGACTAGATCAGGCTCAGGATATTTTACTGCATTTTCTTAGTCAAATCAAATTTCTTGTTACACAGTGGAATAAATTAAACCACGATGTCATTATGGGACCACTAGAATACCTGACTTTACTACTTTCATACTTAACAAAAATTTCTAGAATAAGCTTAAACTTGTGCATTAATAATTTCTTATTTTTGATTGAGTTATCACCTCCCTTATGTATTTTTATTATGCATTTTTTTTTTGCTCAGACAGAGTGAGACATGTACCATACCATCTAAATGATGAGTACAAAAAGAAGAGAAAAAAAGATATTTAAATGAGATTGGGACATCATAAATAAATGGCTCATTGCATTAGACAGGAAAAAAAAGAGAAAATAATTTATTCTGCAAGGCACCCTAAACCAGCCATGCAATGGGGAGGATTTAGGCAAGGCAACAAAGGTGATGGAGAAGTATAATGAGTGGCAGTGAGGACTCTGTGCTTACACAGACTGTGACAGCAACTGTGAGTGGGCTCAGCAATTAAACAGAAGCAAAGTGTTGTGACTAAGCACAAACCCAACAAACCCATGTTTACACTGGGAGACAGATAACTTGAATGCAGCTACTCACAGTTTTTGCTGAAGAGAATGAGAGGAGATGATCAGCCAAGGCCAGGATGACAAACCACCAACTTCACATCAATGTTGGTGAAAGACACCATGGAATGTGGATCTTTAAGAGTGTGTTCAGATTTCATTACAGCCCTGGCAGCTGGCAGGGGCCTCTGTGTGAAAGTGTTTAGCAGAAGAGAAGTGGACTTAATCATGGGCTTGGATGGTCTTCTGTGTTTCAAGTAGACATTGCTGAAAATGAAGGTGATGTGAGGCCTGTAGTTAGAGGGTTTTTGAATATCTAAACACGATTTCACAACTTCTTTTTTCCCTGTCCAGGGTGAGTTTTTATAGTTTAGCCTTTAATCTTGTGAAGCAGAAATTTAACGTGTCAGTGTTGACAGACTGTTAACTATAGCAGCAATGATGAAGCTTCTATAATATTAACCTTTCAAAAAATAAAACTGCAATAATGATGTTGTTTCCATTAGACCTTTCAGATCACTTACAAATTATCTGGAACTCCTACTGTTTATTTGTTTTTACTTTAGATTGTTGCCCCAAGCACTTAAATAATTGTAATAAAATAATAATAGAATTAAGATTAGATAAATTAAGTGGAAATGAAACTGAATACATTTTCCATGACAGCTGGCAAGTCCCATTCTGTGACTGCTCAGAAACAGAACTGGAATTTTTATGACAGTAGACAATAAGGCGATCGTGTACAGGATGTAACCCAATGCTCAAGAGGAGCAGTGTGCAAGTGACACATCAACAAAAACAAACTTGTTTCATTTATGTACCATTAATTACCATAACTTACATAATCATGGACATCTGTTCTCCCTTTCTCATACATGTACCTATGCACAGATAATTACCACTATCTACTGGTCAGAAGAGCATGTAGCATAATATAAAGATAAATAGATTATAGCATATAATTGTATATTATTATACATATATACATACATATATATATGTATATACATAAAAATACAGATAAGACCAGCTCTGTCTTATTTATTCATGCATCACTTTGCAAGCAATTTTTTAGTCCTTAAACTTCACATTGAAACTGTAATAACTTGTTTGAACTTGCATACTTGGAAGAGCATTATAGAGAAAGAAAGAGCAAATAATTTTTAACTAATCAAAAATTAAGTATGACAATATCAGTTTAGTATCTTTTGTCATGATTGTTCCAAAACACTGTTTCAAAAGATCAAAATATTTTGTTTTCCATCTAGACTGTAAAGGTTGATTAGCTTTAATATAGTTGTATTCTTCCAAAAGAAATAGCCACTGTTTTATTGCATTATTCAGATAAAAGAGAAAAGCAACTGGTGCACAAATTACATTCCTTAGGAAATAGGGCTTTTTTCCATATTGAGTCTTGAGTACTTAAGGGTGATATTTGTTCCATGAAATATCTTATGACTCTCCCTGTCCAATAACTGTACTTTTGGAACCCAGAAAGCTGTTTTCCTTGAATGTCACATCATAGAATGATAGAATGGTTTACATTGGGAGGGAGTTTAAAGTTCACCTAGTTCCAAACCCCAGCTATGGAGAGGGGCTGTTTGTTTTTGTGCCTAAAGTTTTACAGCCACATATCTTCTATATACAAACCAAGGGTTCGTCAAGAGCACATCTGTTAAAAGTGACATTTTATAACAAAGAAGTGGAAATACCCACATACATAAGTTTAATAAATGTACTTTAGATTGATTTATGTGTACTACTGTGAGATAGGGAAAAGCGAAAACTTGCTTTAACATACATTTTTAAAAGTTATGAGATCTTCAAAGGCTGCTGACATTTTAATGGGTTTTATTAACTTTTATGTATAGAATTTTGAAATTTATATGAAATTGTACATATTAATTTATTTTATATTTCATCTTACCTAGTCAAGGGGCCTGACTTTGCTTGCATTTCAGTAAACTGCTGTTGGATGACAAGTCAAAAAATGGTTATGACATTTTTCTGCAAGTGTCCTGGAAAACACATCCTGAGTTAAATAACCTCAAGCAGCAGGTGCTGAATTAGTGCTCCCACTTTTGAGGAAGATAGCTAATCAAATCAACCTAGATGTGCCCCTGGTTAGAGGAATTCCTGCATGTGACAGAGAATTGCTGCTCCATGTTTAGTTATTTCTGAAAACACTATTAACTGTAGATTTGGATATTTAACTTCTTTACTGTTTTTTTCAGCCTCCACCCTTTTGGTCAGTGCATGGGGATTGTCCCAGCAGCTGGAGGAACTGGGCACACCAAGATTGTGAGGAAAGCTTGCTTTACTGAAAGTAAAAGGAACTGTTTAAGTACTGCCAAATACTCATTGGGAAAAAGAGCAAGACACAGACCATAAAATTCTTGCATCTGTTGACCATTTAATCTTTTGTTCTGTAAACAACATAATGTAGCACTGTATATTATGAAAGAAAAAAGAAATAAACTTCTACCATGCAGCTGTATGAGAACCCACTGGACATTTCTTCCTTATTAGCCAGTAGGGCAGATTAGTCTGCATCCTGAGTCCTGAGGATTTAGATAATTTCCACTCTTGTTTTTCCTTTCTTTTTTTTTTTTCCACTATATATCTGTTTTCAGTCTCTAGTGTAATAATTCAATAATGTATTCATTTCAATCCTGTGAAACTATTTACATACTGTGCTTCTGTTGTATTTCTTTGGAGAGAAAAAACTCAAAAGACCACCAGGCAGAAAGTCAAGTCATCAGTCCATGGTCCCACTGGGCTTGTGGAATTAAGGGATGAAATCTCTGCTGTTGTAGAATGGTCCATGAGGAGGCTGATGACAACAGGGAAGGAGAGAAAGATAGGGAAATAATTCTTTATTTTATATTTTTTATCAGTTTAAAATTGCTCTGCTGTTTTAAACCTGTAAATTTTTCCTCTGCCTTCACACCTTCACATCAAGAGTCTGATATACACTGGAAACAGATGGAAGACAGTATTTGAGGTGTTCCTGTGGTTTCTAAAAGCTAATGGGGATGAACAGAGATTGATATATAGATATAGCACTAGATATGGATAAGTCAAGCAAAGGAGACTGAACTTGGTTTGTACTAATCTATGTCCCCATGTTAGGGGGTAGAGGGTGGAGCAGAGGGTTTTATTTTTATTCCTGAATTGTCTTGCCCAGTATACTGCAAAGAAAACAAATCTGAAGTTAATTTACTGAGCCATGAAGCTTCCCACCTCCTCCTCTTCCTCCTCCTAACTGTAAGTGTGCTAAAATAAGTTCTGGTAGAACAAGGAAGAAACTGTGACTGGGTATGACTGGCCTCTTTGACCTGGTTAAAACTTATGTTCTGATATATCTGGGTACTGCCCACTTTACACCCATTAAAATCCAGACTAGATTCCCAGGGAAATCTATGTCATTTTAGGACAACTGAAAGAGATTTTTTTTACTAATAAAACTTGTGCCAAGTAACACTGGTTTTAATGGTGTAATCTCATTTCTTTAAAAAATGTAGTGCCTCCTCTGAACATTTTTTCTGAATAAAAATGTTTTATCTTTTCCTTAAAAATTGCTGTATTTTAAAGAACATTTTTTTTTCCCCAGCACCTGCTTAATCTTTTGTTCCACAGATAATTTCTCATTACCCAGGTGTCCTCTTATGGACCCACAGAAAGATTGGGCCTAGTTTAAGTGTGAAATAATCCTGTTGCTTCTATCTGGGAATGAATGAGCCCAGGATTAGATCAGATAAAACACACTTGAGATAAAGTGCACAAGGTGGATTATATGAGAAAAGAGGATTTAGTGAAGAACATATCCACAACTTTTTGTTAACATAGAGAATGGTAGCTTTTGTAAGCAACATTTATGGAAACTCAACTGGAGGTTTAAAAGCTATGTCTTTTGTTGTACATTTCTCTGCATACATTTGCTTTGTAGCTGGTAGCTTTAACTTTGGAAGCCATGCTGGGCCTTCACTCATGCTCATTTTGCTTAATGAAAAGCTAAGGATGTACTTTTACTCATAGATTCTTGTTTTGTTTTCTTTGAAGTTTATTAAGCTATCCAGAAAGATGGGAGGTTCATTAGGTTGTTATTATCACGGCCGCAAATTAAGCATCTGTTCCCTGGGGAGTTATAACCTTCAAGTGGATATCAGAGCCATACTTATTACAATATTTACTTAATTACCAAGTTAGTGCTCTTGTCACATAAAATACAAACATGGACTCTGCTGTCCATGTTAGCCATATACTCTCCACCTGCTAAATTTTCAAGATATTAAAACTTCATTTCATTGAAGTTCTCTTTTAAAATATGTACCAATTTTTTTGGTAAACAATTATTGAAAAAGTTAAACCAAGAACGATGGAGCACAATTATGAATTTAATGTATCATCAAGAATATTCAAAAATGCTAAGGTATCTGACATTACAAATTACTCACTTTCCCATCTAGAGACAAATAGTAGTTTCCAGTACCAACAAGTGCATCACAACATTAGCAAATCATGATTTGCCAAAGCATCTCAAAAGTCAACATCAAGATATATTTTGTCAAGTAGCTGGTTGGACATCATTGGATTTGATAGTACCACTCAGGTAAATACAAGGCTGAAGCACAAATATTTTAAGAAAACTCTGGGAATTTCACCTAAGAGGCAAATTACCACCTTTATGATGAAGAATGAAAGTCATTCTTCATCATAATTTTGTGGTTTTTTTTCCTCCTCTTCAGTGCTTCAATTAACTAATGTTGTAAATTACAGAATTACCAGGTCTTCCCTCTTTAGTTTTCTGACAGTGTCAAGCTATATAATCTCAAAAATATTATTCCCCACAAGACATGACTTGTGTGGACAGATAGGACTCTTGGGAGGATGTCAACACCACAAGACAATGTCTCTATGTTCCTATGTTTTGAAAATTCATGTCCATTTTTACTTCAAAAATCACATTTGGACTTTATAGAGTTGCTTTATTTTTACTCTGACAAACTCATCATCTTGCCATCTACTACATAATACAAAATATTTACATTATTCATATTTTTCACAAATAACTATTGGTCTGTTAGTAATGCACTGTTTGACATGGTGCATTCTTGCAGCCCTTTTCACTGTAAAGAAACCTTGTAATTATTTAACTTTGATGAAGCTTCTCCTGGAGATGTTTGTGTCTATGCCAGCTGTAGAGGGAATGAAGGCTTCTAAATCCAGTTGCCTTCAAATCACATGGCATGGGAACAACTTCAAGAGTTTCTATAAACTCTAGTTAATATAAGCACACTGCTTAAATGAAGGTTTATAAAATCCCCAGTTTTAAAGAACTAATGGTTACATCCAAGTCTGGAGTCTTTCTTGGTTCTCCCATAAGAAAGAAAGGCCAGCTTAACTGAGTAGTCACCTACCAATGAACATGGCTTCTGAAATACAAATCATTCCTGGCTTGCTTTGAATTTTTCAACAAGCATGTTAAACATTTCAGCTCAATAAAAAAGGGATTTTCCAGCCTAAGTACTTCAAGAAAACTTGCAATTGTTTATTAATAGTTCCTTATAAACAATTTTGAAGTGAAATACTGAGATTCTGAGGTCCAGTGTAAGTGATGAAAAAGTTGTACTGTCTGTCTTTAGTAGAAAATATCATAGAAATAAATATTTTCCTATGAAACTCTGTATACTAAATAAAAACTCAAGTGCTTAAGTTCTTGTTGTGCATTTTGTTAAGTTTATACTAATTAACAAAGAATCTTGAAAGCTTTTCCTAAGAAAAATAAAAAGAAATATCAGTGCCTGAAAACAGGATGATATCAACATTTTGGTGATCACTGAATCTCAATTACTATAAATGAGTGTAAAATTCAAGCTATCGTCCAACAAAATCCCAACCCAGCCTCTACATATCCTAATTTTGGTCTTTTTTTTTTGAACTTAAAAACTCATAGCTCATACCCTTTGCAAATCTGTTTTTCATTTAGTTCTGTTAAAAAAGATCATAAAACATTAAAAAAATCCAACTTTGCAAAAGCATTAAAAATTTGCTAATAACTTCAGTCTTTTTTGGAAGGATAAAATAATTTGAAAAGTTTAAATAAACTGATTAGTTTCCATCTTGTCATCTAACAATAATTAAAATGAGAAAACCCAAGAATATCACTTATAACTTCATCCATAAGGGACTCCTTTACAATTTTGCAGAGGGCAGACCTCACTAAAGTTATTTAGAGTTATATAAATGTCAACAAAATATGACTCTTACTCTGAAGTGTCTGGAGTTTTTCAAATGTACTAAAATACTGGAAAAATAGAACAACATTTTACATAATGTGTAATAATTATGGAAAAATAATAATGAGAATATTCTCTGGTGAATTTTGTTCTTCTACATGTTTTTAAAAATAGATTTGTGATTAAAAATAATTCTCTGTAGTTATATCCACAGAGCGCTTTAAGCATTTTTATCACTGTTAATGAAAATATGGTTATACCTTCTATGAAAAGCATATTTCTCAATATGATGTGCTGTAAACAACATGTCTTTAGGCTATTTTTGACCTTTAACCAATGGGAAAGGTCTGTCTAGCTGATCTCATCTAACTACACAGCAGGTACAAGGAATTAAAATAATTTAGGTTAAGTCCTGGTACAATATCAAGTATCAGACAATGTTTTCCAAAAGGAAATACTTAACAAGTTTGTAATTCACCATGATATTTATCTTATGAAAGAGGTAAAAGAGAAAAAAAATTTGAGCGTGTTCAACAGTGTGGAATCCCAAGTAAAAATCTATGATATCATTGTTTGTAAAACTTGGCAAAGAAGATTGTTATAAGCAAATTAAAAGTAAACAATCTACTCTGGATCAACACTGTGTCAGACTTCTTGTAAGGTCATACAAAAAAAGCAAACATTAAATATGGGGCTCTAAAAGCCCTAAGATATTTGCCAGGCTTTCAAACTGAACTGTGTTTTTCAATGGGAGAGCACAGTACAGAAGAGTTTAACAGTAAAGATTTTTTTTTAATTGAGTTTTTTTACACTAAGTCCTTAACAGCACATGCATAATCTAAGGGGAGATCATTGCTTTTGGTAAATTTACAGGCTCCAATTTCATAATTCTGGCTCTACTTCTTTGCTGAGATGGAGCCTGACCCCTCTCCAAGGACTGGGAACTCAGGATAAACACATTATTTTGTTAGCAACCTGGAAAACCAGCAAAAGTATTTAGGAAGGTGCCATCATGTGTGGAATGGGTGTTCCAGAGGTTTTGTGAGAATAAGCCAGTTATTTGCTCTGAATTCTTGCAAATCCTATTCTAGAAATTGTCAGAAACAAGAGGACAGTCCAGAAGGAATGGGATTGAGAGGAATCATCAGCTTCCAGTGACAAAATCTAATCTACATACATATTCAGCTGCTATTCATTAAAAAGGTACAAGGCCAAATCCTTTAAAATGTGCAATTAGGATGAAAGTTTTCAGACACCTTAGATCTTCCTTTTGGTGTGATGTGGGAGAACCATGGTCCCCATACATATCCAGGTTTCATCAAATGACCAAAACTGAAATAGAGCTTAAATTTTGTACAGTTTTGAACATTTCTGCTCATCAAAAATAATTCCTGGAAATTTTCCTTGTTGCCGCTAACCATTTTCTTCTTCTGATGTTTTTTCTTGGATAAGAATCGCCTTAGGCAGCCAAAATATTTATTTGAAACTTTTTTTTAAAGGCAATACCTTGTAGTGTCATTATTTATCGGTGTATATCCTTAGAGAATATTCAAATGCTTAAAACTGGAAATGGAGCATAATGCAAGGCACTATAGAGCAGATGCTAAGCTTGAAGTGCTTTTAGGAATACATATACCACATTTTAATTTCAACTCCTATTATTATACTAACTAGTCACAAAATGGCTTCCTATTTATGCAATGTGTTATCTGTAATGTCACTTAAATTGAATAGATGAGTGCCTTCTAATAATGTATGTTTACTTCATGAACTTGTGGGCAATTACATTGTAATTATGTCTTTTGTAGGTCCTTTTTTGCTGACACATAGTGCACCAGTGCATTTTAAGTGTAATTGCAGTTCTCCCTACCATTTAGGAAAGCTGAACATTGTTAAAGGTTTGTAAATTACCTACACTTAGACCATAGCAAGCAGGCAAATTAAATGGCAGCGTCAGTAATATTACAATGTAAATTGGTGCCAAGTATAATCCAAGGTAGAAGCATTTTTACACAATAATGTTTACGTAGCACCTCAAATGCAACAGAAAACACAGATACTCCCAAACTTGTAAAAGTACATAATTTTTATACCTGAGAAAAGACATAGAGGATACAATTGACATGGCTATCAACTATCCAAAGAATCAAATACATATTTACACTAATTTTGTTCTACTGGGCTTCACAGTCGTCCTACAGAAGAGAAAGGTATGCCCAAATGCCAATATGTCAGAATGCCATTCTTCCTCCCACAGGGAATAATGCTTCACCAGAGAAGCAAGAAAATATATTCCCAGCAGCCTGAAAAGCTCTGGAGAGAATCAGGGAAGGAGGGAAGAGGAGAGGGAGACCCTCCTTGCAGTGAAAAGTGGATCTTTCCTACTCCTTTTTCACAAGACCTTGAACTACCAGAAGGAAGCAACCAACCTGATTGGCCACGCTCGTTCCTCCTTTTTTCCTTAGGGTAAAGGTATATACAGGAACATGGGGCAGTGTGTCCTCATCATGCTTTCAGCTTCTCAACCAACACATGGAGTAGATCCCTAGGTGAATTCAAGTTTGGGACCTCACAGTTGATCATCGTCTTCGCAGAAGGAGGAAACATTAAAGCCAAGCAAAGAGAGGAATCCTTTATCCCTGTCCCTATTCCTGCTAAGCAGTGAGCTGAATCTCCCAGGCAACTGGAAAAGCAAAGGTAGGAAAAAACCTATGCCTTGTCCATAGCATGAGGCCTTTTCTTCCACAGCTGGGACTCCAGGACTGCTTGATTGGTGCTTGGAATTACAAAATCAGGTTAATACATTTTCAGCCTGATGCTTTAAACCTGTTGCCTCTGTGGTGTATTATTATTCACCTCAACATCTGGATCACAAGATGGCATTTCACTTTAATTTTTTAACTACTTTGAGGGTAAAACAGAAATTTCAAATCAGAGAATATTTTTATTTGCCCAAATTTTTCAATGCTCGTGAGGCACAATTACAAATGTACAACTTTTTTACTACACACTTGATATATCGGTGCTTTTTTCAAGAACTGAAACTTGGAAGGTTGATGCTGTTTTTGCTATAGGAATTTAAACTATTATTTGCATGGACATGTCACTACAGAATTTTTTTAAAGTAGATTTATGTCACCCTATGGGGCTTAAGGGGATAGTGATTATTATACACTGAGAAATGTGCATTTAGCTTACAAAACCAATGTCCCACAGAGGTGACCACTCTAGAAAGACCAGCAACATCACTTAAGTAAATTAAATTTGAAGTACTGTCCTGTCACTTCATGCCTCTAGGCCAATCACTCACTGGTGGAAACATCCTAGTTTTGGATTAAACCAGCTCAACCATGCAGACTGTAGCCACTGCATGGGAATGAGCATCTGGGATTGACAGATCACAGATCATGGCAATAGAGGCCACAAGTCCAATGACATAATTTTTATTTAGAGCAAAATCCTAGTGGCATTTTGGTAGAATTCAATCTTCACTAAATATTTATCAGAATAAACCCAGGGGGATGTATGCTGATCTCATTTGCCTTCCTTGCAACTTGGAAGTAGCAATGGAATTCTACTCATGAAAATCAGAGTAATTTCCTATGGCTGAATGCAAAAATTGGTGTGATAAAACAAAAACCATCACATTGCCAGGCCCAGCGCAAGTAGGCATAGTAAACTCTCAAATTTTGTGTATTCAGAGCTCCTGGGGATTTAGAACTCCTCTTTCTATTGGTGTTTCTAACTAAAAGCGAGAAATGAAGCAAATCCATTAAGTGGCTGGTGGTCATTTCTCCATGACTGGTGAGAAGGAGAGAGGTTTGCAGAGCACTGGCACAACATGGACACAGAGATGTTAATTGTGCCTGGCCTTCCAAGGGTCAGCATGGAAAAGACACAACACTCAGAGTTTAAGTGACTCTGTTCTCTTCTTTTTGGTTTCCTAAAAGCATGAAAATCAGCAGGACACAGTGCTTAAATTGAAGGCTTCTTACTATAGCCTTACTAGGAGCATTTTTGTGACCAGCTGAGATGGTTCAACCAACTCTAGCCCCATCTTTAGTAACTTCTGTTTGATTGGAATCTATCAATACATGCTATAACTTAAAGAAGTCAATTAGTAGTAGTTTGAAGTCTGGCAGTTTGCACAGCCACAATAATAATCTCATGTTCACAGGCCTCCCTGTACTTCTATGCCAGTTTTGTTTTCACCTTTTTACACTAAACACAAAAAGATTTTCAGTAAACATCAGTGGTAAATGCTATTCAATTTAAATGGACATAAATTATTCAACTACCATAATTATTGCAAAAATGTAACTTTTAATTTGGGGAGGAAAAAAACCTTAATTGCTATATTCAGTAACTATTCTTCCATACTCTCAATAGACTTAGAAGAGAACAGCAAAGAACTGAAGAATCCTGTTGCCAAACACAGCCCTTAAATTACCAGCTTGTCTATGGAGCTTTTTACTTTAATGCACTTAGGGGGAATAGCTCATCACTAATGATTTGGAAACACAGATCACATAAATCCTCAACTCAAAGTTGAACAGTAACCCGAGTCTTAATACACAAGTTATGTCTCCTTCCTCTAATACATATACAGATTAAAAAAAATAATATTAATAACACCAAAATACCATGTCAAGTGCAATGGTTTCCCCACAAACTCTATCACCTGTTTATCTCTCACCCTCAGTACTAACGCTAAATTGGGCCTCATGAATTATTCATGAGGGGCCGTTTAATGGGATCATTTTTCCTGGCTAGCACTGACACTAATGCTAAGAAAAATCTCTTGACATTAATCTTGGGTTGAAGGAAGCCCCAAATACCTAGTTTTCTTCTGAATGTTCCCTTTCCTCCTATTTAAGACATTGCAGAAACCAGTCATTCTACATCTCTGTTATGCAGGAGTGTGGGCATGGGAGGGTAGAAGGGACGATACAAGGTTGGAGTGGGAATTTGTTACATTATGATTTTCACATTGAGAACTCTGGGGTCTGGTCCAGCTCACATTAAATTTAAATGAAAGCTTCCCTCTTTTTTTAATTTTTTTTTTTTTTTGTAGATGTATATTCTCTCTGAAGGAAATGAGAATATCTGTTGAAAAAGACAAGAAAACCATGGATCTCTAACTGCATTATTTATCTAAACTGCCCAGAATTGATTAAAGCCCTTTTTTTC
This sequence comes from Ammospiza nelsoni, assembly GCF_027579445.1. NCBI lineage: Eukaryota > Metazoa > Chordata > Aves > Passeriformes > Passerellidae > Ammospiza > Ammospiza nelsoni. Next base: position 13,002,350 of record NC_080642.1, on the reverse strand, counting down.
TGCATTAGTTTATTAGCTATTCTGATGATGAAGTGATTTAGGATATTTTTCAGGGCTGATTACAAGAGTAAAGGGCTCTGGTCTTGCAATCGCAAATATGACTGTTTTCAAAGCCATAACAAGTCAGAAGCGTGTTTTGGCACATCTTAAAGACAGAGTTGTTTTTAGTTTATGCACTAAGAAGACTCCTGCAAAATATTATCCAAATTACAATCCCTCCCCTGAAGAAAAATCTCTTTAAATGTCCTAGAGAATAGTGAATTACAGTCTAAAACATAGCTTGTTGGCAAGTGCTGTATAATAGGAATCCCTCCACACACACTCTTTGGTCATATCATAAAACTACTGACTTGCCTCATTTTTCTAAACCAAAATACCTAAAAAGCAATACATTTATTTTTTTTTTCAGTTGTAGCTTTCTGACATCTATAATGGTTTTGTGTCTAAATCTGACAACATTCGTAACAAACTGAAGTGACTGTTACTGCTGGAATGTCCTGGAGGCTTTTTCTGTCGGAGGAGATGACAGTAACTTTTCCCATGCAGATTAAGCTGGTGTTTACAGATTTGCCCTGGGTGTGCATTTTTATCCAGCTGTGATCAAGTAACACTGCCTGATGAGTGCCAGACAGATCTCCTGATACGAAGGGCTTACATGCCCATCACTTCTGTGCAGAACATGGTTCTAATCTGGACATCACAGCAAAGTTCAGTTTTTGTTTGATTTTTATTTTCCCTTCATTTGTACACTAAGGCAGAATACTCAAAGGAGAATGCAAAAAAGCTTTGCCATTTGAAAATCTCCTTGCCATTTGACAGAAGCTAGCATTATGTGGATTTAAAGTTATTTTTGTTCAGCCTTTCAGTTCCCCATACTGAGCTCTAACAGGATTTAAAAACAATTAGAAGTGGAGTGGGTGGTTTAACAATTGAGAATTTAGGATTTCATTAATTCTTTTTTCTTTTTTTTTCCCCTCAATGGATATGTTTCTTTTGTATGTTGTAATAATCTGAAATATGGCAAAATATAGGCTCAATAACTTTTTGCCATTAATGAATGTGTGAGGTCAAGAGGTTGTTTGCCTTTGTGGGACCTGAAGCTATACACACATGATAGTGTGGCACTTTGAAAGTAGCAGTGGTTGCATATTGCTTTCTCAGAATTCCTTGCTATTGAAGATGGAAGGAGTTCTGTTTCCCAATATCTAATTCCCTATCTGGAACCTCTAATACACGAAAGGATAAGAGAAAAGCCTTTGCCATCCTTTGAATTTGAACTTTAAACATATTTCTAAACATTAGCAGTATTAACATTGCCTAAAGTACTAGCAACTTATTTCACCTCTGTTTTGTGGTTTAAAACTGTAAAAGGAGTACTTAAACTTGTGGGGCAAATTCAGCTTTCTTTTAAATCAGAATTTCCACTGCTTTCCAAGTCAAATTGATCCATATTCATATCGGTGTATGTGAACAACATTTGCCATTCAGTTTCCTGTTTACTTCAAAAAGCCATCTTTCCTGCTCTAATATTAATTTTAGTGCAGGAAAGTACTAAGATCCCTTATCCAACCCATAGCCAGTTCTGTATAAATATATTATCCTCATAAATTACAAGGCAGCTTTTTCCAGAAGCCAGTATGAGGAGGTACAATTAAAAAAATAAAAAATCCAAAAAGTCAATGGTTTCTACCAAGAGCTGGTGTAGAACATCTTTGTATTTGTTATACAACTTACATTTGTGCTGAGGGCATCAAAGGTGCAGCAAGCACAGTTGAAAAAGTGATCCCAGAATGTGGTGCATAAAATCAGTACAGTCTGAGGAATGTTAATCTTTTCTGACTGTGAAATGGTCAGGTACTCGTAGGCCCAGGGGAAGGCTGAGTTGGAAAACCTTTCACCTCTGGGATACAAGTTCAAATCTGGACAGGTCCTTGGTGACATCACATTACCATGTGACGGTTTCATGGTGACTTATATGGAACATATTGGTGGGCTGCTCCAGAGCCAGTGGGCAGATGTCCTCATCACAAAAGAGCCCACTTCAGGTTGCTCTCTTGGCAAGAGGAACCAAGGAATAAATGGGCATAACCTTCCTCTCTCCCAGCCCTTACTTTCATTAAACTGGCTGAGGAACCTGCACTTAGAAACTGCAAGAATAGAGAATACACAACAATTTTACTCACCACTGAGTTCATAAATTACAATATAAGCAGTTTGCCATGCCAGTTCCAAGCTGCTCTTTTGAAGGCACAGTTTGAAGCCAGGCCATCCCAGGGGGGTGAGAAGAGGCATGCAGCCCCCAGATGACTTCTCTGTGCAGAAGAAAAGTGCTCTCAGAAGTGCTGTAAATGCAAGCAGCCAGCTCTGAGGCCACCAGCTAAGGATGGAGCCCATGGCTCTTCTCCCATCACTAACCATCCCTGGGGCCCCTCCTCTGCTTTGCAGAGTGCAGAACAAGCAGGGATGGAGAGGTTTCAGTGCAGTGCATCTGCACCCATGTAACAGCATGGGATCACAGGTACAGCCCCAGGAACCTTTCTCCATAACCAGATAAACTCAGCCTGTGTGAATGCATCACACGTGTTTGCATGCATGTGTTTATATGGAGATATGTGGTATCTCACTGTCTGACAACAATTTGGCTATTTTATAAAACTTGAAACTAAGTTCTTGTATTTTTAAAAGTTTATTAATTTTAATGTATCAGCCAACCATTAGCTCATGGAAAGCCTATAGATTTTTGATACTCAGCTTTAACTTGCCAAGTTCTAATAATCATTAAACTTCAAGGAAAAAAAAATAATTGTAACCAGATTTTGAAAAACGCTAAGCTGTTCTTAGGCTACAGTTAGAGAATACAAAAAGCTAGAAGACTGCTTTCCTGGGGCTTGTTTTTCAGGGTGTACTGAAATTAAGTATCAGACAACCACAGTTGTAATTCTTGAAACAGAAAATAACACTTATAGGCCAGATTTAAATGACCTGTGGCTAGTTACATAAATACATTAAAAGCTGGCTTTAAATCCCATCAGTATCAAATTTTATTTTATCTGACAGTAACAAATTCAAGAAAATTGCTCAAGCAACCTTAAATTTATTACACAACTTTTTTTTCTACTGCAATATTAGCAATTTGGATCCCAATTCATATTAAAATGTAGATGAACATTTTTGTGCTACTTTTTCAGCTGATGTAATACACAAAGCTCAAATAATGGCAGATTTAGCTCTGAAAATTGTTATATAGTTATATATTGCTATCTGATTTACACAAAATCTGGCTATTGGAGCTAATCAGATGTACCATTCAGCTAAGGATCTGCTTCAGAATCATTATTTTTTTTTAAATGTCAGGAGCATGACAGAAGAGCATATATTTAATTCATTTATTTCTTCATCCATTTCAACGAACATTGGATTTTATCCTTTTGTGCACAAAAATAAATCTCCACAGAGATTTTTATAGCACTTATTGATTTAGAAGGATTTGCTATACAATTTAATTTTGATTTTCTGGGGAAGATGTGTTTTTTAGCAATAACCTGTCTATTATTCACTTAGCTAGGTGCCTGTATGAGCTTTGCACTTTTAAAAATCCCTTTCAGGAGACTTAATTTTCACCTGCACATGCACTAGTTGACAGCTCCCTGTTCTTCTTCACTGTCCTGACAATAAACCAAGAATCCCAGTACTCATTTCATTATAAACATTTTGCAAGCATCCCATAAAGATTACTTCTGAACACAACAGTCAGGGCTAGATATGAGCTTCTTTTCCCTGCAATGAAAGGCTGGTTTCCGATCAAATGAGCCATCCAGGCCCTAAGAAGGCTTTAAAAAAAACAGTTTTAATCTCTTCATTGTCTGACTTCACGGCATGGTAGTGCTGCCCTTAAATAAAGCTTACATAAAAATGGTTAGTACAGCTGGTCAGAAAATGTGCTTGAAGTTTAGAACCACATATCATTGTTTATACAGATGACTATTTGGGATAGACTTCAATAGAATCTGACTTTACTAGCAAAGGAGAAGGCTTTGGCAATAGCATAGGGTGATCAGCAACAGCAACTCATATTTTCCAACTGAGATCAATGTGGACTTTAATCCATTAATGCAGACCTAAATATCACCAGACAGATATGAATAGATGACAGTGAAAATGTGAGAAAGAAAAGTCTGGAGTAGTCAGATTTAAGAGAGTTGTTTCATATTTGAATTTATTTTAGTACTCTACTGGAAAGCAGCCTGTTTCTAGATTTTCAATTAACATACCCTAGATATGAACTGAAAACACTTCTTTTCTACTAACACAGATGCTTTTTTGTTCACCCATTTTGAGCCCTTGCTCACAGAATTGGGTTTTTACAGAATCCTTGGAAACATGTTAGCAATACATTTTTTGAAATGTCAGGGAACGGGTTTGTTTGGAATGGAAAGCTGCTGACAAACATGCCAAGTTGCTCAGATGCCAATTTAGATATTTAGATACACATGGCAGGCTGGGGAGAGAGGAGAGGAAAACCCCAAAACAACAAAAAACACCACCCAAATTGAAAAAGCTCGCAGCTCTGTGCTATTAAATTAAACTAAAAATAAAGATGATGGCAGTATCTGCAAGCAATTTGGGTGGTCAAAAAACAATGGTGCCCTCTGGTTTGAAAACAGTGTTTAGTGTTTGCACTGTTCTTACTTGTCAGAATAAATTTGGAGAGGGTTCCTATTTCCTGAATTGACTGAAGCTTTTCATTCTTTAAATTTCTAATGTGTTATGTCACATCTTATTGTATTTCATGGTGTCACTTTGCATTATTTTGCGTCGTCTCCAAAGCTGATGAAACACAACACAACAGCACATGACAAAAGGAAATAAGCTGTTGGTTATACAGACTAAGTGTTATAATTCAATATTTGTCAGATGCAGCAGTCATTACAAATAATCCCAAACTTTCAATAGCTGTAACTCCTTAGTCAGTGATAAACCTGTTTAATTTACTAGTTTATCATAAAGGAAGGATCCTTTCCTGGGAATCACAGGATTGTTGGTATTTACCCAGTGTCAGAATGTGCTGCTCCTTGTCAACCCCTGCATTGCTAATTTATAATACTAGAATGAGATTTGAAACATACTAGGGAGAGAATTTCTCAGGATGAAATAAGAGATCCATTTGAGATGGCATTAATGGTGCAGTATGACTGTTTTGATTTTATACCACAAGTACAGTACAGAACCTTGGGACAATTTCCACTTGCTATGACTAAGCCACATCACTCAGCAGAGAATGAACTGAGGCCTCCCTCTTCCCCCAGTTATTCTTGTTGATAGCAATGACATCAAACTAGGGAATTATAACCTCACAATTGTGGCCTGGTTGAGACAAGAAAATAATGTTTATTCTGAGAAATGAATCAACTTATTGTTATGAAATATTAGTCTGTAATCCTCACAAGATTCCTATCAATATTGCAACTATAATTCTTCTCTGAGAAGGAACTACATGAGTATAAGAACTTAGTAACCATAATATTAAATCATGTTAAAAATGGTTTGATTTAGTTTTACATTTGAAACATACTTGAGGAACATACAAAAATGTGTACAAATATACTGAATGGGAACAAAAAGGTAAAAATTAGAAACTGTCTTTCAGTGAAGTTCTTAATTCTAAATGTATTCTTCTGAGTGGATGGGACTCAAGTGCTTACTTTCTGTATGGCTATATTTTTATTTTAGATTTTTTCCTTCAATACAACAAATTTTTTGTAGAGAAACAGCCATTCTATTTCTGCTTCATTTCATTGTTCTGGTCATTGCAAGACATGGGCTGTTATTGCTGTTTTCCTCTCAAGAAAGAAGAGAATGGATAGCTAAAGATATCATCTAATATTCATGTTATATCAAGGAGGTTATGCTATAAAATATATTCCCACAAGTACAACCAAGAATGTCACAGAAAATACAGCAAGCCAAGGAAAGGACTGTGAGCAAGACTGCTGACAAATAGGGCACAGGGCTGACCAGGAGTCATCAGGTTCAAGGCTGTGCCGGGACATGAATCACATCACATAAGCCCAGCAAATAAATCTGTCTCGCTCTGTGTTTACTCCTTTCCTCCATTTCTTGTCCAAATGTGTTCACAGCCACTTTAAGGCCATTTGTTCTCATGTCAAAATTATTGTGTGAATTCAAGAGCTTTTTCTTCTCCCTGGTGTTTACCTCTTTGTATATTTAGAGATAGCAATTTTTACCTCTCCAACCTCTGTTTTGCTGGGCACAGCTTCTTTTCAGACAGGCCATCCTTTCCTCTGATCATCATACTAGTCAGCATACCTTTGCAGCTGTTAAAAAAGCCAGAACATTTGCACCTTAACCATAGGGATTTGGAATTAAGGCAATGTCTAACAAGCACCTTGGTCACTGACATAAATACTCTCCTTGCTTCATTAAAAGTATTTTACGCAATATATCTCCAAATTGTGTTTTCCTTTTCTGTGCACTGGTAGTTCATAGTAATTCTGTGATTGACTGTTACAACTAGGTGGTTTTTCTTTCTGTCACTTCCCACTGATGAGCCTACAGTTCATAGCTGGTTCTTTTCATTAGTCCTTAAGTGCATGACCTGGGAGCGCACGACCTTAAATTCCATCCCATTTCTACTACCCCAGTCTTCAAGGTCATTTAATTCTTCCTGTATAATATTCCAATCCTCCTCTGTATTCATGACATCTCCCAGTTTTGTATCATCAGCAAATTAATTAGTACACTCCTACTTTTTCTGCCTAGGCCATTAAGGAAAATATTAAATAAAATTAATCCCCAGACCAATCCTAAAGGAACTCTACAAGCAACTTTCCTCCAGGGAGAGAGAGAAATCCTTTCAACATAACTCACTCTCGTCTCTTGCTCAGTCACTTTTTTACTTATCATACAGTCCTGATACTTGCTCTTATCTTTTTCAATTTAACTAATAATTCCCCATGTAGTAATGTATCAAATGCTGTACTGAAGAGCAGAAAGGTTGAATCTATTGCATTTGCTTTATCTCAACAATCGAGTTGTCATCAAAATAAAAGGTGTGAGATAACAAGTTTATCTGAATGACTTCTAAAAAAATAAATTCATGTTTTACTTAATCTCATTTTCCCATTTTTATCATTTTTTTTGTTATTGAAATCTCAATTTAGATTTTGGATCACACCTAGATTACATTTAGTTTCTATTCAGTCCACAGTGCACCGTGATTCTCTTGGTTATTTTCTCCTCATATGACTGAGAAAGCTTTTGCCATCTGTTTAATTTGATTTGCAAGGTCTGATTCTGCTAAGAAGCACTTTTCTTTGCTAAACTGCTCTTACCTTGCCTTCATTTTTCATCAGGTTTCTATTATTTCTCATACACTGTCTGAAGTTGTAATTTATCTGCTAAGGCATATGGTCAGTCTCATGTGTTAGCCCTCCAAGTTTGAGGCACATTCCTCTTTTCTTATCCAGATTCCAGAAATGAATGTCCTAGAACACTGCCATATCAAATATTAGAAGCCTGCTTTATCCCATTACTTGCCTGTGGCTCACATTAGGATTTTGGCTGTGACCACTATATTACCTTAAGCTGTTACAGTTCCTAGGTTGAACACTCCTCATCTGTATTCTGTGAATAAAGAAGAGCTTTCTCTAAAGGCTGTCAGCTGATGTCACTTGTCCTTGCAAAGAGAAACACATCTACCTGGACAGGCAAAAGCTCAGAACAATCCCAGATGGCAGGAAACATCTAGCAGACATGTCAGGGAAAGATGACTTCTCATAAAGCCTTCCTAGTGGCATTTGATTTGACATAAACCCTGTAGAGCTCACTCAGCGAGCCACATTGCAAAAATGCTTCCTTCAGCACATCCTGGAATGTACCAGAATTGGGCATAACTGTTTTATACAAGTATGAATAAGCTCTAGGTGCCTTTTCCTGGGTGGAAAAGGCTGTGAGGGATCTATAAGAGGGGCAAGACAAGTATTTCAGGGCAGTGTGGAAATGTGTTTGCATGGGGGTTGCCAACCAGAAATAGGAGTATGAGAATCAACCACTAGTAGCTCTGGTCATTAAAATCCGTGAAGATTTTGACCTTTGGAATTGTTTGTTCTGTGTTTCTGTTTCTCCCCATAGTGGTATTATCCCTACTCTCTTAACTAACTCATACAACTCTGAATTCAGCATGTGCATCTGCCATTATCTTGAATTTCCCTTACACAGCTGCTACCCTGACTGGTTATGTAAAGTTTCTGTGACTCCTCAAAGGCTGTTCTCTTCCAGCAGTTTCTCTAACTTGGTGATGATTTCAGACTGTTTCTGTAGTCAGAACTGTCAGCATAAGGAGTATTAAGAATATTCTATGATTCAGAGTTAATACAGCCAAATATGAGACAATGAAATTTTTTTTGAAGGAATCTCCTGAAGGGTTCTTTTGTTTCTCTTAGCATATTATGATTTAAAAAAAAAAATATTCTTGGCTTTCAATGTTGAAGAAGAGACTCTGCCTATTTACTCCACTTCTTATGCTACAGAAAAGCCAGTGCACTACAGGTCAAAGGGAAGGATCTCAGATCTCATAATAAAAATGCAGAATCAGTCTGGTTATGCAGGTTAGACTAAATTTTCCATAGTTGCTCCTTGGCTCCAGCATTGGTCATTGGCTAGAAAGAAGCAGAGACAGGGCCATGCATAAAGCCATTTTGCCTCCTGCATTCCAGAAAAGCAGGACTTATAAAGTTACTCAGCTTAGTGTTGCCTCCAGGTCATCTTGTTTAAGAACCACTGATGGACCAAAACTACATTACTTTCCCTTATTGTTTTATTCAGTCCATCTATACTTTCAACCTCTACAGTTTTCTATAGAAATGAAGTCACCAACTGGCAGCATTTTCTCAATTTTAAACCTTAAAAGCTCATTTGCTGTGGGAGCCTTGCATCTCATACTGTGAGAAATAGTGAATGATGATTCCCTGTTCACATTCAGACATAATTCATGTTTTTTCATAGTTTTCTGTCATATCTCTTTTCTGACATGGCTTTGGCAAGATGAAGACTCCTAATGTACTTGAGCTTATATGAAAGCAGTTACATTCCTCCCATCTCCCTTGTAATCCTTTCCCAGCTCTCTTATATCTTTTTAGAAGTTCGAAGATCAGTACTGAACACAGTTTTATGCAGAAGCATACCCCTTTTTTGTTTTCCTAATAATGCTTAACAATCAATTTTGACTATTACTGATGTTTTCAGAGAACCATACACATTGATTCCAAAACCTCTTACCTGAATATTTTGCAAGCCACTTTTACATATGCCTAAGACTGTTTTTCTCCATAAATTAGAATATTTCAGTTTCCCAAACATAGACTTGTAATGTCACATCCAAGGACTGGCTATGTGTGTGGCTTCTGCCTTCATCATATGGACATGTCCCCCTTCAGATGACTCTAGTGCTTATTTCTAGCAACTGAAACACATGCTGAATGTCCTATACTATTTTGTTCCCCATTTGGCTAGAAAATACTATTCCAAACCTTCACAGTCAGCTGTAGATTTGTCAACCTTAAATAATTTTGTATCATCTGTAGACACTGGGAGCTTCTGAATCATCCCCCTTCCTAAATAAATGTTATTTATGAATATAAGGAGTGCATAAATCCTCTGTGCTTTATGAGCAATCATTCATTGCTGTGAAAACATTTATTTTATTTCTACCTGCTGTCTCCTGTTTTTTTTATTTGGTTATTAATCCAAGCTGGTTTTTCTTATTTCTTAAAAAGTTAGATCTTTTGGATTAGGGATCCTTTATAAGGCCTTTAAAAAAGACAGATATAGTACCTTAATCACACAATCTTATCTCACATTGTTCATTGAGCTCCTACAAAATTATATCTGTCCTCACAGAACCTGGATTCATACTTACTTCTCTTACCTGGTATCAGAGTTGAAATTCAGCAATTTCCCTGCTGAATTCTGTCTGGAGACACATAATCTGATACTTATAATTAGATCATGTTTATTTTCTCTAATTTGTTGCAAAATCTCTTCCATTGACTCTTCAATCCAAAATAGTGTCTTATATTCATGTCCTGTCAGGGTGAACCTGGAGGAGCCTCCTGATAGCCCAGTGCTGAAGGCTGCTTCTAAAGTTTAATTTTTATTTCCTGCTGTGACCTGACATTACTTAAGTGCTCCATTTATACTTTCAACACTGAGCTCCAGGAACTCCTTTCAGGACTTTCAGCAGATTCTGCTGCACCCATTGTATTGATTCTGAAGATGAACAGATAAAAAAAAACACATTTAATGCATCTACCCAAAAACACAGTCAGGTCACAGCCCATTAGAGCTTTCTTCTTTGCAAACTACTCCCAGCACACACATATTATCAGTACTAAATTTGTTTCAAGAATATGATAACAAGGGAACATATTTTAATGGATAGAGAAGCCTACTCAGTCTTAATATGAAACATAATCTTGAGTATATCACCAACCTTACTGTCTTTGCTCTAACTCTATAAAAGATCTTTTTTCTTACATGTGAAAAAGAAAAAGATCTTTTTTCTTCTACATGTGTAGCACTATGATTTTGATAGATACTCACTGCCTGTATCACAAATTAAAAAAACCCAAAAGACTACTGTACATATCTCTTCAGAAGGATGCAAAATGCTTATTAATTATATATCAACCGTGCGTATGCAACCACAGACATGGAGTTAGAAAGCAGTTTTATGATAGACATACCACTTACTGAACTGAATGGATATTTAAATCCCAGTTGTCTGAAGAAGGGGGAATTGAATGTCTAGTCTCTGTCTGTAATATCTTATTGAAATGAACAATACCATGCACTTACAGAAGGAAAAAGAAAATTGCTTGGACAGGTAATACAAATTCCAGACATGTCAGTGATTACTTTGCTTTGCCATTCCTGAAGTGTCAAGTTTTCAAATCAGTATTATTCACCTCTAATTAATATCAATACCCTGGATCCAAATCTTTCTGTAATTGCTTTTTCATGTGTGTTTTCCATATGTTCTCACCCTAAGACAGTATGTAGGCTTGAGAGGTCTAAACCATTTATAGATCAGCAAAGACCTTAAGCTGTGCTTTTCAAGTTTTATTAACAACAAGTTCCAATTCCATACTGATTTTCCTGCTGTGCATACAAAAATGCCACGAGCATTTTTGGTGGATATTAACAAATGTCAACAGTACAAAACCAATCCTACATTTTGCAGATAATTAGATCATCTGAAATAATTTTGAAAAGGTGGTTTAATTTGTGATCTGTGAGTAATTCACTTTCATGGACACATATTCTTTCTTAGAACTGGCTAGGGTAATTTACACATTACAAGGCTTCTAGACATAGTTGGCCACTTATCCAGTACTAATAAATTGAAAATGTGTGTGCATGATTTAACAGAAAAAGGAAGATGTGAATGTAATGCAGGTAATTGCTGAACTACAGTTCTACTTCTGACAGCTAAAGAATACATGAATAGACCTGTCTGGAAAACACAGGTATCATCTTTCAAAATGTTGATTTTTCTTCTAAATATTTGAAAACAATTATATGACTATTTTTGAGAAAATTCTTAGTGTCAAACTGCTGGATTTCAGGCAAAGTGATCCTGGAGGTTAATATGTGAGTTTGCATGTGGGGAGGGATTGCAGGACCACATCCTTCTTCCTTCAGCATCCAAATTGGACATAAGAGGAAAAGAAAGCTTCCTGTTAAAACAAACAAAAAGCAACAAATCCCAAACCAAAAAACAAACAAAAAAAACCCAAAACAAACCCACCCCAAACATTTATCTTTAAACAAAATACTGATTTATTTTAAAATAATTTCTGCTATAGCTCATTTCTGCCAGACTTTTCATGACACCTGCCACTATATTGGTGTATCCCTTCCAGTGTCTGATGACCAAATTAACCTTCCATATCTGGGTTCTGGTTACTGGGAATGGACCTCTGCAGATCCATAAAGATCTTCAGTTTTGAAGAGCTCTCTACTTCCAAGGATAACCCTTTTCTTTATCTAGATCTTTTTCTGCCTCTGCTAGCACCAGGCATTTTGCAAGGTTTGTTACAAAGTCTATGGGGAATACAAGAAGCCTGAGAGCTCTTAAAACAGGCAGAATTTTGTGAGGCAAAAAATATGGTTGAATACAGGACTGCTGTGTGCCCTGGCATATTGGTGGTTCAGCAAAGTTTCCTCTTTTTTTGGTAAACATTTTTTCTTTGCTCCTGAAACCCCTCTGTTTGGCTTTTTTGTTTCTGTTTTTGTACTTTTGTTTGGTTAGTTTTGGGGTTCTTTTTAACTTTTTGATGTTGGATTTCCCATCCCAATGAGATGTTAAACAGACATGTATGAAAAATAAAAACCTAGACTTAAAAGTATCAAGCAGGAAAACAGAAAGAAATTGAGCTGTGAAGGGCAAATGTGACAATTAAAGTAGCAGAATCTGTAGCAGTGAAATCCACTTGCAATTGTGCCACAGCACAGAAATTAAGTTGTAATTACTGAAAGGCTCAGCAAATACAAGCATTGCAACTCTTATTAAAACAAGAAATATTAGCCACAGTAAAGAGAAATAAGTAAAAAAAAAAAAAATAGCCACAGTGCATAGACATTCTTATCTCTACAGGGTTTTTTAGATAAGATATGTCTTTTAGTATGAGCTCAGGATTCAGTGTCTTCTCAAATTATGGACATCAGGAGAAACATCCATGAGGCTGGGTCATGTTACAAAGGCATAAAACAGCTGTAAAGAGAGTTAACTCAGTAGATTATATATCCCCAATGAAAGGAAAATACTTATCGGAAGGAACACATTTTATGGTTTTGTTTGCTGGCTAAACCCACTCTTGCTAAGACTTGCAAAACTATAATTTTGTTTTAGTAGTTCATTCTCATTTTTGAGGCACTAGTATCTACACTATCTACAATTACTTGTAACTGAGCTGACAAAGTATTTCAAACACAGCTCAGCCTCTCCTGCCTTCCTTCTTAATTCAGGTATTCTGGAAATGGTGTCACTCTTACCACTCCTCCTATTATTCCTGCTCCACATCTCTGGTGGCTTCAGATCTTCCTGCCACCCATCCAACATGATCTTTTAATATTCCTCAACGACTCACACCAGCCAGTGGCATCAGAATCAGCCCTCAGCAGCCCAGCACTACCTTGCAAAGGGAATGTCATTATTGCCATTGATCACCAGTGGAGCAGGGGATCTGTGTCAGCTGAAAAAGCCCTCAACTCTTCAGTATTGCCTCAGTTCACGGCCGTTCCTTTTCTGTTTCCTGATATTTTATTACAGCAGAATCATTTTAATTGGCACATGCTGGTGGAAACAAAACTGCATATGTTGAGGGCCAGATTCTAGCACTCCTGCTCAGGTGGTACAAGTCCCTTGTTCTGGAGTGTGTCCATTGAAATCAAGAAACCTGCCCAATTGTTAGAGGTTCAGAGGAACACATTGTTCTCATAGGTATTCACTTTTATTCCATAATATGCTTTAAAAATACACACTGTACAAACCATAAAAAAAAACTCCTATTAAAGTAAGTTTTGCCATAATAGAGCAGGGAAGCAGCAGGAGGGGAACAAAGGGCTACCCAGCACGACACTTATGCTAGCAAACACCAATTCACACCTGTTAACTACTGTGAATAAAATCTTTGGAATCAGTTCCTCAAAAAAGTCAAAGAAAGAAAAGAAAGAAAAACTGTACACCATGAAAGAAAACGGGAACCTCAGGTGTGCTGCTGAAAGCTTACAGAGTCAGATCAGCATTTATAATCAGTGACTTCTGAGACTACCTGAAGGAATGGAAGGCGAGGACTTGGCAGGTACACAAAGTATACACAAGCACAGAAGAATCCATCCTCGTAATTTTGAAGTGAAATGGAGGATAACCCCACGAGGTCCCAGGAAAGACACAATGTTCTGAACTAAAAGTTCAGCCAGAGCTTTGGTCCTGGGAGATAATTACAAGGCTGCCTGACCTAACTGACCCAACTTAATGAAACGAGTATGTCTGAACTGAAGAGAAAAGAAAAATATGCAGTGAGCATCAAAATGGGGTTCCTGATCTGTCACTGCTATTCAGATTCTCACGAAAAGAGATGTGTTATTGTCAAAGGCTTTTCCATTAATAGATGTCAGCCTTGGCAGCTACACACAACCAAGCACAGTACAGGAATTCTGATCTCATTCCTATCTCCTCAAATATGGTGATGGTTACCTGAAAACTGTTGCTAAAGACTGAAGTGATTGAATTCAGGAAATTTGCTTAAGATTGGGCATTTAATCGTTAGTGTTACTTGTCAATCTAAAATCCAATTTCACATCCTTACCTTCGCGAGGACTTGGGCAATACTACATCAACATGTACAAGCAGGAAAAATCTGTCTTCTCATTATTAATAATATCTCATTATATGGAATAGAATGCTTTTGCAGAGAGACCTAAGATTACTGAAGAACCGATAGGCTTATATATTACACATTTTAAATCAGCTTTACATTAGTCCTGGTTCCAAAGTAAGTTAAAACTAGAAAAGCCCAGCTGTGGAAGTCTGGCTTGGTGAATTTTCTATTGGTATGGCTGTCTTCCACTGCATACCACTGAGAATGGATGATATGGCTTCTGTATCCTCAACCCAGCAATTCTTAGCTCACCATGCAACCCAAACAGCCTCTTCATAGATGACACAGCATAAATCCTGAGGCTATATCCCAATTTCCTATATTTACACACACATGTAGTCTTAAGAGATGCTTCAGCAGGAAAGAGCAAGGTACAGTACTTAATGTGCAAGTTCAGTTCAGCAGAACTCCAACTAAAGCATGTCAGCCTCAAGGGCTTTTCTCTCAAACAGTGAGCCTAAGTTCTCCACAGACGGAAACTTGCTGAACTACATTTTTCTGAACTTTAAAGAAAAAAGTCCTGATTCTAAACTGAATGAGGGAGTAAATGAATGAGCAACTTCACTGAAAGCAGGAGTGGCCCTGGTCTTTTCTAGGAGAGCTATAGAAAATCCAGGTAACGAAGCCATGACAAGAAAATGTTCCCACTTTTTTTTTTTAAACTCTTTTGTTGTAAGAACATTATCCATCTCAGTAGCTTTATTCTCAGCAGCAAACCTTAGACTGGTCTTTGAGGACTCTTAAATAACCTCCAGTATGGATGTAAAAAGGAAGCAAACCAGAACAATCAAACCTAAGGTTTACTTTTTACCATATTTCTAAGATACCTTTCTGATTCTCAGGCTCCTGCCTTCAGCCGTTCCCAAGTCAGTTCCATTCCCATCTTTTTCTCCCTGGATGATTCCCTCACAGCAGGCAGAGAGGCACCACTTCCAGGCAACCCCTGCTGTGCATCAGTTGTTCCACTGTAGTCTTTTTCTTGAGGCTCCTTTACATGGATCAGTCTCCCCAGCGACTTTGGCCTCAATTTCCATGCTTCTGTGTCATTTAGTGGTTGGCTACAGTGAAATCTTATTTGGTAGGAAGCTGACCTGCTGCCTATTCTGAATAATTTTAGATTTAGTCCTGGGATCTGACTGGGATTTGTGTTTTAAGAGTCACTCTTTTCTTTCCTGGGGTTTAATGAACCTTTTCAAATTGTCTTATTTGGTATAACATCACAAAGTGCTTTGTTTCACCAAAAAATATCCAAAATAATTAGTATTTAGCTCTTAAACATCTCCTGTTTTCCTTGTTCTTTGAAAGTATGACTACCTGGAAAATTATGACGTTCCCATTCTGGCATAGCAGAACCCTGATGGACAGACTCATGTAACCTTAAAGACTTTGATCCAGACTTACCTTCAAGTTGGAAACTTGTGGCTCTGACAAATAGGTAAAAAATGCTGTAGAAAACTCTTGGTCTTTTTAGAACTTCTCTATCACTACACATATCTGTAGATGACTTGGAGAACTGCAAATGAGTAAAGAAATGAAGTTCAGAGGAGAGTTTCTGGGCTCAAGGATGTCTTTTACTGGATATTCTAGACTAGAAGATTAGTCATGGATTCATTCTAAGTCTTTGGATGTCTTTTACTGGATATTCTAGACTAGAAGATTAGTCATGGATTCATTCTAAGTCTTTAAGACTACATAAATTATTATTACATAAACTACATGCTTTTCACTTGTTCAGACTTTCGCTGGGGGAGAAATAAAGTCTGAAGGTTCGTGGAAGAAAATCTGGGATAATGTGAGACATTAGAGGAGTAGAGGTCTCAATCTGAATGGGGTCAAAAGGATGATTGGTCACTCATTTGTGACTTGACCAAACAGCAGAGGAGTGTATCCAGTACTGATGGTAGGAACTGGATGGAGTTTTCCTAGGTTCTACCTGGATGCAATGCACATATTATTTCCCTAAGACACATATTATTTCCCTAAGGGCCCATCAACAGCTCATCATGTTCTTGGTGTTACTTCGAGACAGAACTGCGTGGTGTCTTTGACCTTGAGGTAATCAGGATTTTGTCTCTGAGGTAAGATCTATCAACATCATTTTCTTCCATTTACCAGTCCCACATTCCTCCTAATATCCATGGAGAACATTTCTGTCTTACCCAGTTCCCTTTAGGTGAGTGTGCTTAAACTTCTAAGGGTGGAATCATACAATGTTTCTAGGCAGGCTGCTTTTTCTTTGGTCTTCACAACACTTCTTTTGTGGGCATTAACTTTTTTCCTTCCAAGGAAATATTAAAAAAAAACCAAAACAGTTACTTAATTGTATATAAAAAATTAATTGGAAAAACTAAGATAAAGCAATTTAAGAAAGAATATAAAAAATTATCATCAAGAAGATTTTCAAAAGTATTTCTTTCCTGACTAAATGTCTGAGAAAAACACCAGTACTTCCTTTTAGTACTGGAAGATTCAAAAGGCAAATATGACCATAGTGAACTTCGATAGTATAAACAACAAAGCTGAATATCTTCCTCCGTTTTCTATATTAATGGTATCTTGTGATATTAATTTAAAAAAGAAAGAAAATTAACATTACATATTTATTAGCAGATTACTCAAATTATTTATCATCACAGAGGTTCCTGTAAGTACTGCTGAAAATGTTACCATTCATTTCACTGGACATAACAACACAAAATGACACAAAGTGCTTCTCTTGTTTACTTATACTTCTCACCAGGTTATATTATCTCTTCATTCTGCCACCAGATATATCTTCTTTCTTTTGCCCTCAGGTGTCTTCTACACAATTTCAATATGCTTATCTGAGAGAGAAAAAGGAAAAAAAAATATTCAATTCAAATTTTGAAAATATCTTATGCTTACAATTTTTTCCTTTCAAATAAAAAAATATTGTTTTGGCAATTTTTTTGGTAAAGCTCTCAAAAAGACAACCTTCCAGGCTCAAGGACTAAAGACAAGACACCCTCACAGTGCAGAGATTCAGCTGAAAATTTTAATCAGGACTGGAAGTGGAGTTGGCAGATTGATTTAAATTAGGCAGGCCTGGCTCTATATTGGGAAGTCTATGCTTGCATATCCATTTTTTTTACTCCAGTTCTTCTTTTGGATTCTCAGATAAAAGAGAATAAAGTGGGCATTCTCCACTTGATGCAATTTCACTATACAGTGATTCCCATCAATGTATAATTAAAAGTGGATTTCCTTTTCCCTGAGATGGGGGAGGGTCTGCATAAACCTGGTTGATGTGAAGTGAACAAAGAGAACTTTCATGAGTTCTCCTGCAAACAGTCTATCAGTTACAATTCCTAGTGTTCACACTGCTGCACTGTTCAAAAGGAGCTCTAAAAAAAAAGTCAAGCAGGGGGTCCAAGAAAAATTCAACCCGCATGCCAACTAAGGGAAAGAAAGAGAAGGCAGGAAAAAAAACCTAGCTTTTGTTGTAAAAAGAACTAATGAAGCTGCTCTTAGAACTGTCCACGGTGACACAACAAGCCTGTGCACCCACACACATTGTGAGAGTGCCAGTCACCCACGGTAATGAGAAAAGGAAACACTGTAGGCAAAGGAAATATATGAATACATTGCTTTTATGGTTTAACTGTAGGAAATCACAACGCTGGCCCACAATATCTTGTGCCAACTGCCAAAAGTGGTAAAGTAATACATAAGGTTGTCTACTTAAATTTTTCTTACAGACAAGATGGACTGGTGGGGGGTAAAATCCCATTATCATTATAAATTGCTAATTAAATAATTATCAATTAGATGGGCAGACAGAACTCATTCCAATGAATTCCTTAGAGGGCTTTCAGTAAAGAAAAACAGTAATTTTGATTATTTTTTTTTATCCATACTTCCTGCCTAGGGGCTCTAAATAGAGATGATATATGGTGTATCCCATGTTAGACTTTCACACAGTATATCTTGTGTTACAGCTCAGGGACAAACACTGAACTTTGGTGCATATATAGATCTTTTTTCAGTTTTTCAGATAAATGGCCTTAATTTCATGATATTAATTAGATACCCAGGGTTATTTCCTAAGGAATAAAAAGAATACTTTCCAGACTTTTACATGGCTTTGAGAAATCACTTTTTTCCCAAGTAACTGATAATATTTTCTAATATGTCATTGCGTTTTCTTTTGCCTTTTTTGCATAATCCAGAATTTACTTTGAAATAAAATATTAAAATATGTAACACAGATATGTATACAGATGATAGGCAGGATTGAACACAGTGCAGAATTTTTAATGAACTGTGTTCTGTCCATTAACACCAAAACCAATGCAAAATTAAACCCTTTGCTTTCAGGTTTTGCTGTCAGATCAGACCCCTGGGCAAAGTTGTAACAGTACTGAGCAACAGAAATGATCCTGTCCCATCCTGTAGCCCTGACTCACATAAGTAATTTTTCTGAGGAGAAGGGTCCCTCTGGCCTCTTAAACAACTTACTCAGCTACAATCAGCCATTACTCACGTGTGCACAGAGTGGTTGCACCCACACTTTTCTTATCCTAGATCAGCTTTGCGAGACAATTATAAGCTACAATGATTTGCAAGTGCTGTTTAAGAAATCTTCAGCTGCCTGTGACAAGGAATATTTTCTAAGAACAGACTGAACTGAAGAGTCACATTAATGTTTGGGACAGAGTTTTCATTGCCAGCAAACACCAACAAAAAGTGAGGAACGGAAATGGTAACATGAAAGATGGACTTTTAATTCCAAAGCCAGGAACATTTAAATATGAATGGGGCTTGCTGCCGCCCTCTATCTTTTGTCAGGAAATATGAAGCTCTGGAAGTCCTTTTGTTGCCTTCTTTGTTAACTGTATGAGGCTGAAAGGAGTTGGCTTGTTTCATTTTCAAACCCCATCACAATGAGGGTCTCAAAAATGAATGCTTATAAATACATGAAAATGCTGAAAGGTTCATAAAGGATAGAAAACTTTGTTTTTCATAATCATCTGTCATTGGATGACTTACCAGGGACAATCATAATGAAAAACAAACATCAAAGAAAAACTTTTAATGTTTAGAAAGGGGAACACAGTTGTAGAATAAAATTAAAATATCATGACATAAACATAGATATTTGAGAACAAGATCAAGAGATATAAACTATATTCAGCAATGTGCAATCTCTTGCCTTCCTATTTTGCTATTTTCCCTGTTGGTTTCTGGGAGATCACAGAATCCCAAGGTAAATTCCTCACAGTGATGTTCTCTAATGTGATTTACTTTGAGGAATACTTAATGGAGAAAGGTGCCTACTACATTTAGTTATTGAGTTTTTGTTCATGGTTCAGGATTGATCCACTTGAGTCTTTCAGCAGGGAGTAGTTTTCCAGTGTGGCACAGCATGACTCCAAATCAATAAGGTTAATAGATGTGGTGGCCACACAGTCAGAGGTGATGTGCCTGGCATTTTCCATGCCAATGAAGAAAATTTCTGATGACGAGATGTCATTTTTGTGCCGGCAGTAATGTCACCCTGATTACCTAGAGCACACAGCCAGTTAGTAAGTTAGCAAGACTGTAAATGGCCCATAATCTGAATTATCTTTACAGGCACTGTTTCAAAAATTTTGCTTGCACCCAAATTACTGGCACCTCTGTGATTCTTGAAATGCCAACAGCCGACTTGCTATATAAAAACAATATTGCTGTGTAAAAGCAACTAAATGGGAATCACTAGCCGGGGACTTCACTCTGCATTTCTTAATCTCTCAACAGCACACTATAAAACATGCAATTCCAGCCTTAAAGAAAAGAAAAAAAAAAAGTTGCATGTTGTTTTAAAAATAAACACATGAGCAAAGAGCAAAAAAATGCAATGCAATTTATCACTGGAAAAAAGTAATAATGTAGATGACAGATCTACTTATGTAATGCGAATGTGATATGTTGGTGTTCCTGCAGTTCTAATTTTCTCTGACTTTTTAAAATATGCAAACTCTTAACAGTGCCTCCCAGATCATTAATGGGTACACATTCCCAGATGGCCTGCATTGTGAACAAAGTGTTGGACCGGACTGGAAAGAGAAATCTGTTTAATATTCCAATATCTAAATGTCAGGAAGGTGTAATTCAGAGTGCCACTGAAAGATGAGCTGAACAGAATACAATTTATGGTGACTTTAGTTAACAAATGGCATTAAGGGAAGAATTTCCATAATTAAATCATTAACTAATATGAAATATTGATTTCCTCTCTGATGTTACTGGATTATCACTTGTCAGACTTGCAGATAAGCGAAGAGCACTCAGTGCAGTCCCTACCAGGAACAACAATAATTTGCATTATGATAACACTGTCGAGCACTATCAAGCACAGAAAACAGAGCAAGGTGCCATTTGTGCCAAGCCATCCTTGCCCCAAAGAGCTTGCAGATAACATTTTGATGAAAAATAATAGGATGGTTGCAAGGGATGTCTGTGCAAACAGATTGGATGAAATGATGATTTGTACTAGGAGGCTGTTCCCACACTGGCTTCTTCACACTCTCTATTGCGTGGTGACTTACTCAGAGCTTCTCCTGCCCGTGTCTATCTCTACAAGGCTTCTAGACAGCTGCTTGTCTGAAGAGATAAATTCTGTTGCAGTCAGTATCAAGAACTTCCATTTTCTAACTGTGAATTTTTGGGTTTTTTTTGGCTGTTCTTTATATACTCCTGTTGCCCAAGAGAAGTTGAGTACATACCG
The DNA here is from genome assembly GCF_027579445.1 of Ammospiza nelsoni. Classification (NCBI taxonomy): domain Eukaryota; kingdom Metazoa; phylum Chordata; class Aves; order Passeriformes; family Passerellidae; genus Ammospiza; species Ammospiza nelsoni. The sequence continues at coordinate 12,981,158 of NC_080642.1, read as the reverse complement.
TAGAAGCAATACAGCACATTAAATAACGATTTTACTTATATTCCAGTATGCTCATTAAACATGTTAAATAGTGGAACATATTAGGTTAACTTGAAAATGCAGAAGGACTAGAAGAGGCAAGATTAAAAAAAAAATTACACTGAGAGGATCCTCCTTAATTGAGTTGTAATCAGTTAGTATTGATCATTAGTCCTTCTATCAGCATGATGAAGATAATGATGATAATGATGACGACGATGCAATGTGCAGCACTTGGATCACAAAGAGAGGATGGAAAATTGTTTAAATATTTGATAATAATTCTTCCTTGTAGGTGAGACAGACTGCAAAACATTGTATATTACTCTCAAATTCATGACAAGCTTGAAAAAAAGTTGAATAAGCAATTTTTTAATATACGTTCCTTGACCTGCTTTTAAAGAAATGTCCACTCTTTGCTAAAATGGAGAGACTATATTTTTGAGAAATGCTTTAAAAGAAAATTGTTATTTTCTACCTCAGTCTTTCAGCAGGAAAGCAGTTCTTTTGCCAGTCAAACATTCAAAAATCATGTCTCATTTGAATAAATTAACATATTTTGTGGCAAAAATTAATTCCAAGGAAGGAACAATAAATACGAAAGCAATTTAAATTGTGTATTTTACAGGGGAGGGGGAAAAAAAAAGAAAACCCAACATTGTCATGCGTATGACAGCTCAGCTAATTTGATGGGCTTTGATGTTAATTTAGGGTTTACTTTAATTTCAAAACATATTTTTTCACTTAATAAGGGAAACAAAAGAAACTTTCAACCAGTTTGTTATCTGGGAATGTTTTGGCTTCTCAAATGTGAGAACATGATTGTTTTTATTTCCAGGAGGAGATAATAACACTGAAGCAATAAAAAAGAGTCAAGGCAGCTTGCACAGCACAGGAAGTTCACAGCCAGAGACTTAATTTCCCACACAATGTACTGTGCAATGGGCCCATTAACATAGATGAATAGGCTCTTTAAAGGTTTTTTTTTTCCAGATATGCAGCTGCCGCTGAATGGTGCTATGTTAATAAGGTACTCACTTGCCTATTCTTCAGGTACTCTGGCATTCTCTACCTAGGTAATCTCCATATAGGAAAAGCTATTAGGGGTTGTATCTCCTACCACACCTTCAATTATTTTAACACCTGCACTGATAATCCTGGCAAGGTAAACGGGTCGGGGGCCGAGGGTCTAAGTCCATCCTCTTCTTCCCCCAGAAGTCACATCTCAGGGGGAGGGGCTGAAGGAGAGCAGGGAAGGAAAAAAAGTAAAGTCACTTTTATTACACATCAGTGGGAACATTCTGAAAAAGCTTTCATGCCTAGGAAATTGTTATTTCTTCAAACAACTGACAGCCTGCAGAGGAAACTCTAATGGAAATCCAGCTCATGCATTGTTATGCATGGCCCTCATGTAGATACATGGGGGTGGATTAAGTTAGCTTCCAAAGGGTCTATTGTGTGCAGCATTAATTTGCAGTGCTCTTGATATTTGAGTTTGAAGCTTTTACAACCTTTGTGTTTACTTAGATGCACTATATCCTACATTTGTTTATTTCCTTCCACAATCTTTTATTACCCAGTAAATGTTACATTTATCTTTATTAACTTTCAATATGTTGCTGTAACTTACAGAGAAGGAAATAATTACGACCTCCTTCAGATGTAGTAGTTTTAGAGAAGAGTTTTGGCTTTTTTTTTTCTTCCTGGTCAGTTCTGACTTTTCCATCTGTTAAAACAGTGGCCTTCTTTATTGAGACAGTGGAGTAATAGCATAAAAATGGTGTATTTTATTATTATTACATGAATACTAGCCTATAACAAAATATATTTCCCTTGTCATATATGACAAATAATTAAATAAATCAACCAATAATCTGCTAAGAGAATCTGACACTGCTATGATTGCCTCTTACTACACAGAGATATAAGAAGAAAAAATGCACGTACCACTCTCCATCATCACAACCTCTCCACTGTTTTCTCAGAAACCATCACAAATTTGTTGTTATAACCTACAGGTCTTCTTCTCCCAATATTAAGATGCAAAACACAAACAAGACTTTTCCCCTGCTACCTTAGCTTGTTTCCCTATTTTCCTGTAAAGATTCATATACAATCCAGACAGGCACTTTTGTAAGTTCAGCTTTTCAGTGAGGTTTATATTCAGAAGTTCCTAAGTGTTAGTTTTTCAACACTGAACTAAGAACTCAAAGTAACTTGTACATTCAAAGGAAGCTATGATCCTAATCTGAACTAAAGGGCTCAATTGAATAAAAATAGCTTATGCTCGAGTAACTCAAGTTATGTGTGGCTCCTTCCCCTCCCCCTTTATATGGAAGTCAGTCAGTGAGGCATTTTTGTATTTTAATAATACAAAAGGGTTTCTCCTGGAAAGAAACAAAGGCCTGACTTACAGTAATTAGGCTCTGAGTAGTATCAGGTGCACAGTTTACTAAGGAAAACCCCCTGACACTGAAGGAAGACTTCTTAAAACTGCAGAAAGTTTTGAATTCAGAAAAGAAATCTCCTTCTTTAGGGCTCAGTCATTCACTCATTATGGCACAACAGCAAAAACAGCTGCCTCTGGACCTGCCTGCTTGTTAGAACAGGGGAGACTGTTTGTAATCTCTCCCAGACTGACCAAGAACTGCAAACCCAAGGGCAGAAGACAGCAAACTCAGCTGTTGGAGAAGTGGAGATCTTAATCCAAATTTTTGGGCTTAGGATATTTTCTAATATCCTGGAAAATTATAACAGCGGGGATAGAAGGAACAGCATTTCACAGACCTGTTTGAAGTGCTGTGGTACCACTGGCATTGTATAAAACAATAGCGCAGCTTCTTCTAGAACGTGATAAAAAAGTGTGTGAAAGTGTGCACAATACTTTGACTTGGTCCCACCAAGCCCTTGATAAGGCAGGGAAGGAAATCTGCTCCAGTGCTCACAGTAACTCAGATGTTCACTGCCCTCAGTGCATCATGGAGAGGTGCAGAAAGGCCAGAGCAATCCTCTCTCATTACTGAAACCTTCCAAGTAGGCATGGAACTGTCTGTATCTCCATTTCCCCATCTCCTTGGAGCCAATCAGGAGTAAGCAAAATGAAATGCTTTTACCATTTTGTGCACCTTTTAAACACAAGAAGCAGTCTATCTCATAATCTCCTTCTGATTACAATACTGAATATTGAATAAATACCTGGAGTTATCGGTGGTAGTGAGGAGATGAAAATCTTCAGTTTCCCATTCAGGAAAGGAGCAGGCACCATGAGTCTTCAGGGCAGGATACCCTTCCAGAACCTCTGAACGTGAACAGTTGACCTGAGGAAACCAGGAAGAGTGATTAAAGGCACTGTACTGTGTGGTGGAAGAAGATGGAGATGAAGACAAATTAAGCTACACAATTTGTATATTGAAAGTACTTTCATTGACAGTGAAAGATACTCACCAAAACTGAGGAGTGGTCAATCAGAAGCTTGGTACTAGCCCAGGAAAATTATAGGTGCTCTCTAGAGAGTGAAAACAATTGGAAAGGAGTCTGTCAAGTGGAAGAAAAAGTTTAATGAGAAGCATTGTAAGGAAAAAGTAAACATAAAGAGAAGGAAACAGATAAAATCAGATCTCAAAGCAGTGGAAACAATTTGAGAATATTAAATACCTGTGGAAACTAAAACACAGATTGTGGGAACAGGGTGCATGGGTGGCAATGAAAAGTGAATGGAGGGCAATAAAAGGATGCCTGCCTCATCTGGATAATGATATTGCATTGTCAAAAAAAAAAAAGAAAAGAAAAAGCCCTAATTTATTTAGGCCTATATGAACTATAAACCCCATGTAATTTTCTCTCTGATTAGTCCCTTCTGTGTTCATATACCCATTGCTCAGGGTCCTGAGCACTTTGTTAACCAGAAGACATCACCACTGAAGGCCATCAGACATGGACCTGCTGAGCATCTGCTGGGTGCATTTGCTGCACCTACACCATCCTAGAGGCTGGGACTCCTTGAGATTCCACCAAAAAAACCCCAAGGAAAATAACAGCAATAACAGCCAAGCAAGGGGAATGCTAGAAAGGACTGTCTGCAAGGATGCTGAGGCTGTCTCAGTTCTGCTCTTGAGTCTGCATATCACAACACACTCACGGAAAGGACCAGACTCTTTTTCCCTTTCTTTTCCCTGTGTGCCTGGTGTGTACACCTCCAGGCTTAACTTTGGTCCTGCCTTCCCCAATCTTTAGAACAGCATGCTCTGAAGCACAACTTGTTATTAGTCAGATGGGAAAGAGAAGGGACCAGATTCCTTAATTATTTTTAATGGCCTTTCCTGGTACACTGCAGAGCCCAGCACTCCTCAAAGAGGGGTGGGCTGTTATGTGGCTCATGTTGTATAGCATGGCACTGATAAACCACCCCTATTTTAGATTATTTATTGCTTGGTTAATGGAAAGCTGTCAAGCTGTCTTTGGAGATAATGTTGAAGCTAATTGATTATCAGACTCTATGTTTTAAATTTTTTTTAACAAAAAGTGTTTTCTGGGGTTTTATAGGGCAAAAAATGCATCTCAGACTTGAAGTACTGGCAGTTTTTGGGATGTATTCTGATAGGAAAACTCAATAAATCACTGCTAATTTTGCACCCCAAAAATCTGGTGTCTGTAAGTGCAAAATGGGCCTCAGTTTCTTTCCAGTTGGGACTGCCTGCACAGACACACCAGAACCAGTTACCTTCAAATGAAAGCTCATTTCCCCATCACTTTGCTTCATATAATGGAATATTGACCCCAATTAGCCTCGGTTTCTAATTGTACCTGACACAGCAAAGGCCCCTGGTGAGGGACATCCCAGAGCCATGCACTTTAAAATGAAATATGGGCAAAAATCATACAAAATCCTTGCATAGGAAGAGGCAACTAGATAAGTAATTTTCATCCCTTCCAAAGAATACTTAAATAATTTCATTTGTTGGGGACTAATGAAAATTACAAGACCACGGGTGGGTGTTTCTTTTACTTTGTTCCTCTGTAAATACAGACTGAGTCATTAACAGGAGAAGGAAGAGAGTGATCCCCACAGTCTGCCTCTTTAACACTGGAGTCTGCATCTCTCTCTCTCTGCTGCTCCTGGAGGCAGCTCTTACCAGCCACCTCCAGGATGATGTGGCTCACAGACAACCAGCCCCGTTGCTGAGCACTGCGATTTTTTTCAGCAACCAGGCAGCTTGTTTAAACCACCACAGAGCGGGGGCAGAGCCTGCAAGGAGCTGAGGTAATCATTTTTACATTAACTATCTGGCAAAGATGTGGGCTGCAGACAGGGAGAAGGGATACAGAGGGAGGGAGGAGATGTGGAAAATGACAGTGAAAAATGAAGAAACAGTCTTTTAAAAGAAGTCCAGTGTTCCTTGGAAAGGTATGACACTGCAGGAAGACTAAAGGCAGAGAAGGGAAGGTAGAAAGGCTGCACATCTGTATTCTGCACATTTATTTAGTTCTAATGTACCATTTTGCCTTTATCTTTCTTGTTGCTGTTTTTCAGGCCAGCTGCAAAAGTTTTGCAAAAGACTCTCACTTCCAAAGCAAACCAAAAAGTCAGGGTACAGTGGTGGTGTGTCTTATCTATGGATTTTTTTTTCCATTTTGTTTTTCTGAGATCAGCTGCTGAGGAAATAAAACCCCATGCAATTTCCAGCAATGAAAAGTGGATCAGTTCTTTTGCTTAGAAAAAAACCCAACCTCATTTTCATATTTCCATATTTAATTTTTGCACTTGCATGTACGTTTCTGTTATCTTCCAGCCACATGTTGCTATTTGTCTCTGTAGTGAAAGATTTTTTTCCTTTTTTTTTTTTTAGACTGTGGGCTATGTGAAGCCTGACTTGAATGTAAAAGATCCACAGGGAAAAAAATCTTCCAGTCCTTACTGAATTAAAGCTGGCATGCCACAGGTTTTGCGGGAGCACTCCACACTGAGCACCGCCTTGGGTGGCACAAGGAGCACCATGCACCTACAGACCAATATCTCGAGGCCATTGCAAAGCCCCACACCAGATCTACAGGCATGGGTAATGGGAGGTGGAAAAAAATTAGCAGCCACTCACTTTTCCAAAAATCAGCCAGCTTTGGCCAACTAAACACTGTTTAACACTCAGCTGGTAACTCTGCACCTTCCACAACTACCCAAACTCGGGCAGAAGGAGAGCTCTGAGGTTTATGAGACCATCCCAGGCAATTTCACTGCATTTAGGGCGTTGTTGATGTTAGTCACCCCTCAGCCATCTGCCTTTCAGTGAGATTCAGGCTTGTAGATATTTGGGTGCTTTTGGATAGGTTACATGCAGTCAAAAGCAGGCAGCCAAGGCTCCTGCACTCAGCCAGAGCTGGTGAGGCAGCTCAGCCTTATGTCTTAACCCAGCAGCAGCAGTGCTTGGACAGACATCATTTCTGTTGTGCTTCTTGGCAGACAAGATTTCAGACAGAATCTGGTTATGATTTAGTTTTGGTCTACATGTTCAATGCTCAGTCAAAATTCTTGTGCAGCCAACACAACACAGCAACTGCCTTCAATAGGAGAGAGAGTAAATGCAATGTCTTCAGTTTGAACAATATTTCAGTTGTTTTGTCAGTGGACCACAGCCAGTCATGAACTGCTCCAGTTTGGTCCCAGACTGCAGACAGCTGTGGTTTGTCCACATAAAGTGTATTCAATGAACTCACATTGCAAGTTGACAGAAGGGACACACCTCCAGCTCCCGTGTGTCACTGTTGCTTCTGGTGCCATCATGGGACTGCCAAACCCACCAGTGTTCCTGCTCTCTGACAGCAAGCTCTGCATCTGCAGCAGGAAAAAATGTCTAACACAAGGCTTTTCCCAGCCCTGATGACAAAGTTGGAACTCAAAAAACACACCAGTGCATATTGAGTTGGTATTGACCTCCCTCCCCTCTCATCCTTAGCTTTCTGTATCTCCATATTTACAAGTCTCCCCTCCATGGCACCCAGGTGCCAACTGCAGTTCCCAGTGTTTGGAAGTGACTATTGATAAGGTATGAAGACTGTGATATCTTGTATGGGTTTTGAAATTAAAGAAGCCACAAGTAAAATCAGCATGTAAGTAAGACACTGGAAAGCATTTGAAAATGAAGGACAATGTAATGGGCTTTCATGCAGTTTCTTCCAAATGTACCAGCAGCTAATATTGAATTATCACTACAAGTATTAAACATTATAAAGACACTAGATTACTATTTCTAATTTAAGGGGGGAAAAAAAAACATTTTTTTCCCTGGGTGGAGAGCGTTTGTGTGTCATTTGGCAGTTTAAAGGTTTAGCTAGCCTATTCCTATCAAAATCTTGACATTCAGCCAAAGATGTCCTGGTATTACACACTTTTCTCCCAAATCTCTTCATGTTCCATCGCAAATGTAGCATTTTCCTTCTGGAGCAGTTCACATGAAAGGTCTTGGTTGGGAGACGCTTTCCCCTTGGAAAAGATAATCTGCCTTCAAAGTTATAAGTTAAACAACTGAGTGGTCTAATTGATTGAACATTTACAAATTATAATTGAATTTGTGCCAAACTATGTGAAAAAGATTTATGTTCCGCTTCCCATACTGTTTATCCCTCATTTTTGTGTGTGTGTGTGCATGTGTGAACTGAATCTTTGGGAACTCCTTTCACTTGATGCATCACTGAGGTGGTTGAACACATTGCATTATGGCAGTCTGTCACATCAGTGTTTCAAACTGAAATACTGGACTTGACACATCCCTGGAAAAGGAAGTCAGACCATCCAAAATCCAGAGTTATGTTTCTTTTGAAACTTGAGATTCTGAAGACAGAATTTTCACTTACTTAGCTCCAACTGCAAGGAGAAAAAAAAAGCAAGAGAAAAATAAGGTTTAAGTAATTATAATGCAGCTTTTTTAAGATTTAAAAAGAATTTTCATGAAAATAATAGTGTGTTGATTGTCCTGCTTGTGAGTGGAGACAGCCAGCTCTCTGTAAATACCCATATTTATTTTGCTGAATCTCTGTGATTATTGAAGAACAATAAAGGGGACAGAATCTGAGTCTCCAGCAAACAAAATGCAACACATTGCCATATTTCTATGCAATAATTTCTTGAATATGAGGAGTCCAAAAGCACAAGAACTCCTATCTGAGCCCTTGATGATGGTGTAAATGTGCCAATGAACATTCTCAAAAATGTTTCTTTCAACAGGATGTGATCTAAGATGAAGAGCTGTAGTAATTTTGGGGCTGTATATTGTATTTCCAAAGGAAGAATTGCAAGTCCATTGAAATGCAAAACTTAACTTCTGGAGTTGTACAGAATATGCTCCAAAACAATGGCATCATCAACAAAGGTAGGATTTTTTAAAATCTTGTTTCCCTATGTATAAACCCCAAAATAATTTAAAAATCTTTTACCACATTGTTCAGCTTAACCCATTCCCACCCTGTAACCTGCCACATTGCCCAGACAAATTCACTGATCACACACGACTGGATGTGATCACCTTCTACTCTTACTAGAAAATATCAAAATTTCTTTTTGGTGATTTCATCAGAAAAAAAAAAATTAAAAAATCCTCAAGATTATGAGTAGCCATGTTTCAATATTGTAGTGCAAAAGGGTAGAAAGAGGACCAGGAAATTCTTGTGTTCTAACTTCAATCAGGATACAACAATGTGCACAAGTAATTAGTACAGAAACAAGAGTGAAAATGAATTATCAGATTTGAAGGAAAATTACTGCCTTCTGGACAAGATTGCAGTTTTAAGATTATATCTAAGTCTCAGTTATTTAGTCTTTTTCTGTTACAATGGAGGATATACAATATATTAAGTCTAACAATAAAAAGACAAGGTATATAACCCTTAATATCAGAGACTGCTTGAAAATGTGCCACATTATCACAAACATGCATTCCATGTATTGTTTCTATTATTTTAAATTTCCAGAGCTTTTTTTGAAATGGAATTCATGACTTTTAAGCACTTTGGGGTTAACAATAACATTTGTTGAAATTTCCAAAATATTCTATTGTTTAGCATTCAGTGCACTATAAAGAATGTACGTTACTTGAGTACCCCATGGCATCTAGGATCCAAATTACATTATATTCTCTCCTTCCTTCCATCTCAGAATCATCTGTAAATGACTCTCCCCTTCCATCAACAGTTTCCTTGTGATAAAGTCCTGCCTCCTCCAACGCCCACCTCAGAGCTCCTGAGTTTATAATACGGGTTTGAGGCCTCATGGGATTCTCTAACATTTACACAGCTGTGGCAAACACTTCAAAATTAACCACCTGACCTTCCCCAAAAAGCTCAAAGAGCTCAAATTCCTTATTGCACACAAAAGAATCAAACACATTTGGAGGGCCTAGGGCCATCATTTTTTTAGCTATCAGGCATAAAAACACCTCCATCCACTTTTTCAGAGGACTCTGTTTCACCAGTGCCTTTTTAATCTGCTCTCCACATTCTACCCTACCTTCTATCTCCACAAAGAAGCCCTCTCTACCACAGGGAAAATAAATTACCATTGAAGAAAGAATGCAAAAGAGGTGCTAAATCAGTACCAAATTTACAGCTGAGACCTAGTCTTAGCCTTTGCAGAGTGCAGACTACAGCCTTTACTTAGCTCCCACGAAGGGGCTCATACCTCTTGTGTCCTCCTAACTTCAGTCTGATTTCAAACCCACTGCAGGATAAAGCTTTAACTTTTACAATATTTCTTTTCCATTTTGATTTATAATTAATTACTACCATGAATACCTTACTTTACTTTCTCTCACATCTCAGGATTCATTTCTCATGAAAGAAACTCCTGTGGAAAAAAAAAAAAAAAAGGCAGTTTTACCATAGAAATTTACTCCCAAGACAGCTGTTGGACTGAAGAGCAGGACAAACACTCTTGGTGCTCACTGAGGAGCAGCTCTAGGGCTGTTCTGGGTACACTCCTCTCCCTGGAAGAGGAGAGGCTGGTGGGCACCCAGGTTAGATCCTGTCACCTTAGACATGTTCTAAGGTTAAAATACAGCAAATTGATACAGTGGGGCTTTGTCCCTTAGCAGGGATGCAGCCATTGCCCAGCTCACAGTGTCTCAGTGACACAGAACTGGCTTCTTCGCCAGATTGCCTGATAAGGCCACAGCAGGCTCTGGATTTACCCATTACCACAGGGTTTAATGACCTTAAGCACAACACTGAATTACACCTCCAATTGCTATTTCCATCTGATTAACACTGAAAAATGCAGAAGGCTGGGTACATACACACGACACTGGTAAATGGACTAGCACATTGAGCCATAACATGCAGCATTTAATCCTCATTCAACACTTAACTCAGAATTATTTACAGAGCCTTTCAGAACGGGATGTGATACTGCAAAATACAGAACTGAAAAGCTGGTCTGCTTAAAAAAAAATTAATAAATGTTTGAAGCACTTGGCAATAAACTTTTAGGAAATCTGCCCCTGAAGGGATCTTGTGTAGCACTGCTCCCACTACCCATACCAAGGTTCACCAAAGTCATGATTTTGCAAATAACTGCTTAGGAATAGAAGAAATGGGTTCAAAGCTTTGCTCTTGGCCATAATCTAAAGCAAAATAAATGTAAAATTCACAGAGGTAATTTTGCAAAATAATTGTCTGTTTTACTACTGTGGCACAACTGCCTGCAGTTCTTCCAAATGCTCATCAGCCAGTCTAGAAGTTTATCTCAACTGGGCATCACAGTCATTAAGAAACTCGGTGAAAATGGTTGTAGAACAATACTACCATTTTTAAATTACTAAAATAGAGCTTTGAGTTATAATAAGAACCAGAGCTAAAAGTTGAATGCCAGCTTTTTTTTTTTGTTTTGTTTTAGGCTTTCATGTTGACCTCTGCTCTACACAAACTTAAATCTGTTTTACATCAGAAGCTGCAGGGACGGAAGAGTACATGGGAAAAGAACATGTCTGGGAGTTTAGAGAGGACCAGCTAAATTTTTTGAGCTCCAGTGGGATTGGTGACATAACTAAAAAGCAACAAACAGCAGGTGAGAGGGAGGATTTAAATATAAATAAGGACACTTTGAAGCCATAAGTTTTTATTGATCACATTCACATTTACAAATCAAAGTCTCTGCTCTTAGGAAAATATTTAGCTAAGAAAGAATCCAAAAGTCATAAAATACCAAGCAGGGAAAGAAAAAATATTAGAAAAAAAGTAAAGGCATGGAATCATGTTGATAAATATTCCCCAGACTAAAAAAAATCAACTAAATACCCTATTTTCTTTAATTAAAAATCACTGAATTATTTAAGGATATCTGCCCAGATTAATTATTGAAGACACATCAAGATCTGCCTAGTGGAGTGATTACTGGTTTAAATGGCTGTTTAGATCTGCCTATTTGGACTTGAATTCAACCTCCAATTAAAAAAGTTATTAGAAATTCAATCCCACAAACAACTTAGCACATCCACACTCCATGCTTTAAAATGGTCAAATATTTTAATTCACATCATTCATCCATTAATAAAAAGGCAGAGTTTAGTTTCTTTTTTTCACTTGTCAATGTATACAAAGAAACAATGCTCATTTTATGGCCATGGCTTAGCAGAGAACATTTGCCATCCTACTAAAGGTGATGCTCACAATCTATCCATGGGAGCAGAGTTCAATAGCAGCACATTCAATCTGGAAAAAAGTGGTGGTTACAATAGCATAGTAATAACAGTTGCAGATAACAATCTGAAAAGCTGAGACCACTGAAACACGATGGTTTGCAGTTAGAAAATATTTGTGTGTTTTACCAGAATGTAGCCCAGTACACTGCCAACTAGGAGAAATAAAAATCTGCTGGGAAGACACAAAATTAGATCAGAGCTCCCTCAAATGAAACGAAATCCAGTCTTGCTGAACTGAAATGTGATCATTGGGATAGCATTTCTATCAGCTCATTCATTTCAAATGCAATTTAATGCTGTATTAGAAACTTCATTTTAACAAAAGCCACTGCATAGGTGCAACTTGGCTGCCAGAGCAGGCCCAGGAGTAGGACCCCACAGAGACCCCATAACCACACTTTGTGAACTGAGACAGATCTCTCCACCAAGTGAAGGCAGCTAGCTGAGGTACTGAATATTATAAAATAGGTCTTACCAGCTTCTGTAAGATGTGTTCAGCTCTGTTGGCCTTAACAGTGACCACAGGGTTGCCTGGGAATTGACACAAGCAAGGAACAAACATTTAGTGATACTCCGCCATAAAACTTTGCCAGAAATTTGCAGCTTAGAGGCTTCCCACTAGCAGCCCTTGGTGGATTTCTCTTCCATGAACTTTTCCAGTTGCCTCCTGCCCTGCCCCATAAAGGATCAATAATCACAGCATGCAGGCTCACACTGTGTACAACCGTTCTGGATCCTTCTGGGGCTGTGCATGCTGCCTGCATTAATCCCCACACTTCTGGTCTCAGAAAATAAATAATGGGCGCTTGTTCATCTCTATGGCAGTCATGATCTTCAGACCCTTTCTTTTATCTTCTCAGCATTACCTTTTTGGCACACTGAAGAATATGACATTTATGGATGTTCCTTCTGCAAAGGATGTGAAGTCAGGACTCCATGGAGAGTTTTCACATACCTTCACCTTGTATTTAGTGATCTGCCTTGTGTGGACTGAATTATTTTCCAAATATTTCTGTTTTCCCCTAGAGGAAAGAGTCTTGATGACAGTTCTAATCTAAGACCTAATTTAGATACCAGGCTGGTGTTTTGAAGGAGACAGAGTTAGATCAAATTACACTAAATTTATCAGGTGGAGATCTAAGTGTTTCTGTTTAGTGAGATGCAGACATTTGTGCCATTAATGTTAACTATTTGACAGTGGTTTCTTTTCATTACATGAAATGAGAAAATGGAGCCAGTTCATTATGAAGATAGTGAAAGTTTTAATAAGGCAAATACAGGCTGAATCCTACAAGTGCATGTGGGAAAAGTAATGTAAAAAATGCAACATCAAAGAAAGATGAGCAGGGAATGGAGAGCAGAGAAACTTGTAATGAGCCGAGTCAGACTGAAGTCTAAGATAATTGCTTAAAGATTGCAGCACTTGGGAATTGCTATCCTATGGCAGGAGTAGAAAATGAGTTGAAATGAATGGGACCCAGTCAATCTGTAACCACATTGTAAGGGCCAAGATAATTTCCCCCATTTTCAGGTGTAGAAGCTGAAGCTCTGAGCAGAGCTGGCAGTGATGGCCTCACCTGGAACAGATCTGCTCAATCTGGGATCAGACTGACCAAACTTGTTCTTTGCCCAAAAACCTCTTCTGAATATTTTTTGTCTTAACTCTGGGGCTAGAGAGAACTTAATAACCTGTTCAATGTGAAATAATTAACTTTCCTAGCTGCAAAGAGTAGGGCTGTTCTTGCTGTTTATACAGTGTTTAATAAGCCAGTTGATCAATGGGGCTCTGATGATTTATTAACATCATGCTGCCAATGAGAACACACACTGGAAATTAGGATGGCTCAAACTTAATTTTAAAATACTGAAGGAAATCTCAAATAATTCAAGGACTTACAACACTGGTTGTATATTTGTCATATATTAACACAGAAAGCAAAATATATCTGAATAATAAGGAATGCATCTTCAACCAGTTCAAAGTAGTGCCAACAACAGTAAGAGCAAATTGTGTTTTATCATGTTTTCTTGCAATTCCACAAAAATGACTTGATATCCCAGTGTATTAAGCAACTCCTATGTTGTCTACTAAGTACCTCTGTTTTTTCAAAACGAGGGAAAAAACAACCTAAATCTATTTTCATTTGGATAGGAGTACTTTATTTTTTAATTACAATGAAAGCAATCCAACTGACCTGAAATTGTCACCGAAAAAACATTGAGCATTATTAAAACAGCTGAAACAAAACACTGCATGTTTTTGTTTTCATGTTTTTGTTTCCTCACTAAACATTCACAGCACCAAACTGGCCTAGTTAATGTCATAATTCCTAAAATTTGATTCATTATTTATGCTTCATTTGGGGTGACAGTGTACCTACCTAGTAGAGATTTATTTAGCAGTTGTCTGCTACCCCAATAGAGGCTGCTGTTCTCCTTCACCTTTCTAAATACACACATAAACAGCATTTCAGTGGAAACTGATCCATAAACAATTAACCAGGCATTAAAAATCATATGGGAAACCAACATGAGCTTATATTAAGAGGATTTGGTTATGTGCACTGCCATCAACTTGGGTGTATATTTACAGTTCAGATTAGTAACTTTAAAATATATGTATATAGTACAGAAAATTGTAGGAGGAGATGTAGGTAAAATATTACTACACTTTGGACTTGCTTGGGCATTCATCTGAGATGTGTACAGTTTGATAAAGATGGCTAAGTATTATCTTCCCTATTTCACACTTTCAGAACATGAACCACAGATAGACTGAACAATTTCTGAAACCATCAGAAAGGTCTTTCTACACTGGGAAAAGAAGCTCAGCTGAGCCTTAAGGCTACATCCACACTGGCAAACAGTGCGGACCAGAGGAAGATTTTTAGAGCAAAACAATTGACATTGAGGACCAGAAAGCTGCATTACAAGAAATTTTAGTTTTAATTTTCTTTTTACCTTGGAGGATCTTTTGTTTAACCCCACAGAACACGTACCTATCTCTCTCTGGAGTGCATCAGATGTAGTTGGTTTATTTTTTATCCAAAATAAATTCCAGTTCATGCACTTGAGACAGTTCCTTAACACAAGCAAAAGCATAAACAATGGAAATGATCCCAAGACCTACTTTAGAAGTACCCAACTGATCCAAGCTAAAATTCAAAGGTAGACTTAGCCTTTGCAATGCCCACTGGATAAAGCCTGATTCAAAGCAGTGTGGAGCCGGTAGTGAAGTGAGGATAAGGGGTACTTGCAGAAGCTCCAGTGGAACCAGGTTTTGGGGCACCAGGAGGCAATTTTCTTTTACCCCTTAGCCATTTTTGCAAAGATATGCTCTGCAGCTCTTGGGTTTGCACTCTTGCTGAAAACACACAGACCTTGCTTCATACCACACATCATATTGTGCATGAAAGCTATCCACATGACAGGCAGCCCTCCAGAGATAACAGTAATCTTCTGGTGATGCCAACAATTTTTACTGCCTGCCTGTGTGCGGTGCTCTGCTGAGCCCAGCCACTCAACACAGTCTGCTGAGCAACAAGAAAAAGTCTCCAGCTTTGCTATGCTCTGTCAGCTTTCCTTACTGCGTCCAGAAATTAGTTCTGGGGACTTTGCTGATACATTGACATGAAAAGACAATGTACCCCTCAGCTCCCCGATACACGTATTAGATTATAGTCACATATCATGTTCCATAAGAGTCCATGCACATCTCAAGTGTCAGGGAGTTTTCCATGCTTCCAGCATGCAGAATTCTGTGAATGCAGCAATGTGTAGACTTCCCAAGTTACTTCAATGGATTTTTGTGCCTGTGTAATGAAAATGAACACTGAGACATTGCTTGTCATCAGAGACCTGCTGCATCTGTGATGCAAATAATAATAATTGTTGGATAATTGCTCCTTTGTTAGTTCTGCTTTAAATAGATAGACAAGGAGAAAAGATATTTAAAGGAAGAGAAAGAGAGGTGGAAACATACCAGCAAAATTCAAGAAAAATTTCTGGAAGAATATAGCTTTTATAGAAAAGATTTGAAGGAGCAATTAGTTTGTTTACACTCATTTTGCTTGAGGGATTGTTCATCATGTGAACACAGCATGCCTCTGTTTAGGATTTTGGAAATTTTTAAGTGTAATGTAGACCATGAGAACTCTGGCCCTGAGCACTGTCCCAATATCCTGTAATTCCCAAAGTCTGGAGAAATTCTGAGAGGTCTACAGAGGTTTGCATGTGGAATCAAGGCTTTTTATATGGAGATCCATTCCAAACCAGGTTAAGGTACACCCTTACTATGTAGACATAGCTGTTAAAGCTGTTTTTTAAAAAAAATCAAAGAATACAGACATATCACTTAAAAGTTGAAGAGGATTTAGCACCAAATCTTTAGTCCCTTATGCAACCAATTGCTACCTTGTACTTCATAAAATATAGGAGAACAGTTGAACTGCGGGCACCATAACTTGTACTTTGAATCTACCTAAATATACAAAGTAATAAATTACAGTGAGTGATCCTAGCTTTTTAACTGGCATTCCAAGTCCATTTGCCTTTCTAATGCATTTTGAAAAAGATAAATGCCAAACACTCAAGCTGCATGTAAGCTTCCTGTTCCTTTATATTATTTCCTATAAATAAAAATATAAATGCTTGCAGTCATGCAATTTGATCTTTGAGCACATGGTACTATAAATCTAGTCATGATACATTTCCCCTGAAAATAAATATGATCTTTTCTTTTAAGATGCAGGACAAAAAGGTTCTTTCTTAAGGACATAAACACTTAATAATCCAAGTAGCCACTTAGCCCAGAAAGTAGAAACATTGCTCCTGGGCACGGGTACTCACTGGATACTCACTGGTCTCCATGCCAGGCAATAAGGCAAGCACCTAGGATTTTTTTGGGACAGAACTGTGCTATTGTCAGTCCTTTTCTCTCATATGAGAAAGATTTTTTATGAACAGGATTAAATAGATGTTATATAAAGAAATGTCTGTATTCTGTGTCAGGTACTTACTTTGAACTTATGTTCTCTGCTTCACAATTGAAACTATTCTTTCCCTTTAACTGAAGTTCCCAAAATACAGTCTTCATCAACATTGATTCAACACATCATCATCTAAAACAAGGTGATAAAGCTGGTATTTATATCTGTCAGGGGACTGATTACAGATGATGGCAACAACCATCTCAAAAGGTATAATTCTCTGCCACAGTGTATATCAGTATTTTTCTTAATTATTTTTGACATTTTACCTATTACTCCAAGGACTTTCTCAGAGGGCGGAAATAAAGGGGAAAAATGGGTTTTGTGCCACAGATGAAGAAATACATCTTCTGTAAGTAATTCCCAGAAGAAATCTTGGAAATCTTATGGGGTCAGGAAAGAGGCAAGAAAGTAGCATTTGTCACCCTTGCTGAATTGGTCATCTAAACTTACAGTAACACTAAAGCTGAGTGACTTATCTGCCACCCCTGAGGGAGGAAGAAAAGTGAGACTAAAGAAGTAAAGAGTGGGGGAAGTACACTGTGAAAGTGGCATGTAAAATACTGCCTAAAGATTCTGATTTTTCAGCCACTTAGCTCCTATTTCCCTATAGCAGATGTGGACATCCCTTCTGGTTTTAGAGATCACACATAGCAAAAATGAAGAACTGTACAGCTGAGATTATTATAAGAATAAACGTTCACCAAGTTTAGGACAAGCAAATAATGTCTGAAAGTGGCTCAGAGAAAAAGATCTAGCAACAGAAATAGACAATGATCACCATCTACAGGGAATATTAAGGCAGGATGAGTGACAGGCAACTCACAAAACTAAAAGAAACCTTGAAAAAAGCATGTGAAGAAGCTTGTTACAAGTCACTGCTTTTGACATGAGCTTGATGCAGGATGGACAATGTGCTACAAAAAGCAACTTGTCATATATCTCTAGAAAAATTTCAAGCGCAGTTGGCTGCTCAGTTTAATGACACCATTATTAAACTCAAAATAGGTAAAACAGGCTATAACAGACATGAACTTTCTGTTTTTATCTTAAAAACCTATGAGCACTGCAGCCATTCCAGAGTAATACAACTCATCATTTGGTTTCCCTTGGAGTTAATTTCTGTACAGAATCCTGTCTCATCCTCTGAATCTTCCAACATCCCCTGTTGATGACCCACCAGCATGAGCACGGTTAGCAAAACACGAGTTTTACATAGCTATTGGGCCTACTTTATCTTGCATTATACAAATACAAATAAAACTAACAGCACTCCATGGAAGCTCCCACGTGTGGAAATGGATTGTTATAACAGGGTTTGTAACATGAGCCACTTAAGACATGCCAGGACCATGTGAATTATTCTGCATTTAACAGAATATCTATCTTTCAGATATTTGCTACTATGTTAAGGTGGTTTGTCCTTAATTTACGCTCTATCAGAATTGAAAACGCCTTTTTTCCTCTACAACTAGTGTTGGCTGCATGGTGGCCGGCCTTTAAGAAAGCATTTACTGCGTACCTCTCAGAGACAGTAGAGGAAGGGTGAGTGATTTTCATGCTCTGGCACTCATTGTAGGCTGTTTAATTTGTCAGGACTACTAGGCCATGGTTTTGTGCTTTGACAGGTTTTTGTTATTCCTGCTAATCCCATTTCTGTTGTGTAATGTGCGTGGCAGCATCTGGTGACAACAGAATAGAACACCTAATTGTGAATGAATACAGACAGCCCTGTTCTGCCACATTGCCTGTTGCACTATTTTTGCATTTTTATGGCTGAGGGTGGGCTTCCAGGAGCTGCAAAGCAGACAGCCCATCGTTGTAATCAAATTTGCCATTTGCATGTGTGTGTTCTCAGCAGCCTTTCTGTTTCTACAGCACTCAGGATTCCCTGGGTTTGTTTTTCTGTCTCCCTCTTCTGAATGGAGAGGATGATCTTAAGTATGTATTAAAGAAGTTCTCTTTAAGTCACAATGTGAAGCTGATGGTTTTAAGTGCATTTGGGTGTCACAAAAAGGAGCAGTATGTGAGAAGAGCCAGTGCAGTACCTGCACAGCTGTCACTGCCTCCACCTCTTGTATGGCTTAATTCCCTTGCTGGACACAAGGACCCACCTGTCCTGGTGCCTGGGGTTAATATTCTCCAGGTGCAGGACCCTGCATTTGCCTTTGGTGAGTTTCAGATGCTTCCTCTCTGCCCATCTCCTCAGCCTCTCAAGCTCCCTCTGAAGGCCTACACAGCCCTCTGGGGCATTGGCCACTCCTCCAAGCTTTGTGTCACCAGCAAACTTGCTGAGAAGGCATCTGGCCCTTCATCCAAGTCATTGATGGATAAGCTAAACAGTACTGGGTGCAGTATTGAACCTTGGAGGACACCACTGTTGCCAGGCATCCAACTAGACCCTGTGGCAGTGATTAAAATCCTCTGGGATCTGCCACTCAGGTCTTAATCTGCCTCACTGTCCACTCATCCAGTCCACACTTCCACTGAGTTTGCCTACAGTGACATTGTGAGAAACAGTGTCCAAAGTCCTTTCAAGGTAGACAACATCCTCTACTCTCCCCTCATCCTCCCTGCAAGTTCTATCATAGAAGGCAAACAAGTTGGACAAGCAGGATTTACCTTCAGTGAATCCATGTTGACTACTCCCAATCACCTTCTTGTCATCCATGTGGATAGACAGGACCTCCAGAATGAGACATTCCATAAACTTTCCAGGGATTGATGTGAAGGTGACTGGCCAGTAGTTCCTTAGGCCCTCCTTCTTGTGCTTTTGAAGTTCCAGGGTGACATTTGCATTCTTCCAGCCCTCAGGCACCTCTCCTGGTGGCTAAGACCTTTCAAAGATGATCGTGAGTGGCCCTGCTGTGGATGGGTACAGCCCATCAGGGCCCATGGGCTTTTGGATCTCAAGTGTGCCTAGATATGCTCTAACTCAATCTTCCTAGACCAAAGAACTCCACGTATTTTCAGCTTAGATTCTTCTCAGCCACAAGCATTAGTATTGCAAGACAAGACTGACAAAATTCACTGCCCACATCAATCTTGCAAGAACTTTCAAAAGATTAATTAAAACAAAGCTCTAAAACCCAAGAGATCTGAAGTATATGAATCACAACATCAAAAAGAAAAACTTTAAAAAGAGTGCTCAGAATTTTAAATTAAAGTGCAAGCTTAAATCTTCTCTTGTTACCACTTGGTGTAATTTTCCTCCCAGTAAACAGCTCTTCTGTTTTTACCACAACAATATGGAATCAAAACACAAAATCGGCTGGATGCAGAAAGCAAGAAAAGATCTAAAGCTGGTATAAAAATATAACCCATTTCTCATAAATTTTTTCTAACTCCTCTGTATGATAGGATGTTGAATTTATGAAGTTTTAAGAAGGTGGTCAAGCAATACAGTAAATATGAAAGCTGTTTCAGGAGTGAAGCATGAGGCAGCATACAATCCACACATAAAAATAAGATCTTGTCTTATGCTTCCTCTTATCAGCTACAGTTCAATTCTAAACCAAGTTCTAAGAAACGCAAGATAGCGAAAGCAAAAATATTTATGTACGCTATGCATACAGAATAGACAACCAAGGGAGAAATGTTCCTCCTTATCAAAGACTTGTATTAGATGTATCCTTCTTCTAAGCATCTGTGGACAAGTTCCCCAGAAAAGACGCCTTTCATCAACTATGGGAGCTGTTATTCGTTATCATCATCTGTTTATAATCAATGAGAACAGTTGGATGCTCAGCAGTCTTGAAAATTGAACCAATTATTTAGGTCAGTAGTTTTTAACCTTTTTCTATTTGTGGACTCTTAAGCATTTTCCAGTGGATGTGAGGCACTGTTAGAAATTTTGCCCATGTAGATAGCTGTCACTTTCTTTGGCACTATCTAGAATTTGAATATATCCCCAGACTCTGAGCTGAAAAAACCCCAAACCCCATTAGCTAAGTATATACATTTTTTGTTAATTAAAAAAAAAACAAAACCTGAATCCATGTGTTTTTAAGCACCTTGACAAACTATGCAAACAAAACTTTCCTGGTCTGAATCTGTTATTTTGATTACAACCCAGGGAAGGTGCAGTTCTGCAGACATTATTCTCCACTGGCACAAGCAGTTGCTGCTCAGCTCCAGCCCCATGAAATGCTCCCTTTCCCTGGCTGCCAGGCACTCACCTCCATCATGTGCCAGCAAGTGGTTTTTTTCTAATCCATGAGCTGTACTTGAGACCAAGAGTGACCACGTAGGGACTCAGAACTACTACCATTAGTCCTTAAGTCACACAGTAACCCTTTACTTTTGTGCTACAACCCTCAAAAAACTTATGAACATAGTTTTGAACAGAGAGTGACGGAGAAGAGCAGACACAAGCAAGGGATGAGCACCCTAATTCCCCCATAGCAACACAAATTAAAATGTCCCAGATTTGACTTTGCAGTCCCAAGCATGCATTATAGCCAAGCAGAATGCAAGGGGCTGCTTTGGGAAGGAGCTCTGACTGAGGTCTAACCACAGGTAGCTTCTGGAGTCCCACCTGAAGGTGCTTCCACCACGTCTGGTGAGCAGCCACAGCAGGAACTGCTTCTGGCACTCACACCACTTGTGAATACTGTTCTGCCTACACATATCACTGTGTCAAAGGAGAGTCACTAGAGCCAATCCAACCAAATCTAACAATCAATCACACACTCAGTAGAGATTTCTTTGTAAAATATTTCTGGTGTCATTTTGTTATTTATTTTAATTATTATAGTTAGTAGGGTACTCAGCAATTAGATATATTTGATCTGATCTCCATTAGATTACTGTTCTGCAGATAAATGCGTACAGCCAGTGAGGAGAACACAGAAAGAGGCAAATTAAACAGAACAGGCTCTTAAGGCTCCAAAGCTCAATCTCTACCCTCAGTTTAGGCAATGAAACAGTGTGCCTAGGTCAGCTCTGAAGAGACTTTGGTAATGCCTGATGCAAACGCTTTGGGAAATGCTCTGAACCAACAACTGACAAAACACTTAAAAAAAGTAACTGCTGAAAAGTTTGCCTAAAATAATGAAGTGTTTGGGAGGAGGTGAGACCCTCACTGGTTTTAATGAAAAAAACCTTTAGTCCTGACTACTGTATTTAAATTAAATCTATTTGCTTTTTGCACAGTTCGAATAGATGCTTTTTAATTATTGCTAATTGTTTAAGATATTGTTGTATCCCCCTGAAGATTTAAACTGAATAAATTTAATTCCTTTAAAATATCCTTCAGCTACAGGCAATAAAGTAAGAAGCCCCATAGGTATGGCAGTAAAAATAACCATAAAGGCATAAGCACTTAAATGAGAAGAGCATGGAATACTTCCCACTAGACCAAAAAAAAAAAAAAAAAAAAACCAAAAAAGTGAGAGTAAAGAGAAAGAAAAGAAAAGAAAGAAAGGGCTGGGGCGGTGGGGGGGGGGGGGGGGGGGGGGAAGCTAAGCTATGTGTTTTGGAGACACAAGAACCAAACCATGAAACACACAGTTGAAACATTTAGGATGACTATGAAAAAGGTCTATGTTCACTTGTTAAGGAATGCGCTAAGGCAGACTAAAGCATATGAATGGCCCTTTCACAGGTCACAGATTCCATTCAGTTCTTGGACATTGTTATTATCCGACAGAAATAGATGGGCCTAATTAATATTCTGGACATACCTGAGAGAACATTCTTAAGGAAATCATCCTATGGTGGTTTGGGTTTGTTGTGTTTTCGGGGTTTTGTTTTTTGTTGGGTTTTCTTGGGTGCTCTATGCTTTTTGGTTTTGTTTTTAACAAACAGGAAATGTTACAAGTAGCATCTGGTTAAAAAACTGTGAGCATAATTTTGGTTTTAAAAGTTTAATAAAGAGTCTACTTCTAATATACTTGTTTATGCAAAGACTTGGAAAGGTTTTTTTTTTATTTTAGTAAACAATTTTGCCATGTAGATTAAAGCTGAACTGCACAGTCATTTTGCAAGCAATTATATTCTTGGCACTTTTCTGAACATAATATAACAATTACCACAGCAACTGCATTTTATCAGAACACTCCAAGCATGCAGCAGGTTAATATCAATTTTCAGCAACTTCAGATAATATTTCTAAGATGCTAATGTTAGGCAGTTTCAAATGACCAAACAGCTTCTGATATGAACTGAGCTCTGGTCTTTTAAGATAATGTGGTTATATAGGCCCCAATTTATGGGGACTACTGTTCCCCCCTTATAACATACTGTTAAATTTGATGGGAGCCTCTGCAAACAAACCCAAATGCAGAGCCAGTTTCATGGCAAGAAAGACAGACTGATTGAAAGGTCAACTTTCCTAAGAAACTTGGGTTGGGATCTCAGTGCTCCCACTGCCTGATGTGGGACAAGCTGCCCCCTCATACAGCTTGTCCATTTACCTCATAACCTTTGCAAGAATCAGCCACTCACTGAGTGTCCTGATACTATTCACTTCCCTAAAATTATTTTGTTCTTAGTCTAATCTACAACATATTTTAAAGATGTGTGGTTTGATTTCAGCTATTTGACTCCTGCTGAAAAAGCCCCAAAAGAATAACCTCATTTTTTTTGCGTCCCAGTTCCCCTCACTGCTGACCCTTTTGACAGTTTTGCTGTTGACTTCATAGAGAGCAGAAGTAGGCCCCAAAAATGTATAATCTTCCAAAGTCATCCAAGCTCTATCACTGCAATTTGAATTCGGGACACCGCTTCAATACAGTGACTTGTTGTTCTCAAACGTCTGGATGGCATACAAATATAGATAAAAGTAGATACTAATTATCACATCTATTCTCAAGGCATGCATGGAGGGAGGCAATAAAGAGGAGGGGAAGTTTGTGGGTTACTCCCACACATAAATCCTCTATGTGTCAATGGGTGAATAGACACTACTTTAGCCTATTGTGCAAAGCTGTTTTATAACAACAAAAAGCTGAAACAGAGAAGAAACTATATTAGAAAGGCAAATATCAAAATACATCACTACTAAAATGCCTACAGGTAATCAAGTGATTCAGTTCTGTAGTACATCCAGAAACAGGAGTCAAGATTTTTTGTACTCAAACCTTAATATGGCATATGTGGAAAAAAAATCCCATTGAAATAAATAGACCTATTCATTTCAGAGACAGTGAAAAAGAGAAGAACTTTCTTTGTCTCGCCACTTTAGAGCCCCTTGATAGCATTTTCCTTTTTTATTGTCTTTTAGATATAGATGCCCCTCTGCTTAAGTATCACCAAAGCTACTAGTAACAAATACCTAAATATATAACAGATGCATAAGTGCATCTTGGGATAAATACATTATGGACAATTAACTGTCATCATACCCCTCAATTACATTTTCACCCGCTCCTGTAGTGTACACCTGTGGCTTGTTAGTACTGCAATAAGTGTTGGAAAGCAACTCTAAGGTTCAAAGGTAGCGCCGCTAAAATCTGTTTTCCTCTTTTTTCCTAAATGTGTATTATATAAATGTGAAAACAGAGAAACAAACAAGAGAAAAAAAGAACAGTGCCTTTTCGTTTACTGGCTGACACTGTTGATCTAGTGAAAATTTTTCACTTTCCTGTTACATCACACAGGAAAGACCATTTGCAAGGAATATTGGGCCTGATTCTGAATTCAGAGTAATGCAGAAATCTATTAGTCTCTGTAGTAATCTTTGAATAATGTAGAAATTAACCCAGAAAAACAACAATCAAAATTCACTTTAGCACCATTTGTAACATTATTTTAAATGGCACTTTCTCATCTGTGAGGAAATAATATAAGGACCACCAACACAATTTCAGAATATTTTGTAATGCACATTGTTTTTAGTAAAATGCAAAAGAACTTGTTCGAAGCATAGCTAAAACTAATACATAGCTAGGTGTCATTATAATCAAGTCTGCAAGTTCGAAAAATCTAAGTTTAAGTAGCTATTGGATATCCTTACTATAACCATACTTAGATTCATAATAGCTCCTGGAAATATTATTTATTATTAAACATGAAGTGGCATAATTCGGTAAGCTTTGTATATGACATTGATGGATTGCCTGTAAAGAAAATTATTAAACAAAAATATACTGTAAAAATAATCTTATAACTGTAGCTGAAGGCAAATCAAGCACAGAAGTACCTCTCAGTGCATATCCCAACGTCATTAACACATTTCTGTGGCTTCCATATTTGTTTATGTATTAGTCTTAAACAGTCAACATTAGAAAATTTTATTCTGAGCCTGTACTTTTCCAACCTTACTTATCTTCAGACTACTACTTGGTTAGGGAGGGAGCATGGAAAACCAGAGGCTTTCCTGTGCTTCAGGATTAACATGATGGGGTGGTCTTTGAAAAGGTGGCTGCTCCACTGATCCCCATGCATTGCCTGGTCAACTTGCAAGGATCCCCCCCAAAATCTGACATGCTGGAGTGCAGGTGGCCCACTGCAGGACAAGATTGGCTGAAGCACGCAGCTGGGACAGGCTGGGACACCTGTCCAGATGTTGCAGCCTCCACCTCCCACACACTGCTGCATCCCTTCTGGATGATGCATCCAGCAAGTCCCAGCCATGGTCCCCTGAGCTAAGCTACTCCCACAGAATGACCCATGGACCAGGAGAAGGAAATACTGTAATTCTTTGTGGTTCAAGGCTCTCTGCATAGACAGAACATAACTGGTCATATATCTCGTGCTGATCCAAGGAAAAAAACAGGCTTTTAGGACTTGCCAGCTACACTGTCACTGCTTTTCATCTGCCTATAGTACTGACAAGTCAAATAGCTGAGAAAAGCTGATCTTCCCCCATTGACTCAAATACAGTGAGATGTTTACCTACTCACCCATAAATTTCAGCAGAGACTCTTAACCATTTTCTTCTTTCTTTTGGCAATAAAAAGTATTTTTTTCAAGTCTTCACATAACTTTTCCCCAGATAATTTATATATGTAAATGACAATAACTTTTTCTGTATAATGAACAGTGGTGCCAGATGACACCTCTACAGCTTTTTGGCAGCTTCCTTTTTTTATATTGTTTGTTTCTTTGCCTGTCTTTTAAAAATTCTGTGAAGGTGAGCTGAAAGACAGGACACCCAGGTACTCACAGACCTGGAGCTGCATTTTATTTTACATCCCCTGTGACTTACCTGAGAGACACTGAGAGGCTGGAAGTTGGTCCTCAGAATTAATGAAGAATATTGCAGATGCTTATTTATAGGTAAGAATCAAACATGCCTGGTTTGGCCAACAGTGAGTCAGGGATTATCAAACAGCAACATTTAAACGTGCTCCAGCAGCCCTCTGAAGAACTGGGTTCCCTCACTAAATGACAACAGTGACTGGCCAGTCAGCATAAGCTGTGATGAGTTATATCATCTTACCCTGCTAAATCCATGGTCTCAAAAGAGTTTAATCACAGTTGCATGACACAAAGCCAATGCTTTGCAATGACTGTCAGCTAACTTGCCTTTTGCAACTACATATGAACAAAATATCATTAAGTGGACCCTAGAAAGAGCAAGAGAAGAGACAGAAGTGAAAATATTTGAAAACTATTAGCATTAGCTATGGGGAAAATACTTAGCAGAAATAGGAAAGGAAATACTTGTTAAATTGAGAGAAACCTTTCTGATACATGCTGTGTGCAAATCCTCTGATGTTTGGGTGCTTCATTGCATGTCTGGAAAAATCTAGAGACAATCAAATAGCAGAAAAATGCACTAAAAAGAATAATCCTGTATGATTCACAAACTGGACAGCATGATCTAATAGGACACTCATTTCTAGCAATATTTTTCTTGGAAATGTTATTACTTTTGCTAAAAAGCTGGCACCATTTAAAACAATAATAAAAGCCTGTCTTTCCCATGTCAAGGGGTTTTTTTTAAGATGATTTTTATAATTAGGAACTTCATCAAAAAGCATCCTTAGGATTTTAACTTCCTAAATGACGATAGGAAACACCCTAATTTCTATTGTCTAAGAATTTTCATTGACTAGCCAGGGAAAAATTAGTATCAGTAGCATTTACACTGTTCTATAAATGGCCTGAGCAAAATCTCATAACAAATCCACAGTGTAGTCGGAACTCATCTGTTCTTTGCACTTCCTACTTTGCAGATGAGACAGTCTCAAAAGACTGGGTAGGCTGAAGACTGGTTGGACAACTCTATAAGTGAAGTCTCAAGACTCTTGTCATTCTAGCTGTCTAAATTACTTAAACAGGACTCAGAGGGATTTAAAGGGGAGAAACGACATGACAAACAATTATATTCTAACACACTATTTATAACAATGCCCTTTCAGATTATTGTTCCACTCAGACTGACACATTACTGTAATCCCAGGGATGAATCAAGGGACTTAGAGTTAGATCGTGCACAGCTTGTAGGCATAAAAAAAATACGAATAAAGAACTGACATTCAGGAAATATAGAGTGACTCAAGGATAAATTCTGCTGGGATGAGCTTAATTTATCAATGTCAATAACAACGGTGAACACATCGCAAGAATACATGCATATTAATTGAAAATAACTCAGATTAAATCACTGCAGTTTGACATTTTGAGATAGGCACTTTATCTTTTCAAGAAAGAGAGCACTATAAAATCTTTAATCTGAAAACACATCTTAATTGCGTGTTATCACCTCCTAATTGCTTCTATATTATATTAAACATTTTGCTAATTACTAGCCTGATCATGGTGTAAATAGCTTGAGGCTAGAGCTCATAACCAGCTGAAGACAACTGGGCACAATGAGGGCCACAAAGAAGTTTATCACTTCAGTGTATTATCACGGACTTCCATCATTATCAGTGTCTATCACTCTTTATCTCTGCTTCCCCTGTGAGATAAAGAAGAGAGACAATAATGTAGATCAGAGGTTGGGTTGCATTTCAGTTAATCCATCTATTTCTAGCTCTAGATTTCTAATATTCCCTGGGGACAGAAGTTGTCTGCCTACTGCTGTCACTAATCTACTGCTGGAAGACTGCGGCCAGAATGCTATTTGCTCTGCCCCGAGCCCGGGTAATGGAGGTGCTCCAGGACAGCTGAAAGTGCACACTGCACCCCAAACCAAAGGACATGGATGAAATGCACTGCTGTGAGCAATCTACCCACTTAGCTTCAGCCACTGGGTAACACACAGATGATACATAGGGAGACTCTGAGGCAGCAGCCTGTGAATTCATCAGGAAAGAAAATTATTTGTGTATAGGCAATGAAAATGCTCATACAAAACTGCCAGGTGACCCAGAAATGCAGGCAGCCACTGGGGCAGCAACTCATCATATAGGTACAGCACTTGTTTAAACAATTACTGCTGTATTAAATGAGCTGACCAAAAGAATTGTTGGGAGTTTTTTTGAAAGGAAAAAAACTGTCCAACATCACATTCAAGAATTAAGAGGCTTTTTGGGGTTCCAAACTGCAAGGAAATACACATCTTTGTAAAAAATCACTTGCACTTCTCAAAGAAGCCAACCTTAAGTAGGAATAAATGACCACAATGGCAAGCAGCTTTTCTCACTGTTCCCTTGGTAGAACATAATTCTAGCCAGTGCAAAGAGAATGTCATGATGTGCAGCCTATGAATTTTGATCTCTGTGTTCAAAATTAGATTTTGACTACATCTACTTTGCCAGGGCCTGCTGTAAGATGTCAGAGGCCCAAGTTAATCTCTGTTAATAAAAGCTTACTTTTTCATCTGTGGCTACAACAAAGAATTTATGCCTTGAGCTGCATTTGCTAGATGGATAAACCCCACAACTTTCACTGAGTAGAAGGGTAACAAGTCAGGCAGGAAGAAAGCAGACTGCAAATGAGGGAATATGAAATATGGATGAATTTAGGCCTGAGTTATGAGGAACAAAAGAAAAACATTCTCAGCTCCAAACTGTTCTTTATTGGAGGACCATATTTAATTAAATTGTACATAATGAGTTAATCAGAAAGTAGTGCCTAAATCTGTGGAAATCTTCTACCCTCCCCACAGAAAGGGAAGCTTCATTGATGGGTAAGTGACAATTTCTCCAGTGAGACAAGAGGTGATGTCTCTACTTTACCCTTTACCTTCAAGATTCCCTCACTCACACCTCCTGGACTCAGCTGTGGGGTTGTTTTTTCCCTACTCCAAGGATGATATCACTCTACCTAGGTTTCTATTCTTCAGAAGCAACATAAAACATGAGAAGTGGATGGTGTCCCTGTCCCTGGCTAAGGGGTTGGAACTAGATGGTGTTTAAGATTCTTTTTAACTAAACCATGTTATGATTCTATAAAATAGGAAGTGCTAACAGCAGCACTACCTGTGTCCCCCTCCCAGGTGCTGCCCACCTCCCAGGGTCTGTCCCTCTCCTCCCCTGTGTCTCCTGCATCCCCCTGGCTGTCCCAGCTCTGCACCACTCTCCTGTGGCAGCACGATG
Organism: Ammospiza nelsoni; assembly: GCF_027579445.1. Classification (NCBI taxonomy): domain Eukaryota; kingdom Metazoa; phylum Chordata; class Aves; order Passeriformes; family Passerellidae; genus Ammospiza; species Ammospiza nelsoni. Next base: position 12,952,037 of record NC_080642.1, on the reverse strand, counting down.
GATTGCTTCAGTCACTTGAGCTTCAGCATGACATTGACAGGGATCCAGGGCTCTGAAAGACTTTATGTCAAAGCTTGAGAAACTGGGCTCCTTGTTAAAAAAAAAAAAAAGAATGAAATACAGCACAGCTATCCTGAAGGAAGCAATGATGCACAGCTGTTTTATTGCCTGGTACAGGTAAGACATTTTAGGGAATATATTCTGTCTTTTAATGAGCCCTCAGCAGAGGGCCCTGGATTTATCTCAGCTGCCAGGATCCTCTCACTCTTTCAGGTTCCCATTATCTTCCTCTATTTCCATCTTTCTTTGTTTCTAGGCTGTGTCTATTTAAAGTGCCTCAGCCTTTCTCTTCAGCTCCTAAGCAGTTTTTATAGGTGCCTGTGCTCTCCCCAATAATTCCTTAATTTGCCATCTCCACTTCATTTTATGGCTACAGGAAAGCCATGCTGGATTCTTGTCTTCCTTGCATCCCAACTGAGGAGAGGGAGACACTTCCCAGTAGGATAAATATTCTGCCATGACAGCTTGGTGCAAGGCTGGGCCCCCTATGTGGTGGTAAGTGGTTCAAGAGTATCTTGTACACAGCTCAAAGGAAAGGATGTACCACACAACACACAACTCTTCCAAGGGCTCATTTCTGCAGCTGTATTTTAAGTCCCTGCTACAGATGAATTTTATGATATTTGCTTGTTTGTGTTTTCTCCTCTGTGTTAGCGTATATTATCTCCATAGACACTAATTCTTGATATAAATGATGCTAAGCAGTAAAGTATGGTCCATTAACTTGATTTTTAAAAGTATCTAAAATTTACGCAGTGATTTAAATAATAATATAAATTATATTAAGTATGTGCAGCAGCAGAGGGTACGGCCTCCTAAACAGAATGAATTTCTCCTTGGAGAGCACTGATTAGTTCATTTTTCCTAATGAATCTTTCGTTATAGTCAGAAGTTCCTTTTTTTCCCCCTCACTGTCTCACTTATGAAGCATGCATATGTATATATGTATGTTCCATTTATATTTGATAGCTAGATTAAGTAGTATCCTACTTCACCTCCAGAAAGGGCACAGCACTTCTCAAGGAGGCAGCTGCATTTCTTAGGTGAGGGAAACTGAGGCCAAGGCATCTCACCCAAAGGTCCTTGACCTCTTCAATCCATGGGCCAGCCACAGATTGCTGGCCTTCAGAGCATGAAATTCATGGCTAAAATCCACTCTGCAGAAAAGTGGATGAATACTCCTGCTTGTCTCCACAAAATTTATCAGGGAGGCCAATTAGAAAGTGTTACCTGGTAAGACTGATGGAGTTGTTATGATTGCTTCTGCCCTGTCAAAAAAGTGCAGCAGATGGTTTTGCACTGTCTCCTCCAGTGCTCAGCAATGCTCCCCTGCTCCAGCTCTCCCCTCACTCTGCATATTCACACTGCTCTTCCCCAGGGCAGGGTGAAGAAGAGAGAAGTCCCCCCATCCCCTCAGAAGTGCTCTATGTGCTCCTGGAAGACAGGCTGCCATCTGGCCTAATGAGCTTTGGAATAAACTGCTTTTAAGACAACTTTCCTTTACCTGCGGCGGCGCTCCTTTGGTGGCTGTTTACCAGCACCCCGGTCATTTAGGCTGTAGTTTAAGATGCATCACAGTTGTTGGTTTTTTCCCATAGAAAGATCAGTGTAGGTTGTGCTTTCCAATAAGTGGACATTAATTCATGCTGAATTACAGTGGGATTCCCAAGAAACTACATATGAATACTGAAAGAAATCATTATGATTAATGATATAATTTATATGTGCATGTTGATGAAAGAATCATAATCTAGAGTAAATTAATAGAGATTTATGTACTAATAATTTTGTTGTGCTCTAAGGTCCAGATGAAAACCAACTAAGTGATGTTGTATTGACAGAAGTTCATATTAGCATATCTTAAAGGGATAGCATAACAGTATCAAAGAAACAATTTCTAATGCATATTAACTCCATTTCACTTCCCCTCTCCCCTCAATCTATATTTATGGCATTGACAGGAATAAGGTTTCATCTCTTTCATCTTCACCTATGTGCCAAAGAGTCAATGTGGATGAGATGACTGAAAATATTTAAACAGAAATAATGGACTTATAAGAGAGAAAAGTAAATGAACTGACCTGATCCATCCATGTGCTCTTGCAGTGCATGAAGGCCATGTGGCTGCATTCAGGGAAGAGGAATTCCATGCCTTCCAGGACAGCTGGTGCAGCTCTCCCCAGGGCCCCTGGTGCCCCAGGTGAGCAGCACCCCACACACCCCCGGGCACCCCATGTGCTGCAGACTTGGCACCTCCCCATGCACAGCACAGCCGTCATTATCTCAAACGCTGCCGTTATTGCTCGCTGCACACAATGCAGCCGTGGCACTGGGGAGAACAGAGGCCATGGAGAGAATTCATATTTGGTTTCCATGCAGGAAAACACTGGGAGAAGCATCTGTTTTATTGGCAGTATTTTTTCAAGTGCTTATTGCATAAGCTGGAGCACACCTGAAGCTCAGGGTAGCGTGGGCCTTTTCAAAACCCTGTGTGGCAGAGGCCATGCACCAATGTCACAGAGTCACCTTGTGGGGTTGGAAATGCCAGCTGATGGTAAACATGTAAAGTAAAGTGCATTACTTGATAATCTAGGTGGCTGTGAATTGTTGTACATTAATCACTACAGCAAATGTTTATAAAAGGCATCTCTGAATAATTACTAACTGATCTTGCGTCTGAAATTCTTATGGAAAATAAGAAGTGGAATGTGGGTGAAATTTTCTATTCCAATTTATTTTTAAAAACAAAGGATAAATTGCTGATCTAACAAAATCAGCAATATTTTTTTCTAGGGTGCTCTTAGTACATAATACTAATTTTCAAAAAGTTTTTTTAAAGAACTGGTAAAATCTAGTCAAAATAGTTGTCCTCCCCAAGCAGTTTAGAGCTTAAACTGTTTGCAATTTCCAAGAAGAAAACATGCCCTGAGCTACGTATGTGAGACTGTAGTGATGTGATCTAACAGCAGCAGCACCACTGCTGTACAACAGCAATTTAAACAAGATCCAGAATATTTCCTACTGTACCTTCCCTTTTAAGTTAGATGCTTTAACTTCTTTCTGCCGGGGACATACTTTTTTTGTAGCACAAAACCGAATACCAGAAACAATGTTTAAATTTTATATAATCTTGGATGTATTTGTTTGTAACAAATCCTTTTGGGGGAAGTAATTCCCTTCTACAGGGCACCAATGTCAATTTACAAAGGAGAAACTACTAACAACAATATTTCTAATGAAAACCAGACTGTGTCTTTGCATTTTACCTAGTTTTGGAACCTGTAGCCACCACTAGACACTATGCACAATATCCAACTAATTTTCAAAATCCTCATTTAAACCTTAATTCAATGGAAAGACCTCTTGATCTTACAAAAGGCATTATTGCCGGAGATTAAACTTCTTGATGCTATGTATTGTTCTAGCTGTAGTCAAGAGGGAATATTAATTGAGATGTTCCATGGATTACAGTGTATATTCCACAGTGGTTCACATGTTTCCTGGTGGTCCTTCCAACAGGAATAGCACAAATGAGGGGAATAAGACAGATCATTTTGAACCTTAGTTGTTAAGCCATTGTTCTGTTGTGCACAAAAGGTAATGCTTGGTTGATTTGCTTTATTTCTGAGCTGTTCTGATTTTTTCCCTGTGCACCTAATCTCTGCCACTTCCTCTGTGAGTCATCAGCAGCTGGACCCAGCAAACCACAGGAACTAGCTCCTGGTAAAGAGCTCTAATGGTGCTATTACTCAAGTTCAATTCTCTTTAAGCCTGGTAAAGAAGCATCATGAGTCATATGGTACAGACAAGAGTTCTTTTGCATTTGCTTCTTTAGGAAAATCAAAACCCATGCCTTGCTTTTTGAGAGTGATTACAATGGGTGTCTCTTATACCTATGTCACTCTCCCTGTCCCTTGCAGGAAGAATGAAGTGTAATTTTCTTTTCAAGTCCTCATTATTTCTTCTTGCACTTAGCAGTTGCACTGCCTATAATTTAAAAGCAAGATTATAAAAATAAAACAAAACAAAAATTCCCCACCGTTTAGCTCTGTCCTTTCTGCTCATTTTCACTGCACAGAAGTGCAATGTGGTTCACACCTCCAATTCAGCTGATTTGATTAGTTGTTGCTGCCATACACCTGCTGCTGTCACTGCAGTAGTCTGTATTTGTGGCAAACATTCCTGCTGTCTGACAGAACAGGTGGATATTGTATAGGAGATTGAAAAGAATGGATGAATGGTAATTATTCTGCATCCCTGCTTACACAAACTCAGCAAAAGTTGGGTCTATGAAATGAGTCTCATGATTTGCCTTCAGTAAATAGAGTGGTCAGGTATCTCATTTTAAACTAAAGCAAAATTTTTAACAGTTGAAGAAAATAACCTCCTCAGATGAACTTTACAGTGAGATGGCTGAAAGATTTTTTAACCTTCGTTCATTTCTGATACTCAGGCATTTCTATACAAGACAATTTGAAGACTTCAGAGAGCTCTGGGGGATCTCTTTGACTCTTGGTAGGAGTTCCTTTCCTCTCCTTCAATTAAAACAAGTCATTCTTAACATTTAGAAATGGTCCTTATTAAAAGAATGTCTCAGTTATTATCCTCTCAGACTAGCGTTCTGCCCTCTGATGAAGGCTTGCATGCTGGTTGAAGGAGGTTTACTTGAATTGTAATGCAACGCTGCTCAGGGATGGAGGGTCTGTGACTGTCTGTAACACTGGGCAGCAGGAAAAGAAATGGAGTTTATTGTTCCACTTCTTGAATGGACTGAACTATATCTATGGCAGACAACAAAGATCCTCTTGCAAACTGGACAGGCACCTCTGAGCGTACAGGTCCCTGAATTATTCTTAAAACATGAAATAGGGAAGACCCTAAAATCCCACATGCTTTTCAAGCCAAAATGATTTCAGTGAAAAACCGAGGGACAGAGCAAGTAGCATTTAATGGGTAGGGAGAAATGGAGAAACCAAATACAGAAAATATGAAACCTCCCAAAGAGAGGTAAAATGACACTGTAGTCCCTAAATCGGATTGCTTATTAGCACAGTTGCATTTTAATGGATTAAGAGCTTCAACACAGCACTCCCAAGTTGCAATCCACATACCACAAGTGATATGCAAGGGTCTGCTCCCTGACATGTGAGCCTGTGCAGAGCTGCAGGCTGAGGCTGCTGTCACCACGGCTCTGGTGGCAGCACTTGGCAAGAACAAGTTTGAAAATCATAGTCCTGGGGACTGAAGAGTATTCCTTTTCATTCAAGATAATTTTTAGGCAAATAGTGTGCCTCATCTAAAGCTCACATTATTCCTCCAGTTTGAACTAAACCAAATATTTTGATGTTTTCATACAATAAATGTAATCTAAATACCAATTTGGCAGCAGCGCCAAGATTTAAAATTGTTTACTTCTGCCTATTTCTCCATCTAGCTATTAAATTTGTAGCAGATTGTAAATCATGGTTCTGTAGAAGAAAAATCCAACAAATATTTGAAGACAATATTATGTACATTTTTAATGTGCCTTTTTTTTCAAATATGCACATCTGAACTGCTGTGAGGTGGAAGAAGGTATTTTTCTAAAGGCAGGGAAAACATACGAGATAAAATTTTAGACAGACTGATTCAACATTTTGAAAGTTTCCACCAAGTTTTATGGCATCTATTTCAGATCAATATTTCATTAAAATACTTTCATGTGCTATCTTTAGAATGATTAATTTGATACTTTACTTCAGGTTATACCTTTTATCTATATAGCACACATCAGTGTTTTGGAATCATGCTACTGATGATTTTTCAGCTCTCAGGTACATAAGAGGATAGGATGGAACCAAAGAGCTTTCAATTTTCATCCAGTTCTAGCAGATGCATTTGATTTATAGTAGAAGCTGGCTTCACATTCTTAAAAATGTTGTAAACAATTTGCAGCTGCTTGATTTTTTGATGCCATCATAAATATTCATGATCATTTTCAAAGATCTACAAAGATAAGGTGACCTTAGACAAAAAAAAAAATCAGACTTGGGTGGTACAGAGTGTTAAGTCATTGCTTTTTCACCTTTCTAAGAAGTACAGAGACAGCTGCAAAGCCTGCACTCGACATCACAGGCATGGCTTCTGGAAAATGTTTTTCAATGTATTTTAAGCAGAACTGATGAAAAGCCACTGCACTAAAGCTGTGCTAGCAGAGAGTCTGATAACACAGTTTGGCATAAATATAGTGGTCTGGCAAGAAGTCACTGGATAAGTAATCAATAACTTTGAATGTGACTTTTAATCACCTTAGTAAACATTTTACAGCATGTCATAGCACAGCTCTCTGGCCATAAGGATGGAAGGGAAAGGCAATAACTGCAGGAAAATGGATGGAGGTATGAAAAAAAAATAAGCAAAACTGGAAAGCTGTTAGAAAACCTAATCTGTTTGAAAACCTATTAATTATTCAGCAAATAAAAATGGCACTAAAGAATAGAAAAAACATTATATTGTGTGATGATGTTTTACTACATGATAGCATACTGTATTATCATAACTGACTAACATTTTCCTCACCCCTCAGCAAAGTTCTGTTTTGTCCCCTGAGATTTTCTTCTTCAGGATTTTCACACACTATCTGAAACAGGTGTGCTTGTGTTTCAGGTGAAATTTTTCTATTTTGTAAGACTAACAGTAGAGTGTATATGGAGACAGTAATTGCATCAGTGCTACAAGCCAGTCAGATAAGACAGGGATGGGAAGGTAGGGGGTCCTGACTAAAATGAGATGTAAAAAAAAAAACTTGAGAAGGTGAAATAATTCCACTCAGGAAGATGCAGGACTTTGAGGGAGTTGATCTTCAGTGGCATAAATTGCTTAAAGTGATGCTGAATTACACCAGCTTGCCTTAAACACTTAGGTCATCTGATATGTAATTTCAACATGGCCTATGTGACTCAGATTTCTAATAATACATCTCAGCAAGAAATGACTACAAATGACACATCAATGGCAAAACCCCAAGATTTGTCCCAAAATTCATAGCACACATTTCCTACTAACACACTGCATCCACAACACACCTTTTTCCTGGAGTATCCACAAGGTTTAAATAAATTGCAGGTAATATTTTCTTAAGTACACATATGATTTAGATCCATGCCCCATTTTTTAAATTGAAGGAAAATGTTTTAAGTAATTTCAAAGGGACTGAGGTGATGAAACACTATAAAAAGAATCCTACCAGGCTCCTCTTACTTTCAGTATCTGACCATAAATGCTTAGATGTCCCTTTGAAGGTCAGTGAGATCTAATGTACTAAGCATCCAAGCTGCTTTCAGAACTGTGAATGAGACCCCTAACATAAGTAATTTTGAAAATAGAATCTAGCAAAATTCTGTGGACATGTTTGGTTTAGTAAGAGTTTCTGAAAGACTCACCTGTAAGTCTCAACAGCTTTAGGAACCCTTGAAAAAATCCCATATTCTTCATGTATGAACATCAGATGTAAACTGAGTACAGACCTATAAACAGAAAGAACAATGTAAATTATCTGGTTTTAATGCTTATTCCTAAGTTAGCAGGCAGTCTGAAGGAAAAGGTAAGAAAATCCAAATAATTTCAGAATAATTCCCATACTCAGAGATGTCAATGTCAAATGGCTGGCTCAGAACTGAGCAGCACAGTGAAAACTGCACCACAACCAACTCCACAAACTTTGCCACTGCTGCTTTCAGGTTTCAGAAAACTTGTATTGAGACTAATGCCAAAACTTATGCCAACTAAGACTAATGCCAACACTCCCAAAAAAGAGATGAAGGATAATCTCTTAAGAAGAACTAAAACAAGGTTATATTTTGATGTATTTCTATTTTTTTTTCTGATATGAAGACTTTTAAGACAAGACAATGACATATGTGTTACACACCCAACTGATTAATCATCCTTATGGGATGCAATACCCCAACGTCAAAAGTCTAAATTTCTTTTTTCTCTCTGTGAGTTTAATACAATTTTTTTATACCTACAAGGTCTGGAGAATTGCTGCAATAAATTAAAGAAACATATTTTCCAAGTAAATTTTTTCACTGTGCATAAGGGAATTTTTCATGATAGTGAACAATATCTAGAGAACAGAATGATCCAAAGTAAGTATTCATTATTGGTAGAAAATTAAAGGACCATCTCTGCTTGATTTTTCCATGCAAATACTAGGTCAGCCTTATTCATCTGAGGATGCTCTGGATGGATGGATATATTATTTGTTAATGCTTCCTCTACCAAGCAGCATGGGGCACTTGGGCAGATATGTGGTCACTATGAAACCATGCCCAGGTACCTGCATAATTTTTCCCCTTAAGAACCTAAACCATACTTCTACGAAAGCTACTTTTGGAGCACAGAGAAGGATTTTATTTTAAAATTAAAAAAGAAATTCAAGCCTGATTCACAGCAAGTCACATCCTTTCTACATTTCACAGACATGACATGTCATTAGGAAGTGGTGCTATTCTTGGTTACATTGGCACGTCATGTTACAGTTCATTAGAAAACATGATGTGCTGACATAACCATGCAAGACCCTTATCCAAATGACAAATTAAACCCTGGCAGTTAAGAAAGAGGCACATTTAGATCTTAGCACAAATATTCTGCATATATCATAATCTGCACAAGCAAAGTGTAAAAGATTGGAAAAAACCACAAAGGAAATAGTGCAATTATGAAGTTAAATCATGCTTTATTCAGCATTTATCCAAATTCACATTTCAGTCTTTCCTTATGTACACACATAATAGTGAGCACAGTCCCTAATTGATCATGTATGCAAAACAAACCTAAAAAATATATAAATAATTATTTTTAAATACTAGATGAAAACAGAATCACTTTTTATTACCTCCATAGCTGTTACAGTTGATCTTTATATTTAATTCTTTCTCAACTTTTGGTGTGCATTAACATCTGGGACTCATCACGCTGTCCAGCATTTCAACAGAGATGATGTCATTGGTGCCAAATACTTTGACAAACATGGCTACTGCATAAATCCGAAGAACAGAGAAACCAGACAAATTATGTTTATGATTAGAGGCAAAATGAGTTGTTTGTACCATGAGTTTAAGTATGTCAAACACAGACTTGCTTCCCAGAAGGAAGACATTGACTGAAAACTGTAAAAGCAAGCAATTCTTTTTTCTTCTCTCTTTGAGAGTCTGGAGGAGCTTTTGATCTTCCAGTGTCTGTTACAACCTTGGGGAAGGTTAAGTTAACCCTTTGAACAAACATTCCTACCAGCATCCAATTCACACAAAGTAACTTAATCACTAGCTAAACTGAATTCAAACTGCTCTAGAGAACATGAACTGACATAACTCAGCTCTGATGATAAGGAAATGAAAAGGGCTGACTTTGCTGCTGAGATGCACTGAGGAGCCCAAACCCTTGGTTCCAGCTTTGGAAACACCAGGCACTGTGATTTTGTTGCACAGAGATGCTGGTGCCGTGGCACAAGTTGTGTGCTGTGGTGCAGACTCAGACTGAGACCTTCCTTTGCAGTGCTGCTTGGAGGGCCACACAGGATGAGGGACAACTGTGGGCAAGTCTGTCCTTCCCCACCCTGCCAAAGGACCTGAGGTGACAACTGCAGAAAGTGCTTCAGTCACTTCTGCCTTCTTTGGAGGACAAATTTCTTTCTCAGGCTTTTCTTCCCATGCACCTATTTGAAACCCAGCAGACCTTTTCCAGAATTGTTGTGTTAAAGACATAATTCAAAAAGAAATTATTCCATTCAGTATTGACTACTCCCACCAAGAATTCATAAAAGCAGCACAACTTTACCAGTCTGACAGGGTAGGGATGCAGGAGACTTCAAGGACACAGGTTTATGAAGCAGAATAGCACAACAAGCTCTGCATTCCTCTGCTGCCAGCATGTACCTACTGTTACAGGAATTGTGATCAGTGGCTTCTCCAAAAAGAGTGTAAACAAAAGAGGATGATTAAAGGAGGCACAGAAGCACCAGTTCTTGTTATCAGGCCTAAACCTGGCACTGCATCATTTCCGAGGGGTGATAATTGCACGGGGAATTTCTGTGACATAGACACTAATTCACATTACAGCCAGCTTAATCATGTAACCTCCAAACAACTGCAAGCAATATGGGATGCACGTAGCAAGGTGTTTTTACTGCCCAAACAGACAGACAATGATTTTGGCTGAGAATTAGCAGTTTCTAAATAGAAAGGAAGACAGTCAAGAGAAAGATGTATTTCAGCTATCATACAAAAGGAAAGATGAGACTCTACATTATATCGCAAATAACCAAAATACGACAGCAAAGATTTCAGATAAGGATTTGAGTCTTTTAATCACACTGCTAATAGAATTCAAATAAAATTAAGTCACCCATCATTTATTATGCCAGACAGAGTGCAAGTTCAAATATTAAGCTGAAGAATTATTAACTCAGCTTTCAGCTGGCTCCAAAGGCTTTCATCTGCACTTGATATTGGTGAATACTTTCACACCAGCTACTATTACTTTCAGCCCTCGGGTATAACATCTTGCACACAGAAGTAGCAGGAACACATAGATATTTTTTTCCCACACACAGGACTATTAGACCTGATACAAGTACAATATCTCTTTATGCTTAACTGTGCCACTATTTCCCTTTTGCTTTCTACCACATGCCTTTGTGTAAAATCTCTGTGATAAAATTAAAAGGAAAAGGAGCTTTATAAAATAGAATAATCCTGCTGGACATGCAATCAATTAACTGAAACATGGAGATGGATATTTTCTGAAAGCTCCTGACAGGGTCTAGACAAACACAGTGAGATAACAATGGAAAATTGTTTGGCTTACTAATTGTAACCAAATGTATGCCATTCTATCAAAACATTCTCAGGAGGATGTCAGAGACTTTTTAAAGTAAACATCTTGTGTCATCCTTTTACTGAAGTGGAACAAGGATCTCCAATAAAAATCCTACATATCAAGGACCCTCCAAAAAGTTACTGATCTTTGAAAATGCAGCTTGAGAGGTACATTAATAATTTCAACCAGCTGGGCAATAAACATTCCTGCCAAAAGAATTATGTAAAACTACATAAACCCTTTTTAAAGAGAATAAAGTTTCAAGAAGACATAAAGTATAGATTTACTTCACTTTTTTTTTTACAGCTGTGTTTTACAGAAAGCATTTTGGCACGTAAAATACTCCAAAGAGAAGTGAAAATTCAAACCTGTATGTAAAGCCGAATTTTAAAATGTTGGAAAAGTTTAGCAGTGAGAAACAAACAAGCCTCAACCAAATAAAAAAGCTTTTCACAGCTGAAGCAATAGATAAAGAAGCAATGAACAGCTAAAGGCAAATACTTTCATCAAGCCTTACTTTAACCTTTAAATACAATACATATCCAAGGGGAACTACCATACAGTTAAATCATTCGGTCATTCTTAAAGTGTGGATTACAGTGATGGACTTCTATGCTGAAAAATTAAGAACAATTAAAATCTGTTATTTTTCAAAAGAACCCAAAATTTGTTGTGATGGATCTAATCCTGGAACTTACATCAGCAAAACATTCAAGCATATTTCTATCCAAGCTTCACAGGAGGACATGGTACTTAATCGAGCAAGTAAAAATTAAGAAAATCAAGGGGAAACAGAAGTATTTGAGAGATAATAAATAATTCCATTTTTCAAGTTTGACCAGAATGACTAAAGATAGGTGATTTCACTCAACTAGACAGCAAATTTTGCAGTCACAGAGAGTAAATATGTGACTACAAAAGCATATGCTGTCATGGGGTCTTAGCAAGTGATAAACATAGAGCTACAGGGAATTTCAGCTTTGTACAATGCTACAATAATTCTTGGCTGGGATTTCTGAGAATTCCCAGTACAAATACAACTTAAAAAAAAGAGTGCTTCTTTACAACTTCATTTTCAGAATCAGGAAGGAGGTCCCTCAAACAGATTTTTAATGGAAATTCTTCTAATGATCTTGCAAAATATTTTCCATCTAATGTGCTCTAGAGAAACTGTCTTTTATGGGAAAATCATGCAGAAGTTTAAAGATCCTGGAATAAATTATGAGAGATTGCTGGTTACCAACTAATCTGCCATGGTCCTTTGGCAGCTCTGACATTGGAGAGCCAAGCCTGCAGAAAATATTCCTAAAGCTACTGGAAAAACTGAGCTATAAGAGGCTGAGACTGCAACTGCCTGGATTACCAGCCTCAGGAAAGCAAGGAATATTTGTTCTCCTCTTCATTTTCTTTCCTCCTTCCAGGCAGTGAAGGGACTGTAAAATGAGAAGTGGAATAGTGTGAAAGAAAAACAGGGACTTTCTTCTGGTCCTTTTATCTTCCAGTAATCTATCTGCAAAATAGAGAAGAAAAATCGAAGCATAAAATTCAAGCAAAGAACAACTGGATGAGAGCAAAGGTCTTTCTGGCAGTCCTATTTCCTGCAGCAGCCAGTGGCAAAGGCTCGAGGAAGAGGTGAGGAACCAGGCTTGTATGTTGAGATTCCTGTGCTTGGCTCTACTTTTCCAACAACCAGTTGCCAAAGCACTGTAATGCAGCTCAAATCATAAAAACTTTAGTCGGTAGTTTTTTTTAAAAATTCACTCCTTTATTATTACTTTTTTGAATCCAAATGCCTAGTGAGTTGTTAGCCTTGATGAAGCATAGGCAGATGCAATTTCCATAGAAAACTGAGTAAAATGTAAAATGGGTAGCTCAAAACAAGTCACTAAAGCACAGAAAAGAGAAATTAAACAGTATTTAAGGGCATGACATTGCTAGAAAATAAGATAACACACAGCATTTTTCATCATTTCTTTATCATTTAATAAAAGAAAATTGGTAACAAATACAACTCAGCCCTCAAGTTTTTTGAGCTTCCCTGGAGCTGTGGTATTAGTGATACAATTTAAAGAATGGAACAATATGAAATGGATAGCTGAAATACCAGAGGGAAGAGAAGTTGGTTGATTTTTAAAAAATTGCTGCTAGCAGTATCTAGTAATAAATTTAATAACTGACTGCCTTTGGTTCCTCACAGACATTTTTTCAGTATCTGCTGTTCACTATTACTTCTTACAGGCCTGGTGTTTCCTTTCACACTTTGCATCCACATCAGAGCTCCATAAGACCCATTGGTTCAGAGGGACTGTGCAAACACTGATCTAAGTTCCAGCCTAAGTCATTTTACAAACTGAAGTCTTGAGTGCCTTTCAGGTTTTTAACTGACAACAAAATTCTAGAGAAAATGTCATCAGAACACAAAATTATTGAAGGTTCTGAAACAAAAAAACCTGCCCTCCAACACTGTGAAATGACAGGTTATGTCTGGTATATTTAAAGAATGAATTTGAAGCAGTTTTCTAGTATTTTTCAGTGGATTTTTATTTTTTACATGAAAAAACTATTTACAAACATAAAATTCATGTACAGTTTTGTAGAAAATCAAAGTCCTTTTCTATAATATACATAACTAGGTAGATTCACTTGAATTGTCTGCAGAAAACAAGTGTTTATGGACACAGAGATGCATAGATGGATGTACACTTGTACATTTCTATTTCCTACTGGCTCCTAACTTTGTCTGCCACCGTGGAATCACTGCAACAATTCTGCTATCAAACAGGACTTGATTACCAAGCAAGGGCAGCATTTACAGCCCCTTGATTTTAAATTCCTACAGTTTGAGCAAACATGTCAACTTTAGCTGGAAAAAAGTTACTGGTTACCAGAACATTGTTGGGTCAGTTGGCTAAACTTTGCAAGACATGGAGTAGTTATATTTAAAAAAATGTATTTCAGTTAGAAAGGGGGATCCTAATAATGAACAACACATAGATCTGTATAAAAATATATCTACTCAATAGATTTAAAAGGAATCCAGAATGTACAAACAAAAAAACCCCACATATGAATATGCAGAGATAGTGAGACACAACCATGCTAAAATTAAGACACAGATACTGACAACCAACACCTAATTTGATAAACTTTCAAGAGAGACTCAAGATCACTTTCTACAAAATCTAAAATAAATACATTTTGTGACGTTGTTCTGGGTTGCTCCATGACAAAGAGAATTCATGGCCAAAATATCACAGAAAGCAATGTTATCTAAGTGGCATGGTGGGGGGGGGTGGGGAATTCAGAATTATCTTTCACCACAACTTGTTACACAAAACCATTCAAGTCACTGTTTGGAAGTTCAAGCCTTTGGTGCTATACTCAAGCTGCTCTTTGGACAAGCTAAAACTTCACAACTACCATATGATAAAATTAAATATTTTGCAAGGGGAGCTAATACGTTAAGAAGAAACTGTATTTTCATGACACACCAGTATAAATGCCAGTCAGAAAAGCTGTTTTTTTTCTAGGTGAGATTCTTCCATGCTTCCCTGTGACCATCCTGACCATTACAGAATTTCTCAGGCAGATAGCAAGCAATATGAAATTATTCATTAAGACAAATTACTACAATCTTCTGCCTAAATTCATGCAAATTTAACTCCTTACTACATAAATTATTCCACTACTTTCATTGCAATTGATTAGAGTCAGTTATCAGCCAGTGTGAGTGACAGTGGCAGAATAAGGCCCAATGCAGCTGACAGGAGAGAGGTTTTTAATAGTTGCCCTAAACATACTTTTGTCTTTACCAAAGTTTGGCAGCAACCTTTCAGTGTATTTCATTGAGACATTTCACATTAATGATATACAGAATTTTCTGGCTCAGACTGCAATCTCCTCTACTAGATTTTGGATGGAATTGACAGAATAATCAATTTAAGTTTTCCAGTTGCAGTTTCTGCCATTAAAACACCCTGCTGTAATGAAACAACCTAGGGGTTCATTTTTAGTTTTATATGGATGACAAAATATATTCTAACTTCAGCAGTTGAGGCTTTACTTTCAAAATTTAAAGCTTAGGATTCAGATATAATTTTCTGTCTCTTCTGTCCTCCCTCACTCCTCCATTTCATCTGCTGTGTTTTGCTGCCCTTCTCAAAATAAATTTTCTTTTTTTTTGTTACATTTCCTTCATGTGCAGCCCTTCATTCAGCCTGAAGTTCAAAATGAAGTCCTGTCTTTACACTGAAATAAAAATGCAATTGAATAGATTAAGTGAAATGAAAAGGCCCTAACAATGTTTTCAGATGTTTCTTTCTTTGTTAAGGAGAAAAGATAATGATAAGAATTCCACCCAGAAACTGCACTCTGCTGCTTTGTGATCATCTCCATCCTCTCTCTAATTTGTCAGGCTGTGTGTACTATGATAGCCTTTTGCTGCCTGTCGTGTTTTGGAACAGGTGAAATATTTCAGCTCCACTGTATGGCCAGATTGGAGTCACCTGCCAAGACATGAAGAAGTGGCACAGCTCAGGGGTGGACTTCTCCAGGAATGTCATGGGGTACCCAGTGCAGTTCTAAGTGGACACCCTCTCCTAATAAACCAGTGGCATGTTACATATGGGATATTCTGGATCTGTTTTGCAGAGACTTCAGAAATGGCAAAGAGAAATTGTTTCAGCAGGAGATAATAGGCTTTATGACTTTTCCCAAATTATTCCCTTTTTAGTAGCCATCATCTTGTCGGGTGACATCTGGAATGATTAGAAGACGGTATTTCAGAGTGACAACTGGGCTGTCATTCACACTGTCAGTCAGCAAACACCCAGGTTGCCCAGGGTTACAAAGCTGGTTTATGCCTTTGTCCTGCAGTATTTAGTGCTGCTGATTCTTTACCTTGATTCCAGCTGAAGCGGGTCTGACAGGCAGCGCCAGAGGCAGGCACAGCGCTCATGTCGAGGGTGGGAGTCCCGTGGTGCCTTTGTGTGAGAGGGCTTTAGAGCTTTGGTGGCAGCCCATCAGGCAGGAGACAACCCCAGAGCATTAGGGTGGGTCTAGCAAGTTCATCTACTTTCAAAAAAGAGAAGGACAATGTTTGTCTCTGCCCTAGGAGCACATCTAATTATTTTAGCCCTGTGTACCTGAATGGGAGCTTTCTTACACAACACAGCTGTCTGCAGAATTATTATCCTAAAACAGACCTGCAAACAAACCAGCCCAAAGCAGCCTTGTGCTCCAAGGATGAGCAGCACCTCTGCATTCCTCAGCAGGCAGAGAGCATCCTCACCAAATTGGCATCAAGAATAAATGTGCTCCACAGCAACAACTGCACATTGTTCAGCCATTCCTTGACAGACAGTCCAAATGTCATTTCACTCACTCACTGTCTGTGCACATCTCTGATGAAAACAAAGACTTGAGACTTAAAATTTTTCAGTCTGGGAACCCAACTCTGGGTACCAAAATCCTGGTTTTCAAAGGGAAAAATCACCTGCAGTTGTCAGAAAACTCAAAGCAGTGTTGTGAGCATGTACCAGCTCTGATACTCAAGACCTAGGACAGACTGATAGGGAAGCAGAGCACCAAAGACAGCCTGTCTGCAACTTCTCCCCACTTCCCTTTGCCTCAATGCATTCTTTTAACATAAAACTAACATAAAACTTTTAACATAAAACTAACTAACTATGTCTGTATTTCTTACAGACATAAGGAGCAAATGGACTACTCACAAAACCTAATAATTTTAAACTAATAAACTAGCTGACAAATTGAGATAAGGAATGCCCAATATCCAGGGTGTTTTCAGTAAGCAGGTAAGGACTCACTATTGTTCTGGTTTCAGATGTGTAATACTAAAAGCCATCCTACTGCAGTGTTTCACAGACCAGTTTAAAACTCATAACATGTCTGTGACATTTGCTTTCTGCAAACAGGCTTGCAGCCTTGTTGTCAGAAAACACAGGATGAAAGACTGTGCTCAAAGCAAATTTGCTTAAAAAATCAGTAAAAATGCCTTAAAATACTGGGACAAGTTGCATAGCCTGAAGGCAAGGAACTCCTTCTGTAATGTTTCTAGCTAATGCTTCTGAAGCATGCAAAAAAGTAATACAATTTTGTTTAAATGTTGCAAAAAATAGATGGTTATTTTTGTGTGTTGGGTGCATTGGAGAGAGTAACACGTCTACTCAGGGCTGCATTCTGCTTCCTGTGTACCTCATTCCTGGTGCTCTACCAGAAGATGATTGCCAATTACAGCAAGAGAGAAGCTGAAACCAGAATTCAAGAAGCATGTAGAGATGTGTGGACATGGTGTTAAAACAAAAGGAGAAAAAAAGCTGTTTGAAGTAGGCTTAGGTAGCTTTGCCCTGGAGCTCAAGCCAACAACTTTCTATAGAGCAACAGGAAAGCAAATAAATCACTATAATTTATTTATACTAACTTTTAAAATAGTTCACTCTGATTCTTTTTGAGTACCATCTCACAAACCTGGTTGTTAAATATAAATTAAAAGTATTCGAGAGGTAATATTTGCAAAGCACTTTTGCATCCACAGATGAATGCTGCTATATAATATGAACATTGACATATTTGACAAGGCAACAGAGTTAAATGTGATACAGAGTCAGACAAAAGATTTTTTTTTCTTGTCTGAAAAGCCCTTGTTTTGTTGCTAATATTAGAGCTACAGCAGCCTATTTGACAAAAAGCACCTCCTAATTTCAGAGCTGTAGCTCTTAAGCTCCATAGTAGCAGCTATTTACCTGGTTGGCTCACTCTTCACAAAATGTGCCCATTAAGCTCAGGGGATAAAGCAAAAAAAAAAAAGCCAACCACTCTACAGAGCATGACTGAACAAAAAACAGTGCTGGTATGTGTTTGATAAGAGACAGCAGAGGAAAAGGAGATAAACCTTGGGGTGCAAGACAGGAGTTACATATTCCATTTAGACCAAAAGGGAAGGTTATTATTGACTTTACTGGGAATAACTCATGATAGCACAAATTCTGGTTGCAGGTGTTTGGAGGATTTTCCCTGAGGGAAGGTTTATGGTATATATACATACATCCATATACAACACCAATTTATGTGTAGGGAATTTATGCATGCAATCTCAACCAAGAGTAAATTTTAGCCCTTTTCTTCTTCACTGATGTTTTACGAGCATTTTCCCAGCTTGGCAACGTTCTGTGTGTGTTTGATGTCTGCTAAATGAAGTGAGGGTCCAATTCGTCATATTTACTCAAGCTCACTCAACTCTAGTAAAAATTAAAATGTTCCAGTTAATTTAACGAGATAATTCAGCTCTCTGAAATCTTTCTTGCTCAACATTTGTTGCCATTTAGAAGTTGAGGGTATGTGCTGCCATGTAATTCTTTGGACAGATCTGAGGACTTAGTAATAAACAGTAGGCTTTTAAGACACTGGACTGACATTGTATTTAATCTCAAGCAAGCTCCTGAACTGCCACTGGAGAGGGGAAGTCTAGGATCAGACCCTTTGGGTTCATTATATAGAGAAAAGGGATCATACAGAAAAAGCCATGGAATGTTTAGGCAAAAATCAGGCTGACTTAGGTAGCTGTTGGAAGATGAAAATTAAAAAACTGCCACGTTGAGTAATTTGGATGAAAAACATAGAGTAGGCAAGGGCTGCAAGAACCAAAATAATCAAGTATCCACTCATGCTTGGTACTTGGAAACAACATCTCTGCCTTGAGGTGAATATGTCTTGATCTTGCATCTCAATTTTATGTCATACAGACAAGGCAGCCAAAACATCCTGCAATATTTGTGGTACATATGTGATAAAGTCCACTGAAATTATTACTCTGTGAAACAAACCAAGACTGGAAATTTACAACTGCTCATACCCATAGCACTGAGAATTACTCACAGGAACTTGCAATATAGTCTCTCTACAAACTGGCAGCACTTGAGCATTCCTGCAGAGGAGGGCAAACCCAGAGAGATCAGCCTCCTGATAATGCTGGGTGTCTAAAGCTAAGCAGAACCATTCCAAGCAGAACCACTCAGATGCCTTCAAACATCCTGCCTTCAGTCCTTCAGCTTCCATGAGACTGTGGAGGAGACAGAGGCACTTAGGTAAGAATCCATTAAGCATCTCAGCAGCTTGGCAATGTTCAGTACACTTTGAAGAATATGCAGGTAGGTGAAATGTAAAAAGCCAGTACACAAATGCAGAGCAATTTAAGCATATTGGTGCTGGGGATTTGAGCAAAATTACAGTGGTGTGCTACTCTTGCTGCAGAATCAAAAGCAATGCAGAGCACATCTGGTTTCATTAGAAAAAACCATGAGCAGCCAAAGATGACTATCATTCACCCCTGGAGAGATGTAAGTCAGATGGGTGAAGAGCTACCATGATAATAAATACATTTTACATGCAAATATATGGGGTTTTTCCATAGAAAACTGAGTAAAATGTTTTCAGGCTTTTTTTTTCTTCTAGTGATTCTTAAAATGTTTTCATTTTCTATTCAGAAAAACAAATGACATAAGCATTATCAGTGAAAGTATTGAATTGCAGTGAAAAAAACTAGCAAGTTCATTTGAAAAAATTAAAATATCACTAAATTCCTTTATCAATAACAAAGGTCTTTCAGAAATATATCATTATTTCTAATCCCTTCTAGGAAAAGTGTGATGCAAAGGTAAATTGGAACCTGATAAAAAAAATTCTATAATTATGAATAGTCAAGAATTTAAAAAAAACTCAAACCAACTCTCACCTGAAGAAAAGTTAAAAGCACAGGGTTATTTACATTAGAAAGGAGACACATAAGAAGGACATGATCCAAGTGTGAAAATGGAATATCTGGAAAAGGTTAGAAACTTCACCTTAGAACAAGGGATTTACTGAAATGAAAAGATGGCAAATGCAAAAATGATAAAAAGAAACTTATTATCTTTATTCCCTAATTGAACTATGGTAGAGAGCTGAATAAAATATTTTTTCAGTTTTCTGTTGTATAGTGCACTGTTGTAAAAATAGGAGCATTTGAAATAAAGTATCAATAACAATACTTACAAATGTTATAAATATAACAAGGACTTTCCAAAGAAAGTAATATATTACATTTAAACTTTAATGTGTTGATTCAGTGTCTTTCATTGTATCCTATATGAGATAAATGGTAAAAAGAAACAATCAAATGCTATTGAAGCAAATTATCTCAGTGATCAACAATTAATATTTTGCAGTAATAATGGGAATGGGAATTCTTGAGAATTTTTTCTTTCCATTTTTGTTTTTTATATTTGCAAAATGGAAATTCTCATTTCCAACTACTTTGGCACTCACCAACACTAGATGTCTTTGAGAGCAAGAATTTACCACAGCTGAACATTAAAATAGGAAAGAGTATTCATAGTGATTGGAGAGAATGGGAAATAATACTTAGTAAAGAGCATTAAATCTCTGAGACTTCCCTTACTTTCAGGCCCTCTGACTTGGTTCCTGGGCTGGTTTACTGTGTTTGCCACTAAAACTTTCCTCTGTAGCCCCTGTTAGGAGGAAGTACATAGGGCTGGAAGGAGCACTGAGTGTAATGGACTCGGGCCCAGCTAGACCACCTCCCAGTGGAGCACATGCAGTGCTGATGGGAACCCATGATTTCAGGATTTCAACCTGTCTTTTATATCAACAGCAGGGAAACAGCTCCTTGGAATGATGCTGGAGCCTTGCAACTCTCCTGGGCATGGAGGAGAGAGCTGACACCAAAGGAATTTGGCCAAACGCTGTCCTTTAGTACCCAAGAACTCAAACCTGGTAACAAAAGTGATAGAATAAAACTGGAGCCAGAAGTGGCAGAATAAAATACATTTTCAGTTCTTTGGAGATTGAAAAAACCTATTGTCTGCCCCCTATGCTGAAGATGGAAAAAGAACACACATGAGCTGAGTTCATAGGCTGAGCGTTACTTGCGGGTCTTTCAGATGATGAAAAATGCAGATGAGGTTGATAAGACGACTCAGGGGTTTCTGCTGGGTGCTGCAGCATGAAGAGGTTGCCTTTCATACAGGACAGAAAGCCAAATTAGGTCCATGTAACTGTTCAAAATTCATTAGAATGACCTTAGTTAAGCTTTGCTTCCAAGCACGCTATGGTATATGATAACATAGCCTGGAGCAACAGCAGTAGTGGTGGTAACATTTTCTGAAATATTTCCACTACTTGAAAGCCATTGGATTCGTTAAAATTTCTAAAAGGATTATAACAGGATGAACTGGGTTTTTCCCTTTTACTTTCTCAAAGCCAGTATAATAATATTACACAGAGCTTTTCATCTTCAAAGATCTTTACAAATCTTAGCAATTCACAGTAACTGAGCAGTTATAAAACTATAGTAAAACTCATTTTTGCTGTCTTGCTAATTTTTTAATATTATTTTTAAGAATTAACTTTACATAGCAATAATTTCTTTCATTGCACTTGTTCTGCAAATGTAACATGAAACTCATTACTAAGGGCATTTGAACAGTCACATCCCCCATATAATCATTAGTCATAATATTAATAAAAATAAAATATATATCCTGACTCCCTGCTATTCCAACAGAAGGTGACACACTTTCAGTGTAGACATTTAATTCATTTCATTTTCACTATTTAAACCACATGCAGGAATAACATTGAAACAAGCATTACCAAAAAGTCATCTTACCAAGTATGACCATATATAAAATCTGTGTCAGGTAAGAACACAAAGTAATTTTATCATTCCCCTTTCAATTTCTAAGCAGTTGCTATACTAACATCTAAAATATTCCCACAACAATCAAGTCATTGCTGCACAAACAGGCAATTTCACTACTTAACACTAAAGGTCTGAGCTTGCCCACTGTGGGCAAACACCCTCTGCTCCAGCTCACGTCAGCGGACACTGAAGGCACCCACCAAGCGACAGGACTGACTTGTCTGGACTTTACTTCACATCAAAAAAGTGCATTACACAACATGGGGTGTTCCTCAGTGCAGGGAAGAGAATCTGCATCCAGACCTTGATGGAGCAGATTTGTGTACCTGAAGACTCCCAGGCACCTTTGCCACTTATTTCCAGCAGCATGAGGGGAGCTCAAAGGCCTCCAGCTTGCTCCAGAGACCCCGCTGGCGCAAAACACCAACTGATGCTGGGGCACTTTCTGCTCCCAGCACCGGTACGAGTGTCCCAGTTTGAACATTCTAATAATACTTAGCAATAACTTCTTTGAAGCCAGAATAGGCGTCAGGCTTTTGATGCCCCTAAAACATTTCCTAAATGAGGCCAAATTCTGCAGCCCTTTCTGTCACTGAACAGCACTTAACTGTCCCAGTGATGCCGAGGTGACAGCTTACATGGAATTGTCACTGCAGAGGAAGAGAAAGAAAATGTATAAACTAAATTTAAATATAGAATAACTAGGCAAGGATGAAATACCTGAGTCTTATGTGTCACTCATTCCTTTGTCTTAGCTTGCTCCACAGTAAGGAGGCATTTCATATCATCAAACTGCCCTTTGCACAAGGGTCCAACAAGATCCCATGAACATTTCATAAACCCTAGAACTGCCCTAGTGAAAAAGAAACTCTTTCAATGTCCTTCATTGCAAATAGAGTAGGGAGGAGAGGGGCAAGATCTCCTGACTTCTGGACCAACTCAGGTCTTGTAGCTCAATGCAAAATGTGGAGAGGAGCAGAATGAACAGCAGACTACATACATAAAATAATAGAAAACAGAAGACTGGCAGGTCACGATCATAAAAAAGTCTGCAAAGGAAAAAACACTCATTTTTTGCTCTCACAACATCCTTGCAATATGTTTTTTTTTCCTGCCAACTGATTCCAATACTGAACACTAAAGCCTGGGTTCTGACCTCCTGGTAATAAGTAATTTGCAAGAGCCTGGTCACAGAGACATCAGAAAACCATGTAAATTGCTTGGATGGGAAAGCCTCTTTCACAGGAGAGAGCTGTAGGTGGTAGAGAGGCTCCCTGCCACAATTTTACATTCCCTGGACACAGTGATATAGAAAGAGACAACAGAGCAATGCTGATCTTCTGCCACCGGGCAACCTCCGCCTGCCCTCTGCAGCAGGGATGGGTAAATAGTGACGGTGGCTCCTGTTCTTCATAGCCACAACCTCAACACAGCTTTTAGAGGTTGGGCTGTTTTAAACAGTGTCCAAAGGCTGAAAATGTTACACTGAATTTCACTATATAGCTGCACATATTAAATTTTTACTGTCACTTATCCAGAGCAGGGGATTTACTTCCTGTATATGACAAGGTTTACTCCTAAGGATTTAATGTGGTGTTTGCATTTAATTTCACTATGAATGCAGCCTGTGATATGAGGAAAACAGAAGCTAACAGAGCATGTTCTGGGAGTTCTTACTTCTTTAGTCAAAGTTATTCTCATCCATATGCAGAACCAAGCTGATGGCTTTATCTGGGGTTACTGTTAGAGGGAAAGACCTAATTCATGGAAAAGCAACATTCTGGCATCACTTCTGGCCTACCTGAGAGGACCAGGACCACTTTCCCTGGCTTGTCTCTCCTCTCACATGCCACGCTGTTGGCCTCCTCCATTCTCTCTGCAGACCTACAGGGAACATGGCTGGGAATAATAATGGGAAACACTTGAATAAGGAGTGGATACTGACATGATGCACAAACCCCACTTCCAGGTTATGCAGCTTCCTTCCACGTCAAACAAATGTCTCACACTGAGCATATGGCAAAATGAGCACTCAACTCTGCCAACTCCATTGTTCAGCTGCATCTCAAATCCTGCTTGTTTGGTGTTGGAATTACAGCAACCTTACCAAATGAGACTAAATATATTTTTACCTGTCGAGATACGTGTCTTTTAGGTCTCACTAAATACACAACAAGCCACAAAATATCTCAATTAGCATTATACATTGTAATACTACCAAAACACAAATGTCAGAATCAAATGCAGTTGTAGTGCAATAAACACCATTACATCTCCCTTCTAAGGTCATTTTTCAACCAACCTTTCTGCTAAAATCAACATGGCTGCTCTGTGTTATTTAATTATTGTCTAGGCTCAAAGATCACACTTTAATTTGAAAAAAGAAAAGCCTTTTTTTTGGATTAACAAAAATATTAAACAGCAAGACTGTGGAACATAAAGGCCATCAGTTGCATTTTGCACAGGATAGGTTCTGGTTGAATGAGATCTGGGATGTGTGCCAAATTAATAGAAAAAATCCTGTTCTTCCTCTCCAATAGCCACAATGTTCATTATTAAGAAAAGCATATGAACTGCAGGATTTGATTTTAATAACACCAATGTCTTCATTAATCTGTACTTTCCATTTAGCCTCATTATTAAGTAAATGCTGAGTTAATGCAGCACCTATTATTGTTGGATTTTCCATGAAAAACCTCCTTTCTCTCTTCTTTTCTAATTCATTCAAGGACTATCAGGTGTGTGTGTCATGTTTTTAAACAGGCCATCCTCTGTCAATGGCTGTTTTCTTCCCTCAGGTCTATGCAGCTACTCCAGTAACGTGTGGTCTACAAAGCTGAAGAGTTACAAAAAAAAACCAGCCCAAGAGAACAAAACCCTAATAAACCCGCTCCTAACTCAAAACTGTATTTGTTTTGGTGGTGTTTTAAATGCTGTCATGTCAAGGAGCCTCTTACTATCACCTGCAACTGAGCTGATCTTTCCTGGATGCTCCAAGCAGCCTCCTTCTAAATCACGATTCCTGATGGCCAACACCGCTTTGTATCTGCAGAACAAATAGTGGCCTTTTGTCCAGCACAAGTTCCTAAACAAACTTAATCTCTCTAACACTGTGACAGATGACATTTAGATGTCCTTGTTACCCTTAAAATGAGTTTTATTGACAATCAGAGAACAAAAAGAAGGCCCAGATAAAGCCCAATGTTTTATAGGCCTGCTAACAACATCTTAGTTCTTAGTACAGAGGGTGTAGAGAAAGCCTGGAGTTGCCCCCATTTTCCCCTGCTTTGCTATATCACCATGACAACAGATATAGAAATCACTTAGTGACTCCTAGAAAGAAAACACAGTGACACAGTACCCCTTGTATGGCGAATCAAACTAAAGCTTGCATTCAAATGGCTATTCAGCTTGGGCATTCATGTAGAGGATGGGGTGGATTTTACACAGGTAACAACAACAGAAAGGCCAGCAAGCACTCCAGCCACAGCATATGGTAAAGTCTCTGTTTAATTAATGCATCCTCAATAGAATTTATCCATTTTAAATTTGTTTTCTTTTACTTGAAACATCATTAATGTAAAGGGCAACATTAATCAACATCTTACAACTTAAAAGGGCATTAAAAAGTGATCTTTCCCCCTCCACGACACAGAATCTTTTCAAGTACTTTTGCTCACTGCGACTGATTCCAGGCAGAGTTCTTAATCATAAGGCAAATCTAGAGAGGCCTCTACTGGCCAGCCTCTCCAGCTGCAATTTTTCCATTTTTAAGTGACTTGGAAAAGCGAGCAGTGGAGTAGCTGCAAAGCTTTTATCTTAAAGTTGCACACAGAACGGATTACTGATAAATATATGGCGCAAAACACAGGATAATTGTGCTTTTTTGAAGCTATCATGTAAGGTATAACTTTGCTGTTTTAAAAAAGTAAGAAGACTAGAAGGGTTTATCCTGGCTGTGATGTGTTTGCCTCCATGACATTTTGAAACATTTTAAGATTATAGGTCTAAAAATTAATGGGTAATCATTTTTCTTTGTGGACAAGGCTCTCCTTAAAGTTGGGACTTAAATCCATTTACACTTGAAATTCTCATATGCATGTGGCATTTTATATATGCATTCCTCACAACTGGAGTAAAATATGCATCAAAGCTCAGAGAAATGAAATCAAGAGCACAAGAAAAGGAACTTATTGAATGATAGAGGATCCCTGCTTCTGTGGGCTTTCCACAGTGACAGGATCAAGACAAAGAACTTTTAAAAACCCCTTTTGGGTAAAATTTAATGTTTCAGGCAATGGTCAGTGTGCTTTGTGCTACTTTCAGCAATTTTGTTTGGAAAATAAAAGAGTTTCTGCTGTATCCTTTGAACAAAAATATGCTGTGCGAGTTTGAAGACACTTAAAACTAAATTGATTTCTTCCTTTAATTTTTTTTTTAATTCTACTCACCAACCATGAACCATGGGAATAAAAAGTACCTACTAGGCAGAGAATGCAACTTACTAGGTTGCAAGTTATTGCTGTGAAGATAGGAAACTTCTAAACATCAAAACACATGGAGAATGGGCAAACTGACAGATCTGGTGAAATGAATCCCAAAGTTAAAGAAGACACTGATTATAAAAACAAACTGCAAAATATTGATGGAAAAAACAATTACAAGGGAACCTACTTACCTTGGATTGTGGTACGCTGCTCCAAAATCTCAGGCTAACTTACTAAGATAATTTTTTTCTGTGTAGAATACACACCATGGCATCTCCTAATACTATTATTTTCTTTTTAAGTCTACAGTCTCTAGTAAATGCTTAGGAATTCTTAGGAATTAATACAGGTTATTTATACTATACTTACAGTTAAATTTTCAACCCCTGTGTGATCTGCAAGTACACTTTTTTTTTTAAATAGAAGAGGATTTAATAAACATCAAATCTCTTAAGAGTATTATCCAGTAAAATTTACATTTATAATAAACATTTACAAAATGCTTAACATTTACATAAATTCATCTGCCCTTCAACTTGAAAAGTATTAAAATGAAAGAAAAAGTTATAGCGGGACCATTCCTCCCTGACCCAATGCAATTTTTACAAACACCTAAAGAAAAGGGAAAAAAGAAAAAAAAAAATTTAACAATCCTGGATTAGTTTGTATTTCTCACAGGACCCAGCACCGAATATCTATCTTTTTGTATAATTTCTATTTGTCCAAAACAGGGTACAAGGCACCAGCTGATTTACCTGCGGTTACCTTTGCCGGGAAGGGCAGGGAGGGAGGTGTAGCCCAGGGCAGCTCCCCCCGACGGTCACGGCAGCCGGGCCGGGGCCGGGTTGCTGGAGCTCGCCCGGCCGGTGCCCACGGTGCCCACAGTGATCCCTCCTGGGCCGACAGTGCCCGCAGTGCCCACAGTGATCCCTCCTGGGCCGACAGTGCCCACAGTGACCCCTCCTGGGCCGACAGTGCCCGCAGTGCCCACAGTGACCCCTCCTGGGCCCGCGGCCCCGAGCGCCGCTCGCCCCGGCCCGGCCGCGCCGGCACCACGCCAGGCCCGGGCTTCGGCCGCGCCGGGGAACCGCAGCGCTGCCGGGAGGAACACGAGCAAACCCCGTTAGTTACACCCGGTTAGTGAGGAAAGAACAGCAGCCAGCGGCCGTGGGGACGGACAGTGTGAAACACTAATGTTATCCTTCAGGTATTTCCTTAAAAAAAGGGATTCTGTTTGGAAAGTGCTGTTCCAGGAATGGTTCAGGGGTATGTCCAACAACTGTGCCCACAGCGCAGGGCTAACTTTAGACTTTGCTGCTTTTAGTGGGTTTTATTTGTTTGGTTTGGTGGGGTTGTTTGTTTGGGATTTATTTTTGTTTGTTTGTTTCTTTGTGGTTTGTTTGTTTCTTTGCTGTTTGTTTCTTGTTTTGGTTTTTGTTTCTTGTTTTAGTTTGTTAGTTTCTTGTTTTGGTTTGGTTTTTTTGTAGTGTAAGCTCACCTATGCAGAAAAGCTGGAAACATTTGAAATTACAATTTCCACTGGTCTCGCAGCACTTCATGCTTAACTTTTAAAACTATGGGACAAATAGCTTACAGTCTGCAAGTGCAGTTCTGCAAAATCTAGGTAACAGGCACAAACCTTCAAACAGCAGGAACCCAGCAAGGACTGCTCATCACAAAGATTTTGCCACAAGTCGCAGTGTCCTGAAAGCAAATTGATAAAACTGGATTGGAGGAAAAACATATTGCAAATATGCCTAGATTGAGAATATCCTTTACTTGCATTTGAATTAAAACAGAGAAAAAAATGGCAAATTTAACTCAAGACCACCCCATTGCAAGAGGAGCAGTTTTTCCTTTAGATACTCACAAAAATTAATGTTGAATAAAATTATTACCAATCAGTTCACAATGACCAAGATATCCACAGTGGTCTTAGATGTCAGTCTAATAAAAATAAATTTTAAGAATCATACATCTTTAGGAATATGAACTGTCAGCATTTCATCGAGAAATCTCTGGCATGTGGTAATTTCCTGGCAGAGATAGAATTACACAGATTTGGTGACATCAAAGTGTAAAACAGCTCACACAAATTGGTTGAGAGGGTTTTTGTTTTCTTATTTCTACTGAGTTCATTATTACTATTTAAAAATCCAAACAAACAGCATATGAAATACCAATTAATAAACATTTTCAGTATATGAATTTCCAGGAAATTCTGTGAACAAAAGTGATCTCAAAATGATACACAATTCCAGTCAAATCTAACAAGTGATCTGACAGCTTTTTGGGAACTAGCACAATAGAAAGTGCATAGAAGCACCCAGGGGGAAAAAATCTCTACAGATCTGCTTTTGCAGGTGAAGCTGCAGTAGAATGCAATAGAATTTTATGCATTTTTTATTATAATAAATCACAAATATGCAATTTAATAATTATAACAAACAATCCAGAATTAATAAACTGGAATTTAGAAATCCACAAAGGAGAAGTTAATCACCACTCAAAAAATGTTTTTTTTTCAAATCAGCTAGACAAAAAAAGGGAAACAATGCAAAAAATATATAATATTATTAGCTGATTGAATAAAAAGCCCAAGAGTTTTATTTATGAGTATGTTTTATAAATATAATTCTTCTAATTTTGTTCAATGAAACATTTTTAAAAGAAATATTTTATATTGGCTGCATACCAACATATGTATCTAATAGAAGAAATAATGTTTGAAAAGATTTTAAGATAGTTGTATCCACATGTTCAATGCAGAATATGCAGAATTACTTAAAACTGTATTTTGCACACCTTCTTTATATTTTAAAGCACAATTGAATTACAGGTAAACTGGGAGAAAAAAATCTGCCATTTCTGTGTGAAGTACAGAACTCATCTTTTTTTGATCTTATAGTTATATTTGAGATACTGTGTTGACTTTCTGATGGTGTGATGTTGTTAATATGTCATAAAGAGAGTACAGTCAAAGTGTTTGCACAAGCCACAGATGGAGTAGCAAAGATAAAAGAGCTTAAAAAAAAAAAAAGCAGGGGTGGGGGGGAGAGGACTAAGACTAATACCTGGGGCTGTACCTGGCTCTGCCTTTGTGATGAATATCACAGCTTAGGGAAACCAAAAATTGTGAAATGGCCAAAGTTTCCCCAGGCACCTGAAGCAGTAATTCACCTAATGTCTACAGCAGCCAGGGAACAGATTCCCTCTCTGCCCTAGAAGTGCCCATTTATCTGTTTCACAGGGGATTTGTGCAGTGCAAAGCTGCCCAAAGCCCATGGGCTGACAGAGGGAAATGGCATCCAGCAGCACAGGGCAGCCCAGGCAGCCTATCAAGAGCAAAGCCACAAAACAGAGCCAGAGGCAGCTCCAAGGCTGCCAACACAACTGCCTGCAAAAGCTGCCAACGAGCCAGAAACTGCTTGTGGGAAAATATCACTTACCCTTAGCATCTGGGTCCTGTGATTACTGTCCAAAGAAACACAGGCTGGTAAGATAATGGCAGGATAAACAGCACTTCATTGCTCCTTTTTCACCCCCTTTACTCCCCCAATTTTTTGATACATCGCCTCCCAAACTGGGAACAATTTTTTAAAAATCGGTTGTTTTAATCTTTGTGTTACTCATGAAGTAAAATGAGTCTTCCTGCCTGATCTCTAAAAATAGCTTTCGCACGCGCTTCCCCTGGCTCTCGATGTACGACACATAGTGGGGCCATTTGTTACCATTATTGACGTGTTTGTGGTGAGCTGCAAACGTGTTTACAGTAGAAATGAAGTCCCTGCTCTCTTGGAGGTAATCCTGGGGTGTCTAAAAGACTCATGGGAGTCCTTGACATGGATTCTCTGAAATGAATTTCTGTTCCCATATAAATAAATTATCTCGGGGCCAAATATTTATATTTTCCTTCTATTTCAGGAAGGCAGCAGATGCGAAGGCTCCTGATGGTTCTAGCAGTAGTGCCCTGCACAAGCTGTCTGCTGTTGGATGTAAGGAATGTAAGGATGAATGGGAGCAAAAGAGGAAGAGGAGGGCTTCACACTTACCCCTTGCAGTGTAACAGAATGAGAAATGGGGCTTTTGCAGCCAGTAAATAGGGCAAAGTGAGAACAGGCTCCCTGAGGTGATGGGTGTCAAAAATGCTAGGGGACCTAAAGGCCAGAGATGCCTCATGGCGAGTGAATTGGCCCTAACTTCCCCAAATTATGCCAAAGGTTGGCCAGAAAATTTTACAGTCATTAGCTTTTGATCGGAATGGATAGATTGCCATTTCTGTTCACTGCAGTTTCTATTAAAAATATACAACCTTGTCATCTTACCAGCATAGTAAGGATTTTTTTCCTGTAGAAATTCACTAAAATAAGTAAAATTTAACCAGAATTGCAGTTTGTACATTTGTAGCACACTGAAACACACCCAGGCAATCACTCATTAAAGCTGTCCAGTTATGTGTAACATATATGGGACTGTGCAACATGCCAGGTGTTAAACAAAACATGAGGTGACATCATTCTGCAGAATGGGCTATAGAAAATACAATCTCCTGGTGATCTACAGAGAAAAAACTCACTGCTTTTTGGGAAATTTAATAGAAAATGACAGAAGAGTTGTAACTGTCTTTATATTTTGAAATCAGACATCTGTTTCTGCATTCACAAATTCATGTTTATAAGCAGCAAGCCTACACTAAATCTGTTATTAAAAATATTCTTTCTAGTAAGAAATAAGGAGCTTAGAGTAAAATGAACAAAATGTATAGGAATATCTGTGAGCTGCAGATAGATTTAAGAGTACAGTCAGCAAGAAAATATCTAAGGGAGGCTAACCAATAATATAAGAGGAAACTGTAAACTGAAGTTCCTGTGTAATAAACAATATGGAGCAATATGGATTCAATGCCACAATCTGTTTTCCTGTGGTCTTTTAATCCTCAAAGACAGAGAGGTGTTTGGCTACAGCTCCTTTGATTGATAGATTATTTGATCAAATGTTGCTGAGAGTTGATTATTTCTATTCCTGTGCAAACTAATGAATTCCAAAACCTTCTCAGATTTGTAGTGTTATTAGTACCTTCATTAAACAAACAGCAAAAGTCATTGCTAAACAGTTCAGCTCTTCCTGGTCCCTTGGACAAGGACTATATTCAAAACCAAATGTATCTCCACTGTGAGGCCTGAGCTCTGAGAGGAAGTTACTGTGCATATCATTAGTATTAGCCAGTCTTGTCCTTGGAAACAAGAGAAGATATAGATGTGCAAATACATTTGTATCAGTGGAGCAAAGTACAGAAAACTCACCAAGGTACCTTGGTGGCCTATGTGACTCTTGCTTTCAATGCTGTGGAAAGATGAGTACAGAAAATGTTGTTTATTAGCTCTGAGTACGGTCAGGAGAAAACATCTCAGACCACATCACATGAATGACAAGAGACAGATGATAGGCTAACTCAGCTTTACATTAAGCAGAGAAGTTGACAGTGGTATAAAACCACTGAAAGGCTGTAGCTAAAGTCAGGCTTTACATGCAGGCTTTTGATGCAATACCATAGTACTGGATTTAGAATAATCAAGGAAGAAAAGTAGCTTATTTGTTCCTTTTAATAGGAAGCCACTACACACAGCATTTAGCTTGCTTTTTCTATTAATGCACATTTTGTTTCCTGCTTTTTTTTAATCTTAGTGTCTTGAATATTTAGTGGTGTACAGATGTTGCTCACATTCAACATTTTGATATTTCATTGTATTTTAATTACTAAAAAACCCTATGCATAAGCTGCATCGTAATATTATTTGCTTCCACTCCACTGGAAATCATGTTCAATTTCTTGATCATGGAAATATTTTTAATTTTTTAATATGGAATTGTCTGAGAAGACAGTTTCAGCAGCGAGACCTAGTGTTGCAAATGAAACACATACCTGTGTTTCAGGACAAAATAAAAAGAAGGCACTGTATCTTAAGTATTTGAGGAGAATGCCAGTGCCACTTCACCCTTCCAATCTTATAGTTCCTACATGACCAACAGAAAAATGTTGAAATTATCACTAGTATTCATCAATTAAAAAAAGAAGATTTTGTCCTAAAATATGTTTGTGTTTTTCCTACAGAAAGACACTTAAGCTTTTATAAAGGTAGATGTTTCTTTTCTCTTATGACATCAGCTGAAACTGCAGAGAACTAGTTAGCTGCACACACACACTCCATGTTCATCCTGTATTCTTTGGAATAACTGTCCAAATTTTATTAGGATTTTCTTATAATGATGTTATATGATGTCCTTGTGATACCTGCATATGTAGAGATCTTAATATTGATTTACTGTGTCTTTTGCCCATACTTGAGCAGTGTAGATAGCAATTACAGCTGTTGGTGGTATCTATTTTGTCTTTTCATAATTGTCATTTTTAGTTCTATTTAGGATTAAAATATGAAAATTGCATCACGTGCACATGAGCAGGGCTCTAGCCAAGTTATCAGAAATTTCACAGCAGCATCATCATTTTAAGCAGCATCCTCTTCATCTTGTTTATGAAAACCACATACTGTAACAAACTTTTAGAAGGAATGTATCATCATAAGAGCTGCCCTGATAAAAAGCCCTCATTCAGATTATTAATATCTTCCCCCAAAAAATCATCAGGGACAGAGAAACACCTGTACAGCTGTACCAGATGTTTCTGAATAGTTCTGCTTGGGTTGCTGAGATTGATCAGTCCAACACTACTCCTTAGCTGGATCTAAAATCACTTACAAAGTCCTTGTTGTCAGCACTTTGCTCAGCTAAAGTTGCAAAAGTGCAGTGGCACATGCACTTTCTTAACTGCACAATGGATTTTTAAAAAGCAGTAAAAACATTCTTATGAATAATAAACATCTGTTCATTCTTCCCAGTAATCAAAATAAAACATATTCCAAGGATGTAGCTGGAAAAGAGGTAGATAATATATGTAAAGAAACAGCAGAAAATATTTTTTAGGACTGCCCAAGTTTCTGTTTTTAGAGCAGTGATTTTCTTTAGGATTAGAAAAAGAAATCCTTGTGCAGGGTTGACTTGGTGCTGGTGTCTGTATATTCTGTTCATGTACAGCTCACAGCTGAGATAATGGAGAGCAAACATTACATGCAACATCCTCACAAGCATCAAGTTTGTGTACCAGTCCTCCCAAGCAGAGTATCTCCTCACTTGGCAACATCTATTAAAAATTAAGTGGAACAAAGAAAAAACAGTCTGAGATGGTGTTTGGTTTTGTTTTTTGGTTTCGTGCCTTTTTGTTTTTTTTTAAATGCACTCTGACTGGTATTTTAGAAGAACTTTAGCACACATTTGGATACAGATGAGAACAATTAAATGCCCTCTAATAATTGATGTATATGCAATCTATAGCGTGCATTCTCTTCTTATTAGAGGCTGTGGGTTTTTTGTTGCAATCTAGCTAATAAAGGCTTTCTTTTCCACAAGAGAATTTTGACAGGGTTGACTCCAGACGGCTTTCCAGCTGAGGTCTGGGGCCTTGCTGAACCTTCAAAATTTTCCCATTTGAGCTGCATCAAAGTGAAGGAAATTCAAGGATCACTAACGTCTCAGATGGTAGCACTTGCCCTAACAACCAAGGTTCAGGAATTCTTTGGAGCAGGCTGAGGTCATTTTTCTCCCCTTTTCTCCTAATGCTTTTCTCTATTAATCAGAGCTCACAGCTCAGATTGGTCTTCAACTTCCTCCCAATCCTTGCTAAGCCTGTCATTTCTAGCTATTATTTACTTTAATGGACTTTGGCTGATCCCTTATGAAGCTTTGGATCTGAGAATAATAAGGCTGGAGAGTAACGGGCACAGACATGGGTGTGGGTTTGCCTGCAGATTAACCGTGGCAGATGGGCTTTATTGCGGTTTCCTGTGTGCCGAGTGTTGATTGAGAGGGTATAATGAGAGAGGTGGTGTCTGCACAATGGCTGCAGCCACTTCATTGCACCTCGCGTCTAAACAACCCCATTTTTCTAAATCTTTGGGTTGTGAAATTTTAGGAAGTCAGAGCACAAGAACAAGTACAAAAACAACTGTAAATAACCATGAATGTTAATCCAACCCTAATTGGTCCCTTCTTTCATTATGGGTGCATTTTGCTGAGCTTCCCCCCCCCTCGCCTTTTTCTTTTAACAAATATGGACAGCTATGCATACATTTGACTTTTATAACAGTTTAACACAAATATTACTTCATATCAACTTATATTATTATTAATATTAATGTCCCATTAGCTTTTGCATTATTAACATCAGCAGCAAAAGCTTATCTTGCAATCACCCTGTTATGCTTTAGGTTTTTGTCATCTTGGGAAAATTTGTTTGAATTAAATTATCTATTGTCTAGAGAGTATCAAAAATAACAGCAGGAAAATTGCTTAGTATCTGGCAGAATGAGTCAAAAATATGCTTTTCTAAGTCCAAATGCCATTAACTTTCAACAGCGATCAGATGATAAATTATTTTCAGCTATAGGTACTATCAAAAGATCTTTTACAAATTCCCCATTTTAAGGATTTTACTTAATTCCTCCCTTTCACTGATGGATTAAATCACAACTATTGATTCTTTTCTTCCTTTGGGGCTTTACCCATCTGTCCTAACGCTTTCATCCCAGCACCCCTTGGGCTGAGAGAAGTGTTCTACAAATGAACCAGTGAAAACCTGGAGAAGATTCCAGGTCAAGTTTGTGTACAAGAGTTTAAATTTTTAGTGACAGTCTTCCCTTAGCACAGACGAAAGTTTCCACACAGAGCCGCACAAGCTAGCCCCACCAATTATCCTCCTCCTTTGAAAACCATTATCAAGTTTTTCAAAACTTCTTTCATTTCACTGTTGTCACTGGATGAAAAGGAAACTAACCACCATGTCAAGACAACTCGGCTGCCTGGCAACCAAGGGCCACATTTTAATTCTGACTTGCTTCTGGTCTTGACTAATGGAAAGTGACTATGTTAAGCCAGTCAGAAGAGTTGTTTGTCACTTCTGAAATGAAAACAAAACTATATTGTTTCGAAAGTCCTGGGCGTGATTGATGTAAAGATTTACAGTAACATCATTCATTTGCCCTTGTGTTTTAGTGGGATTGATGTCATATCTTTTCATGCTTTATTAAATGCCTTTGGAGAACTCAAATACATGATGCTTTTTGTCCTAAAGAATCTAAAGAGATTTTTCTTATGCAAGAAAACTGGACTCCAATTTAAGAGATTTAATGATTTGATACAATACGTGACTGTAATTTAATAAGAAACATCACTTGAGAAATGTGAATATACAACCTGATAAAAAGAAAAAGAAACCAAGACAGGGAAAAAAAATAAAATCAACAGTTTGGGGGAGGGGAAGGAAAGATACACTTACTTGCCAGCAGTAAAGCTTGTTTGGACAAACTTTCACACAGCTGAGTTAATTTTTTTCACTTCTAATACAGAAGAGAAGTTCAAATTCCGCTCCCCACCTCTTCAATTATAAATATATGCAGTCACAATTATAAAATATGTGTCCATTTTTCTATAAAACATTACTGAAAATATTACAAGTAATATCAACATCAATTATCCTGACTAACTATGACAGATTCAAAGAGGTTTAAACAGCTTGTTTCCAAAGTCATTTTAAAAATCCCCTCCAAAAACAATTATATTGCAAATTATTTTTGTAAAGGCCAAGCTGACTTTTCTATTCAATTAAGAATCAGGAAAGGATGAATGAACCTACAGACAGTTTTCTTGTCTGCAACAGTGAGACAGACTCATGCATTCTCCATGTATAGATACAATTTTTTTGTCATTACACATGCAAAAAATATATAAATATATATATATATATATGTGTGTGTGAAACAGAAAGGAAAAAATAGCTGATATGGCAGTTTCTGTTCTATTTCAAGTACATAAATTACTCTTCAAATGTCTATTATGCTTTAAGGCAATAATTTCATGAATGTATAGGGTAGCAAACTTAGGCTTTTGAAAGTATACTTATATTAGCATCAATGTTATGCTAGAGCTATTTTCCAAAATGAGTACGATAGCTTTTTGCTGTTCTGACAATACCTGTTAATAAGCAGACCCTTGCCATTACCTTTTTTTAAACAGATATTAAAATTTAAGCACAGTAATAACATGCACTGCAATTACTGTTGCCATCTGGGATTCTTAGGGGTAGTCCAAGAGGACTCCAGCATGTCAATTCTCTGGGCAGAAATTCAGAAGTTTAGATGAATAGAAGGTGTGTGTGAAGAAAGGAGAAACAATTCAGCCTTCTTGGTCCATGGTGGAAGGTGTTCTATTCCAAGCCCTCAAACAAATCAAGCTGTTCTTTACTCAGCCCATGCAATACCAAACCCCTGCCTGGAGCCCTGAGCTCATGAGATGTGGGACTTCACCCCCAAAGTTATCCAGCCCTGAGAACCAAATGGTCCAAAATACGAGTGGTCAGCGAGGATAATGGGTATTGGTTACAGGTGGCTGTCAGGAGCTACCACATGGCTTCAGTGCCCAGAACATGACAGTGCTGCCATCAGTGGGGTGAGCAGCTGCCAGAGCTGTGTGAGCAGCTGAGGGCCATGGGGCAAGAGGGCAGAGCACAAGCAGAGGGAGCCCAGCAGCAACAGCACCACTGCTCTGGTTGAGCTGGGGAGGGAGGAGGCCTCCCAGCACTGGCACCAAACCTGTTGGTTTGCTGATGCACATCAATATGGATGTGTGTCTCTCTGCTTTCCAGAAAATAATTAAGATCTCTGCGTGGCCTGCTACTTCAGGATCACTCAATGCGTGATTAAATTGAAGCATTAGTGACCTCAAGAAAGGAGAAGAAGGAGAAGGAGGAAGGGAAGCAGCTGCCCAGTCTTTCCATTGAGGGGAAGTCAGGACTGGCTCAGGCACAATAACTCCATTGAATTAGGAAAATAAATATACATTCATTCAGAAGATTATCTAATCAGTCTAGGTCTAGATATTAGGTCAGTGGGTTACCTCAGTCCACCACCAGTCTCAGCAAGCTCTGCATCTCCAAGAAGAAACAATTTAAGAACACGCACATTCCAGGATCACAGTATTTTTACAGTCCTCATCATAGCCAAAATGCAGAAGCTGGGTGTAAAACTGTGTGTCTACAGCCAAATTACATACAAAGCATGTTGTAAATCAGCTTCACCCCAGGGAAGGCAGGCTGTAAACTACCGATCATTTTACACTGCTACGTTGAACCATCATGGCGGAGGAAGCCTGTAAAGGTCAAGAGATTTTTCTAAACTACCTGCACCTCCGGAGTAGCTCAAGAAGCCACATAATCTAAAGTCCTCAGATAGTATTTCTCTGACTTTTTTTTTTTTCCTTATGGAAACAACTGCGTAACATTCTAACTGCCTTCAGCTTCTGCTGAATTAAACACATTCCAGCGTCTCTAGAGCAGCACTCAGACAGTTGTGCTCCCCTTTGCACTCTCCTGGGTAATCCTTCTGGGGGAAAGAATACATAACGAAGCCCTCAGCTGACAGTTTGGGAGGCCTGCCACTGCTTATTGCCATCAGTTATTTTTCAGCTGATTCAAAGATAGCACAAGGGCTGAAAGCTTGTATCTATTTCTTTTGAGAAAACAGAGTCCAAAGAAGCTCCTCTTAATCTGGGGGTTACTCAAGAGGTTCCAGTTCTCTACCTTAGACCAACTCAAAATTCAAAAAAAAAGGAAAAGAAATTCTTCTTTGCAGTATTTGAAGGCCCATGTTCCTTTCCAAAAACAAATATGCAAATAAAATTGCAGTGCAACTGACTGAAACTTTATACAATTGTTCCGGGTTCATAAACATTTCATGAACTCAGATTAAATTTCAATTACAATACAAGTACTTCCATGAGCAGCAGAAGGAAAGATGTTGTTCTCCCCTGGCTTTGTGCTCATAGTTAGATTCCCTGGGACCTCAGGGGGTGCAAGTCTCCAATGGAAAGTGTTGCTCTAGGTGGAACATTCTCTGTTCTTCAAGGACTCCTGTCACCTTTCCCTTATCAGAAATTATGTACATCTTCCCTTGCTACCAATTTCCACAAAACCTATAGCAACTGGTCAGCAGATTCATTTCCCATAGGACAGACCGACACAGATATAAAATATACACAGAGATATATGATGGTATAAAGCATATTTACAAACAGGATAAAAACTAGATTTTCTTGAGTCTCAACAAAACAAACAGTAAGAAAAGGCCAAGGTTACACAGGCAAGGAGTGACACAAGCAGTGAATCAGTAGTGTCCCTGTCTCAGAAAACACCTTTTTCTCTGGCTCCTGGCTAAGCTGCCCTTAATCGGACTTGTCTGCCTTTCGATCTGGTTTAGCCAAAGCTCTTTCATCTTTTACCTTGCATACTGCTGCTTTTTCTCTTGGAGCCTGCCTTTCAGTGCTGCTGAGCTCACCTTCCCCCTGCACGGCAGGCACAGCGCCCGCTCTGATCCCCTCGCTAACGGCAGCCCCGGCTCCCGGCAGAGCGGGCATTCCCTCCCCATTCCCCGCGCTGTGCACAAGCCCTCACCTCGCTTGTGGCAATGAGGGCCCTTCAGCTGGGCTCACACTGCCCCCTGGCCCAAGACAGGCCCTTCCAGCCTCTGAAATCCCCATCTCAGGGAAGGGGATCACTACCTCCTGTAACTCCAGATGATGCACCGGTGCCTCACATTGTGCACGTTTGCCAGCTTTCCATTGTAGGTTCCTTTCAGCAATGAATGCAGCTTATTTGTGTTGCACATAGTGCCATGCAAATTTAGGGCACTATTTTAATGCATGATAAATAATTACTATAATTAACAGGAGGAAAAAAAAAAGCCTCCTGGCAATTTGTCAGGACCAGACACCTCTTTTCATGCCAGATATTTTCATATGTATGACATGTACATATAAGATCCCTCTTGCCTCTGTGTGGGGACATGCATCTCCCATTAGCAGTAATGGGAATTATGTGTGTGCACTGAGGGGAAACTGTAGTCTACTCTGGCTGGTGTGCTATGTTGGTTGTGTTTTATTGGATCATATGGAGCATGCCATATAAAAAAAGAAAAAACACCTTTCCATCTTCATTGTTGAGAGAGAAATATATAGAAAGCCCCTGTACACAATCATGCTTTTAATTAAGTGCTATTTGCAGGTGCTGTTTGTCTCCAATTTTTTATAGCCATTTCTGGAAGAGCAATAACACAAATAATCTGCAAAATAACGTGATTAGGGATAAAAATTAGCTAGGGTTACGAGACTGATGAGAAATTTTTCTAAAAATGAGTATTTTTAATAAACCACATTTTGAAACGATAAACATCCTTGTATTGGTAGACGCTGCACTGCAAAATACTAAACTTCATTTCACTATCAATTTTCTGATTCATCTGAAGAAGTTCATTATCTGTTAAATTGAAGGCAAGCCTCCCACAGAGGAATGCTATCTAAAGATGGATGTGTTTGTGTGTGAAAGGATAGCCTTTCTTAGCTGTTTATCAAAGAGGACATTCACAGGGTAGGTACCGTACCTCACTACTTGATAAATATAAAGCACCATACAAGCATACATACAGTCATGACGCTGGTTCATGTTTGCTGTCTGGTTGTAACACATTAACACAAATTTAGTCCAAACATCTAAAGTTATGCTGCTAGGAATGTTACCATCTGGTTTTAATGAATATCTGGAGTCCATTTTTCAGTTAAGCCTTTCATAGTGTGTTTGTATGTTGCTTTTTCCAAGCTATCCGCATAATTGCTTAAAGATTTTACTGCAAAATTAATATCCTCACTGTGAATGAGGGAGAAGGGCAAAAACCAGGATGACAAAGGCTGAAATGAGGTGAAAGGCAAATTCAATTTTTCCTTGCACCATAGAAACCTCGTCAGGACTAGCTTTATCTGGTAATCCACATTTAAACTTTAACCTGTAGGGGGGCTCTTTGTGTTAGTTAATGTAAGCATAAAAAGAGTCTGAACCACTAATCAGATTAATCATATTTTGTGAGACTCAAAAGCTTCATTAAAAGGACCTCGTTTCCAAGCTACACATTTCAGAAAGAGAAAAAAAGTTGGCTATGAAAAGGAAAAAGTAACACTGAAATTCAAAAAGACACAGACTGTGTGTCTCCTGGAATTAAACCAAAGACAGTTAAGAGCTGGAACAATATCCACCTTCATAAAACACACCTTGATGATGCCAAAATAATTAGGACATTTTGCTATTGAAATTATGCATTCTCTACATTTACAAAGCTTTATCTTATGCACAACAGAGAACTATTTAATAGGTAACTACAATAAATGTCTTTCCTTTCCTCACATTTATGGAAGTCTCCCTCTCTGCTGAAGCAATCATATTTCCTGAGTACTTCAGGTGACCCCTCAGAGACAGGAGAATGTGAATATCAGAAGAATAAGAATCTGTCATCTCCAGTCAGTTATTACACTCACACAAGAAACACTCCACTTCTCTAATGAGCATGAAAGTGAGAGAGCAAGCTACTCTCCCAAGTTAGTGCAGCATTTTGCTCTCTTTCAAAAACAACAGAATATCTTCATTTTCAATAAACGAATAGTTTGCCATAAATGAAGCTTCAGTGAGCTTTTGTTCATGCCTATGGCATAAAAACATGGTTTTCTTAAAGTTTGCATGAAGTTTAACAGGAACCATCTGCACTTAGGACAAACATTTTGCACTTAGTATGAAACTCATTTCTATCTCAGCCTACCCTGCACTGATCTGGATTTAGTGGCCCTTTGAAATCAGGAGGTGTTTTGAGGAAATAGTAACAAAGTTGACAATGTTTGGAAGATTATTCAATACTGGGCAAATGAAATACATCAGAGAAGTTATATTCTCCCTAAAATATATTTAAGTGGTGAGAAGAGAAATCAAGACATGACATCATGGGGAAAATAATTTGAAATACAGACTCATCCATTTTCCAACCTTGGGACTGCAGAAGTAGAGTTAGCCTCACTTTTGTTTTCCAAGTCAGGAGGAGCAGCCTCCTGCTGTATCACAGCCAAACTCTTTGCTAGCTTTTTACCATTATGTGTTTGTTTTTCTTTCCCCATAACTTGCCAAGGTAATCTTGCTCCTACCAGCTGCACAACCCTCTGCATGATCTGTATTCAACTGGTCCTTGACTTCTGGAAAAGTCAGGCAACCTAAAAAACATTGTTACGCACACATCTACAGTTCTACACTCGACATAAGGTTATGAGTTTAATTAGTAGCTTTCTAAATGTCTGTTTCCAAGTTTTGTCTGTATTTGCACTGAGCCTGCACTGCTTAGCATGGTCAGTTATACCTAAAGGCACTACTTGTTCCCTGG
This sequence comes from Ammospiza nelsoni, assembly GCF_027579445.1. Lineage (NCBI taxonomy): Eukaryota > Metazoa > Chordata > Aves > Passeriformes > Passerellidae > Ammospiza > Ammospiza nelsoni. The sequence goes on along the minus strand of NC_080642.1, from coordinate 12,910,554 downwards.
CTAAGGTGACAGCAGGTGAGGAATCTTCTGTAGGAAATTGCCAGTCACCAAGGAATTGTTGCCACATGCAAAGCTCAGAAAGGAAGGTCAGAGCTTGGGTGGGCCAGTTCCCTCTCCCACCTTCACTCTTTCAGCTGATGTTTTCCAGTTGCTGCATATGCTACAGAGGCTTTAAAACAAGCACAATGGCCAAGCTGTCTGCACTTCATAGAGCAGACACTTCACACAAAGTTTTACCACAAGCTGTCATTGTATGGCTACATTTCTGAGCGTGTGCCATTGTGTGCCATCCTGTGCCCTGAGGTCTTCAGTGTTTCTTCATCAAACCAGGCAGCTGTCGAAATGTGCCTCAGCTCCATCCAGCACACATTCCCCAGCTTTCCTGTCCAAGGAAAAGGAGGGGAGAAAGGACAGCAAGTACCAAGGTCTTGCTCCAGTGAGGAGCTGGGATGTGGCCAAGGACAGGCTCCCAGGTTCCTAGTGTAGATGTAGACTATTATTCCAGTAAATTCTTCAGAGAATATCACACAAATCTAAGTTGTTTACGAGCTGCCTTCAGCACGCTTGTACCAGTGCAAAACTGGAGCAACTGCACCATCTTTGACAGAGTCCTTCTAAGTCTAAGCCAACGCAATCTAAAGCAGAATCTGTCCCTTTAGTTTGGATAATGATCTAGAAGTGCTGCCCTAAAAAAACAAAAAAAAAAAAGAATTTTCCTGAACACAAAGAGAATTGTTCGTAGGTCTGACCCAAAGCTATGAATTTAAATGATCCAAATGTAACTCAAAGAGACTCAATCTTTGTATTAAGAAATATTTAGTAAAGCACTGGGATGCATTAATACCACCAGTTTGTATTAGGTCAGGTTTTCTCACCCTTCCCAATGCTGTCTCACTTTGTTTTATGACAAGTTCAGTGACATGCATATAAATACTCCCAGAGTATGTTTTCCTGCAGTGCAAAGAGTTAGGGGAAAAAATATCCCCTATGAGGTTGTCATCTGAGCTGTGGTTCTTCCCAGACTACAGCAGGGCAGAGTCAGAGGGATTAACTTCCAGTATTGCTGCTAGTCTGCTAAAAATGCTGGAAATGGCTTGAGGCTGTCTGCTTGCCTCGGCCCTGAACTGCACTGGGGCTGTTCCTTAGTCAGGTTCTAGCTGACCTTAAGGACCAGCTGAGAGGAAGCAGCTACTGCAGCTGTCCTGAATATGCTCTCCATATTTCCTATTGTATAGGTTGGGAAAATGAGTTTCAGAGACATAAAAATCACACACTTGTGGCCACAGAGTTTTGTGCTGGTGACCCTGACAGAGGCAGAGTCTTTGACCTCCAGGTACGCAGTTCTTCCTCCTGCCTGTGCACTGTGTGCATTCTGGGGGTATTGGCACAGGGTGCAGGACACAGGAACTCAACAGGGCAGGTTCATTTCACCAGAGATGGACCTACAGTGGCACAGCAGTCAATCCAATTCAAAGGCTGGGAGGATTCAAATTAGGCTCACCATCTCACACTAAATATAGTTTGATAATTTTTTTTCTCCCTCATTTTGATACTACTAGGTTCAGGTAATGGTATTTCTAGTGAAACCATATTAAAAACTGGCCAAGTCTATACAAGCTTTCAGCCAGAATTATGTGTCTAGTTAACGAGATAAGTTTTTCACAAAGAACTTGAGAATCTCAGTGAAAATAAGAAATTAATTTATGAAAGTCTAACCCTGCCTTGCTTTAAATTTTTGGGTCTGTTGAAACCAAAACAACTTTTGAGTTCATTGCATAAATTGGATAAGGTCCACGTTCCCTGAACTGCATAACATGACTTGTCTCTACTCATTCCAGAACAGATTTTTCCTTTTCTTTTCTTTCTAGAGACACACGCACACACAAAACACACAAACAAACAAAAAACCCTCCAAACAGAAAAACAGCTTCCCCATTTCTTTGTTTCCATAACTGATAGTTATTTTAAAAGGTAGTACAAACGTTATAAATTCAAAGAAAGGCAACACTGGAATGCCCACCAGTGCTGCCCACAGCAAAGAAAACACATCCAGAGTTTTTATCACTTCAAATAAAAATTTCTGTTCTGCAAGGAGAAAATCCCCTCTCCTCCGTTGTTCCAGGCTCTACAGATCATTGGGTAGGTAAAGCAAACTTCTGATTTTTTGATCATCCACAGCTCTTTAGAAATAAGTTTCCCACAAGGCTCATGATGCTCCAAGTCACTTTTTTTCCTGTTCTGCAGCCTCCCTCTCTCCAAGTTAAAACTCATGCAGAACAAAACAGCACTGCTGAGCTTGGCGGCATCACGAAGGAGGAATCTGTGGCACCCTAAGGCCTGATTGTATAAAAATGTGTAACGTTACCAGAAAGGGGAGTGGGAAAACATTCCCATGACTGCTTGGTAGGATTTCACCCCTATGAGGCATGTGTGAAGAGAGGTTCACATCTATGAATATTGTGGAGTCCAACCCTCATCTCTTCTCTGAGATCTTAAATAATGTTCCAGCTGGGGACCCAACTATAAACATTTTTTGCACTTAGAGAGCAATAAAAAAAGAACACATGGGATTGGAAACACTTGGTTAAATTTGCAGCTTTTCTCTTCATTATAAATAATGAGGATGCATCTTTTCCTTCCTCTTCCTGTCAGCCACCTTCTATTCCCTTGTTTCTGCTGTACTCCCATCTAAACACTCCTATCTTTAATCTTTTAAGTACCTGCATTAATTTATAGCATCTAGAATACTTTGGGACATAAAATTGCATATGGCAAACTCATACAGGAGAAGAGTAAACTTAACTCCCTCTTCTGTCAGAGCTGTCCCAAACACAGAGAGGATCCCAACCTATAAAATTCCTGACATATCTGACTCTGCACAGGGAACTGCAAGATTTTTCCATCTCACTCAGTGAGTTTCTACAGAGAAAGTCTAAACCTAACTGGCCTAGATTGAGTTTGGGTGCATGTAATGACAAAAATACATAAAGATATTGTTCCTTGACCATCATAAAAGATTTGCATGGAAATAAAGTACAAAAGATCAGACCAGATCCTTAAATTGTGGGGGCAGTACAACTCAATCTTCAAATGTTTGGATTTTTGTTTGCCATTTCCAATCAGAAGAAGCATTTTACCAGAGAACCTGTTGGTTTCCTGTATTTCAGAATGTTACTTCAGCTGCACAAACAATAAGCACTGTTGCAGCTGCAAACATGTTGAGTATCTTGAGGTTTTAGAGACAAAGTAGCATTGTGTCCTTAAGACATTATATTCCCATAGTAGAGTATATATTCCTATAGTTTTATTCAGATCATCAGAGTAATAAAAGAATAGTTTTCTCTTACTGGAATTGCTGTTGAACCAAACAGCTCATTTTTCTACTTCTCAATGAAGAGAAATAAGGTATTTTTTCCTGTTCTTGGCACTGGCATTTTAGGGTATTTTTAGAATGTTTCCAATTATGGACCCATCTGCATCCTATTGCACCATTATTGCACCAAGGAAAGAGAAGTAGGACTGCATAATAACAGAGGGACAAAGATATTTCTTCTCCTATGCCCCCCTATCTCTTAACATGAAAACAGATTTCTAAGTATTATCACCTACCATCTCATTTGAGAGGCTGCACTTCACCAGAGATGAATTTACTCTATTGAAATCATAGTATGGGCACATTGCTAAACTCAGGTTTGCAAGCTAGCATCACCTAAATTACAGTTTTATGACACAGTATTGGAAAAAAAGGTTATGAACAGTGAATCTGATTTTAACCGGGACTGTAGTCCTCCATTTAGTAGGGAAATTTAGTCATTGAGGGAAGTGTTTTTAAAAGCCATATTGTCTGGAGGAACAGATACATCCCTATCTTTCAAACTATCTACTCATGGGTCTTAATAATAGTACTTTTCAAACAGCTTTTTGTAATGAAATAAGCATTAACCCACATGCATAGATTGAACACAGGTCTCACTTTTTATAGCACAATCCCACTCTGCTTCTCACTCATCTCATATTGCAACTTTTCTGCTTTAAAGGGCTAGACTTCCCCATAACAGATTTGATTGTAAATCTATTAAACCCTTTATAATGCAATGCTTCAGCTGGGGGCTGTATCTTTAGCCCACTGCACATGAGGCCCCAAAAGGCTGAGTGAGCTGCCTGAGTTTATACAGTAAATTAGCATGAGAATGGAAAGATGAAGTTTATTTTCCTTCCAGTTCTACACTTAGGCTACAGTTTCTACAATAACATAAACAGACCCTATGCAGAGCTTAGACAAAGTCTGCTGCATTTGCCTGCTAATTCCTTTTTAAATGGACAGAGATTATTTGTCTTTCCTTTCCTACAGGTAGAGTTTGATTTGGTCTTAAAAAGGCTCAAACTAGGTGCTTAAATAGGTGAATTTTTTTAAAACTTTCCCTAAAACTATCTTGATTTTCAGTTTGAAAGTATATACTGGCTTCTCTGTGTGCCTGGTGGATCCCTGATGTCAGTAGGTGAATGCCCTCTCCTCCCTGTCCCACCAAAGCACTTCTCTATCCTTTGGTGAGAGAACAAGTGACAGCTGTGCCCTGAGTGTCACATGCCAGTGGAGGAATAACTCTTTCTTCCAGGAAAATATGCACTTCCAAACGTACTCATGCAGAGTAAGCCAAAGACACTGTGGTTATGTGACCTATGTGAAAACATGTTTAGTCCAGAAATTAAGATAATGAAGTGTTGCGTGAATGTTAAGTGTTGTTTTATTATAAGAAAGAAATATAGTTTGGAATCTAAAGGACATTTCTCTTACCCTTCACCAGTAGCTCACTCAGCTCTCCATACAGGTGGATCTTCTGTCTCCTTGAAACAGTAATCACAAGGGTGAATTTTCCAGTGGCTTTTCAAATGATTGCAAAACTATTTTGCAAAGCAGTCCTGGGGGAAAATGCATAAATGGTCTTTAATACAGCACAAACTTTTATACTTACCAGAAAAACAAATACATTTCAGTGAAAAGCAACAATTTTACCATCAGATATGGGCATGGATTTGCTCAGCAGGCTGGTGGTGGATCACCCACAAGAGTTTGAAGGGTCTCTGTTAAGAACTGGGAAGTTAGGATTAGAAATGTGTCTGATTTAAGAGGGAGTTTTAAGCAATTAACTCTGCAAACACACAAAAGTGAAGCACAAAGAAACACTAATGGGAAGAGATCATTAATGCAATCCATCCACATTCTCCATCTATACGCTCATTACCTGCTGACAACACCAATAGGATTTGCCTATATGAGGAAATTGGCCAAAATGGCTATTGCAGAATAAGCCACTCTTCAATTGCTTTCTGTTTGTCCTTGTGTAGACACTGTAGGAATAATTAGTGCACTTATTCTGTTCTAGAATAATTGCTGCACTAATTATTCCAGACTAAAGTATCTTTTATTCCAAAACAATTTGTCCACAAGGGGAGCTATTGTGAAATTGCTTGTGCTCCTCTGCTCAATTTCCATGTGTAAAAAGGCCGTAATCCGTGCACTGGGAATAGCAGTACCCCAGACTCCAGGAGCAAATCAAACCATAGACAACTTCCAACTCTCACATTGCTTAGGATGGTTTTCTTAAAGTAATTGAATACACAGAGTTGTTGTGTAAACAGGATTCAGCTGTATGGCAATGAGTAAACTCTTCTTTTAAGAGCTTTTCCTTTTTAAAATTATTTTAGGCACATTTGCCTCCAAGCTTATTGGACTGGATTTAAGGATTGTAGTGAGTAGAGGCTGACATGGTAGATGGGACCTCGCCCATTCTTTTGCAAAGTGTGAAATGCTGAAATTGGATAAGCGCATAGTGTAATTAGCTAATCTGATGGGCTAGCTTTATCCAGTCTGTGTGTTTAGAAACACCACTGTTCTCACAGTTTTTTGTGCTGAATTGCAATTAAAATAAAGACAGATATGCCTAGACAATGACCCTACAACACTGTTAAAAACCTTTTAAAATGAAGGATGGAAATGGTGATGTCAGATCTTCCTAAACTGGAAGGAGAGTACCAATTCTCTAGTCTACTACTGCCCTCCTTTCTGACAGATTCAAACCTCTATTTCTGTCTGTTTCTGGGGTCCTTTTTGTTTGATTGTTTTTAAGAAAATCTTTCCATTTTCTCAAGGGCAGTATAACCTTATCAGAAAAACCCATTCCCTCCTTTTAGCTCAGGAAATGGCAGAATAAAACAGTGAAACAGGTTCCCCCAAATCCTACCCCCCACAGCAGAACTGTATACCTACCTGTAATCCTACCCCATATTTGGGAACTGTAATGGTCAGATAGCATGGCTGTGTAATACCCTACTTTTTGTGAAACTGCATACAAGGTATTTATATGCAATAATTATAAATTTTCCACTCCCATATTTCTTATGGGTGGCACTGTTCCACCATTAAATATCTGCCTTTTCTGCTCTGGAGAGAAATCAAAACCAATTTGGGATAAGTTCAAAATAAGTGGCATTATTTTTTAGCATGTATTTTCAATGACATTGGCAATAGTCATGGGGTATGGTTTGCATAGCATTTACCAATCTCTCCTGTCTCCAGCTAGGGTCTAGGAAGTCTTATAATAATTTTCAAAAGATGTTTTGAAGCATCCAGTCCCTGCTCACAGTATTATTTTGCTATAAATCCCTCAGCCATTGATCTTGAAGTTTATTTAAGCCAAGATATAATGTTAACCAATAATTGCTCAAAATTTACTAATAAAATTTCTTTCTGCAATATTCTAAGAATGGACTGACGTGCACTGATTTCTATCATAAACAGAATTCAGCATAAGAAAATTCTCATTAAAATGCTCCTTAACAGAAGAAAATATTGACATGTTCAACATCTGTAGCTACAGAAAGCTCTGCCGATGGATTTATTTTCCCTTTACCAGTCTACTAGCATGAATTTGATTTATTACAAATAACATTTTTCTATCAAAGGCTCATAAGACAGCTTTTTGAGATTCTTGTAATAACTTTTTTGTCAATTAAATATTCTGTTCATTTATGAGATGGATGCAATTAGAAATACAAGATGTTCAGTATTCTCAGCTCAAACTCTTTTATTATCTTGTGTTTCTCATGTGCTACTGTAGCTGTTCTACCCTGAATTGAACTAGATTATGATTACTAGTTAAGAACTGAAAACACTACCACTTTTTACTTTTCTCTGTTACTTTGTAAATAGATACTTTCAATTACAAAATTGTTCCCAAAGAAATAGGAATTATGTTGAAAGTACCCCACTGCTGCTGTAACAGTTTCAGATTTATTGAATCCTTCTAACTGTATTACAATAGCTCCTGCTGTTTTACCTGGACTGCAGCAATACCGGACTCCAGCCTTGAATTTTGCAATGTTTCAAACCATCTGGGACAAAAAAACACCCTTCAGCTTTTGTCTATCTTCAATTTTTTTGATTATGATCTGAATGGAAATGCTATGAAAAAATAGCAAAGAAGTTTTACAGTTATCACAGATTTTACATGCAAGAGTCTAATTTTATTTGTATTTATAAAGGGCAACTCTAGCATAGCAGCCCAGGCAATACAGCTGAGTGAGGCTGGTGAGAGAAGCAACATGTTTAGCATTAAAATGATGCTGAACTTGGAGAGACATCCTACACCTAGTGCTCTGCTTTTAAAGTCATTCTTGTGAGGAAGTTTCATATCAGTTTTCTTGGTCTGATTGTCATAATGATTAAAGAATGATTACAGGCCCTGGGTATGGGCTCTATCACTATATGAAGGTATGACAAAAATTCAGATGTTTGGACAATTTCACCTTCCTGTTGCTTTAGTACTGGATCACTCTCATTTCTTTTCCAACACACCAATAATTTCCAAATAAAAGCTGTGTGATGATGCTCTTTCTTCCTTATCTATACTGACCTTTGTATTCAAACTCTGGCTCAGTCTTTGAAATTGCTTCTTTAATTTAGGTCATGGAAACTGCAAGTTTTAGCTTGTTTACTGACCACTGCATCCCAAACAGCAAAGACAAAAATCCAAACTAGCAAAGGTTCCAGAATGAAGTACTGACTTGGTTTTACACTATAAACTCCACTGGACCCTTCTGGTGCACCAAGAGGAACCATTTTATTTCTATTTAATTTTTGTAGTCCATGTGTATATGCATGGAAGAGAGGGAAAACCTAATCCTCCCTGCTACTTGTTAGTTCTTACTCATTTGAGCACATAGTAATCTAAAGCCAAATATTATTGACCTATTTTAATTGTATCACTGAGTTTAAAGGGATTATTTACTTGCCAAAACTGGTCCTAAGTAAGTAAGAGAACTAAATGATACTTAGAGATTGTTCCAAAACAATATAAACAAAACCAGATCAGCTGTCTCACCAGTTGCTCACACAGAGATTCCAGAAAAGCTATCCATAACACATCAAATTCTTTCTTTTCATTTTCATTTTTGACAAACTATTCTTTCATGAACACAAGGGCAGGAAAAAAATCAAATGCCAGATGGTGAGCTAGGGTATCAGCTATTGGATCCAACAGCATACTGAAAGCAGCCAACATTCTCAAGGAAAGACATTTAATGGTACCTGAAAGAAAAAGCACCCAATTTCAGGGAAAAAAGGAAAATAAAATCAATGAAATAGAGAACTGCAAAGCAAATCCACAAAGAGAATCACTGTGTAAGCCGAGATCAGAGGAAACTGAAATAGATTCAAGAAAGCTGTTTGGACAGTGACTTTTATAATAAATTACATACACAGAGCAAGTCCTGCAAATAACCAGCTTTCCATGCCAGGACAACAGGGAGCCTGTATAGAAATTTAGGCTGAATTTGTCAGAAGTACATGACATCTTTGGCTTTTGTGCCATTCTTGTCCCTGTTTTTCACTGGCATTCTCTTTGCTCCCAAAAGCATTACAGAATGCTTCCTCTGTTCCATCCCTTGCTACCTTTGCAGATGCATTCACATTACTGAAACTAGCCCTCCATGAGATCCTGGCAGTTTAGAACAGCCTCAAGCAGAGAAAGAGATAAACACATATTTGTATAACTATGAAATGCCTCAGTTGAAGGTAAGCAAAGAAATTAGACTTGGAGAGTTCATAAGGGGAATGCAGATCGTAAAATCCACAGACTCCCTGAGATAAAAATAATGACCAAGCACTTTAAGGCTTTAAAACACAGAAGATCATACAAAATGAGCTTGGCAAAGCACAATACACAGAACAGTCATTTGCAAACACCATACCATGCTCAAATCAAGGAATCATTCCATATAACCTCACTGATTTGGGTATTTCTTTTATGGTGGGATATACAGTGAATTTCCAAATGCACTGTCAAATCAGACCCTCATCTCTATTTACAAGTTGAACTTGTTTCCTTTTTGAGTTTCATACCAAATCCCAGCTCCCTGTCTGAGATTTAAAATGGGTTTAGATTTTCTTTTTGCAATTAGGGGTTTAAATTTTTTTCCCACCACTCAAGTGTAAGCAGTGTCTTCAAACATAGTAACTCAAGCAACTACAATGGGGTGACTCCAGACATCCACTAGTTTAACCAAGACAAATATTTGGCCTATAGAGAACTAGTAACCCTCTCACAATCTGTTTTGAAATGTTTGTTGAACTTAACAGATGCAACATGAAGATACCTCTAGACTATAATAATAGGAAGTTTGAGAAAGAAACCAGCTTCATATGAGAATCTCATTTCTGTCCCTTGAATGTCAGAGAAAAAAAAATCTCAGAGTTAAGTTTATTGTCTAACTATTGATGATAGAGTAATTTTACTTTCCTCTGAAACACACTCCTCTGGTTCCTTCCAGTCATTGGACTAAGTGTATCACATGTGAAATAAAAAGGAAATAACATGGATATTTACACACTTCCATTTTCATTTATGGACCTAGCAAGAAAATGACCTTGTAAAATTACATTCTTCCAATTGATATCTAATGATTTTTACTACTCTTTGCACAGTCCAAATTGAAGACCAGCTGACATCCAGATTTCCCACAGAGTTACATACATACCATCAAAGAATAGGAAGGGAACAGGATCCATTGTTATGTCCTTCTACTGTGGTACATAAATGCAGGACAGAAGGGTGAAAAAGCAGGACCATGGCTGAAATTCACTGAATGTTTTGGCTACCAGAACTGGCTGACAATATAAACAGAAAGATTTTTCATCCCCTGAAGTGGAGCAGCAGAGTGACAACTACTTTGGGCTGCCAGGACACCCAGTAGGGCTTCTGCATTTCGAGACATGAGTCCTTGAGGCAATATGACTGAAGGGATCCGGCTCCCTCCAGTGCAGGGTTCTGCTTAAATGCAACACTGAGCCCTGGAAAAAGATATTAACTCATTCCTCATTTGAGCTGCCAAACGTACCAGGAATACCTGGCAGCAGCTCCCTGCCATGCTGCCAACCATTCTAGGTACACAGCTGGCTCTTTCAGTGATTTCAGAAGAACCCAGAGGATTTACAGCACAGCAGCAGCAGCAGTGGAGGAACAAAACCAGCATTTGATTTCTTTGCACAGAGCTCTATCCCAGAGAACTTAAACCCACCCAGGCACCAACCTCCAGAATTAAGCAATGTCCTGCATGGCCCAAGCCCAGGTTCAACTCCCTCTCTATAAATCAGATAATTAAAGAGCTCATACCAAACAACTGCTTCTCCCATTCTCAGAATATTTTATGTTCACATCACAAGCAATCCTGCAAAGCCTTGATAGGTATATTCATTATTTATGGTCTGCCATAATTATATTTGGTACTTCTAGCTTAGCCTGCAGGAGGCAGTGTCATCTGTGCAAAGCAGAACTTGTCAATTCTAATGAACTTTTTCAGGGGTTTTAAAAACTATGATTTCTCTTAAAACCAAGAAATTCAAAATGGCAAGAAAATTTGTAAGAACATCTGGTCTAGGGCAAAACTAGGAAGGGTGCCATCAGTTTAAAACACAAGGGTTTACCCTCAATTTTTTCCCCTCCAAATAAAAATGGCAACCTATCTTCTAGTTTCTAGTTTTATGGTGTCCCTGTTCTCAGTTCATTGTATAAATTTGCACAGACTGCTCTGGAGTTTCTTAATAGCAAAATATTTAAGCAGAAGCCAGTGCTCATCTTTAGGTTGGAGCTAGCTACCACTCACTGGCAGCATCTAATCTGACTGCTTTTGAATGTTAAAAACAAAAAAAAAGTGGTAAATCTGGATGGAGATATCTCTCTGTATTTTTCCTAATGCAATTTCAGTGAATAAAATTTAAGAAAGTGGCTAGCAGTCATACAAACAGCATTGCTCCTATTGGTATATATAGGTCCAGTGACACCTCTATAAATTTATAATTATAAAAAGTTTATGAAAGATTATATAAAAGATTATAAAAAGTCGAAAAGCATTAAGGTCAGCAGTGTAAACAAGGAAGAGGGCTTCAGACTACATGGTACCCTATGGCTATGGCAGAAACTGTTCAAATCAAGAAGCTGGCGAGACAGGTAAAGTTTCAAATACAAACACTCAGCTTTGAACTGAACCAGTGAAGAAAGAGATGATAAAACAGACACTCAGCAAAGGCTCTTCACAGAATGCCAGACAAATTTTCAGATATTCTTTTTTTAAGTCTGCTAATTTGTGTTTATCATCATAATGAAAGGTTGGCATGGAAAGATACTCAGAACTTAAAAGCTAAAACTGGACTGTCTACATTTCATCCTTTTTTTATTAACCATCAGCAAGTGTTCTGCACAGACACAGCTCATGAAAGTAATAATAGAGGGAAATTAATTAGATGACTATATTTCAATCATGGGGTTTTCTTGACATTTTATACCAAAGGAATGCAGCTCAAGCAGTTTGTAACTGACAGCAATGCCATGAAATTGCACTACAGCCTTGATAATTATCCTCTTCATTATTTTTATAATGTATAAAGAGATAAAGTACAACATGCCCCTTTCATTTTATAATAGTATGCAGTATAATGGAAGCAGCTGAAGGGGGATGTTTGTCTTACAATGCCACAGTTTAAATCTAGTGACAAGAAGTATCACAATTATGATGCACAGAGAAGAGCTCTACAAGCAGCCATCCTTTATATAATTACTGTATGAAAGCTGTAAACATATGGGATAGATAATATATCCCAAACTTTTTTCCTTCCTCTTTCCTTAACATTCAAGAAATATCAATGGCAACTCATTAGAAGGAAAAATACATTATTTCATTTACAAACATTTCCTTCATTATTAAAAGTTAGTGTAATCAAAGCTTAACAAAACATTAATGACACAGAAAAGCTGATAATTTCTTTTGTACAGCAGTACCACTACACAAGCCCAGATAATTATTTGAAAGGGGAAGAGTCCTTTTGGATACAGATGGAGACACTAAAAGAGTAGAGGTCTTATCAAGTATTATGGATAACTTTAATTAGGAAGAGTAGTAGTAAAGCACTAACAATTCCATAAAATGGAAAACTCTTTTGGATAATATTCAGAAAATGTAATTAGGGAAGTCTCAGCTGGAACATGACAAACATGTACAAAAAGATGAGAAGTTACTCTTTTCCTGTCTACCACAGCATCAGCTCAACTTGGTATATGAACAACAGAAGTCAGCTCCAGATGGCTACAAAAGAAGTCTGTTATCTTAGTAAGGCAGAGCTAGAAAACAAAACTTTGCAGGTAATTTCAGTAGAGGCTTCTGAATTAATCCTGTAGAGATATGGAGCACTTAAAGCAGCTGTGGTGAACAGTAACCTCCTGTCTCTGAGTGAAGTTGGGATATTCACTTGGTGCAACCCAAATAAAAAGTAAAATTTATTGAATCTATGCAACATGAGGTTCTTAGTCTGAATTTATTTATCCTAATAACATGATGATACATGGTTCCTGTTGTAGATTGCCTGTCTCCAGGAGAGGAGCAAGATTTTTATTTTACTAATTAGAGTATCTTTAGATTTTTTTTCTTCAATCATTGTAAAGGAGCATGGGTTGCGCATAACTGAAAATCCATTGGGAACTTTATAGTTTTTTCATATCACAAAGGAATGGGAAACCATGGTATCATGACTTCAAATAGGAGTGTTGCAGCCATGGAATACAGACTTGGACCATATTAGGTGCATTATAAGGGCATTAACTTCAGGGTTTCTGACTGAAGCTTGTTTTCATTATCCTTATGACATGCTTGTATGTGGGTGCTCTATGCCACTGTCACATCACTCAGTTTCCCTGAGGTTTTTTCCATATTCAAGCTTTAAATGGATCTTTTAAAACTGTGGGAAAAAAAGCCAGAAATATTTGGCTCTTTGCCCAGGTATTGTACATGTCATAAAACATATCTTTCTGCATTTTCAAAGCAGTGTGTTCTTTTAAACATACCTGACAGCTCTAAGTGTTTTGGCACCACATTTTTGCAGTGAGTTTCGGGTAAATCTACAACTTTAGTCATTCAGTCATTGGTTTGTGTGTCACACAGCCAGCTAAGACTGTAGTTTTCTGGAAACACAGATAGGGGCAAGGGCAATGTCTGCTCTGCTTTATTTGCCTCTATAGCACAGAAATACAGCACATGGGGTAGGCAGGATGCTAAACACAAATCATATATGTAACCCACACATCCATGGCACTGCCAGTGTGTTCTCTGCACGCGCAAGACAGAGCTGGTGCTTCCTCACCACAAAGGCTCACAGGGCATGGGATGCAGGGCCAGTCCACAAGTGTGTGCTGAGTACAGAACTGTCAGATCTCTTGTGCATGCAGAGATCAGCTCAGTGTGAGCAGCACATCTCTGAGACAAAATGAACCGCTGCAATCTTGCCTGTGACACAGTGGAAGACAGCTTTTAAACATTTTAGAGCCAACTTTATCACTAGGGGAAAGAAGTTTTCTGTTCTAAAACACACTATGGCTCTTCAAGAATGCTCTATTCAGGTGGGTGTACACCCCAGTTACTTATTTTCATTGTTTTTCCATGGGTCAGAATAGATGATGGCATTTTAGGGCCTACAAGGAGCTACAAGGAATCAGGCAGTACCCGCTTTTGATCCTAAAGAACAAAAGGCCAGCATTACCCTATGTGCAAAGACAGAAGAGCTGACAAAATGGGGGGGTGGGAATGGGGGAGAGAGAGAGAATCTGGCAGATCTTTGAAGTAATCCAAGGTCAAAAGTTTCCCCTTAAGAATATATGAGCAATGTGAACTTACGGTACCCAGGAAGCCACCTCACAAGGTAAACACTTTTAGAAGAGAGGTCCTTGAAACTCTTCATAGTGTCAAAGGTTGAAATGAGCCAAGTGGCAGCTGGTTTAAGGCATTTCTCCTTTGAAATTTCCAAACTTCCTTAATTTTCTGAGACATTTGGCAGATAATGACAGCAGTTTCCTAGGTATATTTAAAAATCCCAAAAACCTACACCCTTGAAATAAATGAAGGGATCCAAGATAAACCAAAAGGAAAAGAAAAACCAGAAAAACCCTCTGCACCACTCCTACAAAAAAAAAAAAAAAAAAAAAAAAAAAAAAAAAAAGAAAAAAAGAAGCAACCAAAATGTGAGCTATCAAAATTGCCCATTAGAACACAATCAGAGAGTGCTTTAGAAGTAGCTGAAGCATTGAAGACCTTCCCACCCATCAGGTGTTCATGATTCACCTCAGCTGAATTTCCAGAACAGCTCCCATGAACTTGCCAGTGCCCAGTGCTCTCATTGTTCTCCAAGCAGTTTTTGCTGAGGGTGAGTTTACACAGAACTGACAGCAGGTGTGCACACAAACCCTTTTAGCAATTTAGCAAAGAGTTAATGAAGCTTACCTGGAAGGAACCAAAACATCCTCCTGTTTTAAATTGTAGAATTCTGTACTTTTATGTATAAACATAAAAATATTCAGACTTACGGGAACAGCAGTGTAACAATACTTCCAAACAGCTGTTGCTTACATAGACATAACATTATTTTCATTTATTAAAACCAAAGTTAGTATTTTCATTTTTTCCATCACTGAATCAGTAGGATATTAAGCACATGAAAAGTCTTTAGCACATGGATAGGACCATTTGATTAGGCCTGTTCACATAGGTACTACAGTTTCCCACTGACTTAAGTACTTAAAAGAGATCTACAATTAGAGGAGAAAGGAAGTTTCTTAAAATGAAAGCTTGAAGGGACATAAAGTATACAGCAGATACACTATCAGATTTCTTCATATGGAGGCACTGCTGCAACTGTGTTGTTTCTTCAAAGTGATAACCCCTCAACAACATAAAAATATACAGATTTTCAAACACAGTGAAATATTTTCTAATATGAACATCCTAAAAAGGGGAAATCAATAAATGGCATGAAAAACTTCAAAGACAGACCTCCTGTCAATGACAGAGGTTCTTCAGCAATGTAAAGTCTTTGAAGAAGGACTCCCAGTGCTGGGAAAGCTTTGAAGTGACAGAAAGCAGACATTTATAATTACAGAAAGGTGCGGTGTCCAGCAGAGATAGTAAAAAGATATAACTGGGGTATGTGTGGGGGAGGTTGAGCGGTGGCTTGGGCCCTCGGTGACCCTGCTCACTTGAAGCCTAAAAGCCTGCAAGGTCAAGCCTATATCCATATGAAAGAGACAATTTGTGAATTGGAGATGTGGGTAGGGCTTAGAAACCAAATTACTGCAGCTTTCACACTTCTGGCATATGTTTATTAAACAAGGCATCTCTCTTTTCTCACTACCTCAGATTCCAGCACACACATCCCCACACAGCCCCTTCTCACTTTGCAGCCACAGTTCCCTGAGGAGAGAGTGAGGCTTGTTAAGTCCATTGGCTCAGAAGATGACTGAAAGTGAGGCAGTCCAGCTTTACTTATATTTATCTATCTGATTTTCATGAGTATATCACTCCCTGAAATTTTCACTTCAGTCTTCTCCCTGGTTATTTCTTGATAAAGTGATATAGAAATCCAGAAAAGTGAAATATTATATTCTGGAAGAAAACTGAACTGTCTGGATTCTGGAGTTCTTTGAATTCTTGTGAGCTTGAAAGGGAAAATGTGAAAGTTTAATTTACATTAATAGATTTTTGTCTTCCCCTCAGACTACCAGGCAAGTCTCTGCTGTGTCTTTGCAGCAGAGCAGGGTCTGCCCACACTCCGAGAGCAAAGTCATTGCAGCACGGTATTGAGCTCACACTTTTGTGTCCAGCTGAGAGACAGAGGAATTGGCTCACACTTGTCCCTTCCTTTCATATATTCACAGATGCAGGTTCTCCTGAAGCACAGGGTTAGGTCTTTTGCTTATAACCCAAAGATCACACAGCTACATCCCAAATATTCATTTTTAGTTATTTTCCTGTGACATGCTAAAAACATAGCATTTACAGAAAAAAGAAAAAAATCAGCATCTGATGCCGGCCAAGATTTCCTGGGAAGATGAAATGAAAGACAGGCAAATGAATCAGCAGGTGTTGTTACCTTTTTGAACTCATCTGTTCTTTCTTGTATAAGAGCAGGATCTGGAAGCAGGACTGCTCGCAGTGGGCTGAAATGGGACTGCAGTCAGGAGCTCTGTATTCCTCTGCCCTGGTGTGAGGAGGACACCAGAGAATCCTCTCCTCAGTGACCTAGAGCTCCACCTGGGAGCCTCAAATCCATACAGTCCCTTGGCTAGAGGGAAGTGAGCTATCAAAAAAGCAAACACCAGCTCCCACAGTCTTGCACAGCTAAGAACTTCCAAGCAAAGGCTGGCAGAAGATGGCACCCTTTAAACCCTGAAATAAACACATGAACAATAATGTTTGATTACTTTTACACACACGTGACACCCACAGATTTCAAACCAGTGAGCAACCCAGCTTATGAGTGGAAAAACTGATGTACTGGAAAGAAATTCAAGTTGGCTTTGTAGAAAATAAAGTCTTAGCATAAACATACCAACATTTATTTATGAAGGAAATTTGGAGTATTCAGCATTGAGTCTGTTTTTGTCTTCACATAAATTCCAGTCCCAGGTTAAGGTCAGAACGAGAAAAATAGTACCAAAGTTCAATGGAGTCTTGAGAGAATTGCTCAAGCTTATTTTGTTGAACTCTTCTTTTGCTGGCCAGACAGCAACCATGTA
Organism: Ammospiza nelsoni; assembly: GCF_027579445.1. Lineage (NCBI taxonomy): Eukaryota > Metazoa > Chordata > Aves > Passeriformes > Passerellidae > Ammospiza > Ammospiza nelsoni. The sequence goes on along the minus strand of NC_080642.1, from coordinate 12,893,443 downwards.
ATTAGGATAATTATGCAATAGTGGTTTTAAGGGAGAGCTATCGAGAAAAACTCAAACTACAGTACATATAAAAGCACTGTATTTGTTTTCTCATGCATCAACAATTCAGTTTTTCTTCTGTTCAGGAGGTTGGCCCGAAGGGAATGGAAATCACAGAGATTATTACCTTTTTATAACTATCTTTCTAAAAGTTATGGCATCGGCTACATGAGGTGTGTAGTAAAAAGGAAAAAAAATCCTAAATGCCAATGGAGAGACCGTATGGAAACTCAGAAGCAATTATCATGCAGACAAAATTTTTAAGAGTAGTGATGAAATTAAGCATTATTGCCAGAAGATGTTTACTAAAAATATCTTTCAGGTCTTTCAAAATTTTGCTTGGAGGATTTGGCATGACAAAGAAAGCAGATGTCAGATAACACATAACACATCAAGAAAACAATAATATATTCTGAGCTTAAGAGTCCTGCTGGTGATATGGGACAAAGATATGCCTGGGCAATCTGAAAGAGCTTTTAAATAAAACAAAATCAAAACAAATTGAGATGTTTTGAAGTGCCTACATAGCATGTAAATTTTGTGCTAAAAAAGTTAGGCAACAGACAGGATAAACTCAGCAAAAACTGATATTACCCAAATGCAACAGATAAGTGGAAATTGTTTTCTGATCTGTAGTATTTGTTATCTGTGTAATATGCATTTTAAGATTCAGATCATTCTGAAGCAAGGTACAGAGTGCTGTTTATAGCACAACTGTCAAATGCCAACACTTTGATATAACAAGCCCCCTAAATCCACAGCTGGACGTCATTAAAAGAAGAGGGTGCAAACATAAAAGCTTTTCCAACTGAGAAGTAAGGATACGTTCCTCATGGCTGTGAATGATGAGCCTTTTGCTGCATAACAGTGCCACATTCTGAGTGCTCTGGCACAAGACACAACATGGCAGGATCCGCACCCTTCCAGACACCTGCCTTTTCCCCTTCTGTCCCTGTTACTGGGCTCCTTCAGGAGTCACAATCAGGATGTTCCTCCCTCTCACACCCTGGATTTTAGGATATTTCTGTGGTCAGTTTAGCAGAGCACAGGTTACTAAGAGCAGCAGCTTTCCCCCTGGGCAATGGGGACACGGTGTCTGCTGATGATTCCAATGTCCAGTATCCAATATCCCAATATCCAATGGCAGCAGCAGTGCCCCTTGGATAACAGCACAGAACCAGAGGTCATTGTACCACCACAGCCACTGGGGCAATGTCTCCCTTATAAATAAGGCCAGAGAAAAACAAAATTATGTGGAATGTACTAATTACACACAGAGATGTCCTGTATTTTAAGAAAGGGTGACCATCCACTGAGAAGCCAGTCCTGGGGTCTTAAAAATAGCAATGTAACTAACCTGAATTTAATAACATAAAACAGACTAAGAGCAGAGCACTATGATTCAGAACAGGGAGGTTGCAATACCACTAGTACCAGTATTTCCGTCAAATGGAAAAACCTCCAGGCCCATTTCCAGGGCAGACAGCTGCTATCACTTGTGTTACAGGTAACAGGAATTTAACAGGCTCAGTGGGAAGACAGGAAGGACTACATTATTCATGTATTTAAAAGGAAAAAAATGTCAAATTTGGCCACAGTCTAAAAATCAAGAGAAAAAATAGCACAGAATGACCTAAAGTTACATGCCTGGTTGATATTCCAGGTTTTTATTGTAGATGATAATAAGTTTGGTGAGTTTGCCAAGATGTCACCTTTGTCATATTCCTTTTTGCTGTAATTTTCTTATATTTTCCCTGAGAACACAAGAATCAGATTTATGAAAAATGTATGCTGTTGTCAAGTACATACAAGTAATTTCTGTGAAGTGTTAACTAAGAAGGACTTATCTGCCAAAATTTAAGTATATGTTTGTTTTTAAGCACTTTTTATTTTCATTCTACTGTGGGAATCATCAAAATATGATAATATATTGTTTAAATTCCAAACTTCAAATATAATAAACTAACCTGAGACAGGACTAATGCTGAGAACTCAGTAATTCTTCTTATACCCATTGCATTTCAGACACCTCTCAAGCTCCAAAATGTACTTCAGATTCTAGAGATGTCTCACAAAAACAACAAGCAATCAAAACCAAAACACAGACTTTTCATTTTTTTTCAAATATCAGTCAGAATACATTGCTTACTTCATAAGATAGTTTTTTCCAAACATACAGGAGCTGCACATAATGAAATATTGAAATGCTGTATTAGCAGCTGACAGTGTAAATCTATAAGAAGTAGACATTATAAACACAGAGTCATCAAATGTATTTAATTCTATATACAGGTCTCATAATAAGTTCTTTTAAAAATATTGCTAAGAAAGAAGGACATGGGTGAGACATCTAGACATGACAAATCACAAACAGGAGAGAATCTGACAAGTGCATTGTGTTTTGGTCTTATCCTGCAAAAGGTGATGCACATGTGAAATCCAAAACCACTAATTGTGAAACTAATTTTATCAATAATAATAAAATCTACTTTTGACTATTAACTGCTTAGCAGGATTGACTTAACACATGAAACAGAACAAGAAGGAGAGGATAAAAGTCACCATGGACAGAAAATGTTATTCATTTCATTTTAGCTTTCTCAGGACTTTTGCTGTTTCTGGCTCCAATGTGTATGTCCCCCGTGCAAGAGAAGCATTTGAAATGAAAAGCAGTGGACAAGAGTGAGACTTCAAAGACTACAGCATAAAGATTTCTATGGCTTTTCAGGCATTAAGTATTAAATGGATATTCAGCTATTTAGCAGTGAAAAGGAAGCAGAAGATGTCAGATACAATATGGGACAGATAGATGTCAGAGTTTTCTGGAATAGCAGCCAGGTCAGCAGAACATGGCTTCTTAAATGGAACTAACCTGCTGTGTGGAGGCAACTGAATGGTCCTGCAGCTTGTGGCATGTGGGGACCCAGCTCTGAAGTGCCACCCAGAAAATCTCTCCAAGTCCCTGTAAGCACTGATGCGTTTTGTCTGCCAGTTTCCTGTGAAGACCTTAAGACTTATCCCTTCACTCTGGACAGGTGATTGCATTGATTTAGGATCCATAGATTACAGGATATACTGTGGAACAAATTCAACATGCCAATCTCACTAAACATGGGAGCTGCTGGAAGTTCCCTCGAGGACTTGAACAATAAAGCTCACTGTCACTTTTAGGCCCGCTGTGTTTATTCAGGATTGTTATTGTTATTGGAGGATAGTAACATTGCTTTCTGCACTGAAGTCATGCCCATTGAAGCCCCCTAGCTACTAGCATTATTTAGGAATTAAGTCATTATCCACTTACATATGTCTAACTATATTTATGTGTTTTTATGGAAAGTGGCCAGGGACAGCAGTCTCCAGGTCATTTAATTGTTGTGCTGCTCCCTGAGTGTCTGGTCCACTGGTCAGTGAGACCCATTTCTCTGCCTGAAAGGTCACCCTTCCCTCCAAAACCAGGATTCAACCTCAGCATGACAAAAGCCTGAACCCCACACCCTGAATGAGTCAGATCACAAACTGGCTGTGCACTGATGTCCCACAGCTCAGGTGGCATGTCACTCTGTGTCTCAGTGGTGAAAACTGCCCTTCCTCAGGCATGTTGGGGTGGGAACAGACCCAAACAATTAGGGGGCTGTAGCTGCTGGGATGAGGAAGACTGTCTATGGCACCAGGCAAAATGAATTCAATTCCCACAGCTGCTAAATGACAAAGACTTCAGAGGCACCACTCCTTCACTTTGAAGGATGGCAGGATATTGAACAGGAGGGGAAGAGGTGAGCCTCATCCTACAGGAATGATGGCTACTTAGAATCTCCTCTCTGCTCTTTTTTTTCTGAAAAGAGACCACATGGACCAAAAAGCCACAGGACAAAAGTAAACTAATGAGGGAGCAGAAGATTATTTTTCTGAATGCTCTAGATTCCTTGAGAATAGCAGAGGTTTGTTGTGTTACAGGTAAACTGGGCATCTAGCTGGAGTCCTCTGGCAAAAGTCAGAACCTGAAGTGTGTAGGTCTTTGACCTTAACTGATTTTCAAGGTCATTTTTCTCAGCTCTTTTGCAAACTGTTATCTCAATTTCTGTGGCAGTATCAGCCTAAATTCCCAAGCACAAAATTTTGATATGTCCTAGACTGTTTGCTTTTTTATTTTACTGTCAATATTATAATACAATATATTCAGACTCTAACCTTTAGAGGGTTTAGAATTAACCTGTTTAAATTGTTATTGTTTGAAGAACATGCATTTTTCCAAGAATCACCTACCTCTCATATCCATAAACTATGCATAGTATGGTGAGCTGGATAACATCAAAGGAAGCAGATCTTTTCCAGTAATATATTTTATTCCGTAAATCAGCTTGAAAGGTATTTTTCAGCTCATTTTGATTTTTATGCTTTCTTTTTCCTGCTGCTTGATGTAAAACTGACAAAGTAAAACTGACAATAAGCTGCAGAGAGATGCAAGCTTCCTGGTACAGAGGAGTAAACATTTCTCCTAACAGATGGAGTAATTTTCACTTCCATTATCATTAACAAACTTCAAAACTCTGTGCAAGTGGAGAAGCCAGCAAGCTGGCATTGTACCCCTGGATGATCCTTTACTGCTGTATTTTTACAGGTACTTGTATCTTGAGAAGATCATGTAAGTTAAGAATTATCAGCTACATTTTGGGCATCCTCTTGGCCTAGAGTGCAATACTTTAAGCAGCAATTGGATTGTGAAGGACAAGACAGACTCTTTGAGTAACTAAACTCTCATCATTCAAAAACCAGTGTTTTCCACCCCACAGCAGCACTGGGCTGCAGTTATTGCCTGCTCTGTCACAGAACAGCTGCATTTTCATGTGGAGCAGGGGTGAAATTCACAGTGAAAATGTGAATGTGTAGGTGGCCAATGGGGCAGCCACAGCTGACATGGGGTGAGGAAATGCTTGGGGGAGCAAATTCCAAGGGAGACCTGATGCCTGAGCTGGCAAAGCTGTGCAACTGAACTGCATTTGCCCCAAAATGTCCACAAGATCAAGTTTTCTTTGACCCAGTCTTTTTGAATCTTCCCCATGTAAAGCACCCCATTCCTCTCCACAGCAAAGAGAAGATTCTTCTTCTCAGCTCACAGTCTATTGCTAGCAATGTGTGTGGTACTGAAAGCACCATCATACAGTGATGAAATTCTTTCAATTAGTAAAATTACTATAATTTTTTTTGCTGTTAGCCTTTTTCTGCCTACAATACATGTATTTTTTTCCTAATGTATAAAGGCATCTAGCATCTGGCATTGTTTTACATAGATTATTTTTGAAAGGAATACACATTATGAATCACAGGGGCTTAAAACTTTAACTGCATTTACAGACTCATTGAAATTGCCCCAAAATTTAAATATAACAGCTCCTTATACAGTGTTTTCTTTAAAAATTCCATTATTTTATACGTTCAAGCTGGTGGTAAATTGTAAGCATGGATAAAATCTTTTGAGATCTTTTTATAAAGAGTTTAAGAAGACATTAAGATTTTAGAAATTTAAGATATTATTAATTTATTTCAGCATTTGCAAGATGCAGAACTGTGGCTATAGCACTTTGTTTTCATGTATAGTTGTAGCCTTTACTCATCATAAAAAAGGGGCATTTTTGTATTCACAACAATTTTCCCTCCACATTTATTTTAGCTACAGTCTAATCTGTAAAAGCATTGTGTTTGACTGAAATGGGCAGCAATTTAATTTTCTTTTTGCTTCTTTAATGTATCAGCAGAATCAGCTAGATGCTGCAAATTACTAAGGAACAATAATATCCAGAGAAAATTACCAAAATAAAGAGTAAATAACTCAGTGTTAAAGAAGAATTAATATAATGGAATCACTCAGAAACTATCAGGATCATTAATGAAATTAAAGTATAACCCATACTAATTTAAAAATTCAGTTAAAGGCTACATTTAAAATTACTAAGTGTCAGGGGAATATATTTAAATTATGAAAATTATTACAAAGCTCCGACTGGAAAGTACCCATTTACACAAGCCTTGAGTCACTCATTGAGTTTATCTCCATTGATACACTATATTATTGAGCAGAAAATTATTAAGGGAAATGGCTTAGTTCCATTTACTTTTAAATATAGTTATGATACAAATAGAGATACAAACACAATTCTAGTGTATTTCTTGTGCTGGTTCCATCTGACTTTTATGAAAAATACTTTTAAATTAATTTGGTTTTCTGAAATATATACACTTGCTCATGTACTTAAGGGATAGATTTACTAACAACATGTTGGGTAGTAAGGGGGTTGTAGCTTCACATTGGGGATGAGGCTGAATTGCTGCTGGTTCTTTGCGTTCCTCTCCCTCATACACCACACATTTACACACCCACCCCCAACCTCCCTTTAAAGCCCATGCAAACACAACCATCTGTAGTGCACTGAACAAGATTTCTGTTCAAATACCAGCAAAATTTTATAACATGATATTTAAAAACTCACAAGATTTTTGGACTGTACTCTACAAGGAGGTTGGCAAATTGTTAAACTCTGAGAAAGGGGCCTGGAACTTCTGCTACAGTGAGACACTAAAACAGCTGAAGAAATGATTAATACCTGCCAGGTTCCCAAGGTGACATCTTAAGCCCATGGATTGTTGACTGATGTTCAGTGGAGAGACCCCTGGACTTTACTCACAGTTTATGGGAGTTTAGGAAGAAAAGCTTATAGACAGAAGTAGCACCAGTTGTTTGATAAGAGTCGCTGAATAGTTGAAGCTACAAAAGCTTTCCTTTCTTTACACAACCACTGGAGGATTTTAAGCCACTTGAAGCCTATCAATCAAGTCTGTGTGTCTTCACTCAGCTCCTGCAGTTCAACCAAAGCCAGTGTCAATAATGGAGAACGCAGGCCAAATTCTAGGCTGTGCTTATGCAGAAAGTCTAATCAATTCTTTTCAATCCTTTCTGTTAGATGTAGAGTCTAATTCTGGTACTTAACTCATATTTTGTTTGACAGACATGGTGCTGCCACATTTTAAATCCTGGAAAGGCTACTAGTAGATCTACCTTCTTCCCTAATGGCCCATGTCTTCCCTAATTAACTTTATGTTGTTCCCCATGTATTTCCAATTTGTCCAAGAATAAGTGTGGGAGAACTGAAGGTGGCAGCAAAGGAGTTGAAAAGACCATATCCTTCAGGGGTTTATGAAATCCACTGACAGCAATAGGGTAAATAATGCCTTTGTGCACTGCACAGCAATTACAGTATTTGCTGTCAGTGATAACCTTCTGGCCATCTCCACAGTTACAACAAATTATTAAGACACCAAAAATCAGAAAATAAACATGTCAATAAATATGCAATATTTGACTTAGCTTGCTGACCACAATGGAGGTATTCCAATGTTAGAAAAGCAAAACTACAGCCAGACTCCAGATATACATGACAAATTATTTTAAATAATATGTTTCAGAAGTCTGGATGTACTCTGCAACCTCTTCAAATGTAATCAAATGAGAACTCCTGGTCAATTACAGCACTATTAAAACATACAATCAGAATGATCATGGTCTCTCAAATATAATTGATTTTGTCCCATTTGTGAAAAACATTTTAGGAGATAAGTTGAGAGGGGTTTTGTGTTGGATTTTTCTGTTGCTGTTTCAAATGACCTCATGATTTATTTCCAAATCTGGAACAGTTTGTTCTTTTCCTTTGAAAACAAACTGAAAAAAATGTAGCTTTAAAAACAAAAACAAATCTACAGAAAGACTTTACTGAGCGTATTTCTCCTTCATTCCATTTGAGATGATCAAACAGCAGTTTTTCTTTGAAAGTGTTCATTGGCTCTTATAGCTGCTATATTTAGTTGTATTTAATGTACTTTAAAGGTACATTAAAATGTGGAACAGAAGAATGAAAGGAAGGGAAAGGTCACTACCCCATTGCAGATGGGTCAAAATTATTTTGCTGTCCAGGGAAGTTTACAAGTTGAATTCTTTGATGGCACTTTAAGAAAAATAAAAGTAGTTATTATCACAAGCATACATGCCCTCGCACACAGAGACATGTATATTTGGGATGAATCATGTGTAGGATATAATATATATGTATCAGATGGAATTTAGTGATACCAATAAATAAATTCTTTATATCAATCACTGAGATATTTTGCTTGCCTTGTTGCCAGTATGTGATTCTATCCATATTCCTATAAAGTTTTTACAAATGCAAGTTCCATTAAAAACAGTGGAGGCAAAAAGGAAAAGAGAGAGAAAAGGAAACAATAACATATTTTCTCTGCAATATGCAAACCTAGCTAGGAAAAAAACCCAACACAACACCTCACTTGAAGCCAGGTTTTTTAAATGTAACTGCAAAATACCAAATGCAAAGTCCAGGCTGTTCAGTAAATCACCTCCAGCCCCTGACAATCAGAGAGCAAGCAGAGCAGGAAGCAAACAGCAAGAGGCTTCTTTGTTCACAGCTCCAAATGCTTCCTCGCCAGTGCTCATCTCACATCACTCTGCTTTCTCCTTCACTCTCTCTGCTCTCTCCCAGAGCAGCACCAGCAGTGATTCTGCAGAAGACAACCTGGGTTTTCATCCTTGTTTCTCACTGCCCATGGCCCAGCTACTCACAGGCATGGTCCTGTCAAACTGCCCTGCAAAATCCTTCCACATGTATAACTGAGCTTCTCTCTGACCTGCTGTCTGGTTTTGCTTTTGCATTCCAAATAAATTCAGGGGTTTTTACTCTAAATATGACTTTTATTATATTATCAATTCACTCTTCATTGTCAGGTAGCTGTCAGAGGCTGCTTTCTTTAAAATCACTGTTCAAACAGCGGTGCATGAGAAGAATAAAGCTCCTTGCAGGCGTGTTTGGTAACAGACTGAAAGCAGGTCTTAGAACAGAAAAATATGTGAAGGGTCAGAATTTATGAAATCTAATTTAAAAAAACCTTGCATTTTAAAATGCTTCAAGTCACATGGGCCTCAGAAAGAACCAATGCTAACATTTTCAAAAGCTCCAGGTCAATTTTTAAAATACTACTGGAAGCATATATGATTTTTGACCTCTAAAGGAATAAAATATGGAAATGTATAAAATATGGCTTAACTTGTTTAAAAGGCAGTTTAAACTTGTTAAAAGGCACTAATGGTATCATTTCACTGAACTGCTCTTCAGTTGAGAGCCAAGAAGAACTGTGTCTTAATTCCTGAGTTTCTCCTGAGCTTCCTGGTTACTTTACTAATTCCTGCCTGAGTTTACTGGTGGGCCACTAAAAGAAGGGAACCATGTGGATTTTTGTTGGACCTCACAAAATTCCTGACTTAAGAGAGCTTCCACTGGCATTGAGTTCAGGGGTCAAGGGAGAATTTTGCCCAAAAGAGTTGGCCTATAAGTAGATGACAAACAAAAACACCTGATAAGAAGTTCTGTTATTTCAGAATGGTTAGGGGATAAAACAAGTCAGAATAACTGGACTCACTGAAGAGAATTTGGTCAAAAGACCACAGGTGAAGAAGGGTGACCATTTAGTGTGGGTTCACTTTAAACTAAACCAAACAAGTAATCTCAAGCAAAAAATGCCTGTATGTAAAGAAGAAAAGTAGAAACTAGCAGCTGCAAAAATCATTACAATGTGGACTCCTTCATGAAAATTATTACTACCATGATGCTAATATATATAAAACACACAGGAGCAATTCATACATTTGCAGTAGAGCAAAACAGATGGGAACTTTCTTTTCCTTGCTTTAGCAACATTAAAATAATTACTTATAATAATCATGTTTACCAACCTTAATGCATGCACAGTATATTAAATGCTGCTCTGCCTCATTGTGAGACTGTCTACCCTTCTTCCTTTGTCTCATCCAGCCCAGACTTTCTTCTCTTCCCCAGCCCACAACTACTGCTGCTTTACTACCAGCAAGGCTCCAGCACATCCTGACCCAAGGATTTTACTATGGAAATTTTTCTCATTCCTATCTGTCTGGCATTTCCTTGTCTCTTTGAGCTCATCTTTATCATAGTCCCACTGTGACAGTCCCCTATCTACAGGAAGTCCAATTTCTACAACTACACCAACTTGTTAGTGATTACTGACCTGAACTCAGACTAGATCTGCCATTTGTGAAGATTCTCTCAATGTTTTGTTCTGTCAGCAGCCATTTCCTCCACTGATTTCACTGTTCATTTGACTTTCTGTGCCACTGCCCTCATGCACAGAACTCCTTGACAGCTTACACAGAGAGGCCTTTTTCTACACCACCATAACTTGCAGACTCTCCTACTCTCTCATTCCTCCAGGGGCTTCCAAACATAGCAGGCATCTGACTTCCCTAATTGCCCTGTCATAGAAAAAGCAAAGGCAAATGCCTTTCAAACTGCTGGTAACATTCCCATCCAAGGGAAGTAGTCAAGTTCCTATTGCCTGAATTGTTCAAACCAGACAGTACAAAGCATCACACCACACACACGGGGAAAACCAAATATTCACAGGGGACTAAACTTGGCAACCTAAAAGGTGTTTTCTGTCTCTGCTTTTTGTGATATCCTGAACTACTTTCCTGCACTAAGCTAGAAATTGGCACTTGGAGGTGAAGCCTTCTTCCAGTATAAATAATGGCTCTTGGTTCCTTCATGCAACTTTGCTTCCTTGCCTCAGGTCTGCATCTGCAAGTGCCAGTTCAATTATCCTTAGTGATTTTATTAGCTATTCCTCTAGTACCTGTGAAAGATCTTTCTTTTGTTTCCTGCCCAGTGGAGTGATTTAACAGAGTAAAATCCCATCTCTGAGGCCACCTTTAAGAAACTGGTCTGTCCAAGCTCTGCACTGAATGTCACAGTGCTGGTCACCTCTCAGAGCGTGTTCTGCCTTTGCCAAATGCTGAAAAATTGGCATGCTTCCATGAGTGGAGACAGGACAGCACTGTGGGGAAGGCGTGGGGAGCAGGCACATTTGTGTACCACATGGGAATGTGGATGCCTAAGGAAACACAGAGGAGGAGGATGAGCGAAGTCAGGATCCGTAACCAAGCCGTACCTTTTTCCCCACGGAGCTGGAGTGCAGGAAGAACGCCTCAGGTCTCTTGGCTCCACAGCTCCTCTCTGACCAGATGGGTGCTTTCTTCACACATGCAAACCTTCAGGCTGTAGCAAAGTATTCACCCTGTGACCAGAAATAGGTTAGACCTGAACTGTAACTCCTACAGTTAGCCCTCACAGCCTTCATTTTATTGTGTTAAACCCTAATATGTACATTTGTATTCGAGTCAACCAACAGGGCTCTTCTATTAGCTTCTGCACCAATTTTAGATTTTTATCTGAGGTAGTTAAGGAGTTTCAGCTGCTGGTGGAAAGAAACAAACCAAAAAACCAGTGAACATGCCAAGGGAAGAGCAGGGCTAATATCCTGCAGCCTTTATCCATCTACTGAGGCTTTGTATAAATTGTAAGGCCTCTTGTTTTACTGCACACAGTTGGCTTAGTTGGAGCAGGAGTCTTGTAATGTCAGCCAAGAGGACCCACACACAGACACTGAAGCCCCAGGAAGAAAAGAATTAACAGCCTTCGAAAGTGGAAAAGTTTTAAAAAGAGATATTTAAAAGGTTTGACTTGCAGCCAAGTGTTAAACAGTAAATACAAGTTTTAAGTGTCTTAACGATTGAGATGAAGTATCATAATTCAGCAGCATGGAATGGGACCTCTTACTGGGAGAAGCTAAAGAAGAAAAATGAACCAGCACAAAAAGGAAGCCCCTCTAGGGAAGATCTCACACATTTGGGTCTGGAGTCTAGTTAGAGTAGGCCAAAACCTGATACTTTTATCTCCAACCTTTGACCCTGACATCTGGAAACTTAGTTTGAGTCAAACAGAAGGAAGTTTTCTTTTCTATTTCAAATACTTTATAGAAGAAAAACTTCAAGTGTCTACAGTCAAGTCTGTTAGTACAAACTACTTCTATTTGTGCACTTGTAGTGAACTCTAAAATATGGAACATTTGTGCAGGAAATGCATGCGTCAGAACTTTTGGGAAAAGAGAGTAACTTGGTGAGACTGGCACATTGTTCGATGCTTGTATGGGATCCAGATAACAGCCCAGATAAACATCTCCAAGGGGGTGCTGAAGAGTATAAAAGGTCCAGTTCCTTTGATGTTCTTAGATGTTCTCATTTAATAGCTATCAGCCCTGGTGCCAGAAATAACAACATGTTTAAAAGTCCTGTATCAAAACACAAATTAAATTCATTTAGTGTAACCTGTTTCCAAAGTTAATTTACATCTTTAGCTGGAACACTAAGTGAGATGTAACTCATGTTCTTCCTGGCAGTTATTTTCATTATTATGTTTATTACTCATTTAAGGGACTTTTTTTTTTTTTGAACAGAGGGATTAATGAATTTAGACTGCACATTATAACATCAAAAGCTTTGGTTTCAAATAAGCCCATCTGAGCTACAGGAGATTTTCTCCACTTATACGAAGCTAAACAGCAACTTCAAAAACATATCTCAGTTATAGTATTATTTTCTAGTTGAGTGAAGTCATGGGTTTTATGTCAACCTGTTATATTTGCATATAATAAATGACTACTTATTTGTATTGTCCAAGTGACTCCTTTGACTCCTTTAACCCACAATCTGTTCAGGAGTCAGATGCTTTCCACAGATACCAGGTCTCTCCTCAGGAGGATTTCTCATCATGTGAAAGAACAAAAATAATAATAAAGCAACCTCTTTTTCAGGATTCAAACAATTGTTTGAGATCAGATGATCAGAAGGGGGGAAGACACATGCCAGCATTTTAACATCATGTTGTTCAGGCCAATAAAAATAATAAAACAGGAAATAAAGAGCACAATACATAACAGTTGACAAAAGTATTTCTTCCCTAACATGATGCTTTTTATCACTAAATCTTCTGTTTACAAGTGAAATTTTTTTCACCCAGTATTGATTAACATCAAACTCTCATAGGATGTGCATGCAGAGGTCTCAGAAATCCGCCTGGATTTATAAATGAAGGCAGAAATCTGCAGAATTTCTGTTTAATAGTGCTCTCTAGGATATCTGAAATCCCTTGTCAGTTATTTTACTAGAAATAATAGAATATTGCTTAACATGCTGGCTGAATTACTTTTACTAATTAATACTAAGTTACTGCATGCAAGATATTTTCCTAATTATTTTCAGTGATTTTGTTTCCTGGTTATTTTCAGGAGGTTTGTAGCACTGCTTTTTATAGAGAGTAATGTTTGAGTTAAAGGTCCTGCCTCTGCTTTCCCCATATGGACGAAATACCTCTCACATCAGTGGAAGACACAGGCCTCAGCTAAGGAAAAGATTTTTAAAGCATCACTTTTTATTGTGCTGAGAATTTCACAGTGTTTGAAGGGATTCGGGAAGTAGGAAGCAGCAATACACATCTTTAGTGAAAACCAGGGTATTGTCTCTGAGACTGTTTGAAATTCACGGATATATCTGGCAGTCACTGAGGATAAACACCACGAAATACCAAATTTTTTAGACAAGACAAGCAAAGTCCTCTTTGGAAGGAAGTGCATGCATAGTTGTTTCTGGTCTAGAAAAGACATCCTTGAAGGGAACATAAGCAAATGAAAATAGCTCTATCATTTTGAACTACAAAATCAGAGTTCTGCTTCATATTGTTTTACTCAAGACTGCATGAAACATTTGCAGTGTCTGAGACTTCCATTGTGCTCTCAAAATCACCTCCCACACTAGAACACCCAATAGGACTGTATGAAATGCCCCTCGTGTTTCCTTCTTCCTGCCCCCCCACGATGTCTCTCTCCATGTGCAGTTGTCCACTAGAGCTCTATTTTCCATAAAGGTGACCAAACAGAAGAAACACAGTCACTAAAATATTCACCCTGGCAACACAACCAGACCACCGCAGTTAATATTTACATTATGGAAGAGTAAAACTTGGCTTATCTGTGGGCAAATCGTTTCAGGTAGCAGAATGCTTCTCCCCTCATCTCTTCTGGTCCTCAGAAAAGGCCATCCATGTGAATGAGGGTGCTCTCCAACCAGCAGTCTGTTCCCACAGCTCTGGCTGAGATGGCACTTAGTTCATCAATTGTAGGTGACTCAGGATCTAGAATGAAGGCCATGCTGTTCAGACTAAAGGCTTTGGTTTAATAAAACAGCACTCACAGTTTCCTTGTTGAAACCCAGAGCTGTGGCAGATGATCATTTCCAGGTTTACAGGTAGGGCTGCAGCTATTGATGCACCTATTCCTATTACCTAGACCTCTTCCCAATCTTTACAATGAATTCTTTTCAAGTCTTACATCAGCAGGCTCCAATCACACAGTGCACCAGAAGATTTAAGGTCAGGTGGCCTTTTGGTCAGTGGTCCGTCCCTCAATCCTCTCACACAAGCAACCTGAGCAGCTCACTTGACAAAGTTTTATTTTACCTGTAAGTGTTGGAAGGAAAAGTTTAGTACAGAAATCAAGGCAACTGAGGGGAAAAACACATAAATAGTTGGATATTTTAGTATGATATTTGATAACTTGATAGAAATTGATAAAGTGATATTAATAAACTGATATTTTAGTATGCAGGAAAACTAGAAAAAAACCCCAAAAAATAAAGAGATTTAATGATCTTGTTTCTTTGTAAATAAATAGCAGGAGTGCCAAGGCAGACGGGTTTTTCAGTTTCCTAAATTTTCTTACCTCTTAACTCTGCAGTACAGCAAGGGGCATATTCTCCTTTTGAAGCCCAGACCCAGCATTAACATTTATGGGAGCTATACACACATCAAAAGAAAAACCTACATTAAGCAATTTATAATCTGAATATTTTTTTCTCTGACCAGTGCAATTGCAGGATTTATCTAAAGGAAATTGCAATAATTTCTCATGTTATTTCTGCTGCTGAGTACCTGCATGGGGGGGAAAGAGAGGAGCTAGAGAGCAAGTATGAGAAAGAGAGAGAGAGGGGGGCAGAATGAGAGTGAGAAGGAGGAGAGGCAAAGAAACACAGCCCTGAGATTTGAAAACTATTTAGAACAGTTTCTATTCTTCTTGGTATGTTTTCCTTAGCCTTTGACGGACCCAAAGCATATTTGCATATATTTAGAATTGTGTGTACAAGTGTTTCCCTTCCACACAAGACCTTTTCATTTTTTTCCCCATTTAAGGAATGTGTACATGGCACAAGTTCACAATGTTTAAACCCTTTGTACATAATGCCATGAAGCACTGGTACTCCCATTTTTTCAGTGTCTTCTGATACAACAAATTGTTGTATCAGAAGAGTTTTCCCATCATTATTTTGCAATTATACCCCCTTGATCTTTACATGCAAAAAAAGATTCCTTAGTCATACTTTCCTATTCAAGAGGGCTGATTAAAGGAGTCCCTTATTCTGATCCATTCTATGCCTTTCTTAGTGTAATAACCATTTCCTTTTCCTTGCCTCTTCCTTGGTTATTTTTAACAGATTTTGCCATATTCTATCAGATTTTAACATATTCTTTTTTATCTGATGTATAAATTTAAATTCAGCAATAAAAGTAAACTTTGGCTCTTCCTTTAGAAGAGTAAGGTGTTTCTGTCACCATTTAACAACTTTTACAATAAATTCATATTAAATTTGTGCTTGGCCATAGGGCCAAAAGTCCCTGGTGAGAATCTTTTCAATCTCAGCTTTGGATTAACAGGGTCAGCGAATCAGAGATGCTTCAAGAAAACATTCTGGGATTCACAAGTAAACACTTTCCAATGATACCACATTGCTGCTATTAAAGAAAAGACTTGCAAACCTGAGACATGATTATATGTGAGTTTTCAGTACTGCAAGGGACCTTGGTTGTCTTCTCTGTAAACCACATCTCACCACCCACACCCGGACCACCAGCTGGTATTAGGTTTTTATGCATTTCCAGTGCTAAATCCCACAATTCTCCATTCCATTTCTCACTATATTGTTTAGTCCCTCAAGAGGGGCTTTATTTCATGAGCTGTAGAGTAAATCAACCCCAAGAAAGCATTGGAATGCTGTGGCTGGGGTGATGTTGTTCCTGATTTAACAACTCTGGGATACCTCCACATTCTCCTGCAACATGGCCATAGACTCAAGAAAGAGGTCTTTCCTACAAAATATCTTACCTGTTACCACCTATTTTTAGAAAAATGAGACTTTATGCATGGTCATTTGAACATTTTTGCACTGCAGATGGTTTCTATACCTGTTTCTGGCTGTGAAATATTATTTTTCCATCAAGCAGAAAATGAAAGCTGGCCAAAGCATGGCAAATGAGGTGTTTCCTCAAAATGTGACTGATGTTCACATGAGGTTTGCTGCTCTCTTAAGAAATAGTTACAAAATATTAACCAGGCTGTCAGACAGAGATACAGGGATATGCTTGCATTACAAAACCACTACATAAAAATATGAAGATTTCCTTGTCTAAACTTTGCAAAGCCAAGATAAGTTGACATGTACAAGCCAATTAATAAAACAAAATTACAAAAGTAGTTGTTGGCATATTAGTTGCTATTTGGGTGCTAGTGATCAGATTCTATGAAATAAAAAAGAATTTTACATGTAAGTTAAAACATTTATTACAGGTGCTTAATCATGAAATCCGCTTAATCGGGACATTTCCCAGGGAACCAAATTAAGCCTAATGATACTTAATGGCAAGGACTGCTGCTTAATTGGGGTGGTAATTCCAGTTAATTGGGATTCCTGCAGGTGAGTAAATGGTACTCAAATAGAGATACAGTATCTGGCCTTCATGATGTTCCAGTATTGGTGGTGCTTTGTCTTCCCTCAAACAGCCTCTCCAGCCACTGGATAAGCCAAGCAAAATTACTTCTGTGCTTCCATTTTGGTCCTTTCAAACATTGCTTAAAGTTACAATCTCTCTCTGGCTGGAAATACAAGAGGACTGCTCTGAAGTCCATCAAATCTGAATTTGTGTATTTCTTTGAATTTCACCAGGATTTTGTAAAGATCACACTCAACCTTTTGCCTGATCAAGGAGAAGATTTTTTAAAAATCTTCAGACACCATGGAGATGTCACAAAGATATTTGAAAACTGTTGGTCACAACTTCCACTGCAGAACAGCACGTCCTAATTAGAAAGGTTTCTGCACTGGCTTATGAGAATAAATATTTTACTACCAAAAAAACCCCTAATATACATCCTTTCTTCAATACTAAGAAAGAGAAAGACCTACCCTGTCATGGCACACTGCTCAAGGTTTTAGTTCAGTCCTTCACACACACACACAGAGCCACATGCTAAAATACTTGGATTTTTTTTTTTTTAACCCATTATTAAAATATGTTTAAATATTATTCAGGCTTTTACACAGCACCAGAGACTCTGAAAATGAAAACTGCTAATGGCATTCAGCTTATTAGAAAGATCTGTTTTCATCATCACTTCTTGAGGTGCTGTGCTCTCGGGAGGACGCAGCGCTCGGCGCTCTGCGCTGTCAGTGGCTGGGTTGGAGACAGGCAAGCTGCCAGCTCTGGGGAGACAGAGCTGGAGCTGCAGTGCCTGCAGCTACCTGGGGACAGCCACTACTCTCTGTAGGTCTTTACAAGCACGGCAGAGTGGCCTGACTCCAGAGCTCCAGTTTTGTTCAATATTTTTATTGATGATATGGATGAGGTCTTAGAGTCTTTTATTAGTAGTTTCGCTGATGATACCAAATTGGGTATGAGTGTAGATCAACTAGAGGGGTGTAGGGCTCTGCAGAGAGACTTGGAACGGCTGGACATATGGACAGAATCAAACGGGATGAACTTCAATAAGTCCAAGTGCCGAGTATTGCACTTCGGCCACAATAACCCCCTGTACCGATACAAGCTGGGGATGGAGTGGCTGGATAGTGCCCAGGTGGAAAGGGACCTGGGGGTGCTGGTTGACAGTCGATTGAATATGAGCCAGCAGTGTGCCCAGGTAGCCAAGAGGGCCAATGCCATCCTGGCCAGTATCAGAAATGGTATGGCCAGCAGGAACAGAGAGGTCATTCTTCCACTGTACTCGGCACTGGTGAGGCCTCACCTGGAGTATTGTACCCAGTTCTGGGCCCCTCACTTTAGGAGTGACATCGAGTTACTTGAGCGTGTCCAGAGGAGAGCAACGAAACTAATAAGGGGCTTGGAATACAAGCCATATGAAGAGCGACTGAGGGAGCTGGGGTTGTTCAGCCTGGAGAAAAGGAGACTAAGGGGTGACCTCATCACTCTCTACAACTTCCTGAAGGGTGGCTGTAGTGAGCTGGGGGTCGGCCTCTTTCTCCGGGCGACAACGGATAGAACAAGAGGACACAGTCTCAAGTTGCGTCAAGCGAGATGTAAGTTAGAATTAAGAAGGAAATACTTCACAGAAAGAGTGGTCAGAAACTGGAATCATTTACCCAGTGAGGTGGTAGAGGCATCATCCCTTGAAGAATTTAAAAAAAGACTGGATGTGGCACTTGCTGCCATGATCTAGTTGAACAGTTAGAACATCGGCTGGACTAGATGATCTTATAGGTCTCTTCCAGTCTTGAAAATTCTGTGATTCTGTGATTCTGTGATACTGCGTCTCACAAATCCACAATAGGCTCCACAGCTCCTGGGCTGTCTTGGGAGCTTTGGGCAGAGAGGAAATCTTGTTTGCTCTAGTTCCTGCAAAACCCAGGCTGGCACTGAGCCTGTGTTCCCCAGTGTGCAGGTGGGGCTGCCCAGCCCTGCCCAGCCCAGGGCTGCTGGCTGGAAGGAGAAGATCAACTGAGAGAGGTGGTTGTAAGACCCAGGGTGCTGGAAAAGAGCATCCCCAGGTGAGTTCAGGCTTCATTGGAGCCAGGAGATCTCCAGACAACGGACTTTGGCTTTTCAGAGTGACACATCCCCCTTTGTGAGCTTGAAGGGGACTGCTGCAGCTCCAGCAGTGCTGACAAGCAGGAAGAACAAGCTGTTACCATGAGCAGGGACCCCACAGCCCCCATTTCACACAAAAATCAGGATTGCACCTCTGTCAGAATCAGCAGCTCCCGACTCCTGGCTCCTGCTGAGATCAAAACCATACCTGATTTTTCCCCCTCCACTTCAAGCAGTGGTTCATTTTCTCAAAACCTTTCACAACAGAGGTGCTCTGAACAAAAAAGGAAACATTCTGAAAATACTTGGCAGAGCTGGTTTTTCTATTAGCACAGTGTACCCAGCCCCAAGGATTGGTACATTCCACTGCTCCCGTGGGTGAATGCCAGCAGGAGCTCCAGCTTGTACAGCTAGGGAGTAGTACCTCTGCACATATTTCCCTGAGCCTCTGTGAACCTCCTTAGTCCCAAACCAACACACAATACCCGATTTTGATTTATCTTTACAGTGGAGAGCTTCAGAATGAGAAGTCAAGACTCAGAGAGAAATAGTATCCAATAAAAGCACCAAAGTCAGGTTTTAGGAGTGCTGTGCTTTGTGTTCTCAGACATCTATAAGCTGCAGATATATTTGAAGTTCTAGCAATCAGCACTTGCAAAAGGAAAACAAGAATGATAACTTCAGAACTATAACAATTTGATCTTTGTTGTGGAGCTGTTTAAATGCTGTAGTTAAAACACAATGAAATTCTCAGGTGAAGTATGATTAAAGATTTCACTTCAGTTTTTCTCCCTCACATCTCTTTCATGTCACTACAGATAAACTAAAATGACAGGACAATGAGATGATTGGGTCAAAATTAGGAAGAATGTCTGTTGATCTACTGCTAAAAAGCCTTTCTTCAGTACAACACATAAAATGTCTACTGTAACAATTAACCTCGTTCTTAATTTATACCTAGTCATGTGTACTGCATCAAATGAGCAGGAGCACAGTTATGAAATAGAGAATACACTCAGGGAAAGCTAAATGGAAGCCATTTTTCATGCTGATCTCATGCTTGAATTTACAGATTCTTCACAAAGCTTATCATAAAATATTCACAGAACTACAAGAATATCAGTGTTAGTGAATTATTCAGTCAAACGTTAACTTGAAGTAGCAGCTTTTTCTCTTCTTCAGAGCATCCAGGCACAGAAAATGAGTCACTGTGTGAAGCAAAGAACCATCTTACACATGGGACTACCTTTGATGCAGGATTTGACCAACAATATTGCCCTACATTTCCTCTGCACTGGCAGAAATCAGAGCATTGCTGCCAAGGTTCCCATCAGAGGCAGAATAGCAGCAGCAGAGGTAACATCAATACACAGCTAAAACAGTGGAAACAGAATGATTTTTCTGTTTGAAATTCCTGATCAAACTTTTAAACTGTTTTCTACTGGTTCCTGTATGCTGCCAGTTCCAAGCCAAAGATAATCAGGATTACTTAGCCTCAAAAAATGCTACTCTAGCAACAAGAACTTGCATAGATTGCCAGAACCCATCAGGAATTAGCTGAGAGATTTTAATGGACTCTACAGCAATTTTCACTGTTTAAGGGGAAGAAATGATATGAGTTTAAATAAGTAAAATGTAAATTATTAATCATCATCATCATGAAAAACATGGAAGTGTCAGAAAAAAATTCTGTAACTGAAGAGTAATGAGGACAACAAAAGAAAAAGGAGAAAAAGGAAAATAAACAATTATTAGAAAAGTCAAGATTGTTAGTATTAGAAATTAGTTATTGCAATGAAATACCAGGGCTCAAAAATGATTGAGTCAGCAGGTGATCAAAACCATAAATGAATATTAAAATAATGAAGGACAATAAGTCAAGGTGAACTAACTGAAAATCAAGCCAGAATGATTTTAAGGCATCAATAATGAAGAAAAGGGGACAGCTCCTCAGCAGGTAGAAACCCACCAGAGCTATGCTGATTTAGAGCAGCTACAGTGGTGTCTGTGGGCTGCCAGCAAATAGGAAAAACCTCACGTCTCACTCCTGGATCTGAAATGGAAGATAGAAAAGGTGGCAGCCACCCAGATGAATTTCTGCCAGGAGTACAGCATGCTAAAACTTTTCACTTTGTAATTTATTCACTCAGAAAAGCAGTCAGGTCTGCCTTACCTATCTGCCAACTTGGACCTCACTCACCAGGCAGCACTGGTCAGAAAAATTAAATCCAGGAGCCATGCAATTCTGAACCCATGCAATTTTATTTCTATGTTTCTGAAAGCATTATTGAGTTTTTCAGACAAAGTATTTTAAACTGACAAAAATTAATATCAGAAAGATGTTAAAAATCCATTTCAGGTTGAAAAATGTTTCACTAGAGCTAAAATAATTTGGGGGAGTTCATTTTGTTCAGAAAATTGAAAATCTATTCTTTTCACAGCTCTGTAGCTTAGACCATTTATGGAGACTCATATTTGCTCTAATCTCAGAAGCATCTAAAATACAATCAAAACCTATATATTTCCAGTGTGTACAAATGATTACCCTTTAAACAATGCAATATGCATAAATGGAAAATCCTACTCCAACAAAGACATTTATTTTAGGAACACAACTTCTTAAATAAATGAAAGATTTTGTGCTGTGAACCATGAATAAACTTAGCATAAGATACCTCTACATATGGAGATACTTAGCAATGTAGTCAAAATTACTGAAAAGTATTTTGCAAATTAAAAAGCACAAAATTTACATGATATCCCTTATGAATTTATTTGAATTTTTGAATTTATTACTCACATCATACCACACAGTAATTCAGTTAAGGAATGTCTTTTCTAATTGGCAACACTACCAGAGTGGCAGACTTAATTTTATTCAAAGGCTTCAAAGATGCAGGGAATTAAAGCTGGGCATGGCTTTCCATAGGTGCTTACCTAAAGATTTTGACAAGCTTCTCCAAAACACAGTAATAAAGTAATTATCTAATACTAATACAGGGCAAGCTTAAGATTCTGAACTCTTGTTCCCTTAGAGTCCCAAGCAAAAAGCTGAGCAAGAGACCCATCTGGCCACAAAAAGGAGTTTTAGACAGTAAAGAAATGGTGTGAGAATAAAAATAGTGACACTAGCTACCCTGAGAGGAAGAGGACCAGCAGCACAGAGTGAGACAATCATTCTTTTGTGTTCTACACAGAATTTCTTTCTCTTCTCAAGCTCCCTGGTGAGCGTTGTGAGCAATACCACTGCCACCCAGAGCTGCAGGTCCATTTGAAACCTGGTGTGACTCACTAGAGAACTTTCCTCCAGTCCCTGACAGAAGAATCAAGCTCTTCCATCGCTCACATGACCTAAGTCCTCAGCTACCACCTGACACACTCACTATCAATTTTGCCAGCCCCGTGGCAAAGGTGTGCCAGGTTGTTCCACCAGACACTGCGATATCTCAGATCAAACTTTGCCTTGACTCTGTCACAGCCCCAGGGAAAAGTGTCCCAACAGAGAGGCTAAAGCAGGGAATCAACAAACCTAGACTTTCTTCTCACTACTAACTACTTTATTATGTGTTCCTGTATTTTCAACACTGGCATGCTTCGTTTTTCAAAAGAAAATTCATTAAATGCTTATAAAGAATTCTGGGATTCTCTGAGGGAAATCGTTACCAACATTCAATATTATTAGAAATAGCATGTAGAATAAGCTAAAGCAATCTATCTCAATTTAAGTCAATATACACATTTTTGTATCATCTCCCCAGCATAATCTCCTTGCTAACTGCTGGTAAATGACTGCTTTCTGAGACTGGTTTAAAAAATTGTTCACACAATCAGAACTGCATCATGTGCATTTTAAACAAGACTAGAGCCAGAAGCAAACTCCAATTCCACCCTCCCCTGCCTCACCCAGTGAAGTCCACAGTAATGTACATTTTCAATTACTCTCCATTCAAAATTCAGCAATTCAACAAACCGTCATATTAGAAACAATTGTAGCTCGTTGGCAAAACCTAACACTATTATTACACAGAAACTGTCAGCACAAAAATAGTGTCATTTCTCATTGAAAGAAACGTTCTTGTAGAGGTCCATCCAGCAGCAATGGATGGTACAATTTAGGCTATATGGTTTCTAAGCAGAGTAGGGTCATTTAAATATCATTTTCAAGCAATCACTATCTCTGCCTCAGAAAATATAGTACTATCCAATATCTAATTATTATTCTGAAACATTCCACACACTGTATCTTGGAACAACATGAAAACTAGCTTCTTTTCTATTCAAACATTGCATAGTTTAATGTTATGATAAATCAGACTGAACCGGAATTAATAACTACCAGGTGCAGAATATTATTATCCTAATTCATAAAGCACAATTCACATTTTCCAGTATGATGAATTATCTTGCTAATGAGGGCTGCAATATAATAGAGTAGCTAATAGACAGATTCTTTAAAGTCATGCAATATAAGTTACTTCCCACTCAGTTACTTAGTTTAATCAGGTAAAGTATTATTGTATTAAATTTCCAAGTTCCCTGGGGAGATCGTGTCTCTTTTGATGGAAAGCAAGGTTACTTTGGAATAACAGATCATCTTCATCAACTGAGGACATCATCTAAATTGTCTCATGGCTTCTACAAGTTTGGGAACACAACAAGCAATTAGTAACAGCCAGCTGATGGGTGGTAACTTGCAGAAACACTGCCTGCACAGTTACTGCTTCTAACTCCACAGTAAACAGAATACAATTTGAGATTATTTCTTAAAAAGAGGGGTAAATTGTCTCTGCTATATTCCATCCATAAGCACAGAAGGGCTGATCCCCCATTTCTTCTTTACATGGCTGTACTGTGTATTCATTTTATTCAAAATGGGAACAAGACAGGGAGAAGTTTGGCCAGAATCTCAGAAAGATGCATTCCCTGTCTTAGGCCTTGGGAAAGGCCAAATCACCATGCTGGGAATGGGACAAACTACCACACAAAATACCACACAATTTAGCATAGTATCATATATGATCAAAACAAAAATTCTGCCTCAGGATTGTGTACAAAATTTGCAACTGGATGTGATGGCACTACTCAATATGTGATGGACATCATGTGATACCACAAATTTGCACATGGAAGAACTACTAGAATTAATGAAACCAAATTTGATAATAGCCAGAGTGCACTGTTGTACACATCACAGCACCATTCTCTTCCTAAATCAGAGAGACTTGATTGTATTTTTCAATTTCCTTGAGCCTCAAGCTGCAAGCCACACTGCTGTCCGCTGAAAGACACTTACAGAAATGTTTCCAACAACCCTAACAAATGAAAACCACAATACTCTGCACAGCTCTTTTCTGCTAATGCAGTCCCAGTCACATCTGGTGCTCCTTTTATCCTAAAACAAAGATAAATTCATATGTGAGAACAAAGAGATATCCATGTCATTTGGTGTTATTTTACCAAAGAGAAAAAAAAAGAAAAAAAACAACAAAACCTTTCTGGTTTTCCCATGTCAGCAATCAGAGCTTTAAATCCATGAAAGGAGATTTGCATTCATTATTTAACCACAAGGCAAGACAATATTTTTAAAAAGCATCCAAGATTGACTAAACTTCCCCTTGGGTCTCCTTTCAGACATATCTTCTGCAACCCCTCACACTACAAACATTGCCCTAGAAATATGCATCTGCCAGGTTTTAAGACATCTGCAATGCACCTTATTAGCATATTATTTTCCTAGCCCACCCCCAATCAATAATACTTACCTTTCTCTTACAGCATTTGATAGTTCTTAATCCATCCTACAGTATCTCACTCAGCCTGCAGCCCTGGATGTGTCCTCATTTCAGAGTTTGTCATCCCTGAACATAGCTCAGATAATTGTTTGATTCTCTTCCTAAATCCACCTGCAATTTTGGATACTTGCATTACAAAAAACCCAGAAAAATAGGAATTTCTTTAGCTTCAAAACTGCTGCTATTAATTATTACCATGGAAAATGTTATTTAGTGACTTAGGGCCCAATCCTGGTCCCACTGAAGTCAATTGCAGAACTCCCATCACCTTCAGAGAAAGTAGGATCAGGTTTTAACTTCCAAAGGCTTAAATATTTAAATTAGTAGAGTTGAAATAGACTTTAGAGCATATTTTTGCTTTGCTCAGGAATCCTATAAGAAATCAGTATGTCCACATGTTGAACTCCAATGCTGAGAGATTTGACATTGGGTGAATGCTGTAGTCTGCACTCTGGTGTGTGTCAGTGCAACTGCTGCAGAGAGTGCTGAAAATAAAACTGCTGCAAGTAACTCCTGATGCACAGTTTGGTACTGGGCAGAGTGTCATCAACACTGCAAGACAACCTGAGTAATCTAAGAATGAAGGAGGAAATGGGGTGGTGAGGTTGAAATTTCTTGGCATTACATGAGTCTGGAGCAAAACTCTAAATCTCTTCTTAAACTTTTGCTTGTTCTGTAGGAGCCATCACAAGCAAGGCAACACTATAAAAATGTATTTACTCCCTCAGCAAATGAAGAGGGAAATGCTTCATATACAAACATTCAGGGCATATTATAATTGGCCTTTGCACCATGAAAATTTGTGTTCTGTTCTGGAAAATCATTACTCACATGCTTGTTCAACTGTGTGCACCTCTGTGCCCCACTGAATTCAAATGTGAAGTTAGGTATATGTATAATTATGTTTGGGATTATCACTTTGACTTTAAGCTCCCTGGGCCAGGCTGTGTTTACATCATTATCCTTTACGAAGCAGTTTGTAGCAGCAAGTAATGCTGTGATAGTTGTGTGCTGAATTATACAGCTCATGATAGGGAAAAATCACAGAATCACAAATTCTGAGTTGGAAGGGACCACAAGGATCATCAAGTCCAGCACCTGTCCCTGCTCAGCACCATCCCCAAGGGTCACACCATGTCCTGAGAGCATTGCCTAAACTCTTCTGGAGCCCTGCCAGGCTGGTGCTGTGACCCCTTCCCTGGGGAGCCTGTTCCAGCCCAAGCACCCTCTGGGGACAGAACCTTTTCCTAACATCCAACCTAAACCTCCCCTGGCACAGCTTCAGGCCGCTCCCTCAGGTGCTGTCAGTGTCAGCACAGGGAGGAGATCAGGGCCTGCCCCTCCTCTTCCCCTCAGGAGGAAGCTGTGGCTGCAGAGGCCTCCCTCGGCCTCCTCCAGGCTGAGCAGGCCCAGTGCCCTCAGCTGCTCCTCACACGGTTTCCCCTCAGCTCCTTCACCATTCACAGCCCTCCTTTGGATGCTCTCTAATGGTTTGGTGTCTTTCTTACATTGTGATGCCCAAAGCTGCCCCAGCACTTGAGGTGAGGCTGCCCCAGAGCAGAGCAGAGCAGGACAATCCCCTCCCTTGCCCAGCTGGCCATGCTGGGCCTCACACATCCCAATAAAGAACATGGATTCTGTTCACATTTTATCATTGTTGTTGTGTTTATTTTTAAACTATAAGGACTTTCCACACTAAATTGCTCAAATGCTTAAATTTGTCCCTGGATGAAACATGTGAGACTTGATTTACTTAACAGATCTATTTCATATGGTTTGGATTATATCTGGGGGCTGCACATTTAGATTCCAGTTTGGCAATCAGAGTCACATGTGCTGACATGTAAATTTACACAGGCTTAAGCCAGAATCTCCTTTTTTGGAAAAACTCAACATCTGATCCCCTTTCCCACAAACACCAATACTACTAAACCCCCCCCCTGAGCAGAGTGGAAACTACCTAAGCCTTATCTCACTTAGTGATAGCTATCAGCATTACAAAATGTTGGAGGGTATATCTACCATCAGCATTCTGTTTCAAATCCAGAATTCATTTTTCTACCTGGTCATCCCCATTCACCAGATTGTGCCTCATACTGCAGGGCACTCTCAGGCTGCACAATCCCCTGGATGAAACCAGAGGCATCTCCTTGCTGCTAAAGGGCATTCAGCCCATGGGATCTGGAGAGACAGGCAGCCTAACTGGCATCCCCAGCACTTGTGATGAACATTGGGGCCTTACCTGTATCACTCTACAGATCAGATTTTACTTTCAGAGCTCACCAGAACACTCAGGCATTCATTTTTAGTTCCCTAACACAGTTCCCTATATTCCCTATATATATAAATACTTATATATATATATATATATATATATATATATATATATATATATATATCACAGTTCCATATCATATTCCTCTATACCAGGACTTGTATTGATGTTTCCTCCAAATATGGGGACTGATCAGAGGGTACACAAAGATGAGCCTAAACATTCAGTCTTATAGGTATTATTTGTTTCATACTTCAATTTCAAGTCGCTCTGCAAGGACATAACTAAAAGCTGGTGGAAAAGTTCACGAGCACTACGTTATTTTGTGTTAAACTGAACACAGCTTTGTCCTAAATTTCTGGGTTTCTTACTGTTTAGCACCAACTGTTAATGCAAGTACCATTGCAGCCTTTCTACTAGCAGTGTAAACATTTGATTGATGATGTCCCTTAAACCAGCAGTTCTCATACCATGATACCTATGAGGAATTTAATGATATCTGAATCAGAACATCCTTTTCACTCACTACCCTCAATCTTTGTGGCAATTTGCAAAGCCCTATTTGTCTTTTTGCTCAGTTTCACTAATCCAAGATGAAGATCTTAAAATCTCCCAAGAGGCCTTTAATTAATGACTGACATGAATACACAAACACTCTCACTCAGACTGACACTGGAAGTTAACAAATATATCTGCAGTCCCTCAGGATTTATTGACTGTCTTTTCTTTAGTTGCAGCTTGCTGAGCTGCTGCTTATTTGCCCTCTAAACATTTTGGTTCAAATGTGGCCAGAATGCCTCCTCCTCCTTCAAACATTGACATAACTTCATGAAAGAAAACAGGTTTTAGTTTACTTGTCTTCTGTTCTACTTTGTAAAGAAGCACATCAAGTACATCCACAGTAAGGACATGCACTCTCCAGTATGTTTACAACTCAAGCTTCAGCTCTTAAAATGCTTTCTCAGGAAAACCCTTCTTTCTTTCTATCCCTTTCCCAAGGATATATCATCCCAGACATGGAAAGACAGGCCAATGACTCATACAAAAATGAAAAGATAATTTGTATATTTCCCACTGATTCATAGATGTCAATGCAGTGTGCACAGCCACTCTGCGGCAGCATTACACATGCACATGATGACTTTCTTGACATCTGCATTAGTTGAGTTAACAGAGATGTCAGAGAAATGCATTCTTGTAGAGTGCTGTTGACAGGATCAGAATGTCATTGCTAATGCTTCTCCTTCCTTCCCACAGTTCAGCAAAGCTGTTTGTGTTTATAACAAAAAAAAAAAAAATCTATTTATAAGAGATCTCTAATCCCTCTTTCTTTACAGAAGCTCACATCAGTAAGCAAGGAAATTAATATTTTAATAGGCTGTAGTTGGTGTTTGGAACATGCTTCTTCTTTGCAGGGATCCCACTTAGGAGGCTCACCCCAGAACGGCTCTGTGGACCCAAGGGAACTGGTCCTTACTATGATGCCAAGAAAGGGACCAAGCCATGTAATACTCACTCCACTGTCACAATTTAGCACACATCAAATAAAAAAGTGGTTTTATAAAGCAGCAGAAAGATCCTACAGAAGAAATCTTTATCACCTTATTCAGCATGACCTGAAGAAGCAAAGGAGGAATATCTAAAGCAGCGTGGGATCTGCCATGAAATATAAGCAAAATACTTCTACAATAAGTAACACAGTGACTAAACTGGGCAAGTGAGGTAAAGAAAGGCTCCCAGATACTGAAAAGCTCAGTTTCATCCTGTGCCTCCCATTCAGTGGGATGTGTAACCCAGCACTTCAGCTTTATGGGTACCACATCAGCCTGAGCTTCTTCAGCTCAGCAGCAGGAAACTAATTTCACAGAAAGAATGTTTCATTTCTCAGAAACTGTTCATGGGGAAATGATTACTTGCAAAAGTTTAAAAAAAAAAATAAATGTGGGTGTTCTTTTAAAATAAAAACCCAAAAAGTGAAAAAAAAAAGCCAAAAAAAACCCCAACAACAAAACACACTCACAAAAAGAAGTGAAAAACCTGTAATTACTTCATAGCAGCTAGTATAAGTAACAATACCGAACAAATTGCAGTGATTACAAAATCCTCTATAAATATGGGTAGCACTATTCTTGACAATAATTAGTGTACAGCATCTTCTCAATAGTATCATGATTAATATTTATTCTGATGTCGTTTTTGTTCTGGGAGCTAGGAGGGGAGAAAGGGAAGGGAGACAGCATTCTAAGAGAGCTGAGTATGTTTGAGAAGCAGAACCAAAAGAAAAAAATCTGCTTTATTTTTCTGCTTACTGTCATTTCCCCTCCCCTCAAAAAGGCAATGCAAATGGTGCTTTACTGGTTTTAAAAGTAAAGACAGAAATTATGTGGAGTTGGGACTGCTGAATTATTCATAAGTTCTGATTGAATGGGATCATTATCTCTGGCCTTACAAGCTAATAAATACTGTCTAATGCCTGGGTACTGTTTTGATCTAATAGTGTCAGAGAAAAAAAAAAAAAAAGACAAAAAAAAAAAAAGACTTCTTTTTTGCAAGCTAGAGCCTAAATTAGGGAGGAGCTCCCTGATGAGCTCATTGCAGGAAAACCATGGGGTTTTTTTCCCTTCCATTGACTACAAGGTTCACTTTGCCGTTCTCAGTCTCATTTGCTGCAAAGGCATTTTAACTTGGGCATGAGGTTAAGATGTTGCTCAGTGGTATCTACACAATTACTCATAAATTTTTATTCCTTTCTTATCCTCAATAGTCTTATCCTTCCTCCCCCCTGCTCCAAGGTTTTCCAGTCTCTTGCACCTTGCAGTAGAAAATACCCAAAAACCAGAGTACTTTCAGAGGCAGACAGAGCACAGGAAATGATTGTGCTATCTAATCATCTGCCTGTCAGCAGTCAAATAATCTTAAATTGCATCGTTCTGTGATTTATTTCAGGATTGATTGTCCTGAGTCTATACTCGCTTGATTTAATATCATAAACGAAACATTTTGTATGGAACCTGAATTAAGGTTCTGCTCAGAGAGCCATCAAAAAAGAAGAGGAATTTGTTAGAGTACAATACAAAACAATATTTGTTGATAATATTTGAAACAACAACAACAAAAAATAATGGTTCAAAACCCATGTAAATTACAATTAAAGGCAAGGTATTTCATTGGATATTTTTCCATATGCTTTCTTGAGGATTACTTTTAGAACAAGACTTGTTTCAATAAGAGGAAATAATTAGGATATTATTACAAGTTTAAAAACCCCTCATAATTAGATAGGGATTAGTAACTTCGTTTTCATATGATTAACACAATAAAACCCATTTTTCCCCAAAGTAATCTGAGGCCTATTTAGCAACATGAGATCATATATCAAGGGGCCTTTTAGTAATTCAGCAGTTTGTAACATTTACGCAGACTGAGAGTCTTCCACAAAACAGCTGGCATCTTTCTATCAAAAAAAATATGGTTTTGGGCACATTTATTTCAAGGTCTAACACAGTCCTTGGAATCATAGTATTTAATTAAGAATTTTTTTTAACACCAGTTAGAACTTTGTGAACAGCTAGGAGGAAAGTGTGAACAGTTTCTCAAATTGTGTATAAGTAATGGAGCTCTCTGCTCTTCTTAGTCTAGCATGGAAGGACCCACCTGGTACATCCGTATTTTAAGGAATATCTCCTAATAATTGGCACATTTAAGTTTAAAAATGCCTAGGTTTTATGGTATTTTTTTAGTCCAATAATGTTAAATGCTTAGCTCCACTATGATAACTAGGCTAAATATGAAGCAAATTATTGACACATTTGCCATTTGCACACACAGCTCATAAACAATAAGTAATAAAGAACAGATGTGGCATAAATTTAGGTTTGTGGGTCTATTCAGTGGAATAATTCTCCAAACATTACCTTTTGAGTCTGTCTTTTTGGTGCTTTTATCATCAGCAAAAATACAGAACTGCTCCTTTTGTTGTTATTAAGTAGGAACATGTTCACCTGTCCTGGCTTTTCCACATTTTCTGCATATGATGCCAGTCCCTGCAGCCAATGAGACCTTCAGACAGTGGCCATTATCTGTCACACTCCTGGACCAAAATAACAAATAATATGCCTGGAGGTGCTGCATTTTGTGACTGCTAGTTTCCCCGCATGGCATATGCCTAGATAGGCTCAGATGGGAGGTGATTGCACAAAACTGTGATTGTGAGATGACTTAGCAGAACCCGTGATGATGTCCTAATGGCCTCCTGCAGAGGGGAACAGGGGTAATTGTTTGTCAGGGGAAGGAACACATCTGAAAGGAGGCATCCTCTGCAAACCAGGCAGCCATGTGGAAAAAAGAGAGGAAGAATCACTGAGCGGCAAGGCTGCACTCAAGGCTAATAAAATGAATAACAAAGAGGTGAAAAATGAAACAAAATTACCAGGTTAAAAAAACCTGTTAATGGTGGGCTCTGGTTTAAAAAATAAACAAGTCATCTCCAGACAACACTGTTCTTCTAAAATTATTAAGTTAAATTTTGTGGCTCCCAGCAAGGAAAGTTAGTGCAGCAAACCCAGGGGATGCAAATGCATTTCTCAACATCAAAAATGGGCTCAGAGAGACCCCTCCTTCCTGTATGTTCTCACCTGTAACAAGGTGGCTTGATAGTCACCAACCATTTGCTGCATCATTTTCTTCTTCCAGCTCTTTAATCTTCCATTTAAAATATTTGATTTTCCTGTGAGCATGGCTTAGAAAACTGATATCATCCCAACATCCTATCTAGAGCAAAGCAATTGGAATTGAGAAATGAGAAACCATCAATGTCAACCCAGGCAATTAGGGCATCAGTGGCATCAGTGGGAACTTGCCTTTAATGTCAGCTGGGGCAGAAGCAGGCTCTTAGAGTATATTAAAGACCTTATTTTATACTCATTCAGCATCTTCTATTTGATTAAAAATAAACTGGAGCAAATAAGCTAATTAATCACACACAGAACAAATTCATATGTCTTTCCACCCTACCTCCTACTTATTTATTTTCTAACTATAGAGTAACAAACTTACAAATCTCAACAGAAATAATATTAGCTACAAATCAATCAACTGATTATAGCTTCACTCTCCTTTAGGTAAGAGCCACGATTTTTAAAATTTCATACAATCGTATGTGCTCATATTCCACTTGTTACACCTTACCAATGGGCATCTGGTGAAGAGCCACTCAAACCATGACTTAGGTGGGGTAATCCTTGACTGTCCTGCGCTCATTCAGCTACACCAATGTCAAAAAGCTTGGTTTTTTGGTTTTCTGAAAATAATACCTTCTGAATTTTCTGTAAAAGAAGCAGAGCATTGAAAAATACCTTCAACTCAGAGCTACCTGCAATTGAAATAGCATCCACTGCAAGAAATTAAATGAAATTTGCAAACAGAATTGGACAAATTATACCTCTTTTTTGCTTTGATGGTTAACTTAGGCCTAATAAAACTGTAAAAAGAGTTGGGGAAATAAATATTACAGAAATTATATAACAATTTATTCTGCATCGACCTAGAGTTTAATGCTTTATTTCATTTTCAAATAACCTATTTGTGAACATTTTTCCCCAATTGGAGGTTGATTCCTAAACAGGAGGGGAGTCCCACAAAAATTTGTTTGGTTTAAAAACATTCAAATCAAACCTTTTAGCATATTCTAAAAAAAAAAAAAATCATTATTCTCATCTTTTCTATTAGTTTTTTTCCTACTAAAATTATCCACTGCAATTCATCAAAACTTTAACTCTGATTTCTTAAAAATGCTACTTTTTGTAACCTTATTTCCCTAGAACAAATGCTGTCTAGTTGCATTTACAAACATTTTGTATTAAGTTTTGAGTTTAAGAATCTCTCTTCAAAAATAAGCCCAAAATATGCTAAATGCCAAAGTCTAAGGCAAGAACCTGGGAGCCTCAGCTGAGCAGCAACTGTCAAGTACTGACCTGTTTGAGCACCAGCTGAAATGTGTAAAGGCTCTTCCACTCACATTGGAGTGTTTCTCCTCAGAGAGAAAAAAAAAAAGGAGAACAGAACAACCAAACAAAAAAAAAGTTGTTTTAGTAGCTGCAATTATTCTACTGTGTTGATAGAGAAAAATAAAGAAGTCATTAACATGGCAATAGGAGGGCTGGTCACAAATTTTTCACAAAACTGTTTTAGTGGGAAATTGAGTTTTCAATGAAACTAAATTATCTTCTTGGGTTAATAATTTATTTACCTGGAAAAAAAAAAAAATTTGAATTCCAAAAGAAAATACTGATTTTTTTCTTGCCCTGAAAAATGGCAAGGAATGGGGTTTGTTTGCACAATGACCTGCCCATTTTCCCTCAACTTCACCAGAACTGCTGAGATGAGCCTTCAGTCTCAAAGGAGATCATGCAGTAGCATAATTGAGAATAAAGATAGGTTACCTGAACAAAGAGAACTCAAATCTGATTAATAGCTTCCTAAAAAAAAAAACCCCCCAAAAAACAGGTCTACATACCTCCCAAGATGTAACAAATATAATAAACATGAAAATACAGAGAGCGTGGTGTGAGGAGAGACACATGCTGCATTTTAGATTTCTCTTGTTGGTTCTATTCTCTCTTTCAATGTTCAAGTTCTGAGCAATTATCCTTCTGCTAAACTCAGAGTCCATGAAAATCTGTAAATTTTCTATTCTATGCACAATGTGCTACAAAGTGTTACACTTCTATTCTAATTTTACGTAGCTAGGCAAGGTGATCATTGTAGGTCTCTTCCAACTGAAATATTCTATTCCATACACCTCCTTGAGATAGCAGAAGTCTTTTCTCGTTCTATTACATTGTGTGCTCAATTGAAACTTGAATCTTTTTATGACACTGGAGAATCATATGAGATTCTTTAAAAAACATTAAAGCTACAGAAAAGATAAAAATCACCATTTCTATCCTAAAGCTTTTACCACGAATTTTACCAATAGGATTATAAAATACTTTCTTACACTACTTAATTAGTTTTTGAAAATTATTGGAACTGTAGTTCTGAGTGAGTTTCCTTCTGTTGTAACACTGGAGATACAGGTAAATGCCAGAATACCAGCATATGCTTTAAAACAGAAGAACATTCAAAATTTTTAAGCACTGCCTTTATCCTATTAGTTTTGAAAATTATAAAGGTCAACCAAAAAACTAAACTGGCTGCAAAGCAATGCTTTTACAGTAATTCCCAGGCAGCACACATTGTCTTCCTTTCACATTTAAATGGCATTTAAATACTCCTACAGCTACCCTCATCCTGAAGGTAGAGCCCTGAGATTGCATTTGAGTCTTCACACATGCTGGCATTTGGGGAGCTTTTCTACTCAAAACCACATGAGAAGCAATTGCTGGGGCCTCCTCCACCTTCTTCAGAACAGTTTTTTCAACTGTGTTGAACATTTTCTACTAAATAATTGGAATTTGGTTGGAATAAAATAAAAAAATGTCATAGACCAATAATAAGGACAAAAGTCAGGAAACCTTCAGGAAGGGACAAAATGCCCCTATGTCTTTGCAATTGAACACTAAATATTTTACACTTAGCAAAGAAAGGAAAATCTATTGAAAACAATGGAGGAAATTGCTAGGTAATGAAATACTGTGAATTCTTATGTATGATAAATCCAGGCTGAACGGCTGTCATGGTTTCTTTTCTGTATAAAATAGAAAAAGCAGTAAGACATAATTAGTGCTGAAATGCAAAATCATACAACTGGATTACAGTGTCTTGAAAAAAACCACATCATTATAAAACATGGTGGGAGATAAAAAGACCCTGTAAAATGTGCTGGAGGTACCAGCCAGGCTGTATGATCACTCATGAAGAAACCTCAACCTACAGAGAGGTAGGAAGAGTTTTGAGAGGAATCACAGCTCTAGGAATTTAAAGCAAATTTTATTCTTGTGACATTGGACAGGATTTCACTGCCACTTCAAAATATAATTTTTCAACAGGAAATCAAAACAAGAGTATTTTGAAAAAGAAATGCTGTGCTAAATGAAGTCTAATTTCTCTCCTATGTGCTTTACTTCAGTGAGTATATTGAAATACTCTGTGCTTAGGATGTGAATAATTATTTGCTGAATTGTGTCCAAGCTGGTTTCTTACCTGAACTAAGTCAGATAAAGTAGACGTGGGAAGTTCAAACTCAAGAACAGCAAATTTTTTTTCATTTTTCTTCCTTAATTTCAGACATCACACCTTGTTCAGTTTACACTCCTGGCAGTCTGCTAAATCATTCTTCTTCAGAACAAAAATAGCATAACAGCATAAATTCCACTTTACACAGAAGTGAGAACAGAAAGTATTCAGTTTAGTAGGCACTTCAAGTGAAATATCTCCCCTCCTACCAGGCATTACCTCTCCGTTCCAGCTGTATTTTTCTATCTTACTGTATACTCCTCTGGTAGAATCTTGTTGCCTTGCTAGGAAAACATAAAATGAAATTAGCAACTGGCCAACAGTGAATCACAGCTGGTAGTGACTGCAGGCAGCTCTAAAGATGGCACCATTACTTGTCCATGCAAGAGACAGGACACAGGAAATGACCTTAAGCCAGGGGAAGTTTGGATTGGATATAAGGAAAAATATCTTAGCAGAAGGGTGAAGGTTTGTTCAAGATTTGGAGGCTGCCCAGGGATAAGTCATTGAGCATCCATCCCTGGGGGTGTGTGAAAACCATGCAAACAGGGCATTTAGAGTCATGGTTTAGAGGTGGATTTGATGGTGTTGGGTTAATTGTTGTACTTGATGATGTTAAGGGCACTTTCCGACCTAAATAATTCTGATTCTATGAAAAATCAACTGTTTTGTACTATGCATTTATCTTTTATAAGCTTTCCTAATTTAGTCTTGACCTCAAATAGAATTTTGCACTGTAACACACATTATATCTTGCTGC
Source organism: Ammospiza nelsoni (assembly GCF_027579445.1). Classification (NCBI taxonomy): domain Eukaryota; kingdom Metazoa; phylum Chordata; class Aves; order Passeriformes; family Passerellidae; genus Ammospiza; species Ammospiza nelsoni. The sequence goes on along the minus strand of NC_080642.1, from coordinate 12,857,548 downwards.
TATATTGTATTGCCATCTTTAAGTGAATGCTAACCAGCAAACACACATGTGAGTATTTAAGGGCAAAGGTGGCACTTGTTCCAGAAGGTTTCTGCTTCTGAGTGTAACTGTGCTGCAATGTTGTCACCAAGTTAGTAAGACTTAACCTTTTTTTCCTGTTCTAACAGCTACTAACAAAATATCGGAGAGTTTTTAAATGGAAAATTAGAGTAAAATTTTCAAGATCTGTCTTCTCTAATAGATTAATCTTCTATGCTAGAACCTGTCCATAAAATTTTCAATTAAAGCCACTCCTTTTCACTTTTAACCCATACACCAACGGATCAAGAGCACTAAATAATCCCTGATGTCATCAAGAGTGAAAGAGATCAGAGACTTCACAGGGGGCTCAAAGAGAATGTGCCAACAGCACCTTGCGGGGATCCATCACCTTGTGCAGAATTAGCCAGGACTGGCCATGTTGGGTGTTGAGCTGTGGGAGACCCTTCAGGCTCATTCCTGGTACGGATTCCTGAGGCCAGAACTCCAGAAGAGAACATGACACAGCCCCAGCCCAGGTTTAAACTGTTCAGGAGGCAGATGTTGGCCATGTGCCTTTCTCTCTGAGCCAATGGATAAGTCATGGCCATACAGAATGGAATTTCACATTGAGGAATCTCTGTGAGGCAGTCAAGCCAACCACCTGAAAGTCCACAGTTTGACCAAGCTAGGGCATGAATTTGAGGTCTCCAGGCAAGCATTCTGAGTCAGGTGTTTCATAATGTGCAGTTTCACTCTCAGTCTGAAAAAGAATCAACAAAACTGGTATTGAAAAAATGCCTTCCATAAATGAGAATTTTGTTGGAAAAAAATTAAGCATTTTCCAGTTAATTCCACTGTGAACTAGTCTTACTTTCTCTCTGGCAGATATCCCTAAGAAATGGCTTACAAAGGGGAAAAATGTTGATTAGCCAGGTTCTACCTCAGTCTGATTTAGCATAACACTGCAGTATTTTCCTGTGTCTTTTATGTTCCCAATCACTTCATTTTACAGAGTTGCATCATTGCTGAACTCTGGGCCATAAAAAATGAAGGAACACAATGACAGTCAGCCAAAACAACACAAACAGCTGCTTGTCTAGACATATTAGTAGTGTCCTGAAACCTTGGCAGCCTGGTGATATAAGCTAAAAAAATTTGCACCACTATTCCTGAAATGTCTTATTGTGATTATGTAAATCCAAAACTCATTTATTTTCACTGGAAAACATAAAAATACAGGCAAAGGAAATCATGAATCATTTCATCCTTGGTTCCTAATAAACAGTATGATTCAAAAGGAGGTATCTGCAAGCTTTCTACTCTAGTGAAAGTCTCCTGTGACCTGCATATTCTATAACATGAAGGGACAAATTAATAACAGTGTTACAATATAATTGTTTTCTTTCGGTTATATGTGCTTACTTTACTGTGGTGATTATTTGTTTATAAGCCATTAACTTATTTGTAAAATCTATTTGATGTTCCACCTCTGATTTAATTAGTAGAAGACAGTCCCTTTGCAATTAACAATGCAGGTTAACTTTTTATAAAATTCCCAGTAGAATTTGACATTTCATTTCTTAGGGTTTTTTTACATCCACTTCTCATTATAAATAGATGGCTTTGTTCAATTAAAACGTGCCCAGAAACTCCACAAAACATCACCACCAATAAAAAAAGGTATCAGTAGTTCCCACATAATCACTCTAAGTTCCTGATTCCTGGTTCCTCAAATTCCGAAGTAATTAAAAACCCAGGTAAATGATTAATGGGCTCTGGCTAGTCCTAGCCATAAAAGACATTAACATCTGCAGTTAAAACAAGGACATTCTGGAATAACAGGCCAGAATTTTGGGTGCTTCACTTCCCTCCAACTTGCTTTTGTGACTTTTGAAAGTTACATGGAGTGGTCAGTGATCCAGCCTGCAATTTTTCTGGATTCAGCTACATTGCATGTTTTAAAAAACTGAGCACCTTGGAAAAAATGGGCACCCTTTAAAGACAAACCCTCACACCAGATGTCTGAAGTTTCAAGAACATTTAATGGTTAGAGATATTTCTACTTTTTTGGCTGCTCAGAAGGGGCTGAGAGGTAGGCAAGATGAAGAGGGAGATCGGAATTTGACCCTCTGTTTCTGTCACTTTAATATTTGGCATTTCTGTGGCCTAAAAAGACTGGGGAAATCATTTAAGAACTAATGAAGAGCTATTTACCTCCTAAATCTTCTTCCCTTGAGTAATGAAATAATTACCCTCCCATAATCATGGAAATATTCAACTTGAATCTTAAATTGAGCTGTTGTGAAAAGTGGTAGTGAAGTTCCATAGGTGATCACCATGGTAACGTTTGGAAACTGCACTGTCGTCAGCCAAGAATATCACTCTGCTTTTCCCATAGCAGCACAAGAGACTGGAAATGAACTCTTCCAAGATCCCATATTGAGAAGGGAAAGTGAACATTTATCTGTCTTACCTGCTAGGACACACAAACCCATCAAAACCACAAAACAGCCACTCCCCTCAAAAATCCACTCACCAGCACACTGTCCACGCATTGAATTACTTTGCAATATTATGTTACTGTTTGCTAGTTTTGTTTTGTTTATTCTCTGTACTTTGAGTCAAGACAGACCCCAAAGGAACAACGTGGTGGGACTACAAGGAAAAATCAAAAGATTTTATTTGCATAACTTCAATAATTAGACATCCTACAAACTATTAAAACCTTTTAACTTGGCTCTTTTACAAATAAGCCCTCTACTTCTGCTTGAATCTTTGATTTCTTATGCAATTTGGTTTTCTACACTGGCAATAATAGTCACTGCGCCTGAAGACTGTTCACTTCAGGCTACCCAGTCCAAGTACCCCAAGAAGGAATCTGGCTCCCTACTCAAGGGGCAGCTCAAGGGAAGATCAGTACTAAGAACATTGCTTTTATCAACAGTCACAGAGATACAATGAAGGGCCATACTTTGAATATTCACCCCTTTCAAAAATGGTCTGAGGTTAAAACCTTTCGGATAATGCAAAACACCCAGGGCAGAAGAGATGGGCAATTTTTGCTACACTTTTGCAAACCAAGGGATGAAGCTAATGTGCACTACAAATAAGGACTGGAGGCTCTGTATCAAAAAGCCTGTGAAGGAGTTACACATCTCCCAGCTCTAAGATATCATGATTTTCACTTTGATAGTTGTTTTTCTGCCTTAATGTTGAGTGGTATGAAAGCATAACCATTCAAAGAGGAGATTAAGTATCTGGGATACTAATTTTCCATTAAGCAGGATAGAGAAATTGAAGTGTCAATGATGCTCAAGTACACACTGCTGTGGAGATGGTAGATAAGATGCCCAAACTGCATTGGCAGTTTACAGCTAGGAATGATTCTATGAGTTTTTGCTAAAATGTAAAGTTAATTAAAAACCCAAATCATAAACAAGAAAATTTTCGGAAAGAACTTATGTGCCTAGCAAGTTATAAGGAAGCAGAGGATTAAATTCTTCTGTTAAGGATGGTCTCTCTTCTGAAGAATTAATATACCTGAGGAACATTCACAGTCATTGTTCAGGCAGTGTAAGGAAAGCTGCCTTCCAGGCTGCTGCAATAACACAGCAAGCAGCAGGTGAGGTGAGAACAGTCATAAAGGCAACATACCCAGGCTCTGAAAAGATTCTCAATTTCTCTTGAACTCACAAGTGATCTATGGAGTTCATAGTGGATTTCTAAAGGCTTAACCTTTATCTAATGGTTACTGAATTAAACTATTCTCTGATAATGATGGGATTCATCTCTCCTTACATTAGCTACCTAAAACCTTGGCAGGCATCTAGTGTAAACTGGCTTTCTTTTTAGGCAGTGACAAATGATGCTTGAGCATACAGAAGGTAAGATACCTTTTCTTAAACACCTCTCAGCATTCAGAGGGCAGTCATCATATCTTCACCCTTCTTTTCCATGGAACAGAGTTTTATATCCTAAACTTGCCATCACATCTTCTAATTTCTTAATGACCTAAACAGTTGTTACTGTACATCAATCTCAGTCTTAACCAAAGAGCCTGTTCACACCTGCTCACCAATGATATCAAGCCCAGAATGGTACAAACTGGAGTGCTGCAAACTTCTGCCCCATTGAAATGGGAGCAGAGGCCACAAAGGCTTATTCTGTCTGCTTAGCACAGAGGGAGAAGATGCAGATCCTGCAGGAGGAAGTAGAGCTCAAGATCACTTTGACAGATGTGAAGAGGTGCTGAGGCAGAAACAGCATGTGGTATTCAAGTGAAAAAAACCCCACCTGCTTTAGCCAAGTACAGATAAGGACAAATCACAGACTTTTTGACTGCTCCAAAGGCATAGATCAGTGCAGTGTTAGACTTTGAGCAGCACTTCTTTCTTCTGTGGGCAGCAGGGGCATCTGGCTCATACAGGAATGCCTACAGTTCACTCTTGGATACTTCAGAAGCTGTAAGGGGCCTCTTATTCCCAGAGAGCCTGGGATAGCCATTTCAACAGATGACACACACATCATAGACTATGGTCATGTGAAGGAAGCAGCAGATGTCTTCCCTGGAACAAGTTCTGAGTCAAATGTCCCTTTCACTGACTCCACTGTCCAAGCCATTTTAAATGTGCTTGCCAGTCTGTGGTCAGCCATCCTTCTCAGAAGCTTTCCCACTTTCCTAAACACAGCACTTTTCAGTCCCAGCCCTGCTGGTCTTCTTCCTGTCCCTAGGATCAGATGGATTATCCTCTCATGACCCCTTCCCAGAAGTGTCTGTAACAACCCTGGTTCTGGTCAGGAGACCAGCACCCCAAATGGTTTGACCTCCTCAGAGCCTGTCAGTAAAACTGTGGAGACAAGAAACAGATCCTTCAAAAGAAGAGTTTCAGTTCTTTGCCAAAGAATACACAACTTAGGAAAATGGATCCAAAGCACTGAAGAGCATTATCTAAATATATTATTACCTCAGCACAACCACATTATTCCAAATGAAGAAGGATCCAACTCATTGCTGCTTTCCCTGGAAGTCATAGCTTGTTGTGTATCGTGCCCTCCCTCTCTGCCTGTGCTTGACTGTTCAACTGTTTCACAAAGCCTTATTCTCTTTAATGTAAAGTTAGGATTGAGGAAAAAAAAGCCTAGTTCAAGTCAAGATTTTTTATTTTTAGGTCAGGTAGATGCAAGCCACAAGCATTCACAAATTGATATCTTCTCCACTGTGTACACCAGAAGCATGAGTGTTATATTTTAGTGTCTTTCCAGCACTGGGTGTTCTATAAATTCCTCACTTTTCCCATTCTTTCTACATAATCACTAAATTTACATTTTCTAGTATCTAGATAACTTGTCTGCCCCTCAGAAGTTCCTGCAGGTAATTGTTAGAGTAATCTGCAGGATAACTGGAGCTCTGAGCTCTAGAGCACTGAGAGTTCACCAACCAACCCATTAAGCACCAAGAGCAAAGGTCACCTGCCCAGCTGGCATGAAAACATTTTATACACGCTATCAAACCTGTGTCTTCCTTATTCTCTCCTGTTGGTGCTGGTGTTAGGCCACCTTATTGCAGCTGACCTTTATCCTGAAATGCAGCAGGAAAGGCCCTTCCACTGTCCCCTCAGCCACTGTCCCCCTCTCACGAGCAGCTCCTCTGATTTATTCGCGTGCAGTTTGCCATGGTGAGCTGACCCAGTTTCGCCTTTGTGCAATCCTCCTTCTCATGTCTGAAGTATGGGAAGTGCTCTTGATTTAGCCAGCTCAGGCTCCCACTGTATTTCCTGTCCTTGCCCCTTGATGGGATAATTTGCACTGTACCCTTAGTAGGCAGTTCCCTTCTTACCTTCTCTCTTAGACCAAACTCTAACAATCCTGCCTCTGCTGAGCACACAGTAAATGTATTTAGACTAAAGTTATTCCAAATAAGGACATCAAGGATCACAAAAACCAGCTCTGTGCTACTATTTTTCATTTCAGACACTTACTGTACTGTTGGATTAACAGATTTTTCACTTCATCCAGGAGTGGCTAAATTTACCTACATTCTTTCACATCTTCTAAAGAGCAGATTTTCCTCCAAAAATTTTAAACTGATTGATATGGAATTGATGAACAATTCAAATAAATAGTCACTAGTCATGACCTCCAGTAAAAACATGCAGATACTTACAGGTGAAAGTTGTGCATCTTATTTTTCTTGAGATGCTAGTCTAATGATTCCAGTCTCCCTTTTCTTGGCTATTTTTTCTTCCAACTCATTCAGTCTTTTTCCTTGACATCATTGTGGTCAATATGTAAGCTTTGATAACTGTTGTTTTGGTACACTGTTCCCAAGTCTTCTATGCACCTGTAAAATTTTTTTGCATTGGTACACAAATAAAATACAAAGAGCAAGAAATGTGAAATGCTACAAAACTGGAATATAAGTCAGCCTTTCAGACCTGCATCCACTGAGTTGTGGGATTTAGGGGTTATTATTGTTTTTGACAATTTTATTCAACTGTTTTTGATGGATTTGCTAAAGTTTGGATTCCCTTCACTTTGAAGTGATCCCAAGCTCTTAACTTGAAGAAAAAACAATTTATTTTTACCAATTATGAAATTGTGTGAATTTTTCAGTACATAATACAATTTAAGAAAAAAAAAGTCTCAAACTATTAAATAACTAGTGACTTCTTGAGAAAGGGGGATCAAGATATTATAAGCCATACACATTATAGTGAAGGAATAAGAAGAGAATGAAACCATCTCAGCTTTTCAAAACAATCTAAGCAATTTAGGGAAATCTGTGTCATTGGCCCATGCTCTTGTTCTCTAACCACCTGTGAAAATTCCCTCTCTGTAATTAGTGCTCTCTGTCTCCAACACTACTGAAATAAAAGCATAGCTTGTCTGAAATTGGCCTGCTGTTTATAATGCAAATTAGTAAGCAGCTTCCATCCATTAAAAAATCCTTAATTTACAATTTTTAGCAAGTTTACATTCTGGACCAGACAAGATAAATCATTCACACAAAATTATACAGAAATCCAGTCAACATATTTTAGTAAATATGCTTTGAAGTGTTGGAAATAAGAAAGCTGACAATTTTTAATTTTTTTCCCCTTTCAAACTCTCAAGAGAATGATACCTGTATATACAAAGTTTTCCTAAAATACCATTTTCAAAGAGTACACAGGGTAAAAATAATGTGGAATACCTTGATCACAAGTGATTGCTGAAAATGAGCTTTATGCTAACAAAAATATTCAGTACTTCAACTATTCAGAGTTTAAGTCCTGAAATTAGTTCACTCAATGAAATTCTAACATCAAGACAGAGCTAGACAGGAGAAAAAGCTATAGTATGAAAGGCATTTCTTTCTATATAGGGATTGAAAAATGTGGATTATCTTCATAAACCAAGATTTTTCCATAAGAGGTGACCTAATAATAATAATAATTTCTCATAAAACTATACTTATAAAAACCCCTGTTATTCTAATTATCTGTGGTCATATACATGTATTTAACTTAACACTATCTTCAGATACATCTGATGTCCTCAGCATGCCATGCCATTTTGCAAATAAGTGGTACATGGGTTTGATGGGCCAATTTGTCCCAAATCTCACATTCTGTGCTGAAAGAGCAGCAGACATAACTGCACCTACTCAGACAGCACCCAGGAATCAACTGTATCTCAAAGTAGCAGCTTATGTACCATTTTCTCATTCTTCTGAAGAGATAAGGGAGAGGGAAAATTTAACTCTAACAGCAAGACAGTCTGGTGAGCGGAGAGAATGGCACCATCTCTGTCCTGGCCACCCTTTGCCCCCACAGAGTAAAACAGCAGTCAGTCTCATATGTTCTCCTTGTAATTAACTGAAAATTCAAGGGCAGGATAAAAAAAAAGAGGGGGCTCATTTACCTCTACTTCTAAGTGAGGCAGATTGAAGGTGCACGTTACATTGCACGGTCTATAGTCAAATACAATGGACAGCAACATACAAGCAGCTCCTAAAATTTCAAGGTATGTACCTATTAAATGTAATCTGATAATTAGCTTCACATTAAAGATATAAACTATCAAAGGCAATCAATAACCTGAGACTCCAAATATTATCCACAATGCAGTTTGTCCATATCATAATCTAAAAATCTGTGTTCTTTGCTAACAACAAATGTGACTTTTCCTAGATTTCCTGCTCTGACCAGGATAAGAGGTTTGGAGCTGCTCTGCTCACTCTTCTGACCTGCACTTGTCCAAGGGCTCAGCAGTGACCCCGTGGGAAATGGCACGAAGGGTGGAAGTTACAACAGCAGCAGTGCCACATTTCCACACTGTCAATCTGGTAGTCCAGCCTTGGCAACTCCTCTATCCTAAATGTATTCTGTATTTCTGGCAAATAAATACTGCAGAGCTATGCAATGCACTGCAGAGAGGAGGAATAGAGTTCCAGGGGAAGGTGTGCTCCTCACAGAAAACAGGAGGTGTTCCTGTGACCAGAGCAGTCCCTTCTAGCCTTATTTCCAGGCTTTGTGCAGCACTGGGATAAACTGTTCTAGCTCAGAGGTTTTTAGCATAGGTTGTCAAAGGAAAATTTTGGAAGGTCACCTGGAGACTAGGGAGCAACTCTATTTGGTTACATAATTCATGGCTTTAAAGCAGGATTTTTCTTTCTGATTAATTTCATTGATACAAGAATCTTGTATTATTCTCTCATGAAAGATAATAAAGAACATCACATGATACTTGAACTCCTGCCATTGGCAATACCACAAAACATTAACTGTTTTGCTGTTGGAACAGCAACAACCTACTTAGCTTATAGCACTGACTGGCAAACATGCTGGACTCACTAAATTTGGTGAAATAATGTGCCTGGGAATGAAAAGCACAGTAAAAAAGAATAAGGCCTGAAGCAGGGTAGTTCAAACTGCAGTGAGAGAGTTGATCTCTTGCATGGTTCTAGTGCAGAAAATAGTTGGCAGCGGGATGCTTGCTCGTTATCCATGCATTACACCATCTCTGGATGGCTCAGCTGTACAGGCCAGAAGAGGCAAAAGCTGAAAACAAATTCCTGCCAATTTCTTGCCTCTATTCACTCATTTATTATGGAAAAAACATCCATAGATGCATTGCCTGTTCCAGATCTTCTGGCTCTCATGGCTTTAAAAGATTGGTGGTTATTCAGATCCAGAGTCTCTCTTCATAAGCAAATCCTGATGTAACTTGTTTGAAGAGACAGATTCTGTAAACTTCATCTAACATCATTCACTCAGGGAACAACCTTTGAAACGAACAGGAGAAATTCCTAAAGCATTCTAATTTGTGGTTTCAGTGAAATCCAGCCCTGGATTATTAGAGGCAATGCTTCATGTTACACCACTTTCATAGAGTTTAACCACCTGCCTTGCAGGGGTCAGGCATCACTATTCCTATGCAGACATAATTAAATCTTTACTGAAAAAGGTAATGCATCATGAATTTCTATGCAAATTCTGAGGAAAAAAATTATAAAATATAAATCAGCCTTTTAAGGTCTAATCATATTAATTTGCTGTTTTAAAAATATTCTATATTAAACAAAGTACAAAAAAAAAATCTGGAGAATTTCTTTGCATGTCCAGTTATGAGGAAAATAATATTTAGAAAGTAAATTATTGTCTACAAAACAGTTTTGTTTGGAGATGATTCTTTAAAAATAAGCTTGTCAAGCTTGAATATCATTCTTGTTAATCCATGCCCGTTCATAAGCAGAAAAATCCTTCTTCTTGAGTTTACTTGTCAGTTGAAGTCTTCATGGACTGATGGCTAATATAAAACTAGATAAAGATGACAGATTCTTTAAAGAAAGAATAGCTTTTCAAAATTTTTCCTGATCTTTTTTTGATTTATGATTGCAAATTTTGATTGCTTGACTGAGAACCGTCCTGGTTAAGACCTATTTGATATTCTCAATCTTTTCTTCCTGAGGTTCCCAGAAAATAAAGTGGTGTCTTCTGCTGTTCTTTTACCAATCCTCAGAGCTCTGTGTCTCTCTGTGGCATGAAAGACTCCAGATCTGAAGATAATCAAGACCACATGACTGCAGAGGGAGCCAATTGTGTGCAGCTCCAGGATCCAACACTATAAGGTTAATGCCTCCTTGTTGAAAGCGTATAATCATTTTGAAGTACCTTCTTTGTTTTGTGGTTTTGTTGTGGTTTTTTGTTTTGGGGGGGGGGGGTTTTGTTTTGTTTTGTTGGGGTTTTTTTAAAGAATGACAAAAAAAAAAAAACCCAGAGCCTAATTTTATGTGCCTGGGAGTAGCTATCTGAGCTTCAGGCAATACAAGCGCTGCTATTACTGGGGAGTAAAAGCTCTGCATAATTAACAAACATCATCAGCCTTACAGTTCCTGTAGAATGTAGTAAGTTCCTTGCCTGAAGGCTGCTCTCAGCCTAGTAAGTCTGTTTACCCTGTCCAAGATTAGATTAGTTTAATTATTATGAAAAAGACTGCTAAGATCTTACAGCCTAATTATGCAAATGTTTCTAAATGTTCACAAAAGTAATTTATTTATTTGGAGATAAATGAATCTGTTTTGTCATAAACCAGATTGCAGTCCTGGCAATGTACAAGCAGGGTTATGTGCCCTTAGGCATATCCTTCACCAGAAATATCAGTGGGACCCCTGGATTACAACATTTATAAATACATAAATGTTTTTTAGAAGGTTTTTATTGTTTTTATAAATTATAGTAATCCCAGAAAGAACTATCACAGGTTTAATACTCACCAACCTTGTTATGAAAACAGGGTTTCTCAGCAGAAGCATTTAAAAGATGCTAACAGCTAAAACATTCCTGGTAGACCTATTAAGATGCACCTGTTTTATTATGCTTTGGAACTGATATCTTCAAAAGAGTTCTCCCCTCCTAGCACAGACTCTTGCTGCTAACATAACCTGCATCAATACAGTACTATTATTCTAAATAAGGTGGTAGTGCACTTCTCAAGGCATACAGTGCTAACCTTAACTGGAAACAATCCCTTTTACATTAGGAATTCTCTAAGTTTCCTCATAAAGCTCATTACAGGTTAGAGATTTAATTCTTCATCTATTTGTAATTACATGACAACACATGAAATAGATGCAGAAGAACTGTTCTATATTTAGCTACTGCTCCAGTTTCATTGCTATTATCATGGAGATAACACCTAGGCAGCTCACTGCTGCCTTCTCTGAACTCCTGTGAATTCGAGGCAGACTATTTAAATTTTGGACTGTTAGACACTTAAAATCTGATCTTGACCACAAATACAACTGAAAAACTGAATGTCCTGCACAGCTGTGTGAAATGAAGTGGGACATAGGCCCAGAAGAAGACTGGCCTTTACAGAGATCAAATCTCACCTTAATGAGACAACACATCTGTAGACTGGGGCTATTTTGTGCACGTCAGAGCACACATCCCTGATTCTCACAGGCATCAGCTTCAGAGGGAACTGAGCTACAGGCACCTTTAAAACAACAAACGCAAAAGGTTTAGCTGGATATTAGCAGCAAAGCAGATGAAGTGCAATTCATATATTTATCAAACTCAGATATTTTGAGCTAAGTCCTTTTACACTGCACATCAAATTGATGCAGTGATGCCTTTCTGCCATCGATGTTTATTTTCTACGGGAGACAATGGCGTGACATTTTACTGGAAACATATTGCAGTAAAAATCAATGCAGAGTGACTTCTTGATTTGTTTATAAATTAACCATTCCTTAAATAAGCAAGGCAATAGCTCTATATGGGAATTATACCCACAGTTCTCCTGTGTATTAAATGGAGGATGTGAGCGATTATTTTAACTGGCTGCTATGACATCACCATTATCATGGATATTCAAGACATTAGAAGCTGTGTGCTGTCAGTTAAATGATCACATCTCAAGTGCACCTGTGTTATAATTATTCATTTGGAGCAGGATCATTAACATATTCCTTAAGTCATTTACAGGCAATTTGACTCTACAGTAATGATTTTTTCCCTCTTTGTAACAAATTAATGAGATATATATAAATACGCAAGTACAAATGAAATTCACACAATTCATACCATAATTAGCGTGTACCAAAGGTCTGAAAATTGTCTAACTTGTTTTTTTTTTCCCTGTGGTAGGCAGCTATTCAGCACCATATATGATTCTTTCAGAAGACCCTTGTCAACATATTTTAGCAGTCACAACAAGGTTAGCAGTGATGTTAGCTGTTGGCACTAAGCAAACAATTCTTGTAGTCCAGGTTCAAGAATTTAAATTGTGAAAGTAGAAGAGGAAATGAGATGGAGATTTATTAAATCTATCTATTGATCTACATTAATAAGTTACAGGTTCAGTATCACCAATGTAAGTAACTTGCCCCAGTTTCAAAAACATTCGGTTGTTTCTGGCTAGACAACTTTGAGAATCCAGGAGCTGATTGATAAGTGTGTACAAGTACAGTGAAGCATGACCACACATCTGCCTAACAGCTTAATTATTGATACCTCATTTTAGGATTTTTCCCCATGTCCATGCTGACATAATTTCCCTAAAATGGTAAAATCTCAGTCATTAGTGCAAGGTACTGCTGATCTCACCTTGCACACAAAGCTCTTTGGAGAGAACATTGCTGGGTGAAGGCTGCTGTAAGAATGTAAAAAACTGTAGTGCATACTCATTTGGACCCAAAGAAACCTCCTGCCCATAACACCCAAGATGCAATAATTGCCTACTCCGGGCAACATGTTTTCCTCACTCACAAGGTGTGGTGGACTGAAAAAATTCACAGCAGCATTTACACAGATCAGTCCGACACACCGTTTGCCCTTACCATGCCATTAGCTGGTATCATTGCATTTAAATAAATTATTTTATTTGACTGCAAAACAATTCCCTCAATCATATGCAGAAGAGAGGCAGAGTGGTTCAGTGAATTCCTGGGTTGAAATCTGGGCAGGTGTACCCTATCTCTGGACTCCATTTGTTACACTAGCAGTGTGGCAGTGAGCACAAGCTTCTCCACTGGGAGAAGAGACACTGTGAAGTGGCAGCTTTTCTTCTAACTCATTCCCCTGAAAATGTATGTAAAACTCCTGCTACTTGGGGAATTTCTTCTCTTACACAGGTGCTCTTTAGAAGTGATTTGGGAGTATCTGGTGAGACAGAATGTGGAGGAAAAGTGTTCCCAGCTTCTCTTCAGTTTTACCAGAGTGAATCCTGGGGGGGCTCAGAAATCCCCAGATATATCCGCAGCAATGACACCACCTTTGCCTTGGCTCAGCAACCTCTCTTGGACAAATCTTTAGAAGGAAATAGATGATTCATAGGACACATCTGCATGTGTGCATAGGGAACTCTGAGGCAGTAATCTATAACTCAAAGCATGGGACACTGGATGACGTACATGATCCTGTATGGCAACAGAGCCAAAAGGATCCTAGATTTATCTGCAATCAATTTTGTGCTAGACTTCCATTTGGAAATCTTGACCTTAGGAAGGTAATTGGAATTTTCTATTCACTTCTTCCACAGTCAGGATATCAGAGGGAAGTGGTGAACCAAGGGCACATGAGAAACTTAGTAATATGATGCCAAAATCTCTGAGATTTTATGATCTATTTCCCTAATTATCCTGAGAAAATTACAGCACCCTTTATGGAATAAGAGCATTATAAAAATAATAGATTTCTCTGTGGTTATCAAATCTCAGGTTACAATGAGCTGATTTGACAGGTGAATAAAAAAGTATCAACTGATACTAATGCCGTCAGTAGATGAAGGCACCACCATTATTGCAAATATTACAGAAAAAGGAAGAATTTTAACTACAAAATGCCATACCAGCCATAAAATCAAAGCACAGAGACACTAGGATTGAAATAAAAAGTGGATGAAGCCTCAGTATTTTTTCAGGATATAAATAACTCAGATAATCTTACAATAAAACAGTACCCACTGTGTTGATGTGTCATTGCCAAGTATCAGTTAGAAACAGAAATTCAGAAAGAATGCTTAGACCCTTGAACATCACACTCTATCAGAGTAATTTACTGTTTTTAATATACAACTGAAATGCTAAGAAAATAGAATGTTGGATTATAATACGTTTTGTGTTACTGAAAGGCACTTCCTCCAACAGTGTGTTCCACACCATTGAAAACTCAGCCTTTGCCCTGCCCATTCTTCTGGCACAGCTCATGTCCCATCACTTGGCCTGGTGGCTCTGCTCCACAGCCCTTTCTCAGGATCTGGTGTTTACAATGTGGCATCAGCAATGGACTGGGGTTTTACCTCTCCCAGAATAAAATCTGACAACTCCCTCCTTCCCATCACAGTTAGTGTTTCCCTACCTGAGCAAGCTCAGATGGGCTCTCACAGGATTTATCCTGCACTGCACCATGACAGCAGACATTTAAAGCAGTTCACAAAAGAAAGAATTTGCTATTCTTCCACCCAGTGATGGAAAGCATCAATGTCATGGTGGAAAGCCAAAGGAGAGTTCCATATATACACTTTACATACATATATCCTACCCAGCTTGGAACAGCAAGCCCTACCCCTAAAATTTCTTGGCACCCTGATTCTTCTCAGGGTCTGCATCACGCTTTTCTTCCGTATCACATCTCTCTAAAACACCTCCCTCTCTCTTCAGGACAGAAGAATAGAAATTCTCCCTGGCCATCAAGTGAGCCCTGAAAAAGTAAGCCATCCTACTCCAGACTGTTACTGTGACAATTTAAATCTCTGCATCTGACGTTATCTCACCTGTGCCAGCACTTTCCTTTTCCCTCTTCCAGCTTTAAAGACCATTTTAAAGGCTTCCTTGACATAAAGCTGCATTCACTCAGGCAGCAATGTACAAGTTTGAAGAAACCCACAATACACATCAGAATAATGCAGAGCACTCATCATGACTCATTCTTACTTTCCCTGTATTCAGTGAAAGCAGTTTTATATTTGTGAACTGCATAATACCACTGAACAGTATGTGAGTGCCTTCCCTGGGTGACAAAACTTGCCACTGCCAATTTGTTGGACTTTGTTCAGAGCAGAGCAGGATCCATCCAGCTCCTTTCCCTTGGCCCACCCAGCATCAGTCCCCCACCCTCAGCCTCCAGGCAGTGAGCACCTCCTGAGTGCTCCTTCCAACATCCCTGGGTGCTCTTGGCCACAGCCACTGGCTCAACACAGCATCATAGACCTGCTGTCCCTTTTCAGATGGCAACAGGGACAGAGTTGGACCCTATTTGCTCTGAATTGCTCTGTTGTTCATGTGCAGGCAGACAAAGACTGCTTTCCCCTCCATCTTTACTATAGTTCTGCTTGGATCACCTTCTAGTGCATCAACTGAAAATATATGCACAGTAAACCAGTTATCTTTAAGACATTAACATTTACCAGCTGTTCAGGTACCTTGACATCTGACAAAAACTAAAGAAATATTATGGCATCTGTATATCACACAGGCAAATAACCAAACTTAAAACAAATGTTACATCATTTTTCACCTCTGACTATTACAGTAAAAAAAAATAATAAAAAGGCAAAAGCAGGCTACACAGTACTTCGCACTTAGAATAGATGTATTTCATCTTACTGAGGCTTCCTGTATCATTCATTACTCATCTATCCAGAAATAACATGTTAAGCTTATGAGAACAATAGCCTGTAAATTTTGGAATCTGAAATATTCATGAGAAATAGGTAATGACATTTACAGCTTAACACACACACACACTCTGAGTTTCTAATGAAAGATCGTAAAAAGTCAGAGTGCAATGTAGCATTATCCTTTGTTTTCAACTGTTTTGAAAGACAGTCTACATATGAAAGCAGCTGGGAGAGTTGGGATATTTTCAGTTACAGCAGTCATTGTCTGGGAGAGGATCTGTGCCCAAAGAACTGGGTCCTTTAGCATTGCTGAGCAGTAGCCCGTCAAGTGGAAGGGAATGCTGCTTCCTAGACCAGAGTTACTGATGGAGCAGGTCTGCTCAGGGCTGACTCATCCATTTCCTTAAATGACTTGGACACAGGACTCAAAGGGATACTAAATAAATTTGCCAGTGGTTCTAAACTGGGAGGAGCTGGTGACTCCTTTACAGGCAGAGTAGCCGTGCAGGGAGACCATGACAATTTAGAGGGCTGGACAACCACCAGTTGTATGAAGAGCTGAATTCTGCACCTGGGATGGGACAACCCTGGGTGTAGACACAGACTGGGGAATGAGAGGCTGGAGAGCAAAGCCACAGAAAGGGACCTGGGGGTCCTGATCATTGGAAAGTGGAATGTCAGTCAGCAGTGCCCTGGCAGCCAGGAGGGCCAACCCTGTCCTGGGGCGCCTCAGGCACAGCATGGCCAGCTGGGCAAGGGACGGGAATTCCCTTCATTCTATCAATTCATTCTATCAATCCCTTCAATTCAATCCATTCCTAAACCCTGAGTGTGACACATCATAGAGATACATCCTCCATATATCATTGACTTTGAATTGAGTATTGAAATACTGAAATATAACAAGGACTGCTGATGGGGAAAAGCAAAACAGATGAAAATCCCAAACAATGTACTCATTTCCTTAAAGAAATAAAGGTATGCTGTGATTCTGGATGCAACAAAACAAAATCTCTATACATAAATTTATTATTGATCTATGAAAAGATCATATGTGACAATTAATTTTGATCTCCCCTATTTCATATCTCACAAATCTTTTGCAAATTTAAGGCAGGGTAAAAAAGTGACATCTTTAAAGAATTTAGACCAAAGCTAATTTTCCCATTGATAAAGAAGTCAAGCATATTTTAAAGGACCAACACCTCTGATTAACTGGAAATGTGATACCCTCAGAGCACCTGTTGACTACAGCATTTAAGGTACCAGGCAGTCTTGTGCTAATCGCTGACCCTTACCTCATACAGGGGTTGAAAAGTGCAGCTCATCCCCTTAACTCAGGAGGGGAAGCTGGAACATCAGGCACCACTTTCATTTCCACTTTATCACGAGCTCAGACCTTCCTAGACCCACATCATCTGCTCTTATCAGAAAGATGCCCTCTGCTCTCTTTCTTCTGCTTGAAGCGGGAGTCCCTCTCTGCTACACAAAGGATCTTGTCTCTGCTTTCACATGGTTTGCAGCTTCATTACCAGCATTTTGCACATCTCAGGCTGGAACCTGTAGATGAGAACAGCTTTTTAATGTTTTCTGTAGTCTGTAAGAATTGTGCAATTATTCAACTGAAAGCAGTAAGCATGAAGGGAAAAATATTATTTTCAACTCTACTTTCACTGCACATTTCCAAGATGAGGCAGTGAGGCTTCATTTGCAGTCTGTTACAAAGCAAATCAAGATATATATTTAATATCTAAATTGTGCTCAGAAGCAATATGGAAAGAAGAGAAGAAACTGCTGATTATGTAGTTCAAGATGGGGCGAAAAACATGCTGTTCACACATATCAAGTGCCAGCAGGCAAATGTTGGAATAGTATCATTCCCTGCTCACTTAACTTGCTTTGTGCAGAAACTGACACAACTGTATAAATATTATAGGACACTCACTTGTAATTGAGGTCTCTCATTGCAAAAATAAGGTCTCCAGAATTAGTTTCTGAAGTGCCTGGCACTCAAACTGCACGATAGTGAAGTGATCTTCCACAAGATGGCTCTGTCTCTCTCTGTTCCTATTACTCACTCAAACCTATGGAGAGGGAACATAAATAATATTCAGGACAAAGTGAGATTACAGTTTGGAGGAGTAAGAGTGCCTCCACATGGGAATAGGGATGCTTCACTGAATTAGGGCAACCTATGTGACAGTGGAGAACAACACATCATCCATTTTCTGCTGACTGCAAATGGGTGTCACAGGGTGTTTTGAAATGATGTCTTTTGAAAGGCAGGTGCTTCCCCACCTGCAAGCCAAGCTGGTGGCCTCCAATGAAGTTTCATTTTATCAGCCACATTCCTAAGGGGCAGTGCCTAAATTAACACACACTACTTTTCAGGGCTAACAGAAATGCTCAGCTTCTGGACTCAATATAACTGGTAGTTCCTGCTCTGCTATAAGCATGGGCAGTGAACCATCTCTGCAAATGTAAATTCATACTTGCACTCCGGAACTCAGGGAAAATGAAGCAATAATAATAATAGAAAATATTTGCGCCTATATATTTTTAAAATATTTTTAGACAGAAATTGTATTAATCTCTTTATATGACAGCTATGTAAATGTATCTTTGTGACATCTGAAAATATGTGGTTTTGAGTAGCTTTAAAACCTATTGGACACACAGAGCCCACTTACCCATATTTATGCTATTGTATCTTTATCTTATTTTCTGGGAAGTCCACTTTTCTGTACATTGTTCTGTTTAATGTGCTTACCAGAGCCTTGAGAATGTGTGTGTAACAGATTTGTTAATGGAGTGTGCACCTACACCTATAGAAAATTCTCTCAGAAATGAAGTATCTCAACAATCTAAAATGCATTTGAATGAAGTAGAGGTGCTAAAATCTTGCCTTTTGCCACCAATAGCTTTACAGTACCTGATGATGATATATATATTTGTCATTGCATAATCTGCATTCCTCCTATAAAAAGTATTTAAAGTAGCTCACCTTTAAGCAGTTCCATTGGGTGGATTCAGGAGAGTTGTGTTACCAAATAACTTCCCTACTGAGCAAGAGAGAAACAAACAAACATGAAAATAAGAGAGTGGAAATATTTTTCACGCTGTTGCTTCCACCCTCTCCAAACAGTACTCTGGGACAGGTATAAAAGCAGCAAAAAACTCCCTAGGTCCCATCCTCTTTGCTATAGAAGGTGGGAAGAGCTGTGATGGAAGCCTCCAGTTCTGTGGGATTCCTGGCACAGTTTGGAGCTGGTAATGTGTGAGCTTCCTAAAACACATTGTGGGAAAGAGCTGGGACACCAGCTCCCCACATGGTTTGTCTGAGGCAGCTCACAGCTTCAGGCTACCTCACTGCTGCCACAGCACACAAGTACATCTCTGGCAGCTGCACTGGGGCAGCTGGGACACTGAAATTACCATGTAATTTACTCTCACATGCCCATGCTCATTGCTTCTGGAATATACCATCCTCAGCTGGCCCCATTACGACAGATGATAAGTGCAGTGTGGTAGGCAGGGACCTTCTTTCTTCTCACATCACTGTTATGTGGTCTCTGCAGAGCTGTAAGAAGGTACCAGAAGTGTACACCCACATTTGGCTTGCCAATAGCCAGCAGAGAGTTCTCTTACCACACTAGGACTCCTCAGTGAGCATTTGCAGCTAGATTACATCTCTTCTTTATAGTAGGAGCACAGGAAACTGCTTACAGGGTCCCCTAAGAATATGGTCTATTAAATTAGCTAAACCAGGATTAGGTTTAAAGCCTAAAAGGAATGAGAAAACAGTGTTTTCTACACATTACAAATTGATATTTTTTTTATGTACCTCGAATTGACTATTGACCACCTGCTCCTTATCACACACACTGCTCCCCACCTCATCATTCAGCTTCCTTGCATGCACGCAACACCCTTTTCCAGCACTGTGGTTGCCATTGGACCATTTTCCTAGCAAGGTAAAGGAGCTCTGCTCTCTCCATTTGCTCTCACCCACACTAAGGAAATCACATTTTGGTCCATATCACAAGATGATGGAGAAACCTGAGCTCTAAGAGCAGCTGCCTTTCTGTCCTGGGTGCTGCCAGTCACAAGTAGGGCATGTAGCTGAGAGATAATATAGAAAAATGAGAGAAAAGCCCAAATTTCACACTCTCGTGCACAAAACAGCAGCAGCACATGACTGGATCACACCATCTAGTCCTGCCTCCCTCACCCATCAGAAATGGTGACTCAGGTCTTGGGGTGTGTAACAAGACTCTAGCACTCATTTCATAAACAGCTTGAAAATTAGGCAAAGAGGAAAGAGAACTTTTTTCTTCATCGTTTTCTTTAGTCTTGCAAGATAAGCCAGTCATTAGTTTCACTTGCTTCTTTGCAGCTGCATCATTTCCCAGAACCTTAGACTAAGCCTGCTCCCATTGCAGTGCTATCTCCCAGCTCAGGAACTGACCATCTCCTTTGAAACACTGACCTCCTCCTCCAGAAACATTCCTGTTTTCCACTTGTGCACACAGGTAGCAGCACTGGTGAGTGGAGTTCAATTATGACTTGGCAAATTCTACACTGTAAAGGAACTTCTTCTGCTGCTGGGACAAGAGAAAATGAGCTTGAAATTTATAATTAATGTAAGGGCAGCATTGGGGCTTAGCTCCATTCTGTCAAAAAGGAAGATTTATTTTTTTTTGAGAGAAACACAGGGAGATATCTCTCACATGCTCTCAATCTGTATTAATTATAAGTTATTTAATTTTACAGTCACTGAAGCTTAGGCATGTTACTGAGAGCTCCAAGATCCGCCTCTGATGTCATACTGATTCAGATCAGTGCAAGGCAATAATCTTATTTTATAAACCAAACACAAGGTATTCTGAAAAGAAAAGGAAAAATAAACTAAACATTTTTGCTTGCAGCCTTGTAATTTCCCTGAACCATGCTGTGCTGTTGACTTTTAAGCAAAAGTCTTTATTGAAATTCACTAGAAGTTCTATTTAAGAACCGGTGGCAAGATATGGGCCATTGACTTCAGTACAATTACTCCAAGTTGTACTGCAGAAATCTGAGACTTAAGTCCTGAGTATTTCATAAGCTTGGGCAGGCTTAAGATCCATTATACAAGTGAGACATTGAAGTGAGTGAAAACACATCCAGAAGTCCTATGGAACCTGAGTGGACCCCTTTTCTTTTGGCTTTTGCTTCTGTGGGTTTAATTTAGACTCCAAGAGAAACTCAGTGCACAGGCAGTTCATTTTCCTCACATGTAAAAGTTCACATGAAAAAACTTGTCATTGTACTACAGATTACTTTATGCACTTGATACATTTTTTATTATATTTCAGAAGAATCCTGCCTCTTAATTATTGTCAGAATTCTTTTAAGAAAACACATTAAAATCTAAAAAAAGGTCACAGAACTGCAAATAGAAATGGTTAATTTTCCTCTGCTGGGATGCTTCAGTATTTTGGGAATGTCTTATGTCCCTAGAGACCCAAAAGGCAAGTCATTTGAAAAGCAGCGTGCATGCAGAAAATCACCAGAATGCCCTGTGGGACCAATCTGAGCCCTTCAAAATCCACTGGAGTCTGTCTGCTGACTTCAGAGACTTTCAGTGATAGTTCCCCATGCACATTTTCTAAATCTAAAGAATCATTAGGCTTTCCAAAGCCCCTGTTCCTGCCTGCACTTTAAGGGATTCAGGAAGGGCACAGCCCTGCAGATTGATGTTGCACCACCCCGTGGACTGCTCCAGCCGATTTTCTTTCCACACTGCTGACCACAGGAGCTGCCATACATATGCACTGCAGCAACTGGAATAAATTGCAGGGAGGGAGAAGTGTTGAGAGCTGACAAGCCAAAGATCTGAGAGCAGCCAGGACTCTTAAAGGAGATTCTGTACAGAGAAATAACACCAAAGCAGGATTAAGCCAGCAATCAGAAGAATTTAGTATATATCAACTGGAGTTTGATACAGGGAAGGCAGAATAGAAATTTTTTGGGAATTTTTAGTGAATATCAAAAAGCATCCAGAATACTAAAAGGTTGGCAACCAAGGCCCCCAGGTTTGGGACCAGGACCTGAAATCAAGTAGCCACAGCTGAGATTTGTAGAAGCAATAATTGCAGAATTACTTTCACTGAAAAGAAAAATAAAATTATTAATAAAATAAATTCAAAAATCCATGGAGAATGTATTTTGCTTCCCTGGAACCTGGACCTCTATCTTCAGAGCAAAGGAACAAACCGCACTTTTGTACCAAGCAGCATCAGCACTGTCAGGAAAGTGTAAATGGCTTGTTATGGAAACTGTTTGCACGTTTCCTCTGCATAGGGAAAATCTGTTGCATGTTAACACATCATTTAAATTAAGCTTGTTCATACAGGCAGTGTTATAAACATCTTAAAAAAGAAAAAAAGCAAAAGGCATTAAGTAGAAGTACCATGTGGTCTGAAAACTGATCTACTATTTTGGCTGCTGGTTAACTCTGTTTTACACTCACATGAATTTTGGGTGCAGACAAATGCTGAAGGAGCTCTGTGAATTGAAAAATCCCATGAATTGCTTAATATATTAGTGACTTCTATAAACAGTCAGCATACACAATTTTGTGCATAACATTTTCTAAAGGAAGGATGGATTCTGGAAACCTGTACAAGCACTCATGAATATTACAGCTGAACACAAGTGCTGGACCAAGCTATATTTAGAGTGGCCGAACATCTTTCTCAGTGAAAACCAGGGGGTGTCACAGTGGGAGCAGGAGGACACACAGTGTCCTTGGGCACAGCACCAGGGGCAGGGGAGCACAGATTGAATGGGGAAGCACAGGCTCCCTGCTGGAAGCTGCTGCCTGCACGCCTGAGCTGCTCTGAGCTAACCGGGCTTGGGAACTCCACCCTGGCTGTTGGGTATTGCAAACAACTCACCCAAGCAGCACTGGCTGAGCTGCTGCCTTAAAATAAAATCAATTCATGTAGTTTAAAGACTGAATCTACATGTTCTAATCTCAGCATTAAACATTTGGAAAGCTTTTACCTGCGGTGTACCCTTTTAAATGGCAGAATTTTTCTCATTTGAAGTACAAAAATCAGTTAGTTCAACTATTTTTCTCATTTGAAGTACTTAGATCTCAGTTAGTTCAACTATTTACGTCTTCTCACCTAGTTCTAGGTCTTAGTTCCCCATTCCTTATCTAATCCTTTCTATTTTGTATCTATTTAGGAATTTGGCCAGTCACCCAAGCTTTTTTCTTCATATGCATAAACTGAAATTCTTGTAAGAAGCATGAAAACCTTTTCATGTAATGAGACCTTCCCAAAGTGCTTGGAATTCCTGTAAATTATTTCTTCCTGGAACATGGGTGCACGAAGCTGGCTTCAACTCTTCACACAAAAGTCTGATGATCTTCTTAACAGATATCTCCAAGCTATAGCAGCTAACACATATTTATGTGTGAGATGGTTCAGAATAATCAATTCAGTTTGCTAAGGTTCCAGTAAAGAAACTACAGCTACAATCTCTTCTTTTCCCTTACTGTTTTCTTGCATAACATTTTTTTCCTTATCATTGCTTATTTTCATGCAGAGCATGTTTGCTTATTTGCTATGGTCAGTAGACAGTTTATTTTAATTACTTCAAAGGTAAATGTATTTGAAGACACTTGGTTCTCATTCCTGGTAAGAAAAACAATTAATATAATGGCTTTAGAACAGCACAGGAAAAAAATATCAAAAACATGAGCTGCCAACACTTAAAACCTCCATATACATTAATAAATACACTGTTTATCTTGCCTTTGCCTTCACCTTTTTCCAATGAATACATTAGTGGCAACAAATTAACTTATTTGCTACCTAAACTTATCAAAGGTTACTGTGCAGTTATTTATCAGCTGTGAACCTACAAATTCACTACTATAATTGTAGTATCGAGCCAATTGACTTTTGGGGTAAATGCATATTGCTCTTGCACTTCCTGCTCCAACACACATTTAGTGTTAAATTTCTGTTACTGCCTATGTGATACTGCAGCACCTCCAAGGCTGCTTAAAGATCTGAATGCCACCATTGCTGACACTGGGCAATCAAATATTGTAAGAATACATATATACCTTTAAGAAAGTGCTGCTGATATATGAGAGATACATTTATTGTAAAAAAAAAAGTGGCAGAGAATCCTCATGTAATGTAGACCAGCTCATTCCGAGATGGACAAGAGGAACTAAATCATAAACTAACATCAATCACACTGATTTCAATTAAATACATGAACTAACACCAACCCAAGAGAACAGTGCCT
Organism: Ammospiza nelsoni; assembly: GCF_027579445.1. NCBI lineage: Eukaryota > Metazoa > Chordata > Aves > Passeriformes > Passerellidae > Ammospiza > Ammospiza nelsoni. Next base: position 12,833,611 of record NC_080642.1, on the reverse strand, counting down.
CTCCTTACATGACATATGATGTACATCTCATAATACATATACAGATTAGAAACTCAGTAACAGGATGCTGATTGACTCTATCCATACAGGTATTGATATCACTCTATTTTGATTGTTGCAAATTCACCAATGGTCCAAAACAACTGCTACAGATGTTTGCTATGAAACTGAATCAGTATCTAGGGCACCGAGGCACCAAGCAGCTGAATAATTTCTGAGAGTTTCCATGTCCAAGGAGACACCAGTTCTGAGCCTCAGCTCCATCCCCTGGCTGGAAGCACACAGACGCTGCTCTGCACAGCTCACTGGTGTCCCCAGGGCACTGCTGCTGCCCAGCCCAGCCACTCTGCAGGCAAAGCCCATGCTCCAAAGGCAATTCAGGCACAGAAACTTTGCTATTCAGCCTTCTAAGAGAAACTTCATATCTTTTGATTGTGTAAATGTGCTCAAATGACATAAAAAAATTCCTTTCCAGGCATAGGTGAAAGAGAAGAATTTTAGAGAGTTATAAGAAAGATGTAACTGGGTGCCTCCTGATGATTCGCAGCTAATCTGAATGTCCTGAAATCCAGCATGGACACGTCTGTTTCTTCCCTTAAAACCACTTCTGGGAATACATTTACTGCCCCCATCTTCTCTGGGATTCCCCTATCTCTTCAAGAGCTTGTAAAAAGAATTGCTTGGCAAATAGAATTTAATTGCATTAAATAGCAAATTAATCTTTTCCCTCTAGATATCCTACATTGTCTCTCCACACCAGAAAACAACACAAAATATAGCCATGCACTGACTGGACCTTCATTGTAAAAAGTTATTCCAGGATATTGGCTTCTGTCCAAAAGGCAAGAGTAACGGAGGTAATTTAAATATTCTTGAGCACAGGAACAAATCCCTAAGCTCCGTTGCTCTCTTTGTCAAAACCCATTCTTTCAGAAAATCATTTTCTTTACTCATTGGACAACAAAGTGCATTGTCAAGAAATTTTATAGCAATAATTATAAAAGATGTCCATTTGAACCCATTGAGGTCTTACTGATTTTATAATACCCAGCAGACCTCCCTGCAGGAGAACGCTATATTTATGTTAGCAATATATGCGAGAATTGAGATCGTAAAATTAAATGACCACATAGAACTGTCATTTATATGATGAGCACCTACAAATGTGAAGGCTGGTTTATCTTGCAGGATAGGGTAGAACTAAATGGTCCACTCTCAGCGAATGCTTTTAATCACGCATTTCTTCACTGTTTCTGCAATATTACACTTGAAGGACTGGTGAGTGGTTTGCTATGAAATGTTAAATGGCTACTGGCAGTTCAAGCCCGATGGAAGTGCTCACTAAAATAGAAGTACAGTACATATTGTATGCAATTGTTTTATGAGAGACATTATGGTTACTAGAATAACATTTCACCATTACCAACCGCTGAGAGAAAAGTCATTAAGATATTTGGCAAGCCAGTGTAATTTTTCAGCAGAACTACAGTACCAGACCTCGAAATAGCTTCTGTACAAAGAGGCTAGCTGTCTCAAGAAAACAACTGAAGTCTTTGGTGTCATTTTATTCATAGGGGTTTATTTTCAGATTCCAATGAGAAAGTTATTGCTGCTGGAGAGTGAACAATTGAGCCTTAACCCTTATTATAACAGTGCAATTTCAGAACCAGTGCAATAAGTCTTGCAGCAGTGTTTCCATTAAAAATCTCTTTTCTAAAGAGATTTTACAGTGTGTAGTTTCATTCAGACACTTTTATGAGAGATTTCTTTAAACTATGATTTTAAAACTAGAGAGAGATTAAGCACATGTTTAAGCACTGTTAAATAATGAGGTGGAAATAAACAAAACTCAAGTCATTGCTGTCACCTCATCCTCTTTCATGTTTTTGCAGATGCTGGAGGAACTGAAAATTCATGCTCTCCATAAAAATAGCAGGGTCCATGCTGGACAGGGCTCCCCTCAACACCATCAATGGAGCAGCAACTGCTCATTTTTCATATTGCCATTAACATATTAAAGACTGACTCACAGACACACATATGCCATTCCACCCTGATTGTTTTCAGTAAATATGCTCTGCCTCTTCCTACAAGTGTACTCTAATGATGTGATGGGGCATTGCAGCTTCAAGGTGCAAACATTTTGAACTGAAACAGCCACTATGCATCACCTAACTAAATCCTTTTCTCTATAACAAGAACAGTAATGACCTATTACAGTATTATCACAAGGTAACAAGACATAAGTAACAAGGCCCACTGCAACCACTTCTAGTTGTCAATGTTTCCAGTGGAAACAATGACTTCTGGTTAACGTGAGCTGACAGGAGATCTCAAGAAAGCCCCATAAATGACACAGGCCAGCACTAAACAAGCTGCTGCTTTAATCTTGCTGCTTTCTACAAATCTGACCACGTCAATCCCAAATTGGTGTCATTTCAATAGGATTTTCTATTTATCTGATTTGGAAGAAGGCAATTTTGTTATTAAATTTCTTTAATCTGATATTGTGTCATTTCCACACCTATATTAAAAACATATATTAAAGCAGACCAACTAGATTCAAGTTCAAGGAAACATTTACCAAGTGATCCATTTTCTAAGAAAAGAATAAATCAATAGAAGCTCCATCAAATACAAGGTAATTATTTGACACCATGTGGGAAAGGATTATGCTGGGGAATATTTTGTCTACAAAACTTTGTAAAAAGATCCATGTTCCACTGTATCTCTGAAAGAGTCCAGTTCCCATGAACTGAGGTTTTCCAGTCATTTTTTGTTATCAACCAAATTCAGAAAGTTCTATTCTAAAAAACTCATTCTGATCTGAGAGCTCCCAGATTCTGAATAATATTACAGTATGGCTGGTCCTATGTCTAAAACATCTAACTAGAGAAACTGAAATTGCATAGAAACTTAGTTACTTACTTGCCTGGATCTCCCAGATGATTACACCTCCAATTCATAGCCCTTCACTCCTCTGTAAGGTTTCATTATGAATAATTCTTATGGGTCTTCCTCTAGTACAGAAATAACTCCCAAAAGTGTCCATTCACTTGAAGAGGTGCTTAAGTCACTGTCAGTTTTCATACTCACATCCATCCCCCCTTTCTGCACTACTCCTCACAATTACTGAGAGATTTCCGAACAAGTGCAGTTCATTCATGCATTGTGAATTTACAGCAGTTATTGATACCAGAGCAAAAGTTTTAGAACGGACCTAGATATTTAAACCACAACAGAATATAAGAGGAATTTAGACTGGAAAGATTAAAATATTTTCTAGAACTTAACAGTCAAACTCCACAGTTTTAATGTTATTAACGTGTTTTTAAATAAAATATTAAAATGTAAACTTATTTTTCTTACAGAAATAATAAACAAGAACTCAAAGTAACTGCCATTATATCACAAAATTACTCCTTGTTCAACAGAAAGCTAATTTTAAGAACTTTATTCTCAATTACCTGCAACTGGACATACAGAGGTATCAACATTTGAATTTTATGCTCATACTCATTTCAATTCCACAAAATTAAGAAGTACATTTATTAAAGATATATTTCTACTTCCCTGTCTCCTAACTTAATGAATTTGCTTGTGTTAGAACCAGACAACCAAATCAGATATATATCCATGCACTAAAAATAAGTGTTTTCCCTTTGGTCTTAACAATGAATAAAATTTGCTGTTATTTTAAAATCCAGTTATAAACATTTTTCCTCAGGAAAACATTCATTCTCTTTCTTAGGAATTTTCACAATACTTGTGAACACAGATAACCATAAACAAATGTTTTGTCTATAAAGCTCATCTGTTGTGCCAGAAGGGTGTGCTCTTCATCATTTTAAATTTAGAATGCTAATTTTACAGAATGTGAGAATTTAGAGATAGTTCTTCACAGGCTCTATCCCCACTACAGTTCTCTCTGAAAAGTTATTAGCTTGAACAGTTTTTCTATTAATTTTGTGTGGCTTTTCCCTGGGTTTTAGGGTTTCACAATATAAAAATCCTTAAACTTGCAAGAATTAAAAAAAAAAAAAAAAAGTTGCTAAAATTTCCCTCAATAAACTAAAAATGCAGAGCAACTAAGTGCCTTACCACGATTTCTAAAATTTCACCATCAATATCACTTAGCAAAAAATTTCCAAAATTATGCCTATATCATAAAGCATTAAATGACATACATTAAATTTAAAACACTAGCTGCATTAGTGGTTCCACTGCTTGAATGCAGAACTACACATCTTATGCAACTTAGAATATAAGTGACCTAGTCCATGTTTTAAAAACTTAATTTTCAAGCAAAGCATGAGGAGAGAGAGTGTTGGCTCTTATGCCATTTCCAAAGTTCTCCCTGCAAATATACTCCTTTCATAGCTATAAAATCTTAAATTTAGTTCTTCAAATTGGCCATGCAAAGCTGCTGCCTCATTTTTACAAGAGCAGTTCTTAGTATATCATTGTACCTCTGAATAGCAATAGTTCCAACAGAATTTAAGAAAATACACACTTCAGCCCAAAAGTGAGGCTGGGATAATGTGCTGAGTAAAGAGGATTACTGTTTAGGTAGTCAAGTTTTTCAGGCATTCAAACCCAAAGGAAATCTTAATTCAAGTCAATAAAGAGGAAGAGAAAGCACATAAAAATTAAGTAATAAAGTTTGTGCAAGCAAAATATGAGCTGATTGGTTATCTGTGCCTGTGGGATAGTTTTGCAAACAGAAGACTTCAGCCTACAGCATGGTGGGGTGGATTCTGAGCTTTCTGTGTTTGTCATGTACAGATCCACTTAAATCAATGAGGTTATGCCAGAATTTTGCCCATATGAACAAAACAGTGATTGCTGCCATGCCCTTCTAAAGACTGAAAAAAGAATTCCTCCTTCCCAGATTCATTTCACTGTTTCAGCAGTCTATTTGACATTTATGCAGAATTTAGAAATGGTGAAGATCTGTGATCAGACTCTCTTCTTTGATGCAGAAATTTAATGCTGATAAAATTGCCTGCAAGTCCACTGATAAGCAGTCAATATTCATTAATTCATAACAGATAGTAATCATGTTCTTAACTTCTTCAACTCATTATCTTGCTGCATGTCTTCTCTGCATTATGCACTTTGGAGCATCACTCAGTCTACATTCAAAAGCTTTCAGGTACTGTCAGCTATTTTCAACAACCTGGCAAAGACTATAAGCACTTTTCAGTCACGAACCTGCTAAATTCTTATATTTATATAGAAATTGAGTTAAATGCACCTAAAAATGTGGGGAAAAGAAAGGCACAGATACTTAAAATATTGTATTAAACGTGCAGCATCTTCTCAGTCTGTGTCTTGAGCCACCAAGTCAGCATCCTTCCTTTGGAAACTACAGGGCATCCAAAGGGCTGTGTAAGTTTCATTCTTTTTACCACCTTGAGCAGCTAACTCTTTTGTAGAGGGAAAATAAAATTCTACACCCCTTTCAAAAGGGTATTGTTGTAGCATTGCAGCTGTGAAATTGACTACGTACTGCAACTTTGCTAATAAACTTATTGCTGGCTCCCAAAAGGGGAGAGGTTTCTATTCCCACTGCCCCAGCAGCATCACTCAGCATTTTGCCTAGATTGGTTTGTTGTCAATCCTCAGCCACAGCTAAGATCAGAAAGGGCTGTTCAGGCTACCAAAATACCAGAGTATCTGGATTTTAACAGTCTTGTTTAACAGCATTTGCAGCACTAGTCAGGATGCAGCAGTTTAGTTTGTGTCAGATTTGATATAATAATATGTCGCTTAGTTTGAAGCACTTAAATTCAGTTTAAATTACAGCAAACATCTGAAAACCCCAGAGAAACAAATCTCTCAAGGCAAAACAAACAGTGGCTGGAATCTCAAGGGGATTTCAAGCCTAACTCCCTCTTCAAGGGAATCATTTGGGGTGAGGAAGGAATTTCTGTTCTCAGACAGCTGACATGGCAATGGTCATGTCGTCTCCAGCATCACCATCCAGTTCTTTAGGCAGAATAAGGCTGGGAATTTAAAAACTCTGAAATTATAAAAAGTAACCAAATGGTTTTGCATATAGGGGCTAAAAGGGGCTCTTCCAGCCAAAGGAACAACTTGATATTATTCATAGGAGAAAGGGAAGCCACTAGAGTTTTGCAGAGCAAGGTACTTCACAGAGGTGTCACCATTCCCTCTGGAAAATGACTTGAAGGTAAATATATATAATAATTAGACTAAAAAGAGCGAAGCTAAGATGAGGTTCTGCCAAGTATGCCAGGAGATACCCACTAGACACATTAAATAATACACAGAATTTAAATATTTACATTTAGCTTCACCCACTGCTCTCTACACTTGAAACTGATCAACATTATGTCAGTTTGTGATCAGTCACCATATGTTAGTGCTCCATTCACTCACAAAATCAAGGAAAATTATTGTTTTTTCCCAATCACAGATTCTGTCATTCTAGTTTTGCAGTATGGTGAGGTGAGGTATTCTTCATCAGAAAGGGATGTAGGAAAACAAAAGAAAATATTAAAATTGTAAAGGTGACTTTTGTAGCTATTTGAGATAATAACAGTTGACTTCACCATATGATAATTATTTTTTAAAACCATACTAAAAAAAAGGTACCAGAAAAAATGTGTAAATTAATTACTTAGGAACCACCATGTTTAACTGGGCAAAGTGTTAGACTTAAATTATTTGCCTCCAGTGACCCCTGAAAAAGGCTTATTTTTGCAGTTTGAATTTAAAAAGCTTAGAAATGCTAATCATTCCATTTGGAAATCAAAATCATAAACTGTTAGATTAATGAATGTTACAAGTAGCTCTCACATGCAGAATAGTAAAGACATTGTTAGTAATTTGTTTTGACAAAAGTGATTAGAATATTTATTTTTGCTAACACTTCTCCTACATGCGGACCTGGAAAAAACGAAAGTTGTTTGTATTATACAGTAATAAAAATCTTTATTAAAACTCAGAATGTTGCTAAGTTAATTATATGATATTACCAAGAAAGGGGATAATCAAGAAATCCTTCATGAATTCATAATCTGTAAGGCAAACAATTCTTCACTGGTCTGATCTGTAGTGCCACTTAAAGCTATTTTAAATGGAATTGCTAGTTTTCGCTACTTATTATTACAATAGAAGAAAAAGCAGAATTGTTGATTATGGTTTCTTCTGATCATAAGGAATGTAATGCAACAGCACCTAAACCATTACAGTTTTTTTAGATTACATTGCCTGCAAGTAATGCTTCATGAATGAGAAAGAGAGAATGTTGTAGAGAGTGCTTTTGTTATCTGGCTTCTACCTGCTTATTCCATTATGTGCAACACAGGCTCAGAATCTAGGAAATGTTTTCTTGGAGAAAAATCTCATTTTTTAACAATACTGCAATTAGATGAATTTACCAAAAAGAAAAAATTGTAGGCATTTTAACTAATGAGACTAAAATCTCATCTGTGATGTCAAACTCAGCTGTAGAATTTTACTCCTATCTTGCTTTCAAAATAATCACTAGTGAAGAAAAAGGCAAAAACTGAGAGCACTTATTCACAGATTCCTTGTTCATCAGGAACCACATTATTCAGGGCTTGCAGCATAGCACAGAGTAAAGATGTAACACAATGAGTTCTATCCCAAACTCCTTTCTTGCGGCCGAGGTATAGGAAGATATTCCACCCTGATTACAAGCAATAGAGGATATCTTAACCTCCCTGAGTTCCAGTGATTAATTACTCTCACTGTATAAGCCAATTATGGCTGCCTTCAGTTTCTGGCAGCACAGCTTTATTATGCCATTCCTCTTATGTTTGATCCCAAATCCAAGTTCCAGCTCTGCTCTAGGTTTCTCTTTAGGCTTCCTACTGGACAGATGAATCTAGCAAGAGTCTACAGGCCCCAAAGCTTTTCTCCAGCCTTTAAAGCCTCCACAACCAAGGGCCCAAGTTTTCCTGAGATGGACGGGAGCTTGACTCGAGCATGACTGGGTCCTCACAGCTGAATATAGAAATACAGAGTACTGGTTTCAGAGTAAACTTTTGACTTGGACAGAGTTTTAGAAACTTCTGAGGAAGTCTATGGTGGTAGAGAGGGAAGAGAGAAAATGCTGCAACAGCTCTGGACAAGTTAAAGGACCATGATTTTGAATGTTTTCATATGTCCAGCGATATGTGAACAACGTTGGTACACATAAATATTTTATTGTGCACAGTGGGCAGGGCTTCCTCAGCAGCATGACCTGCATTCCCACAGGCACAGCAGCTCTGATTACTTGCAAAGCAACCGCTAATTGAGGAGAAGGGCAGGCTCTAGACAGCTGTGTTTTGCTGTTGGAAGAAACTGCAGTTGTGCCCAGTCACATCCAGACTCAACCAGAGGAATCCCTCCCTACATACCTATAGCCTTAGTCCAGTGCTGGTGGTCCATATAAGCAGAAAAGAGGAAAATGGGAAAGCGCAGGTCAAATCTGCTACAAAACTCAGAATTAAGACATTCCCCATCTCCTCATTCATTTGGCATGGTTCTGTTTGTTTATCAGCTTTGGTTGGTATCTGCAAAGCAATGTCAGCACCTTCTCCAGGCAAACAGCTGCCTCTGAAGCATTCAGGGCCATCTCTTGGCAGCCTCCTTTCTAGTGGTACATCAGTGAAGCACTGCCTCTCTAAAAAGCAGCAGCTGCTAATTCTGGTGTGCTACATAACAGCTCACTGCCACATCAAGTTGGGTCCTGCAAGAAAATGAGTTTCTCTGGCCCAGCTCATTTGACAATTGCTACCGCATGAATAATTCAGTCCCCAAAATCCAGCAAATGCAAGCAAGTGTATAAAACAGCAAGCTGTGTAGTGCCCTGGACAGCCAGCAGCAGCCCCAGCCCAGCCAAAGGGTGTGACAGCTGCTTGCTGATGGGGATGGCTGGCCACTGCTAGCAGTTAATCCACAAGCAGCAGGAGCTTCCCAGGAAGACATTTCCGTGTTTCAGACTGGATGGATTGCCATCCCGGTCCCCTTGATTTGAGTTGGCAAAATTTGGGTTCAAACCTATTAAAATATGTTCAGCAAAATTCTTCCTCAGGATTAACTGACCTGAATGAAAAGGACATATTTAACTGAAGCCATGCAATCTTCTCACAACTGAAAAACACTTTAACTTCATTTTACTTGCCTTTGGCTTCTGGGCTTACAGTTCTGTATGAGAGTGATCTTCACAGCTTTGTTAAAAAATGTTTCTCCAGCTTTAATTCCAGTAATACATAGAGGAAAGATACATTAATTGAAAGGAGTAATGCTACCTTCTCTGTCCTTCAGCAAGTTTTTCTGCCCTTGTTTCATCCACTTTTAAAGCAGGAAAGGAGAATGCATTCAGAGAGAATTTTGCTGCTCCAGAGATGAATTTATTCTGCTCATCAATTCAGAAATACTCTCCAAAAGAGGAGGTGACTGCAGCTCCATCCCAGGCTGCCTGGTGGGCTGTCTCACACCTTTGGCTGCCCACCTGCCCTGGCTCACAGGCAGCAGCCTGGAAATGCGGGAGCCCCAGACCCAGGGCAGCCCACCTGGCAGAGCAGCCAAACCACCTCCACATCCTGTGCCTCTCCTTTGTAGCTGGCATGTTTCCAGCAGCTGCGTGGATCAACCAGCAGGAAACCAGGCTGAAACTTTACATGCTCCAGAAGGAAATTTGTCAAATTGAACTATTTGCATGGAGTACTTGGATGAATTAGCAGCCTCATCATTAGAAGTTTTCTGACCAAACCTGCTCTGTGTCATGCTTAGTTAACACAGTAGCCAGCAAGTGTGGGTAGGTAAATTATTTACACAGAAACAAGGAAAAAAATAAATAATATCAAAACATCTCTGTAAAACTGCAGTTGTTGGGCAAATGACCCAGGCTAGAAGCATTTATAATATTTGCCATTAAGGCTTTCCACACTTACGTTCTCACTGCATCTTCAATGTTGCTCTGCTCACCCACAGTCAACTCCATCATAGAGTGTCCCTATTTTCCTAGGGTAAGTAGTGCCTCTAGTCAGGGAGACTGTTCACCTTTGGGCCCTTTGCTCTTCACCTCAGTTACCCACAGAAAAAAAAAAATCAGACTATCAACTGAGATACGACTGTATTCTTTGCACAGGAATTCTATCTACAATGGTAGTTTTGTATCATTTTATTTGCTCAGATAAATGAACAGAATATGTTTATTGCGATTGAATTTGCCTTGATAATTACCAAGACTTGGCAGGACTTGACTTACCTGTGTATAGAAGTAAATTATATTATTTTTTCCTAGTTTGTACAGTTAGTGTGGGGTTTCTTGAATAATCAATATCTAGGTGTAGAGCTGACCAACAAAGACTAAGTAGCAACCCTGTTTTACTCAGGACCATTGATTTTCTTCCTTATGAATGGAATGATTCCAAAGCACATAGACAACCTCTCATCCAGTGAATTAAGAGGCTTATCTTGACCTCAAATGGTTACCTGAAAATCTCTCATAGTCTAGCTGCCCACTACTCTTGCAGAGTTATTTCATCTCATGGCTAGGGTCAGCCAACCACAGGAAAAAATGTGAGACGCTCTGTAGCACAAAGAGAGAAGTGAAAAGCATTTACAAACCAGAGACCTAATCACCCAAATAAAAATACAAGAGAGCAGAAGAGATCAGGAAGGTAAGCAGAGTCCAGCTTTGATAAATAGTTCTTGGAGGAAAACGTAACCTGCCACAATAGCCAACAAGAGGAAAAAATACATTGATCCTTTAAAGCAAATGAGAAATCAGGGTTTTTTTCTCAAGAGGAATGGAGAGTGTGAAGGTAGGCATCTATAAAAATAGGAAAAAAAATTACTGCAGGAAAAAAAATTGATGAGTGTAAGGAAGGACAAGAGATAAGCAGATGGATCTTACAAAAAGTTAATACTATATTATGATCTTATTCTAATATTCATGCAGATTTATTACATTTAGGACTACTGACTGTCCTTTGACAGACCTGCTTCACACAGGACACTTACTCCATTTCCTGCTAAAATTTTACATTTTTTTCTCCAAAGTTAAAATCGGAGGGAGTTGAACCACTTCTCAACCAGCCCTTGGCTTCTTGGCCTCACCAAGTGTGTTTTGCCAAGTTTTCCTCACCTCAGCCTATCCAGAGCTGGTTTCCCAGGCTCTCGTGGTCTCTGCTGAGCATAATGCTGAATAGGAGCCAGTACCAAGACTATATTTTGTGTATGTTCCGCTAAGCCAAGTCATCAGCACATCCCCTGACACACATGCACACAGTGCAGCTCTCCCAGCAGCTGTGTGCTCATGCTTCCCCAGCCAGCCCTAGCAGGGCTTCCATGCCCTCCTTCCTCCACATGTAACGGGCTCACTTTCCACACAGCTCCCCCAAATGCATATTCACAGCTTGTGCCAATGCTAAAAGCACCGCAGAGCACAGGCACATTTCAAGGGAGGCTTCCAGAGCCCTCTGAAATCACCATCCTTCTAGGTAAATAAGCCTCTGATGACCCATACTGTATGTATGGCATTATGCTGCATTTGTGATTCAGATGCCTGCTCCAAATCCAAAGCACACACACAAAGTACTGAGAGAACTTTCAACATAAAGGAGGTATAAAAGTGGAGCTGATTCACACTCTTAGCCGCAATCAAACTACCAGAGGATGCTGAATGATTCCCTCTGCTCTGGTTTTGGATGTCGTTATCTGACCTCATTTCTTGCTTGTGGCATTTTCTTGGGCAGCTCAGTGCTCACATATTATCATCAAGCCAGCAGCTCTCAAAGTCATACAAATATGAGTGTATGTGTATGTCACTGGAGGGGCATAAGGGCTGGGGTAAATTAAAGGCTTTTAAGAATTACTGATTGAGAAAGAGAGAAAACAACATTTAAAAACCTTTTAAATTGCTATTCCTTCCTTTTAATCCTAAATTTCTCTTTGTTTTGTTTTATGCAGCTGGCTGAATGATGGCAGAGTGGCTTGCAATTATCTGGATGACATTAGATGCCAGCTGAAATGGACACTAAAGGAAGAATCCAACATCCTGCATATATAATTCCTACTCCATTTGGCATTGAACCAAGCCAACAAATATACATTCCCCACCGTCCCCAGTAAATCCCATGGCCATTGAGTGTTGCTATGGAAACAAAAGCCCAGGATGTAGGAAGAGTTTGGATATAGGCAGTTTCCAAAATGTTGGAGTAGAGTTTTAGACTGAGAACTATGTGCACCTGTAGTTAACTCCCACAAGCTCTGCACACTGAACACTTAAATGTACACCACAGACCTGGGCTTGCAATGCCTGCAGAATTCTGAAGGGCCCTAATTAATCTGATGGCTTTCATTTTCATGCATTGTATGGCTTATTCAAATCACAGGTACTTCTCCACCTGTTCTGTGAAGCTTACTAAAATAGACCTTAGAAACTGAGCACAGCTGTCAAAATAATATTGTTGTATTCCTGAATCTGTTCCAAAGATAGATATTCCAGAGACATTTAAAAGTTATGTTCCTATATTAGCACACTAGGCAGTTCATGGCAGTTTAGTAAATCAAATATTCCATACTGCTAGCTTAATAAGATGGGGAGTCATGCACGAAATGACTGCCAGGTTAATAACACAGGGAGCCATGCATGGCATGTACTTGCATATAATAGCACAGAATGTCCCCCTAAATCCTTTAAATTGCTCATCAGTTCTTAAATAGGCATTTAACTAAGCCTTCATCCAGAATCACAAAGAAAGAGGAAGCCACCTGCAATTGAAAGGAACAACAGATAAGGACTAAGTTAAACCTTAAATGCCATCTTGTAGAAAAAGCTGGAAATCTGCTCTTGCAAACAAACCAAAGCAAACCAAACCATAGTTGCTACAGCTAAAAGTAAATGGATAAATTTGTTTCTTTAGAAGAACTCTTAAAATGAAAACTAGATGTATTGTTGTATGAAGAGATGACACCAAAAAGATAAGGAAACACCAAAAACCTTGAAACCAAACCTGGGGCAACATGCAGAGGTGATGATGAGGGGAACAGAATTTGTGCCTGTTATTTTCCTGATGACTCCCAGTCAGACAGAGAGATTGAAATCCAAACTGAAGATTTCTGTTTGGTTTCCTTTTCCAGAGCCCCTTCCAGACTGCCATATGTACATTCCTTAGTGCCACAACATTTTTTGGGCTTAGTTTGCAGGAGCAGCTGAAGAAACAGGACACTAAAACCTGAGCTGCAGATGGGAAGCCAAGGTGAAGAGAGAGTCTAGACCATTCTTAAATAATAGTCCAGGGAAGGTGCATTACTGTGCCAATCCATGCTTAGAATCAAGAAAGTTGTTTCAATTTTGCATTTTTCTTTTTTTTCCTTCCTGTTGCCTATTGTAACTGCTCAGATGGCCATCTCTTCAGGGCAAGGACATGCTCCCAAAAGGTTCCCAAATGGACCCTCAGGCATGCTCAGGAGTTCTCCTACCATTACAATATATCTGTCTAATTTGCATGTTGTTTAAACAGCTTCAGCCCCAAATATCTGGAACATGCAAACACACACAGTGAGGACAAAATGCTGAATAAGTTTCTGTGTCACTTCAGCAAGCGGTAGCTCATGTAAACACTGTCATCATACATGTTGTGCATGTGTAGAAGAGGTATTTTCTTCTGGATGCTGAGTCATTCTTCCCTCCACTTTCACAGTCAAGAGTATTTTTATATAAATTGCTGGATTTAAATGCCCGCTACTACAAACTACAGATAACTTGCAAATAGGAGTCAAAATATTCTATAACCAAAGTTTCCAAACCTAACCAAAACATATATTAGCATTCCAACATGCAAAAAAGATAATACACTTATTTATTACTACGTTTGGATGTGAAGAGCAATTTTTAAAACTAATTTAAGCTTATCAAGTATGGAATAGAGAACCTTGAACTTTCACACTGTCACTGCAAAAGGACAAATAATGTTCACCAGTGGCTTCTCCTATGACCCACTCAAATAGTACTAAGGAATAAGGACAAACATTTCTGTAAGCAAAAGCATTAAGATACATCCATTGCCTCATAAGCTAAGACCATTTCAATTAGGCAAAGTGTCCTTGCCTAGACAATAGCAGAGAAAAATATGGACTCACTTCTCTCCCCAGCTCCAATCCACTTCACTGAAGTATTGGTTTCAAAGCCTAAGCCACTAAAATATTACTCAGCTCATTATTCCCTTTCTTCTTCATAGAATTAAAAAAAAAAAATTACAGATGTTGTGTTACTGGCACTTTAAGTATACCAGCTTGTACTTAAGAAAAGAAACATATATAGAAAACATAAGGCTCCACAGACACACTGATTCATCCTTTTTGTAAATCAAAAAATATCTTTATTTGTCTCATCAGAGACCAGGTACTGCTATTAGACAAAGGCTGACTGTGATTAATTTCCCATGGAATAAAGTCAAAATCATATCCAGAAATACACTTGAAAGACTCCAGAGAATCCTACAATCCCAAATGCTTTACACTCTAAGAAACATGGGAAATTGTACTCCTCTCTTGAAATAGGTGAAGCATAGTGGCACTCAATATGGCCATTCTTTCATTCAAATAGCCAATAAAGATATTTGAAGGAGTTTGCCCTGTACCATCAGCCTTACTAATAACTAGGTTAATATGCTGCTTTGAGTATTTGAAATATTATAAAAGAATGTATAAATGAACACTCTTCAATACCAACAAAAAGATGGACACTGTCTATACCTGATGTCAAATGCACAGAGTAAACAAGAAAGAAAATATCACCTCTTTCATCTAAAACAGCTGCAGATACAGTACCTAGATGCTTTCTGAGGAAGATGCCTTTACATTAATGAAATTTTTATCCTTTCTACAGATTTACCATTTATTTTTAGTAACTGGATATCAGAAATTCCTTCTATAGTATCAAGGTATAACAGTTGTAAGCAACTACAGTAACAACCTATATTTTATTTACTAAGAAATATTTCTATTTCCTCAGAATATACCATGCTCTAAATTATCATTGCTCTTCAACTAATGCTCGAGCTATTACATGTACTGTAGGAAAGGCTTTTATTTGTAAGTATGGTCTTTTGTGTTAAGAAAGATAAATGTCAGACTCATTAATTATGTATCCATAATTAGATACTGCTGAAAACGAGCTGAAACTTGTTTTGACATCTTCTTTGAAGAATGTATTTGTACATTGCATGTAACATTGCATATATGCATTTGCAAAACCTGAAATAGCTGAATGGCAGCTATGTACAAAAGCCAGTAAGCTTTGACAGGGTAAACAAAATCAAAGCACAGCTGAAGCACAGACTAACAAGAGGGAAATTCATGTGAAATAGCTTGCCCAGAAAAAAGCTAAATGGCCATCAAGAGGAAAAGAAGCCTCTGACCAGGAACACATGATAGCTGTACTTTGTTGATTGCAGAAAGTTTGCTTTTAAATACACCCTTCTAAGTGTTTAACTAATTTCCAAGAGGCTTGATTGTACTTCTCTCGACTTCAGGGGGTTTTTTCCCTACTAATTTGGAGATGGATTGCACCTTAAGGCAGAGCCAGGCACACGGGGTGTGTGCTTAAGCGGCAGGACCCCAGCAGTAAGTGTGGGAGGTATTGTGCCTCAGCAACAAAACATCTCCCTTCCCCCAGAGAGGCCAGGGAGACAATCATCCCTACAGTCAACTGTGAATTTCAGTGTGAGAACCAGCAGTGTGCAGAAAATACTGTAGGATGGAAGCAAACTCTCCTCTGCCTTTTATGCAATCTAGGAATTTAAAGCAGTTATGCCAACAACCTTTTTGTGTGAGCGGTCCCGTGTGTGAGGAAACCACATGTGCAAGAGTGAGTGGGTGTGCAAGAATGTGCCAGTGTGAGCAGGTGTGCCACCCTTTCCAGACAATGAGTTAAGACAAGAAGATTTTTAAAGCAGAGGGCACTTCTGCTCAGCACCTTATTTCAGAAACAGAGTGACCTTCATTTGGGATAAATCAGCACAGCCACACCAATAGCTTTGATTGATGCAAATAACGTCACTGAATACTTCACACGTGTAAAGTGTGCCAAAAAGGAGCGATTCTCTTGTGATGATCACTAAGTCAGGTACAGCTTGGCAGCTCCTTGCAAGCACAGCACTGCCAGTGCTTGCCAGTTTACCCCTGTGCTGCCTCACATTCTCCATAGGTACAAAGCCATTACATCACCAGTGGGCAAACACATGGCTTGTGAATATAAAATGGCAGTGGGATTCCTCCCATAGCAGGTGTCCACCAAAGTGAAAAGTTTCTGTATAAATAACAAAGATAAACGGCTGGGGGTTTGGTGTTCACTTTAGAGTAACCTTCAAAATTGAAAAGGAGCAGGAAAATTACATCACTTATTTCTAAGGCTCTTGCAAATAAGAAATTTGAGTGAACAAAAGGAAATGTGAAATTGAAGCATTTCTAACCTTAGACAATTTCAGTGTTTCCACATTCATAAGTGACCACAGTCTAGCAGCTGTCTTTCATGGCAAGAGCATCCACTTTAAAGAACATAACCACCAGAAAGACAAGCCTTTCTTCTATTCTAAAGTTTTCCCCAAATGCCATTGGCACACTGAATACAAAGCAACTCAAACTACTGATGTGGGCACTGTGCTCTACATTGTGCAAATCAGACAAGGGAAGAAGCTTATTTCCTGATTAGCAATTCCTCAGTGGTAGTGGAGGGGAGGTAGAACCTGCCTACAAAAATCATAGCTGTTAGGAAATATCAGCCTGTCTATAAACAGATGGCTGCTCCTCACGGGATACTGTCCTCTCCAGGAATGCTGCACTAAGTTCTGAACCTCTTCCAATGCAGCCCTGAGCAGGCTGTGCTCCTAGCAAAGGTGAGGAAAGTTAGAAATGGAATGAAGCCAATCTGTTCATATAAAAGCTCTAAATTCATTACTCTCAATTAAAATGAATGAGGATAAGGATTGCTTCCAAGTACATCAATCAAAGAAAGTACTTGCTGCAGGAAAACAGAAGACACTGGTGTATACATGAAGGCATTTATTCCCATCGTAACAAAATGTGTGCAGGCAAGTGTACACAAAATGGGCAGTTTATTTTTTACTCGAGAAGTTGTAACTGTCTAGAAATGATGGGTTAAATATCTAGAGTTATATATTTTTATTATTTTTAAAAAGTCTATTTCTTAAGGAAATATTTGTATGCCTGCACACCTGATCTTAAAAAAAAAAAAGCAAGGTAGCTCAAGCCAGAGTGTTTCATGCCATGCAAATAGGTATATGATGCTTAGTAGACAAGTGTAGATTTGCCTCCAAATTAATTTATTCTGTTAACTATTCTATTAACTTTGGGCACCATAAGTGCCCTTCTGAAATCAACAGCCTGAGAAACTGCAGAGCACTGCAGAATAAACACTTGAGAGGGAAAAAAAAAAATCTTCAAACAAAAACTAATGCTTATTCTTGACAAAAATACAGCCCTTTACAATACTGGTGTATTTTTCACTGTGGTTTTGGTGTTTGAGGTTTTTTTCCTATTGATTGCAGAATGAACAAAGCCAAGGTTTGTGCAGCAATAGAAATTGCTGTAAGTTGACAAAGAGCAGGATGAGTTAATTTTTTGTGGCTGCTCTTGTTATTGACAACACACCATCAACATACATGTTCCTCATCTCCTCTGAAGGATCTGGTCAGCCCAAATCACTTGCAACTTTTGCAAGTTTATCTCTCTAAAAGACTGAGAATGTCGAGATAGCCCAGTACCTACCATACTCTTAGAAATGCTTCAACATATTGTCACAGCTATGGAAATTCAGAAATTAGGATATTAGGGAGTGTTGCAGAGGGGATGCTAAAGCCCTTGGGTAGATACCTGAGCAGGATGTGCTTGACTAGGAATTTGGAAGAGATGGAACCAGACACTTTGTTTCTGTCTCAGTTTAGCTTATGGCCTACCTCAAAAGTGGTATTGGATATCCATACTCATTATTTGTAAGGGAGCAACTGGTGTTTCTTAATGCAGGAAGAGTATAGAATAAAGCCTCCCATTAATGGAGATGCGTCAAAAGTTTGTAATTTTTAAGACTATAATTTCACCGACATATACCACAAGGCACAAGAAATGTGCTTATTTCATTAGGTGTGGCAAAAAGGGGGCCTATTTTTACTACATGCCTACAATCAGGCTTGCAGAAAAAAGAGCGCAAAGAAGCGGCTGTGATGCTTCAAAATAGGACAAGAGGCTTTCTCCATCCTGAGCAATGCATGTAATCCTGCCCTGGGCGAACACCTCTTAGTATTCCTGAAGGATGATTATCAGCCTCAGAAAAGTAAAGGCTTGACCCATAGCACAGCACAAGGATTTTAGATTTTCCTAGGATGACTTTCAGTCCAGGCCCTATTGTTAGGGTCACATAAGTAGCCTCCTTTGGCAGGTCACATTGCTGTCAGAAACTACAAATACAGGACATTTTATCACACTGACATCACCTCAGAGCAGCTCTTGTTGGAGAGGGCTGGCACAAGACAGAGCAAAGCTGGAAACCCCCTATGGCCATGGTGGTGAAGGGCTCAGAAGGAACACGGGTGATAACAACATTGAACCTGAGCTGATCAGGCCAGGGTTCTGCCACCTTGCCATGCCCATTGAGTGCTTCAGGAAAACTGTGCCTCGAGCTGCTGGCATCCTCACTGCACCATCACAGCCCATTTGCAGCCCCAGCTGCCCTCCAAGCCGCCTTCACAAGGCAAAGAACACTCACAGATATGATGTGCAGGTTTCATTTTTCTGTCTAGCACTCCACTGGATCCGTGACAGGAAAATTTATCAATGAGAGCCATAGACAGACACACAGACACAATTTAAACAAGCAGTTGGACACTGACTGCACTGAGCTTCAGAGAGGAAGAGCTGCTTCATCAAACTATGCTATAAGCCTCTCTTATCTATAGGAACTGACAGTCCAAAAATCAACAAACTATGACCAAAAATCTCACAAAAGCAGAGCTAACTCTCAGGGGTACTCCTACTTGGACAGAAACCAGTCTATAAGGAGAAAAAAATTGTTCTTGCAGAGGAAAAAAATTAAAATTAAAGATGAGGAAAACAAAGGAAAAGAAAAGGCCATCACAGAAAGACTTAATGTGGTAGAAAACAATATTCCTTAAAAAAACTCTCAGGAGTTCCAACAAAATAAGTTATTGTTTTATTATCTACCAACTAAGCTCTTCTGAAAAAATTTAGTTCTATAATAAAATACAATAAAAACCTAGACAGAAATGATAAACAGATTTATAAGGAAAAGAGGAGGCACATAAGATCTTTAATGTAGCCACAGAAGTTGTCTCCCCTATGGCCATTTTTAGCATAAATGTTGCTATATATACATCTGGTACTACCACAGGTCTCATTAACAGCTGTTCAGGTAGAGCTGTGAATTGAGCCATAAGGAGACTATACCAGAGGGCAGGCTTTAAAGATAAAGACTTCAAGAACTGTGAATAATTTGAGACATAATGCTATACACAGGACTCCCCAAATTCAATTTGTCAGTGAACATGTAATTCACTAAATCATCTTTCAGGCAGTACTGGATTTGCATGATAGTTTGAGTCTGACACAGTAATTAAAACTAAGAAGGGTCTGCAATGACTTTTGCATTTGGATTGAGACTTGGATCCAGGAGATTAGTTTGGATTCCTGAGCACAAGCTTCTTTTGTCATAGAAAAACCCCACTGCATTGCTTTCCACCCCAGTCTGCATCAGTAACAGGAAACTGTGTTCACATTCTTCCCCCTCCTGCTCCAGAAGCAACTGGTGACAGCTCAAACAAGAACTGAGATTCATTAGCAACACCCTCAGCCTCCCACCTCACACCCCACAGAGCTCCAGAGCTCAGATCCTCGCTGGGACTGCTAAGTGCTACTGAGATATAAATAGCATCTTACAATAACACCATAATTAAAACACATATGCTTATGCATAAGCATACTTCCTGAAACTGGGGACTGAAAAAGTCCTTCATTAACTCACAGTTCTTTCCTATACACCAAAAAATTCACCACTTAGTCCCACTGGACTTCTCAAAGTTGATTTAATGGCAGAGCCCTCCTGGGAACTCTTAGGAGAATTCACTAATTCACTCATGGAATATTTACTTTGATAAGGATTGGTACTTCTTATATATATTTTCCATAATATATTTTCAGATGAAGTTCTCAAACATATAACTTGTTCATCTTTCATCCTTGCCCACATAATCTTGAATTAGAATATGCTCATATGAAGGGCTTATATATTTTTGTCTGAAATTATTGTTTCACCATGAGTCTCTCATTCACTGAAAAAAAAAGCAGTAATGTTCAATTTAAATGAATTTTTCTATTTCAAATAAATATAAGCATCCTATCAGCATTGCTTAAGCAAAATGAAGAGTGGATGGAAGCTACAAGACAGTTCCCATAATGTGACTGTGTTTGATGCCATAAAGGTATGGGAACACTAGATGGCAATAACTACTGTACATGTATCTTTAAATACAAATTTACTTTTACTCCTGTTACAATATTGTCAATAGTGAAGCTTTTAAGGCAGTATTGTTTAGAAGGTCCCATACTGCATCCCCAAAAAACCACAAACACAGGAAAAAACCCACCATCACAACCTACCCCCCCCAAAAAATACAAGCTGTGGGCTAGGGAGGTTTTTAGTTTTTTTTCAAACCAAGCCAGATTACCTCAAAGGATTAGCCTTCAATTCAGGTTTCTACAATATTTCACAGTAACTTCTACATGAATATGAATCAAGTCAGTATCTTTGTTACAAGATTCAAAAGTTACTGCAGCAGAAAAGACAAAGGTCAGAAATAGAAAACGTTGCTTAAGTGTTGTCATTCCTGATTAGTTATCCTGAATGCTTATTTTAGCTTTTGGCTCATAAAGCAAATGCAGAGAATGCAAAAGCATCACAAAATAATAATGATTGTTCATTAAGATAATACTTTTTAAGGATGTTAGTAACAATAATAATTTTTTTTAAAAGAGCACTTTACAACTTTGTTATTCATCATCAGGATATCCAAGAGACTTGATAAGTACCAGGTAATGGATTTCATTTAGGAATCTGTATTAAAAGTTTGAATAACTCAAAATCCCATGGTAAACACCTTGCATCAGACTACAAGTCTGATGAGAAACCAAAAACCCTGTAGATTGTTTGTAAGATAGAAACATTAAAATGCAGAAACTCATATCAGTGTGTTGAGAAACGTGTCCCCAAGTGAGTTAACTGCTGTTTCACCCTGACAGTATTTAGGAATCCCAGCCATGGACCAGGGTCCTCCAGGAAACTGTGCAGCTACCAGAGGAGTGTCCTTCCACACACCTTACAACCTGGTCCCCAAGCTTGGCTTCAGCTGTGACATTGTCAATTAGAGCTGCTCACTTGTCCACTCCAAGTTGTTCCAGCTCCTTCTGGAGAGAACTAAGGAATTTCCAGAGTGATTTAACCCAATATCTGGGTTACCTGGAAGAGCCAGGTTCAAGGTTCCCACAGAGGAAATTTATACAACGTCAAGTTTTTAAAGATTGCATACCTAGGGATGCATCTCACCCTATTTTCCTTGCAATATCCAGCAGGAGCGCAGTGAGCACTGGATGGGGGAGCAGGGCTGGGAGGGCCAGGGCAAGGCGGTGCCGCTGGCCACGGCACAGCCGGAGCCCCACGGCCGCCCCATTCCCGGCACGGCCACCCGCACGGGGCCTGGACAGGCAGGGGACAGAGCAGGAAAGCAACCCGCGATGGCACAGCCAGGGAGCAGCGCTGTGCCCGCTGCCTCCAGCCGGTCCGGGCGTTCAGCCCGCGGGACCCCGAACGAAGGATCGGGATCGGGACCGGAGCGCTCCCAACTGCGGCCTTGCAGCGCCACCTGCCGGGCCCGCCGGGCAGCGCACCGCGGCGCGGGCCGGAGGGTTTGGGTTTTGGGAGAAATGGGATTCATTAGAAACCTGCAGAATTCCCTGAGACAATAAAATTACTCTACTTCCTACACTGATCCCCCTCGAATAATGTGGTTTCCTAGTTCGCCTCAAAAACGCGGAATGTGCTCGAATGCATCTGTTTAATTGGAAGATGATAACTAAAAATAAGAGGGATCTGCATCAGCTTTTATTTTCCTAAAAAAAAATAAATCTCACAAACCAATTAATCTCTGCAGCTATTACCTATGAAACAAAGGCTAGAATAATCATTCAAATTATGATTCAACTTAAAGAAAACTGTCTTTTAGTCAGAAGCTGTGATTAAATGTATGTCTAACATACCTACAACGGTCAGTTTAAATATATGCCTATGTGTTTTCCAGCCACCCATAGCTGTGTCATTAATGTTTACAGTGGGCCACATCAGTATTTACTAAACCCAGGCCTGGGGAACTTGCTTGGCTCAGCACCTGTGAGCAGACCACTCCACCCCACCTGATTTCTGCAGGAGCCTCCCTGCTCTCCACAACTCTGTCATGTACAAACCCAAGCAATGCACAAACCTTCCCATGAGATGTGACAAGGAAGGAGGAGGAGTTCAAATTGAACTCCCCCTTTCAGAAACACATTATACTCATAAGGCACAGTTTTGATTTTCCAAATGACTATTTATTAGAACCCAGTAAAACTCATCACTTTCAGTTGACTGCTCTTCTCTTCTAAGGAAACCAGCAAAACCAAACACAGAAGAAAACAGAAAGGGAAAAAGGAGAGGAAAAAGAAACTTCACCGGTATGTTTGTCAAACTGGCTTTTAAATAATGGAAAAAAGATTTCTTTCCATTCTGAGCCTTCCTTCACACCAAAAAACCCAAACAGGTCTATATATTAGACAAAGAAGAGACATTTGTGTTGTAAGCTATAAAGCAAAGTTTCACGATCAGTCAATAACTGAAAGTGAGATCAGCAAAGAAACATTTAGATGACTGTTTCAATTTTTGCCTCACTGCCTGTAATGCAGATGTAAAAAAAAATTTACAAAAAAATAAATAAGCACTGGGATACAGAAACAGATATCCTAAACACATGCAAAAATGTCTTGCACAATTTTCTATGGATATCAGTTTCATGTGTTGTTGTCTGGAGATGTTAGAACCCAAATAATTCTGAAAGAAACCTGCTGCAGTCCCACACAGGACAGAAAACCCCTCACCATCCACGATGGGATGTGGGGCTTTCCCAGCTCCCAGGGGCCTCAGTCCCTGGCTGCCAGAGAAAAATCAGCTCAGACCAATCTAGGATTGTGCCAATGGCACTGATGGTTTGCTCCTTTCTGTGTCTATTATCCACACCCAAACCTTCATTTCACAAAGAAAATAATATTTTCTGCTAATTCTCTCAAGGTCTAAAAGTCATCAGGGATTGCCATCATCATAGTGAAAGCAAGGTTAACAATCCTTATATTATCAGAAAGGGAAACCAGCTCTGTTTCCAGTACCTGTAGGCTTTGCAGTCTGAAAGGAATTCTAAAGCACATTTAAGTACATGGATAGAGGAAAATAAGTGGCTCTCAGAATACAATGTGGGACAGTTTCAATGAGGAAAAAAGGGCCTTCTTGCCCTAAGTTGGCTATCACACAAGGAATCCAGAAAAAAACAACAGGGGAAGTGTTATTTATTTCCATAATTCCTGACATGTGACATCAGTAAGTGTCACCTGTTTAACAGATCGCACCAAACAAACAGAAAACGAAAAGTAACAGCAAGAACAACTGTGATTTCCAGAGTTCCAATAATGTTCACATCTGCAGCAGGAACTCTACTGAAGTATTTTCTGTCATCTCTGCTTAAAATTAAACTTCACTTTGCAATTCCTATTTTCAAAATTTTCTCTCCAAAAATAATTCTGCTCAGAGAAAGCAAACAATTTTTCTAATGTCCAGATACAGAAATTTTGCACCATGAAATGGTTTCTGTCCTTTTCTCAGAGCTTCATTTTATAAGTTGCCAAATCAGGTGAGACAAGATGGTGGGGGAGAGGTATGAAATGAACACAGAAATGCAGAATGTTTCTGCCATTCACAGAAAACCAAATTATTTTCAGCTGGGGGAACGAATCTTAGGAAAAATAGACTCCAGAGGCTGGGTTTATAGCTTCCTCCTTGGTTTGCACTGTGCTGTCAGAAGGGACAAAGATCCCTCTGGGAAAACTGCTTGGATAGAGCTTGACAGCTTAACCTTTTCCCTGTATTTTCCATGTCTTGGTTTACTGATAGCATGTCTGTACTTACAGCAGCAGCACCACCTTCGAGGCCCTGGTTTAGGACGCCTCTATCAGCATTTCCTCAGCACAGAAAATGGCTCCAAATGAGAGCCTGCCTCAATCAGGAGCCGGCAGGGCCCGCTGAAAGCAAAGGCTGCCTGAGCAGCAGGCAGTGCTGGGAGCACAATGGAGCTGAGACCAGAGCCTGCACCTCGCTCCCTGCCAGCCACCCTTTCCTGCAGCACACCAAAGAGACCCACTGAAGTCAATGGAAAGGTTTCCATGGAAATCAATGAGGTCTCAGTAAGGCTGTAAAGATGCATCATTAATTTTTTCAGCCTCACTCTCACACACATCCATTCCCTCTCTAATATCAATTCTTATACTATTTATATAACTCAGGATCTAATCAAGACGTGTGCTCCTACTTGCTGGGAGCTGAAAAGATCATGCTGATTTGTTACTTATTTTTTAATATTTAGGAGTTACCCAGTTACACTGTGGATGTGGGCTCCAGGAGAGCCTGTACAGAGACACTGAGAAGCAGAGAAGCATTTGGATATCTGCACACAAGAACTTTTACATCCAAAGACCTATCACATAATTGCCAGAGCAGAAATTGCTTAAAGCCTAGATCAGTAGAATTTAAATATTTCAATAATTGTATTATTAGTACCCCGAACAAGACCTAAATTTTGTTGGCTAATATGAATCTCATTTACAAAAAACAAAAGGACAGCATTGATAATCATCTTCCCTCTAAACAATATATAGTTAAAAAACAATTTAAAAGCTCCTCTCTTATCTGCTTATATAACACCGCTTTGTTTTAACAAAGCTTCTTCAGGAAAATGTCCATAAAGTTGTTGGTTTATTGCTTCTGCTCCTTTTTAAATTCACTGCTGCTAGTATAAATAAAAGAGTTGAGAAGCATGGAAATTAATAACTGCAGAAGCTGTGAGGTGCTAATGGCATTGTATTTCACTAGACTAAAATGTGGGCAACATAGACTGTATTAGTATTGCAAAGTACAGCACAAACTATAAGAAAAGATTTTAAATTATTTACCTTTCTACTTCAGCACAAATGTCCTATAACCAATTATCATGAGATATTGCCTAGAAATTAACCAGTCATCTTGTGTTTCTATCTCCAGATTTACAATTAGTAATGCTATTAATGTGGATCCTGTACTTAGCATCACTAATTACACTGCTATGAACTAATGGTGTTAAAAATAGCAATAGCCATCAACTACCAATTAATGCTTAATGAGAGCGAATAAACCCTGGCATTGTAATGAATTTCCAAATTATTGTTTCTCATGTGTCTCTTGAAATCATACCAAAATGTGTGCAACCTATGAAGGCAAGCAGTGAATAAAAAGCATATTTATCACAACATTTTGAACAGGAACAATAGGAAAATGTTTAAGGATTAATCTACACCTTTCAGGCAAGTAAACAGCCAAACAGAGATACACTTTTACAGGTAAACACTCAAATTCTTACAAAGGTTAAAAATACAGTGGTCATTGAGTTGTTTAACTGTTGCAGCCTTAAGCAGAGCAGGGCAAGAGCCTAAAACACAGGAAAGCTGTGAATAATGTAAATAGCATTAATAAACTGCCTTTGTGTTGAATTGGAGTACAGAGAAATACTCACTTTTCCACACCAAACAGGTTTTGTTCTTTGAAATACTATGGTAGACAAGACAGAAAACTACCCCCATCCCCTGCATCATAAAGTATAGCAGGTGTTGTTTACTCCAGGAACTTTCAAAAGTTAGAATCCACTTTATGTCATAAAACCTGGATTTTTTGTGCCTTGGTGGAAAGAAATAAAGATCCATTACAGGTGTGATCTCTGGGGCACAACATAAGGCCAGGATAGATCCAGGGCTGGAAATTAAAGATAGAGAACACCAAGGAAAACAGTAGAGATGGACAAGAAGAAAGAATACTGAAAGCAAGTGGGAAATTCTGAGAGAAAAGCTCAGAGATTCAAGAGAGATCCTTGTTTAGCAGGACAAACTAAACTAGATATACACTGAAATATCTATGCAGTATTTGTCTGACACAACCTCAGAATTGTGGGTTTACTGCTGCTCCCTAACAGGCGGACACACTCACTGGGAGCCCTGGTAAACAACTGCAGTTAAAATGAAGCAAACATTGCAATCCACATTGCAAAACATCAACAGCTAAGGAAACAAATATTGCTAAAATGGGAAAGGTCATCTTTCTGGGAAGGAGCCAGTTGGATACAACCTGTGGAATGACTGACCCTTGGAACTGAAACTCAGCCACAGGGGGATCACCCTTAATGCAAACTTTGAGAGCTGAGAGAGATGAGGTGAGAGCCGGAGCAGTGAGTGAGTAAAGGCAGAAGGAGCACAAAGTTGAACTGCTTCATTCCAAAATGTGAGCATGGGCATGGGATAAAGGATGGGAAGGTCAAACATTCTACAGTCACAGCCCACCTGGAGGAGCCACTGAGGGGCACAGCAACTCCCTCCCTGCAGGGATCTGTGGGCAAAGGGACCTGGGGAGAACAGGGCTGGGTTCTCCTGAGCTCTGCAGAGCAAAGGCAGCCTGGGGACACCAGGAGCAGCTCTTTCTTCCATGGAGCAGTGTCCTGGAGAGATCCATCCTCACAGCTCCAATGCCAAGCTGGGGAGCAGCCCAGGCAAGGTGCTCTGTCAGCACGAGCTTTCCTGGGGGATACTCCCCCAAGTGTTCTATTGTTCACCAGACAATGTAATTTTTGTCATATTGGCTTACTAACTCTGTGCCTAGCTTTGATTAGAAATAAATCCCAGAAATTCCAGATACCTTCCTAACTGTGTAATCTCATGAACACATGCTGGGACAACTGTAAAAAGGCAGCAGCTACCACTGGGAAGCAGCTCCATGTTTCCTGGCTTGTTTTGCATGGAAGAGCAGTGTACACAATTCTGTACAAGGAAGGCCTTACTCATTGTTTACTTCCTTACCTTGGTTCATTTATGACAAAATTGAGTACTAGAAGATTCACTATTCACTTTTTATATCCATCCTTCTAGTTTCCCTACTAACAGAATTCTATCTCCTTATCCTAAAAACATTTAGACAGTACATAGTTATGGTGGGATCTTCATGCTACTCAGTGTAAACCTGTCAACAGTTCTTGAAAATAAGAAAGATCCCCTCTATACCAAGATTATTCTTCCATTTTCTCATCTTTGTTCATCAGCAATATAAAATTCTAAAGGTACTAAGAGTACTCTAATACTAAAGCAAACAAGCAAAATTAGACCTCTTTTTATGGAACTCCAGTAATTTTGACCTGAAATTATTCTCAAATATTGGAATTGAAATGTTTTCTTACACCTTGGCTCTTCCTAAGTCTTTGACTTGAATCAGTGTTACTAATTCAATTCTACCTGCTTCAATTACTTCTTCAAAAATAGGCATCAATAACACCTTTGCACAGGAAATTGAAATGCACTTGTCTGAGGTGATGTTTAGTACAAGACACTTAAATTTCCTGCACTTTTAAAGGTTTAGCCATGGTAGCTTTAAGTCAGGCACCAGAACTAAGAATTCTCATTCAAACCTGCAGCAATCCCCATCTTTTTTCACCAAAAGCATCAATCTCCTGTGCCTCCATGGTGGGAAAACAGGCTTTATCTGATGTATTACAATGGATTCGGAGCAGAACTGATAGTATACAGCTGGGATATTCTGGGAACACATGTTGGGAACACATGCTGGGATTCTGGGAACAGCAGGGAACACGCATGTAGATTGACAAGCGCTGTGGTTAGTTTATATGGCTCAGGGCAAACACTCAAAGCAAGAGTTGCATAACCACGCCCAGCTCCACACTCCACGCCCAGGCAGAGCTCGCTGCTGGGCACCATGTCAGAGATCATGCCTCTGCTTCTGAGATCAAACAATTATTTTTGAAGCTTAGCTGCTCTTTTAAAGTACCTGAAAAGGATGTTAGAGCTTAAATATCTACAGCCCTAGCATAATTCTTTGAAGTAGATTTGTGGTTTTCATTCACACTGCATATATTTGTTTCTTTGATAATGGGATATTTTTAATACAAATAGATTAAGTCTTTGCTCTTTTCATTTCTTCAAAGTCCTATTTTTCTGTGGTTTTCTGGTTTCCCACTTACAAGCCAATTTCAGTTTACTGTCAGGCATTTATATTGAAACTTAGAGATTCTTTTTTCTGTTTTCCACTGGCTCCATCATATGGTGATCTTTTTCTTCAGGATCACTTTCCTGAACTAAGTTCCCTTGAAAAGAGCTCCTAATCAGAACACTTGTAAGAACATTTGTAAAAGGACTTCAAAATAATGAAGATTATCTGTATAAAATGAGAAAGTTATGGATTAAGGCCACACAGTAAATTGTGAATAAAGTTGCTGAAATATTCATCATCACACAGACACACCAAAAACCCAAAAATCAACTGGCCCTGACAATCTGGCTGTGAGAATATTCTGCTTCACAACAACAACAACAAAACCCCAAACCCAAAAAACAAACAAACTCCCAAAACAAATCAAAACAAACAAAAAAAAAATCCCAATCAATTTATCTTTATATAAAAGAAAATAAACAACATCTTGAAGCCTTTGCCATCACCTTCACAAGTATAAAGGAAATGAAGTCTAAATAACAATGCAAAACTATTACCTGCGTTCAAACTGACTAATTGAAGATTGATAACATGAAATGATCCATAGTCAAACAAATAAAAAAGTTCTTCTAAGTTTAAATTCTCATTTATGTCACATTTTCTCAGTATCTTGACAAAATATTTCTGGGAACACTTCCCTAGTCTGTTCACTAAGGGTGAGATAATTTGCAATTTATCTATATTAATCCCGTGTCAGCAGAGATTAATTTTGTTGTTCTTTATTTTTTAGTAATAAAGAATAAATTAGAATTATTAAAGCCAGGTTGTATGCTTACAGAGTTTATTATGCAATCAATAAAGTTAATATATCCAAATACATCCAAACCCTCAATTTCTAAAGAATATTAAAAGATACTGAAATGTGTCTCCCAATTGTTCAGCTTCTGACATGAGTGCCACAAAATTTCCTCCTACTTATTCTTCTTAATATCACTGAAGATGATTGCAGAATTCAGTGTAGAACTCATTTTTACTGTTACATTTGAAATTTTTCTTTGACACAAAACAACCTTCTACACATAGTAAGGTTTTGTGTTACACAATCCAAAACTTGTCTATACATTAAGAAACATCTCAAATTTATGAGAACACATGTAATCCAATATCTAGAAGTTTTACTTGCCATAAGCCCCACATCATATATATTAACTGCAAATAACCAATCTATTAAAGAGATTCTCCCAGCATATAATACCTGAAACAGAAATCAAATGAAAAAAAAAAATAAAGCTTCAGTAGAAATTTATGGTGAAATAATCTCAAATGAGTATTTGTGTTTCTGAAGAGATGATCATTCTAATTGCTATGGATGGATTTGGGATAAATTCTATATACCTGAGTTGGTTCAGACATGGCAAAGCACTGAGGCCCTGGGAGTTGTTATTCTGTGTGTGAATGCAGCAAGCAGCAGTCTCATAACACAGGAGTCCTGCTCATTAGTGCTTGTGAGAGATGTGCACTCAGTTTGTTAACTCTCAAACCAGCTAATGAATATACTGCAATTTTATTAATGAAAAAGCTTTTCTGGGGAGCTCCAGATCCCACAAATGCAAATTCCATAGAAGTCTGAATTCTGTATAAGAATCTGCTCAGTATAAGCCCGGAGTTCTGTCATGAGCTGAGTGTACACTCTGGCCCTCACACCACATATCCAGCTCTCAACCACTGCACTTCCAACTTTTTCTTTCTTTGTTTTCTACAGCACAAGACCACTACACGAGGAAAAATGTACATGTTTGTTTTTCAATTCAGCCGTACATGATAACATCCAGCGTGACAAGGTGTAGTGACTTACTAACACAAGGTGGTGCTCTCTTCTTATTAAACAGCTCCAAGCCTGGTTTGCAGTTTGTGGCACTGTTTTTGGGAGCTCCAACCAGTTTTCAGAGGCATTTTTCCCCCAAACCCAGAATTTTGATATCAGAAATTTAATAAGTACTTAAGCAATTTCTTTCTTTTCCCCCAAAGGTATTTTGCTGAATGAAATGAAATTTCTCACTGCATTTATCAATTCTCCTATCATAGGTCTACCTGCAGATCTCCCAGTGCACCTTCAGTCTCCTCTGCTGGTGTCTCTCATGCAGCCCACCAGCTGGATGTCACCAGGACTTAAGGCTCTCAGAGGAGATACACAAGCTCTTTACTCAGAGGCTGCTAAAAACCCCAACAAAATCTATTTCTTGGTTTTCTATCAAGTGGTAAAAGATAATCCCTCAGAGACCCTTTATGAACAAGGTTTCCTCAGCACACTCAGTTTCCATTATGAAAATCTAAACACCAGATTAACTCCAACCCAGACACCATATTAAAGATCCAACAGTGGTTTTTTCCCATTTGTGTTACTAATAATATGTATCAGTACTACAGCTTTTCCATCTCTCTCCTAGGAAAAGACTGGTAGGCTTTCATTGCCAGAACTTCCAAATCAGCTCCAAAAATATCAATCATACTTCTGTCCATCAAAAAAAGGGCATGTGCAGCACTTGCAGATGGAAAACCAGAGTAAAATAAAGTAATCCCACTTGCTCTGTACAGAAGGCTTTCTTTCAGATGAAAATTAATATTCAGAGCAAGCTCAACCATATGTTTTGCCCAGGTTTTGATTTTTTAGGGTTATGTATTTGTTTTGCAGCAACAAAATGGGCACACCAGAGACAGAGGTCAGTCACATACAGGAGGACTCTGAAACTCTTTGGGTTCCAGTGTGGTTCAGATCCATACAAACCCTTGCACCACCTTGGAGCAGTCACAGCCTTTTATTTTGGTACACCCAAAATCACAGGTGACAAACTAATTCCCAGTCTCTTACAGGTCATCCTGACCTTGGGAATACTGGCCATCTGTGGGAACCTCTCAGAACTGCAGGAAACAAATTACACAGGAACACCTTGTTAACTATATGAAAATCAGTGCATCTAATCCCTTGAGCAGACATCAGTGGTGGAAATTTCCTACTAGAAACTGCATCCTTGCCCTGAGAAAAAGTGTATGCTACATAGCGGCTGACTACCTTTTCCATCACCTCCATAAATTTCATGGCAAACTAGAGACAGTGGAAATCCCAAAGCATAAAATGAGCACGATAAACATTTTCTCCTCTCTTCCTTAGAAGTGCACCATAAGAACAGTAAGCATATGGGAAATTAGTTAACTTATAAAGACCTGTGTTACATAAACATCTCTTTAATCAGATTACTCTGGTGCCACAGGATTGTGCCGTGTTTTATTTCCTCAAAGGACACGCTGTTCAGTTACTATAGCATTTCTGTATCTGGATTAATTAGAAACGGAAATGTGGATACAATTAAGTTTGAAATTAAACATTCTGTGTAGGAGGGAAGATAATCACTGCTTTAGAATGATCTGGCTGCTCCAACCTGTGAAGTATCAAGCTATTCTCTCAATTAATTGGAAGAGGACTGCATGTTCTCAGAGCCAGCTAACCGTGGCACCCTGTACATATTGCTCTGCACATATTGCTTCTCTGACCTATTATTTGACCTGCATTCTTGATGAGAATAATATTAATTAATGTCCCTACACAACTCTTGATGTCAAGCATAGTACTTACACTTTTAAATTACTCTGGTCTGTTTGCACCTCTTCCTCTGGCTGCCCTGGGTTCTCACCTGCTGTGTTCATCAGCACATCCTGAACAAGGAAACTGAGGTGTGGGTGAATTCAGGCAAAGTTCTCCTCTGATTCACAGCAGAATTTATTATCAATTTTGGTTTCCATGAAGAAGGGTCTTCATAAACAGGATTTTCTCTCAAAACAGGAGAAAGACAAGTCCTCTTCCCCAGTCCTGCCACACATTGTCAAAGAATGCACGAAAGTGACCAAGGTTCAAGACCTTAGGGAGTGAGCTAGTATTGATGCAATTCTGTGCACACTAATATCAATTTTCTCTCAAAAGAAAGCAGAATAAACTTTATGCTCTATCTTAACATTCTTGGGGCTGCAGCAATAAGAACTTAATGTATCTCAGGAGGGCCATTAGCAATACACACAGATCTCATGATCCAATAGGACAGAATTCTGACTCTGTGGGAAATCTTAAAGTTCATTATCTAAATGCTTGCTTCCCTTTTACCTTCTGACCAGCTGTGACAATAGGGAGCTTAGATTCTCCCAACATCCAAATATAGAGGAAAAGAACTGATCCATAGGGTTGAGAGAGAATGTACAGGCTGTGTAGTGTTCAGATTCAAGGCAGTAAGGCAAATTTCTTCCAAATAATACTGGTGGAGATATTCACACTAAAATGCACAAGGAAAGCAGGGTTCTGCAAATGAACTGTGCAAGTAACAGGTCACTGGGAAATTCAGAACCATCAGAGCAAAGAGCATTTCTTCCTGTGCATAGACAGAGATCAGCTCTGTTCAACAGGTCGAGAACAGAAGTCTCTGTTGTGTGCATTATAATTGAAATACCAGAGTAGGTGAGGGCTAAAAAACCCCAAAACAGGATAATAAAAAGCACAAACAAAATTTACACAAGCTCTCCTTAGAAAGGCTTCATGTGGAATTATAGCTCAAAGTTGAAATCTGATTTTCACATTTTAGAGTATCCACTGCAGACACGCAAGTAAAACCAACAAATCATAAAAGACAATGGAAAATTATCCAAACTGTGTAATTAGAACAACCCTGATCTTCTTATTGCCAAGCCCTTGGCTTTAACTACTAGACCACATGGTTCACACCCTAATTAATGCATAAATTCAATGTTATAAAAACTTCCAAATCTTCTTTTCTTTTTTTTTTTTTTAATAAAGCTGAGAT
Organism: Ammospiza nelsoni; assembly: GCF_027579445.1. Taxonomy (NCBI): domain Eukaryota; kingdom Metazoa; phylum Chordata; class Aves; order Passeriformes; family Passerellidae; genus Ammospiza; species Ammospiza nelsoni. Next base: position 12,800,377 of record NC_080642.1, on the reverse strand, counting down.
GAAGATTTCCAGTGTCAAGCAATTAGAAATGTCTTAATCCACTCAGACACCTTCTACAAGGCTTAGCATATGGCAAGTACATTTTCCAGTCTTCTTGTTTGGCTTATTGCTCTTATTTTCATTTGTGTCTTACTTTTTACAATAAATTTTTCACATTTTGTAGCCTTATCCCAAGTCAGCTTCACTGAGGATGGGAAAGGTCTTAATGGTCTCCTACAAAGTTACATGGCAAATGAAGCAGGTATTACAAGCCTATGCCACCTACATTTCAGTGGGTGCTTTAGGCATCAAGTATGTAAACAATCCTGAGAACCTGCAGAAGGAGAAATTCTGTGTCAGGACACTGTGGCATATTCCCTTCAAAGTATTCAGTGGTTATTTGCGAACATAAGAATGACAGGAATAATAATGATAGAGAGAATTTGTGTATGTTTGTCATGAGACTGCAAACTGATACTCTCATATGCAAATGCTTTTAGAATACAAAACAGGAACAAAGAACAAGCTCCTGAAAGTGTAAAGTGTATTATTGAATCAGTGGAATTGTGAAGAGTCTGATATAGAATAATTTCCTTTTATAACCCTGGCACCTGTTTGCAAGACACAGGCCTTGTTGCAAAAATTCCCAGTATATCAGAAGTCTCCCACATGTGGCCATTAATCCATGCAGAGCATTTTTCTTTTAAAGTTTGAGGATGATTAGGTAACCTGCATTTCTTTAAACAGAAAAATCCCAACCCAACAGGGCCTTACCTTTGCCAGCTCAAAACAAGAACAGGCTTTAAGACTAATTAAAAATCTCTTAGACAGGGCTTCTTATCCCAAAAAATGCACAGGCATATTATTGCTATGTATGTGATGAGTTCCAGGAGAAACTTGGTGGAGATTATCAGAAAATGAAATGCAACTATGGATCTTGCAAAAAACCTCCTGAAACATACATGTGTGGTGACAAGACCAGTGGTGTTTACAGAAGCTCCACATTTTCATCCAACACTTTTTATATTCAGTTTTAAAAAACTAGTTTTCCTGGGGGCTCACTATAATACTTGAGGAAAACCATTTTTCCAAATGCAAAAATTCAACTTTCTCAAAAGAAAAATTCAGCAAGTCCAAGGAATTCATAGTCCTTACTGCCTATGATACTTTAGACATCCCTGCTGCCTGTGCTTCTGTTTTCCTGCCTCTAAAGCAAAGACAGAAATAGTGGCTGAAGCTGATTATGACCTCTTTCAGAAACTGATGCTTACCATTTCCTTGGGTCACCAAGGAATTACAGAGATGCTATCAGAACAGCTCCTACTTAGGAGACCACATCTCTGCAAACATCACTTCTCAGGACAACAATGAGAAAAAAAAATCTTTAAGAATTTTCAACCTGAAGGTCTTTTAACCTGAAGTTCTATTTGAAGCTAAACAGTTGCCTTTCTGAATATGGCACAATCTGATTTGTAGTAATTTTGATGTCTAATATCACCATTACCACCATGATGGACACTCCACATCATTGGAGATTATAAACCCCCGTTGAAGATGGGGGACTTGGAGTGGCTCTGCTGTTTCCTACTCAGTTGTTATTATCTTGGGTTTGGATAAAACTAAGAAGTTTGTTATATAACTCTTAAGAAACAATTCTCACGATCAGAAGGCAGCAGACACAAATAGATCCACTCACACAGGGCTGAGAAATGAAGGAACATATCAGATCTAAAGCACAGCAGGCACCGTTTTCCTGGTGACCTTTTCCTTGCAGCAAAGCGATGGCCCTGGTGCATAAATGACCAATTTGGGTCTTTTTCCTTTAACTGATTTTTGCCATTTGGGGGCTCCAGACGTGTTCCTTTCTCCCTGGGAAGGTCTGTCCCTGCTGTGAGTGGCTCTCTTGGTCAGCAGCAGGAGGTAAGGCTGGTGGCAGCTGCCTGAAGAGAGAATACAACAACCTATTACTGCTTCATACGGGAGCAGCAGCCACCTCCGATTGTGTGAAGAAAGAGCAGGAACATTTGTTTCACCCTCATCAATCTCCCCTATTTCATCCCTACCTATAAAAGGTATTCCACAGCTCCTACTGAGCTAAGCAATCTCCAGTGTCCTTACAGCACTCCTGTACTGCAGCAAGGCGTAGCATATCTTTGTGCACATCAAAACTTGAGGCACTGAAAAATAAAGTTGCTCAAGGTAACAAGAAGTTCATAGTCCAGAAGAGACACTCTGTATTTGGAGAAGCAAGCAGTTTAAAAAAAAGCTTACTTTTATAAGTTCCCCAGAAAATTTTCAGTTTCAAAAACATTGATCGATCCACAAAACCACCCAGTTTTTACACTTCTCTATTTCTTCATCCTTGCAAAGCCAAGCTGAACAGTCAGCTGTCTTGCAATTGATCAGACAGGTAGCAAGCCTAGACTTTATTATTGAGCTTCCTATACAAAAATTCCTGTAAAGAACTTCTACAACTTCAACTTGCTCCATGGTGGTGAAATCCCAGCCTGTAAAGCACTTTTTGGAGACAAATCTGTGAATACACCAGTATCTCAATCTGAAGTGTGGAAGACAGAGGATGGAGATGAGTTTCCTACAAATGAAATTCCATCTGAAAAAAAAATGTGTAGTCACTACTAGAGGCTTAAGGGAATTGTCAGGCATGACCTCCAGCATTCTAAGTCATCAGGGCAGATATCACCTTATTTTGGTGCAATGAAAGATGGGTTTAAGTGCTCTATCTTAGCCTCTACCCAAGACATATGGGTAGGAAATACCAACTTTAATTGATCTACACAATTAATTTCAACTCATCTGCAATGAGAAGACTCATTTTACCTTGATGCTACTGTCATTTCACATGATCCTAACACCCCTGAGTTTCAGCATCAGAACGTATTACAAATAGACACAAAAATTAATGAAATAGATTTTTAAGAAATATTTGAAGATCACAAGAAATTTATTATTAATTTTGCATGATTACTTTTTTTAAGATCACTCTTTGGGGTCAGTGTCTTATGGCAGGTATTAAGTTTTGCCTTGGCAGGATAAAAGTCAAGACATATGTCCACATAAACAAAAAAAGTGAAGAATTTTTTGGCTTATTTGCTACCAGCTTCCTCATAGTAATCGTTAAAGAATATTATGTAAAATGCAGAACTCATTATTTAAGTTATATTTAGTACACAAAAAGCTAAATCACACTTGTTCAAATACTGTACATACTGTAATTACACCCTCTAATTTCATGATTTTGGTCATGCACTTAGCATAAGTACATGTAATTACACATTTAAGGCATGTAATTATATAATTATTAAGATTCACAATTCAATTATATAATTAATGTATGCAAATACATAGAACTATCCTGTGACATTGATTTTAAGTAGAATACTCCACTAATTCTGAGGGGAGTTCTGCTTAAAAACTCATTATGCAATACAACTTGCAAAGGGCTATACTTTGCAAAGGCAGAAAAAAGGCAGACCCACTGTCATGATTCTTTGGATAACTGCATGAAATTTAAGTAAAAGGCATATAGATAGAAATAGAAAGATATGTATAAAACCAAGCTATACACACACACAAAGGTTCTCAAAATGGATTAAAATATTCACAAGTTTGTTTTACAAGCCAATATTGGTAGAAAAAGAGCCATCTCAAAAAGTACCCTACTACTTAGTAAAGAACTGTTATGTCCTCAAAAAATATATTAAATAAGTATGATCTCTTTATATGTTTCAATTTTTAAAAGCAGTGTTTCCTTGTTTCTTTCACAGGAGTAGGAAAGGAATGAAAGAAGCTTTTCACAAATCAGGAACACAGACAGCAAACTCATTTCCACTCTGGTTGGTATTTTGCTTAGCCACCAAAAACACTTAACAAAAATATAAACTCCAAGATTACTGGCCTCAATCTCATTGCATATTTTTGCCAATGCTTTTAGTAATTTTATTGACACTCTTTCTTCTCCTAATAAAAAGAGACTGCTAGAACCAGGAGGGCTTTGTGCAGAACAACACAATAATTAATGGTGCATTCAAGGAGTTTTCTCTCCAAGAGTAGAAAGTGGCAGAAACTGGAAAGCCACTGCCAGAGCAAGGGGAGTCAACTTTCTGTTAAAGCACACAGATCACTGAGCCCCAGCGTCCATTCACTCTCATCACTGGCAAACTGGATTTGGAAAGGAATTTCAAAATATGACAATATCCTGGTATGAGCTCCACTGGAGAGTGGATTCACCTTCCCCTGTGCATTCACCTTGGTATGGTTTGATAAACAGACATGAAGAGTTGAGAAGCAGCGTTTCAGAATTTTGAAGCTTGGTACAGAGAAGGCAAGGGCTCCTAAGCAGAACCAGTTTTCTGGTTCAGACTTCTGACCCAGTAAGTCAAAGCATATTCCAGAGGCATTTATACACATTTTATCATCCTGTTCAATGCTGCTGTCATGGCAATCGACCACTGCAAACAGGAAAGTCATGAAAGTCATTACACGTTGTAATTTAGACATATAAGGATTTTGCTGCTGTGGGAAAATCCAGCACTAGACTAAAATAGCATACAGCAAATACCTTCACACATAGAAGTCAACACATTGCAGGGCACTAACTGCAAATTTTCATATGAACTTTCACAAAAAAAGGAAAAACATAGACATGCAAAAACTTGATACAAAAAACAACGATGCTGTAGATTACACGCACCATAACACAACATTTATTGTTGCTGACACAAGTAGCATTAAGATGAAAGATATTTTCACACTGATTGTAGAAAATTATTTTTTTCTAATGAGGTCCTGGATATAGTATAGTAGCCTAGCATACTAATCTCATCACCAGTTCCTGTAGATCAAATTTGAGCCCAATGCTGCAGTATATGCTATGTCTTCCAAGCAAAGATATTTTGGTGTATCTGTACCATTTTATGTCATTTCCAGCACTGCAGCCCAGCCCATTTCTCCCTCCAGCCCTCACCCTCCCTGTCTCAGACTGACCAGGATGAAAGGAAAGGAGCTGTGTGTGACAGCTCCTAACACTCAGGGCAGCAGCATGCTCAGGAGCCTCCCTGTAAAAAGGGTTGACCACAGCAAACAGACTCCAAGATCTGCCACCCTGAATATTTGATATCCCATAATGCCAAGAGCTGCTAACAAACCTAGGGAAAAAGCCTGACCAAGGAAGGTGTCACAAGGGTACTGACAGCAGTGACCTTAACCTGTGATGCCAATCATGCTGCCAATGAGCAGCGTGGTTTGTGTGGGCTTCTCCTACTGTAAAACTCATCATCATCATTAGGTAAGAGGAAAACAGGCTTGTACCTGCTTTAAAACTGGGCAGCAACGTCAAGATGCATTCAATTAAGGTGTCATGTCCCATCTCAAGCGTAAAAGGAGAAATGAAAACATACAATAGCATTTCACAGCTGATAATTGTGTTTCTGCCTGATTTGCTCTAATTACACAGATTGAACAGGCTCAGTGTTACAGGCAACCATTAATTACCTGTTTTATAACCCAAGTGCATATTTTTCTTCAGAGTTGTGTAGCTCAGTTCCTAACCCTTATCATACAAGAATCACACACAGAACTTTAGGTTATCTAGTAACTCTCTCTTCATACCCAAAAACTTTATTGTTCATTTAGGGCAGACACTTCATTTCACTGCCAGCACACTTAATGGTAACTAAATTACCCCTAAGAGAAACTCCAAATGAACTTTCAAATTCATATAAGAGCCTTTGCCAACCATATATTTTCAATTACACACTAAGTTGTTTCATGGCATGACTGCTGCTTTCTACATAGATTAGTAGATATTTTTTGCTTACATTAAATTTTTCAAGGGCAGAATACATCATGATGAGAATTGGATTTCAGAAAGTTTGCCTCATCACATTTTGGAAATCATGTGTAATATAGTTAACATTATTCTTTTTTGTTTTATTTCCCTTCATGTCTCTAAATTTTGACAAGAAATTGAAATTAATGCAATGCTGAACTGTTTCCTATTACATATTTGTGATAACCATTTACGTCTCTAGAGCACATAACTACTTTCCACTGGAAGTAATTTTGGCAGAAGTGGCAGGCTTGTGGATTGGCCCCATGAAAATGTGAATTCCCATTTATGTTTATGGGGCTCTGATGAATACCCAGCTAGAGCTGCTTAAAACAAGACTATGCAAACACAGTCTTTTGAAGGGAAGGAACGTTTTGGAACTCTCTTACTCAACAAAGTACTTTTGCTAGAAGACCCTGAATAATTATTGTTCAACAGCAGGAATAATTCCACATAAAACCATTCTGAAAACCTTCTTATAAAATGCACACGTTAATTTATTACAAGGAAAGAGCTAACTGTAAAAGCAAATCTAGAGCATTCCTCTTAATGGAGAAATTTGCTTTCAAATAATTTCATTATTTAGCTTAAGGTTTTCTCTTAGTTATAGAGGTGTTCCTTGTACAGAAAACTAAATCTCTGATCTTCTAGAAGAGGACACAGTCCCTTATAATAAATGGCTGAAGCCAAAAACTTCTGTGTTTCACAATGTCATGTTTGAGTATTTCTCTAAGGAATTGTCTTTCAAAACATGGTTATGTGCCAAGATTAAAAGTATCCACAGCCTTTCAACATTGTAACCTGAAGTCAAAAAAGCATTAGTGTACACTCAAAAAAACCCAAACACACACAAAAAAACCCAAAACCACCCCTCCCCTATCAACAATGTGTGATGTTACTGGTGTGATAACTAAATGCAAAATTATCCTAACAATATCAGTGTCAAGGTATTTTGACAAGGACTCTACACTGAGAATTACAATTGAATACAATTGAATAGGCTGCATTTAAAGAAATCATGTGTTTACTCACAATTCTGATAAAGTCATGACAGCTGAGACTGCTCAGAACACTTCTGAAACAATTAATTTTTTAAAATCCACAGTGTGAGCCTTAATTTTTTTCTCTTCTTATTGTTCAAGCCATTTTATGTTGTGGGTGACTGGAATAGGTGAAATAAGAAAAACAATAAGCCAAGTAACAGGAACTCCTAGCCACTTATATCTGTGGAAATACAACTTTTTTTGGCCTTTCAAATCAAGGGTTTAAGGTAGGTTGCAAAGTTGGTATCATATAAGTCAATAATTATATGAATAATTCGGATTCAGTTTGATATTCTGTATCTTTAGCCATCATCATCATCAAAACAACTCCACACTAAGAGAAATAATACTGGGAAAATTACATCAGGATAATCTTATCAAACCTGTTTCCTTCTGTGAGAGTAACGAACACTGTGATGGCCCTTCCTATTTCCCTGTTTGTCCTTACAGGAGGTAAAACCGCCTTGGAGGTGTTAATCGTCCTACAACACTTGATTTTGCTGTGGGAATCATTAGTTTTCCCCTCATTAACACAAAAATTGTGTTGATTAGACTTTAGACTTGGCAACTTTCACTGAGGAATTTTGTTTCCACCCTGGGAATTCAGGGTAGAAATATAGTGAAAACAAAAGTCTAAATTTTATCCTATGAAACCAACAAAAGAGCACTGCCACTGCAAACTTGTGCAAAAAATTCTCTGAAATGTCTGTGTGAAAGCCCTCTTGGATTTGGAGTAATCTTATGGATGAAGGTTTTCTACCTAAGACTGAAAACACAATGTTCCCTTCCAAAGAGCCTGCTCTCCTCTACCTAATTGCCAGGGTAAATATGTACCTCTTACAAGCACATCAGCTCAGACAAAATGCAGAGGCAAAAGCTGTGATCCAGAGGTGATGGAAGTTATCTGCTTCCCAGGGTGATACCTCCTGCACTCACTGCTATTCCCAGCACCGTGCTCTAACAAGTCCCCACCAATCTTCTCAGGCAATGTGGCCCCAAGGGTCTCTGTGACATTGTGCATCTCAGCCTGTTGTCCTGCTGCTGCTGCTTGTGTTTGCTGCTGATGCATCTCTCAAAGCAGAACACACTGTCTGAGGACAAAGCAGGAGCACACCAATCTCACTGCCTGCTGGTTTCTATGAACACTGCAGTGTTCTCTTGTTTGTTTTAGAAAAGGCTCTCTTACTCTTCACTGAATTTTTCAGGATCCAGCCACCAAGCACTTATCTGGTTTTCTTCATGTGATTTAGAAAGCCTTTTGATGCTGCTTTTATCTTTCTATTAAAAATTCACCTCTTCGTATCATTGTTCTGTAAAAAACTTGGAGTGACTCTGATATCCCTAAGTACAATAGCATTTCAGCAGCACACAAGTCCTTCCAGCTCTTCTGCCGACATTGTCCAGTTCTTTGTCTTTGAAGCTCTTAACCCCAGGAAGAGATACAGCATCCCAGTAATTGTTACTTGAATCCATCTTCTCGAAAGTAGCTTTCTATTTGCACCAAAATAAGAGTAAAGGCAACACAACCATTTGTACCCCACCAATCTTTTCCTATGAAGTTTACTTCAATAATTATGAGTCTTAATTGCTTACTCTGTCAGCCAAGCCTTTTGTAGAAAAGTATCGATTCATAATTCACTCTGCCTTCTAACTCAATTTAAACACAGGGTGTTTATTCTTCCCTTTTGTCACATGAAAACTTCATTTAAGCTGGATATAATTGTCTACGGCACTACAGGATCCAGTTCTGTTGTACAGAGCTACAGGCTATAGCAACCATCTATTATCACAGTGCAATTAAATAAACACTTCATCTACATCCAAATAACACAGCACGTTCCGTTCCTCTAGCACAGCAGAGTCCAGCAATCCCTGACACGTCTGAGTGTACTTTATTAAAAAAAAGAAACCTAAGTAACATTAATAATTACAACTATTTTCTTCATTCCACTTGCTCACAGAGGCAAAACATTACATTTGAAGAGCTAAATAAAGAAAAATATTGAAATATTTCCATACTTCCATAATTCAGGCACTAAAAGCTTCAATCTTGTTAGCATTAAGCATAGAATTTTTTGGAAACACTGTTCTTGAAATGTGTATTGAAATATGACCCTTATTTTTTCCTGCATTACTCTTTTCACTTGCCTTGCATAATTCATATAAATTTTGGAGAGGTCTGAATTACAGTCTTGGCACAAAGATGATATCTTCCCAGAATATGAGTGATGACCACATAAATTTTGAAACAATGACTATTTAACATCAATAAGACCAACAAGGGCTATTTAAATACCAAACATGAACAACTTATGCAGTCAGTCCTGCCCTAATTTCCACTTGACTTTCTAAATAACAATGATAATGAATAAAAATGCAGATTGTTTGTTAATGGTTATATCTGACTACATACATTATTTATTCAGGCCTTTTGTTAATATTTAAGTGATGGAAATTACTTTAAATTATACCTGTTACTGATGGGAACTTTTAAAGCAATACCCCATCTGAGCTGCACATTGTGAGGCAAAAGTTTCATTGCTTGGTTGGATAATGAGGCAAACAAACCAGCTGGCAGTCACCACACACTAACTATGTTCACACCTCCTGCTCTGCCAAAACCTCCTCTCCTGGCCACAGAGGCAGCCCTTCAGCACCTGGCAGACAGTGAATGGTCCTGTATGGCCACTTTTAAGCACTTACAAAATTAGATGCATCAAGTCATAAATGCTCACATTTCACACTGACATTGTAATACTGAGCTGCTATGGTAACATTTGGAAATGTGAAATAGATAGGCATATGGAATTAATTATTTTGTTTTTCAAATCATAGATATTCAAAAGCAAGCAATTTATGAGATTAGTGACAGGCAATCACAGTGACTTATTTAAGAGGACAACACTGAAATATACGTCTCCTTTGCATTCAGGGAGGAGTAGGTGTGGATAAATCACATAACTCTCAGATATCCTTGTTTCAAGAAGACAAGTCATGTTCATTTTTACCTAATCCAAATACAAAATTACAATACAATCTATCTTACTACTTCCCCTGTATCAAGTACTCATTTGAAAAATGCTCAGTTATGTCTGCTACACAGCTAACTTCAGGCGGAACAAATCAGAGTGTATCCCTTCCAGGAAAAGGGTAAGTTTAGACTCTATGAAATCTGCATCCTTGTTCATCCAAGAGGGTGCTGTCTGCAGTGTAATGCTAAGAAACTACAATTTGTTAGCATTAAATGGAAGGTTGTTACCTAACAGAAACCACAGCTAGAGTACAGAGAGAAGACATTTACCTCCCTGTGATCCCTTTCAGTGTCTGGTAATATCTAGGTTTTTCAAAGTTATTAAAAATAAATTATTTTTTCAGTCAATACATAAAAGTATTACTGTATGTGATGAACTCAGCTCTAGACTTAAAGTGATGAAAATAGAATAACTGAATTATAACATTTATGACATGCTTTTAACAAGAAAGAACTTGTTCAAGACCAAAGTTGTTCTTTGTATTATAAATAACTTTATAGAAGGCTATGGGTACATCATGCTACAGAATAAAAATCCAATATGTGCAGACATGCAATCTCAAAATGGTCCTCAAGACCAGAACAGGGCATTCACATAAAGAAACAAAGTCCCATAAATTTACCAGCCCTTGCCTGGTACCCTAGAGGCACAGCAGATTCCACAACTCAAAGGATAAATAGCAGACAACTGTGAGCAACATTCAGCTTTAGTGATGATCACAGGCTAAGAATAACAAAGAACATTGCATCTCTCAACAGTAATAAAATCTGCCCACCCAAGTGTCTGGCTTTAAAACCCCTTGTTCTTGGCTGGGACCAGCACTGCCCCATAAGTCAGGGCTCATATCTTGTCATTTATATGATCAGTCAAAGCAAGGAATGGATAGACAGAATAAAAATATAGTCAAATATTTACAAAAAGCAAACCTCTTTACTAATAATCAATTTCAGACGGATCAAAAAAGTATCAGGAACTATTTTGAGAACTCATTTCAAAAAGTCTAACGTCATGAAGGTATCAGAATTAGGGGTTTTGTTGAAATAACACAACTTAGTGTTCAGACAAAACTTAAATTTTATTCATAAGAAAAAAAAATTAAAACTGGAAACAAAAAGATTTTTAAAATTGGTCTTTCCTTCCAGACCTAATCTCCCCACTACTTTCAAATCTCTAGAGTTTGGGCCTAGTGTGAGAAAAACAGAGCCATCTTTCACTCTTCCAAGACATAGTACAAAACTTTATGCACAAAACATGGTTAAAGCCTTCTAAGCTAGTACAGATCTTTGTAGAGACCTTGTTTTTTTCATTCAAGATCAGCTCAGAGCATGCCAGCCCAGAGACAGGCCATTCTCCAACTACCAGCATTTGTGTCAAGTCATGGCTGGGCTGCATCCCCAGTTGTGCAGAGACCTGGGTGTCTGATGTGCTCCATCATTTGGCCTTCCCAGCAGCAAATCAAATAAAGATGCAATTTTGCTTCTTTTCAGAGCTGACATTTTAATTAATCTTCAGTCAGAAGTGTTAATCGAGCTATGAAGTGAGGCAATAATTCACAGCTAGTAAAATCCCCCACAACGGTTTTACAAGCATCAGTACACAGTTTATCTCATTAGTTGTTCTTTGGATAATTTTAATAAAAAAAAATAAATGCATCCAGAGTAGTATAAATCTTTTTTCAAAGAAAACCAACATCCAGGAACCCATTCCTAACAGAGGATTCTTCTTTTCATCTATAAGATTATCTAAATCCCTCGTGAGTTATTACAAAGGATTCAAATACAATAACAACTTTATTTACTACTTTCATTTTGATACATTCATAAAGATATAGCCCTAATATCCCTCCTCCCATGGAGCTTCACCCCACTGATAATATTATAGAAAAAAGTTTTGCCCTTCTATTTTTAAAATATTCTACAGATTCAAAGACTCTCACTCCAAAGATTTTCAGAAACAAAAGCTGGGCTTCTCTCAAACACAGAGCAAAAAACATGTTGAATGTGGTATGTATGTGCATCACTATTTCTTTTTTTAAGAATGGAAATCCTTCACAACAAATATTTTTAAATTAATAATTCATTTGTTTATTTATTTAGTGCATGCATTTTTGAAGGATTATTTATCTTTTACAAAGCTCAACAATCTGGCTATTGTGAAAGACTTAAAAAAATTATAGAAAAAAATGGCTAAGAAAATCCCTTGCTCTTCTAAGTATTATGGGTGTGGTGGGGCTGTTTTGGCAGTGTGTATGTGCATGGCTCCAGCAAAGGATGGCTGTACCATAGCATCATACTCTTGATTGACAAAGTTTTCCATTTCAGTAATTGTATACAATAATCCTAAAATATCCTCAACACTTACATCCAATGTTTTCAGAGAACAGGGGTAGAAAATTAATTTGAGAGGTATTTGAGAAGTTGAAAGTATTCCTGTACACAGATGCATCTCCAATTAGGAGAAGCATATTTAATAAAAATTCACCTATCAGAGGCAGACATTAGGATGACCTTCATCCTGTCACCATAGAAGTGCACAAAGAGCTCCCTAAGGTACCTTACACTTACCAGACACTAGAAACCCTCATATAGTGTTTTCTTGCAAAAAGTTTTGATTTGCAAGCCTAAATGAAGAATATGAGTGCCAGCATTTTTTCCTTTCCTTTCAGTGCTTTACAGGGCTCAACAAGTTCCTACATCAGTCAGCAGTAGCTGAAGATCAGCTCAGTGCAAGGGTAACACACCACCATCTGCAGCTCTGCAGAATTTTCCATCTTCAAGATTAATTTCTGACTCTGGAGATGAACTGAGCCACCATAGAAAGGTATCCTTACCCACTCACTAGTGTGGGTTGAGAGAGAAATTAGCCAAGTCATTTGAAAATATATACAAACAAGACACAGACAATTTCTTGCATTTTTTTCACATATAATTTTCAACTCTGGTTTTATAATAAAGGCTAGTTTTAGATGCAGCAGAATGAAACCAACTCAATACACAAATAATCTTTTCCATATCAAGTACCATTTTCTTGAAACTAGCACCTTCATCTTCATTTACAAAAGAATATAGTTGGCCATTTTGCCAATTTCCGACCATTATAACTTCTATTACTGCTTCAAGATATCATGTTAGGGGTTTTTACTAGATCATACTTCCCTTTTATACCCCAAGGTTACTGAACTTTTCACAGTTGACTGAGATTTACAAGGCAAGTGAGAAAGCTGCTTGCACGAGCAAGGCTTTGTAACTAAGCAAGAAGGAGGCAGCTCTAACCATGGAAATAAAGTACATTATTCCAAGAACTCCACTAGATAAGCCATGATGGGGCAGCAACAGTACAAGGGCAAAATACCAGGGAAAAAACAAGTCATAGGATCAACAGACTGATAAACTAACAAATAATGCAGCTGCATCTGAGGCAGCTTAGATTGTCCTTGTTTTAAAATTATTTGTCATCTATTTGTCATCTCAAAATAACAGACATTAATATAACACATAGTGTCTGTTAGTACACAGCCAGTGTTTATTTACTTCACCAAATTAATGAGAAAAAAAAGCATTGCAGTTATTCTTTGTAAGCTGACCCTGTAGGAGGATATTTTTACTATAAGTAAATCTAAAAGGATGCTTCACAATTCTTTTCCCTAGATGCATTTTCTCTTATTCAAAACAGCCCATAGGCATGTAGTAGAATTCTAATAACTAAGGTGAAAAATTTAAAAAAATATACATTTTTAATAGTTCTAATAGCTCATTTCATATATCTATATATATGTATACACATATAAACTGGAGCAATATATAAATATATATATAAATATATTATATAAAGTAATATATAAAAATAATATATAGTACTTTCTCTTATTGGCAAATTCAATGCATTTACCTTCTCCAATTCAATGACTTCTGTAAGTACTACAAGGAAAATCCTGTATCCTGATTTTTACATAAAGTATACACAAACAGAAGAAGACTTTCTGCTAATGAAATAATTTATAGATAGAAAATTCAAATACCTGTAAATTAACAAACAGAACAAGCTGAGAAAACCAACAGAGCTGCCACAGCCCTGACAAGCTTTTAATATTTCTTTCACATTTTCCTTGGAATTAATTTTCTGTCTGGATCAGACAGAATCAGTTCTCCAATCAGGTTTGCCCTTACCAGTGAGGTCTGACTGCATCTCCACAGTCTATCACACACAGATCAGTCCCAAACACAGAGACCCTGCAGAGCTGGAAGGGAACACAGACTGTGTGGGAACAGTGCTCTCCCAACATTGCAAAGGCAATCACCTCACTCTAGCAAAGAAAAGAACGGGGGCATGCTGTTAATGTGGTCACTCTAATGCCAAACAAGCCAGTGACATCAAGAAAGAGACATGCATGTAACTGCATCAAGTAAAGGGAGCTGCAGCACCATGGGACCCATCCTGTGCTCCTGCTTGCTTTTCCCAAGAGAAATTGAAAGACCTGGATTTTATCTCAGCACAAGTGTCCATACACTGAACACACCTGTCTTCCTTCACATCTATTACAGTTCTCAAAATCTCTGTTAACTTCTACTACATGCAACTCCCAGAAATGCTATTCAAGAACACAAAGTTTGAGTTTTTGTCATACCTCAACCATCCAGAGGGCTGAAACCTAACCTCCAGCCCAAGAGCAATCACAGCTCCTTCATAAGCAGGGGAAATCACTCAGAGCTGATACCCAAAGTAACAGCACCAAGTAGAGTTTACATTGCTGCAACCAACAGTGGAGCCCTTTAGGCAAGCAGACAAGGGCTGAGCTCAGTGCTGTAAGGTTAGAGAGCTCACACTGTGCTGCTCTCAGCACAGCATGAAAGATGCATAGAGTTGATTTTTCTTGCTCTCCTGTCACAAGCAGAAAAAGCAACACTTCCCCAGATCCCACGCCATGGGACAGATCTTCAACAGCTCAGAGTACACAGAATTACAAACTATCCCAGTTTTAAACCAGCTGAAAATCTTGACTACTCTGGAAATAGGATTTTTTCAAGAAAATATGAAAAAATCCTATCTTTGGTGGTTCAAATGTTCCTTGAAAGTAGTTATGAAGATATTATAGGATGCACTTTTAACAAAAAAGGCAGAAAGCTGTGTCTCATAGCACAGAACTCCTTTTCATTCACAGAACTCTCAACATTACGAGTGCTATGAAGAATATTTTCCCTCTAAGTCAAAAACAAGTTTGCCTTTTTTCCTTTCTCCACAAATGTCAACACTTGTTCCCTTTGGGAAAGTTTGCAACTCAAACAGCTTTTCACCAAAAAAGAGGCTTACAAAAGCGGTCTTGAACTATGCTTTGAAAAATATTATCCCATTTTTCCATTAATTTGCCCCTTGTGTATAACTAAATGAATGTTTTTTCTTGCAGTTATATGGTTGGCTTTTTTTTCCTTCAGTGTCTTTCCCCTATTGAATGTTTAAAACAGACTTCCCTTTACCCCCCAGATTTTATATAGGACTGTGTTCAGGAGTGTACAGAAGGCAGTGGCACATCTCTCAACACATGGTGTTCCACATGTAAGACTTTACACGTGTCCATATACTGGATGTACTAAAAGTCCTCTGACAGCAACAAATTAAATTGCTGCCAGTCACTACAGCATGGCTAAAAGAAGTCTTTTACCTTCTTCCAACAACCACTTTAAAATGTATTTGGTGTTCCTGAAGTACTGCAAATAAAGAAGAAAAAAACCTGCTCAGAAAAATAAATATTATACTTTTAAAATATGAAAATAAACAGCTGAAAGACCCAAATATGCTTTAAAGTTTTTTTTCTCCACAGAATCTGGTTAATTCACAGTTATTATTTTTCATGGCAGTATCTCGAGAGGGAAAGAAAGAAAAAGAATGAAAACTCTAAGTACAAAACTGGTGACACATACAGTAATCAGAGGTACACTACATGCCCTTCCTGATGGGATTACTGCTCCAGATTTGCTCATTAAATTGGGAAGAGCTGGCTGTTCATGCTCTGCTGTCAGGTGCTATCTGATGATAGGAAGATCATCCCAGCACATTACAGCAACCAAGTGTCTTGACAAATGTCCTGAAAAATTGGGATGCTGTATTTCAGCAGTATGCTATGGAGTTTTGACAAGTGTCTAACAGCCCTATTATTTCTCCCTGACAGGCTGTTTTACAGAGGTTATTATTTTCTGATTACAGCAAATTAAAGTATGGGTTGCTGGACAGAACAGAAGGATATTTACATTGGATCTCTGGCATCATTATAATGAGATAAAGGGCAAATATACACCAGAAATGCTTCACTTACAGTGACACTGCAACTTGTTGTACTGTATAGTTACAAATTTAATCCTTATTTTCAATACAGTCTTAGCAAAACAAGTCTATTGCAGTCACAGTGATTAACCCTCAAGAGGAAATAGCATATACCCCTTAATTGTGAAACAAATGTATGTCTCAAGTACAGAAAATACATTGATAACAAGACCCTCATTGATTTTCAATAAAATTCAGACTGAATTCTTTCTACAAGTGTTTTATGTTGAGGAGAATTATCTCCTACTCTTGCCATTTCTCTCACTTGGTAGGTACACAGCAGTAATTTGGGAGTATTGAAGTCCTAGGTAAAATAGCACCTTGATATACAAGCTATACAATTTTGTCTAACAACTCCCTTTCCTTTGGACTATGTGTGGAAAATGGCATGGAGTGGGCAGAGTCAGCCCTGCAGTCCCACAGGTGTATCATGCAACAAAGATAAGGATGCATCTAAGAGGGAATAATAGTAGAGCAAATGGAATTATTTCTCTTCCACAACAAAATAGCAGGAGCTTGTTTTTCTGCTTTGCATTCCTCCTGTAGGACCCACAAGTTCCACGTGTTCAGTACACAGCACTCTCTCCTCATATGTTGCTGTGCATAGCAAACAAGTATATATTGTTTTCTAATTTCAAAGAGAGCAGCCTAACGGTAAATGGTAATTAAGACATAATTTTTCTGGCCCCATATCTATTTGCATAAAAATTAAATCTTCATGACATTTGTAGTTTGCAACAATACAGTAAAATAATGCTGCATAGGAGAGAAACAGAGCATACATCTGTTGTATTAACCATGGGAAAAGAAGAATGGCACATATGTTAAAGATTATTACTGATCAAATTACATAGAAATCTAGGCTCATAGTAATAATAAAGAGCAAACTGAATAACCTATCAAGGGTCAGATCTAAAATCTAAGTCAAAATATAATAGCCTTTCCATGCTAGTCTGCAATTCATTGCTTCTGGCAGAGAACAGCACTGTGGACCAGAAACAGAACATAATGTTGTTGGTTCTGAGGCTGAACTTCCTGTTTAGGTGTTAATGGTTATAAAATTTATTTTATCTTGGCAAAGATATTTCTGATCTGCCCTAGAATAACACCTTTACTAATGCTTATAAAATTTATTTTATCTTGGCAAAGATATTTCTGATCTGCCCTACTTTTATGTAAGTTGCTGGTATTGTCCTTTCTCATAGGCAGATGTTACTACTCACAGCACAGAGAACAAGACTGAACATTCTTACCTGCAAGTTGATTTTTTTTCCTCTGTGCAATCCCCAACAACATATTTTTATTTCTAAATGTGTGCCTTTCCAGCTACATGCTTGCAGTATCTTGCAGAAAAGGATTTCAGTGTTGGATATAGTATTTCTGTACTATTTTAGTATAAATACTGGTGCAAAAATGTAACAAAAATAGTTTAAGCACTTAATAAATAAAGTAATGCAAGTGAAATGACTGCTTGTATATCCCCTGGGATCCCAGCCACAAATACCAGGAAAACAGTTTGAGAGGCAACCACAGAAATAGAAAGTTGGATATCAGATTTAAAATAACCCAGGACAAATGAACAGCAATCTTATTTAAAATCACATTTAAGAATAAGATTGTTTTATTCTGTAGTGTTAACCACATAAGTCAGATCTCACCATGAAAAGAGAACTGGCACCAGTAGCACATAAAAGCCATCAGAAGAAACACCAGTGGTAAGATTTCCATGAAAACTGAAAAAGAAAATAAAAGGTGCAAAAGCACAGACTTCTGTAGAGAAAGAAACTCATGGCAGTGTAATAAAATGGATGTTACTTTGAATATTGGTCACTGTAATATTGTGGGATTTTGTCACCACAATCTTTCTGTAAACTGAAAAGCAGACGCTTGACAGGGCCGCTAGCTATACTGAAAGTTGAAACTTTATTGAAAACAAAAATATGCGAAGGTGAGCAGCAGAAAAAGGAATAAATTAATAGTAAATTTTATCCACAAAAATACTGCAAAGTAACTCTAATAATAGACTGGCAAGGATGAGATCTAGTTACCATAAAAGTAACATTATTACATAAAACTGGACCTGCCATATTGGGCTGCAGCTGTAATTCAACATCACAAATGTTCTGCCTCTGACAGTGATTTCAAGCAGTTCTCTAGAGGCAGCCATAATCCCCAAATTTACAAGTACAGATTACTATGCCCATAGGTATTTTCACTTAGATCCCAATGCCTGTATTTTCACCACAAATTAAGATGTGCCCAACAACATTTTCAGCACTGGACACATTCTCCATGCATGTGGTTAACACAGAAGAGAAGAGAGCCATGAGAGGAGCCTTGGCCCCTCTTTCACACAGGGATTGTTTGCTCCAACCACATCATTTGTGTATCATAGGTGCAGCAATGAAATAGCTCTCAAGCAGGTGCCTCAGAAGACCTATGGAGCAGGACATCACCTCAGTAAGGAGCTCAAAGAAGGTTCATACTCATATCTGGACCAGCCAAGCACCTAAACCCTTTGTCCAGTCCCCAGTCCATCCTTTAACACAATGACAAATATTTAAGTACATCATATACAATCTATGTAAATTATCTTCACTTCTCAACAATGCTCAAGTAATGCTGTTGGAAAAGTGACCCAGGTAAACAATTTCAGCCATCCAACTGCACTGACAGGGTCAGATTCAACTTTTTTTCTTTTTTTCAAGTGCAAAGAGCTTCTGAGAAGGCAGAAAAAACTGATTAAGGCCAATCCCAGTAAAACTGGTGCCCAAAATATTTCTATCCATTCCATAAAAGCCTGTACACACTTCAAAACTCTTTCCTTAAAACCAGAACTGTGTATGTCTTGGGGGAAAGGGCTAAATCTCAATCTAAACAAACATGGCAGCACAGCAGGCAATCTACAGCAAAGTGGGAGCTAAAGACATTAGGGCTCATCCTAAGTCAGACCCTCAGTTAGTACAAACCAGCACTATCTTCATTAATTTCTTTGGCTCAGAATCATCTTCCAGGCTTACAGCACGCAGAGCACATGTGACTTCCTCCATCAAACTTTTCACAAGCCAAATCTCAGCCTCACCCACCTCCTTGTCCCACAACCCCTCAGCTGCATCCTGTTCCAGCACAACTGGGCTTCATTACTGCACCCTCCTCAGCTGTGAAAGCACGTCCTGCACATGGCTCAGCCCTCCTTTGCTCCTTTCTTCATGCTAGAGAAGCTTGAAAGCACCACCTAATGGCACAAGTAACATTCTGAATATTAACTTTTTACACAGTTTCTAGAAGTGTTCCATCACAGGGAGACACAGCTTCACATAAGTAATTTTAGTGGCCACTGCCCAGAGAATGCAAGGTAGAAAAATAGGAAACATTCTTTTATCCCACATCAAGGAAAAGGCCTTGAACTTTACCAAGACATATTTATGCAAAGACATATCTTTCTATATTGTATGTCAGAGTTCACAGATACCCTCAATTTGGCTCACATATGGAGTTCATTAGTGCAGTGACCACAATTCCACATCTGGATTTAGAAGGAACTGAGTGAACTGTATTGTAGAGAAATTAACAAGAACATTTCTACTGTCAACTGCATATGAAAAAAAAAAAATTGCTGAACAAAACATTTTAAGAGCTCAGCTGTGTGGTGCCTTATATCATTAATAATGACTAAACAGAAACTGGAACAACAGGAAGCTGTGTGATTGCTTACTTTACCCAGAGTTTACCACTTGGCTACTGTAATGTTCTCAGCTACTTTCAATAGAACAAACTAAATGAAAAACTGTGATTTCATTCACGTTTGGAGAGGATTTTGGCAGGACACTGCAGATTGCTGTGGTCAGCCTCTGACTGAAGCAATCTGCCTGTTACTCTATTCAATCCTGAGCAGAAGACAAACACCCTCCTGCACCCATCCACTCCATAAACAGCCAGAACAGGAGTCAGTGGCCTGTGCATGCCTATTTACATCCTTTAGATTTTATTATCCAAACATGCCTACACGTGGCACATCAGAATAGAACTGATATTGCTCCAGTACCATCCAATATCTTCATCTTTGTAAAAAGAAATTACACAAGAGGAACAGATGATATTCTATTGCTAGTTAGTAAGAACTATATCTTCCCATCTAGAGAGGTTTTTTTAATGCAAAAGACATCATATTATAATAATATAATTCTTCTGCAGGTAGAGAAATCAAGAAAAAAAGAAATTAAAGCATATAATCACATTCCACAGCAAGTCAGTAGCAGATCTAGAACAATTCAGTATCCCAGCACTGTTCCAAACCCTGGAGTTTACAATGAAATCTATTTCTGTTTGACTCCTCCATACTAACTATTTCTTAGTTTCATATTTGCTTTGTTTGACATTTTTATCCTGGTTGCACAGAAGAAACAGTAACTAAATTATTAGAGAAGCAATGTGAGCCTGGTATAATTCATGATCAATCAACAGGGAAGGAGGAGTCCAATCCCTTTGTTACAGATTGTAACATTTTTAAACATTTTTAAACATGTTTTGACTTTTCTATAGGATTTTCTGTTTATATGCACTAAACCACAACAATATTAATCGTACTGAGTACTGTTTATCTATCTTGTATTTAAGAAGAGAAAGTTTGTATTTAAGAAGAAAGCTTGCTGTGTTTATGTTTAAATCAGATAACACAGATGGCTTCCCCTCCACAGCTCTTCAATAAATCTAAATAGTAACTCCCCATTTATTTTTACTGTTTTGACAAGAATCCTTTGAAATTATCATGTATTTTATTTAAAGGATTTTTTTCCTGCTTTCCCATGTTTAAAGAAATCTCCTGGGAGGGGAAAAAAGGCACTTTCAAAATGAAGAAATTCCATTAATAGAAAAATATTTTAAAATGATAAAAAGGGAGTGGATTCAGAACTTACTATTTTTTGCATACAGATTGAGCATAAAGGTTTGTTCATTTTTTCTTGATTTTTATTATTTTAACTAATATAAATTGGGCTAGTAGGAACGAATTTTTTGCTCAGATTTTATAGAATGCATTTTAACTGAAGAATGAGCCTCCATTGAATGTTAAAGCCTGTTTTCGTTCCAGCTTTACCAGTTCTATGGTATGATTATCCATGACTTAGTAGACAGAGGACTGGAAACTGGAAAATCCATGCTCTACTTTGCTTCTGTCCCTGTCTGTTGCTTCATGCCAGTTTCTGTAAAATTCATTGACATTATAAAAGAAACACATTCATTTTTGCCTGTCCAAATTTCACGATAAAACACAAATACACAAGTTATTCAAACAAGTAAGACAAAGTCCTCAGCTCCATCATGGCACAGATCATGTCTCCATACAAGACAATTTCCACCCCGCGTGCCCCTAAAGCCACAAATTTCATGTGCAGCAGCCAAGAGCCAGGGCTTCCCAAGGCTTTGTAGGCCACCAAAAGAAGCAGCAGGCCTGAGAGAAACCAGCAGGTCAGATTGTTGTACTTTGGACCTGATTAACATAAAAGGTTTGATAATCGGGGTGCCTCGGTAAGAACAGAGCTTTGAAGATTGCAAGAATGTTGAATCAAGAAAGAAGATTGAGTCAACTTCTACAAGCAAGAGATGTTGCAAGTTTGTTTATGTGATGATTAACCCAATCATTGTAGTAAAACATTACTAGCCTTCCCAGGATAGTATGTAGGCACATGTGGCCCACAATAAATTGGGGTTCTGAGCAGCCCCACTCAGCCTCCCTGCTTCTCTCCATCACCAGTATCTCACCTCACAGGACAGCTCTGGTGTGGCCTCCTGTCCAGAGGCAGAAATGCAGCACCACATGAGGTAATGGAGGGAGGCCAAGCTTCATCAGGTTTATTGCTCAGAAAGCGCTCAGGTGCAGAAGAGAATCCACGAAAGAGATATCACACACATTGCAGACTTTTTATTGTTTGTATAGGTGCAGGGCAGGATGGCTGGTGGTAAGCAATTTCTTATCCTTTAAAGTATTTACTCAGCTCTTGCTACAATGAAAATGGGCATTACACTGGAAAGTGACCCAAGAACAGAAAATTTACAAAGCATATAGAGAGTATATAGAGCTCAGTGTCTGCGTGGGCATACGTGCCTGCCACCATTCATATTTCCATGTTGCCAGGAGCCAGAAAGACTGCCGGCAGGCCTGATTCCTTTTCCATAATACATTTTCCCCTCGTGAATCAATGCTTATGATTTCATTTTAGCCAGCTTTGAGGGGGTTAGAAGCAGCAACTGGTCTATAAAGTCTCCATTATTCTAAACATATAAAGGAACTAAATATCAATTTTTTTCTTCCCTGGTCTAAAAGGGTATTTTATTTAATAGTAAAGTAGTGTACCTGAGAGTCCATCCTTTCATATCACTCCATCTGATCAAATATATCCCGATTTTCCTGATTTAAACCAATATGAGAATTGAATCAAATTAATCTTGGCAAAACATACTTAAAGCTCCTCGGAGCTGAACAGATTACATATGGTGTGTAAGAAACAAAAATTATGACATCACGTCTAAAAAAGAGACAGAACAACTCCCAGGTTCTATCTCAGTTGAAATCTGCATGTTTGCTAAATGAGCAGAGTTCAGAGCATTGGCACAGACATCACAGTCTCCTAACGCTTTTACTTCTGAAGCCACCAGCATACATTTGCCCCAACCAGTGAGGGTAGTGAAGCTTCCCAGTGCAAGAAATAAAGTTTATTTCATTTTGCTAAAGATATTTTAAAAAAAAATTCAAAAACCAACAAAACTGTACAGGAATGCTAAAGCATTCTGACAATTCAAATAAGGAGCTAAATTATTAACTCTTTATATTCCTCCAGTTCTTGAAGGGAGAAGGGAGACTTTCTACTACCTCAAAGGAAAGCAGCCTTAACTCTCACAGAGTTTGGGTGAAGACCGGGCACTATAACCTCCAAATGGACATAGAAGTGAACAAATCCTTTGTGCTCAGACCAAATGCACTCCACAGAAACCACTGTGATGGCAAATTATAACACTAGACCCTTCACACATATATACAAAAACAACAACAACAAAACCCACACATTTTCATGGGAACTGAAACAAAATCATTAATTTGGTTCTAGTTTGCTAAATTTTCTCCAACAATAAGTTTTAATAATGTCATAAGATAGAAGAGTTCATGAGCCCATTGACTACACTTCAATGCATTGACAAATGCATTTTGGTTTGCACCCAATGTCTTAGAAGAAAACAATGCCTTAAAACAAGTGATAGCAGCTGTACCCATGCAAGGATTTGTACCTCGCTCTGGGAGCTCCAGCTCCCAGTTGAGTCTTTCATTCTGGGGTTCAAGATTGTCCTAACTACTGCCCTGCAATATTCCTGGATGGACACAATGAAAACAGATCTACGATTTCATGAAAACAGATCATCTAAATGGCACAAAATCTGTAGAAATTGGATATAGAGAAAAAAGAAATTACCTGGAAAAAACAGTGGTCACAGAAAGCTACCATTAACTCATGATAAAAAGAAAAACACTGGCTATAGTTATTCAGAGAATGTACCTCACCAAGAATAACTTTTCTAAATAGCTGAGATATCTTGTGCCAAGAAGTAAAGCTCATTATTTTCAAGTTGGCCAAGTCAGTGGAATACACGTTTGGAAAGATATCAGCTGTGTAGAAATAATTAAATCTTTCCATCCTCTTTAAAGGGGGATGGATATTTAATATCAGTATCTTTAATTCAGATAAATTTTGCAATGGAAAAACCTTCTCAGGTATTTTCTGGGTTGTTTCTATTGGTTGCCTCCTTTTTCTTTTATAATGTTTATGTCTCTCCCTTTCTCTGAGTGTTACAAATTCACTATAAAGATCAGGTATTGCTTAACAGTTAAATGATCCTATTCCAAATATTTTGACAAACTTCTGGAAGAAGCACTTGAAGACGTCCATGCAATTCAGTGCCAAACCCCCTCCTACTTCCATGCTCAGCAGAGTAGCTGGCAGGACACACCAAAATTACAGCCATGCCACAAAACTTCAAAAGAACTCCATCTTGAAGCCCCTTTTAGAATTATTGTGCATTGCTCCATCAGCCTGCAAAGCAAGCTGCTCTTAAATGAAAGATTGGGGTGGTGGTGGTGACAGTCTCCTTATAGATGTCATAAACTCTTTATGACACCTCCATGGATACCTCCTAGGTTATTTTATAGTTCTGCCACTAAAAGCAAAACTTGCACAAATAGACTTCAGTTGGTAATACAAGATAGTAAAGCACAAAGCCTAAGAGAACCAGATGCAATTTCATCTTTAAAGCATTCAGTTGACTTTATGGATTTTAGAATTTACTATTTGATTTTATTGCACAGCAACAAGGACTACATGTGAAGCAAGAACCCTTTAATAAAAGGCCACATACATCATACACATCCTTTTATACCATTTCTACAATGTCTTAATTTAGAACAGTTTAGTAAAAAAGGCAGATCACTACATGAAGATATGCATCATGGCAAATAGCTCTAATGATTCAGCACTGATAATGTCAGATTGTATGTTCAAAGGCCTCTCCAAAATTAAGCTCTGTTTTAAGCCTTGTAGAAGCTATTTTAGCACATGCAAACACCTCTTAAGAGGCCTCTTAGCCAGGAAACTACATTGGCTGTTCACTATTGAGTACAGCTCATGAGAACACAGGACTGCAGAACAGAGAGCACCTTCTTGTACCCTGAGTAGGGGTCTCATGTTTCCAGGGCTGGAATACATTTCACATGTGTGAACCACTTTGCCTTCCAAATAGAAGTACACTTAGGGCTCTCCTTTAGTTACATGGATTTTGGCCAATGGGATGCTTACAGAACCAAGCATTTGAGAAGTTTTAGTTTTCTGCAAATTCCCAGAAAGAGGGGAAACTTTAAACCATCTCTTATGCTAGTTGAAATGAAGGTAAAACACCGAAGTGCCTCTTTGCTTCCAGATATTTATTAGGCTGACTTTACAAAACCAGGCAAAATAACAGATGAAAGTGGTTGGACCCATTTTTAAACAACATTTGTTAGCAACAAGTTTCCACAACTTTTCCCCAGAAAATCTATCAATTTTTTTTTAATCATCACCACCAGCTTGCAGATGCATGCATAAGTAGGAGAAAAATAATTTCCTGCATCATACAACAAAGAACACAAAATTCACAGAGACAAGACTTGGGATTTGCAGATCTACACTGAAATCCCCATCACTCACAGCTGGCTGATGGTATCTGTGGCCTCCCTGCTCTCCTCACAAGGCATCAGAGCACACAGTCCCTGCCTTCAGCCCTAACAGAAGGGCCAGGTGTCAGCCATAAAGAGTTAGGAAAGTAGAAGTGGCTTTTTCTTTTTTCCTCAAAACAGCACATGCAGAAATTGACCAAGACTATGTTTCACACAGGAAGCTCCTGCTCTCCAAAGCATAGGGCCTCTAACATAAAAGTTCCCTGAAATACATCATCCTTTCTTAAAAAAAATTTATGAAAACAGATTCTCTCAGAATTTAATGCAAAGTTCTAATTAAAATCTTCCATGATTTTTTGGTTTCAGACAGGCAACCATCATGGAATACATCAGCACACTAGAGCACACCAAAATATGACAACATGGCAACCATCTGAATAGAGCCACAGGAATCAAACATCCAGCTCCGGATCCTGAGAGCAGCCCACAGCTCCAGCTCTCTAATCATCCATTTGGTACCTACAGTTAACTGGACCAAAACCTTGATCTTGTTCAAGTCAGTGGCATAGGTCCCAAGCCTCTGCTCTTCTGTAGCTCTCTGGGCCCAGTGTAGCTTGGGGATATTTCACTAAAAGCTCTGAATGTTCCAAATGTGCCTATCACTATCCATCAGCAGGACAAATTTATATTTCTCCTAAATGCCTGGTATTAATCACATGAAGAACAATTCACCCCATAAAGCTGTTCAGGAGCTAAGTGGTTTTCCCTGGAAACACCAGCTTTATTGTGTTTGGGGTGTGGGAGAAAGCCTTAAAACATCAGCTTCTGGATTGAATTTGGACACTTTGTGAAATAAAATCTCATCTCCCTCACTGAATTTAATAATTGATCCAAATGCTTTTCTGGAAAGCTATTTTTCTTCTGCCCCAGCCAAAAGTACCAAGAGTTCTGAATCACCCATTCACTTCTCCATTTTTCACACATTTAAACTTAAATCTCATAACAGTTTAGGTCTGACGCCAAGGGGAAATGACCACACAACTCTGATGAATTGTCAAAGAAAAAAGCATCAGTTTAAACTGTATAGTGCTTTCTGAGAATAAAGTCTTTCTTTTAAAGGTTTTAATAAAGGTTCCACTTAGAAAAAAGTATTTTTTTTAAATTTAAATTCTTAATTAAATGCTGTCAGTGTTCCTAGTAACAATGCAAGAAAAAAAATCCTATCATGCTGTCTTCAGTGGATGAATTAACAGCTCTCCCTCAATGAATCAAAGTTCCCTGATACCAACCAAGAAAAAAATCAGAAAACACACTGTTTTTTGCGTGATCAATGCCAAAAAAAATGTACTTTGCTTTACTATACAAGCACAAAATAGATGAGTTCTTTATCCAAATTAAAATGTCCACCCATACTGTAGCTGAAGTAAGTAATACTACTGGAAACAAGAATGTGGAATATGAGGAAGGTTAACAATTCTGTATTCCATTAACACACTATGTGTGTAAGGCAGTGCACAGACAGCTGCAGGGTCTTGCCAGCCACAGCACAGATGGGACATTCACAAGGACTTTAAATTGACTAAATTTCTGTGACTCTCAAATAACAAGAAAATTGCTAAAGGTTTTCTTTCCTCCTTAACATCTTGTGTGTGATATGCCACTGTTCTGCTCAGTTACACAGCACATGCAGAATTCCACTAACACATTCCCATACATGGGTAGAAGCTCTGCCATGCTTAGAGTACTGTAGGTACAACAAGAAATCCAAAGAATTTTAATTTCTTGCTCCGCTCCTAAAAATAAACATGCTTTGTACCTCTTTTAAAAGCAGACAATTTACATTACTCTTTTAATGCCACTGGTCCCATGACTCTAAATCTTTATCTGCATCACTACTCTCAAACATATTACTGACATTTAATACTTATGGGAAAGAGAAAAGCCTTGACCTCTTCCATGAGGAAGTTGTTCATCACTGGATTTTATCCAAGGAGAATGTTAACAATGATACAGAAAAGTGGTTAACCATTTTTCTTAAATATAGAAAGCATCTCCTCTTAAGGATATGCTTCCGTCTTTCTGTGGGAAATACACTAAAAGGCAACATATTAACCTTGGTTTGTTTGCATGAACTCTTATCTTCAAATGTGGACATACAGCTCTGAAATTATTCTACCTGACAGCTGAGGGATTGCTCCAATATGTCCACTCAAGAAAAAAGTAAGATTTAAACTGATTATGTGAGGAATGGAACCAGGCCCCCGTGCATAGGCTGCAAGCCTAGTGCACATGGCAGCACTGAGAGAAGCTCTTGGGAAGAGCACACAAACACTCTCTAGAGCCCCTCCATTAGGAATGCCAGAGGACACATCTCTGCCTATTCCCTCTAACATCCCAGCAGATACAGGCAGTAGCCTCTGTCTCCCTTCCAACAGCATTCCTGACGCTGTCTAGCATTTGGTTGGCTTTTTTGACCACCACACACTGACACGGCAATTTTAGGGAACAGTAAATTATGGTTTAATTACCTCTTTCCTGAGTTTTAACTGCCAGCCCCAAGTCCAAAATCATGCAGGTATGTGTGATTTACCTGTGCTGCTCTCCCTGAAGCTTTATTTCCTGCCTTTTTGCCCACTCACACAGTCATGAAGAGTTCCCTCCCCATGTGCTCTAAGAGTCAGCCAAGGCACTGTGGTCACAACACAGATGGGTTAAGAAATATCTGGTAACTGAGTGGAAAAATGGATAAAGGGAAATCCACAGGGTTGTTCTTGCTATAACTGAGAATTTAGTTCAGAGTGATAATAGGAAATTATTATTTCATTTTTAGATTGGTAAATTATGAATTTAATAAAGTAGTCATTCCTTTCATGCACTGACTGGGACTCACAGGTGAAGGAATTAATCAGGTTTGCTACATCTAGAAGACTTAGAAAAAATAAAAATCACTTATTTCTTTTTGTCTATGAAATCTCAGGAACGAGATGGTGGCATTAGTCTAGAAAAGGTGACGTAAGCCACCTGTAACTATTATCATACTCCTTCTTTGGCTAGTGTTGGGGAGAGAACAGGTCACTTTTGCAAACCTCATGGGCCTCTGTTAAAAAAAAGAACTCCAGCTCTGTCTCCACAGCTGCTCACACAGTGAGTACCTACCACAGGCAGGTTAACTTGGACAGCAGCTCATACACAGCACAACAGTGTCAAATACAGGTCCCATGATAGCGCCCCACAGAAACAATAAATAAAGCAGGAAAACGTGAGCCACAGTGTGAGGTTTGGCAGCCTTTTGCAGCTCCATCCCTGCAGTGCCCTGGCAAAGGCAGAGCCAGGCTGCCCGTGCAGAGCTGCAGGGGGGTCCCTCGGGAGGGAAGGTTCCTCTCCTCTGCTGCTCTCTCAGGACAGTAACCCTGCTCTCTCTCACACCCACGGTGCTGTAAAACACAGCAGAGCCACAGAAGACTCCCACTAGAATTTCAAAAGTTCATTTAATCCATTTTGGAATCTCTTTGTCTCTCTCCGTTACTTTGCCTTTACTATCCAACTCTGATTAAGAGGAAGGTGCTCTTTAAGAACTTTATAATAGGAAAAAAGAGCCAAAAGACAATTTCCTCTTTTACCATACTAGAAAGGAATTAATTTGCTCAGCTTCGAAACAAGTAATTGTATGTGTGTTAAATGAAGTTAAGTCCTTATTTACCAATAGAGATGTTTACACAAAAGAAGGCAGGTTACACAATAAAAATGTCCAGTTATACCCCTAAATAATGTCCAATTACAAGATTTTGCTCTTTGGGACCTATTTTGCAATATGTTTAATAACTGCTGTACTACAATATATTTAAAATCTTTTGCTTTCTAAAGCATTACTGGTACAATGTCTCCCATATTTTAGAATTGAATTATTCAACAATTCATTAAATAAATCAGACAAATCAGATTCTAGCACAGCATGTAGTAGAATAGACTCCAGTCCCTGGTATTTATGATGCTTTGCAATTGAAAGCAAACAGGCTTTTCCCAATTATATTTATGATCTTTTATTATTTTTAATCTCATTTATATACATAGCAGCTGTTTATACAAACAGTAGCTGTCAGGTCATGTTAGAAATCAATGTGTCAAAAGTATATAAAAAGGTTTTTATATAGGGCTGTATAAAATTACATATATACACAACTCACTTAAACATTTGCATTAGCAGTTGTTTTTCAACAGATTGTCAAGAGGAGTGAATCTATTAATTTAGGATTAAGTCTGTTAGTATAGCATGAAATCACTTCATCAGCCTCCTCAAATACACCAAATTATTTTATAGCTAATGTAAACCATTCACACTGAGATGTTCCGCAAATCTCCTTTGCCTGTAAATGAAAATATGATTAGACACAGCACCATGTAATACTTGGGAGGCGAGGACAAATATAAATGTGTGAAGTGTGAAATAAATGTAGCAGAACATGAATCTCCCATTCCCAGCAGCTGTTTGGTGGCAGCATTGTGTGTGTGACAGCAGGGACAGCACAGTGTCCTCAGAGGCAATGAGACATTTCCCAAAGCGCGGAAATGCGTCACAGCTCCCAGCCCCAGGACAGACACCGTGGGCACAGGATGCATCACTGGCTCAGGGAAACCAGGGAGCAGGGATTCCAACCAGCAACAGCCACTTCCACACCCAGGTGGAGAAGCAGTATTGGTCTGCATCACTACCAGAATTGTGTGATTCATCATTGGAGCTGATGTAGCAATGTATTATTTCTTGCTGTTTCTAGGTACTGAAATGGAGCACTGAAGCCCTTTCTTGTCTCCTTTAGAGCAATCTATAATTGACTATATTTTAGCAAGTAAAAATCCAAAAAAATTTAAAATAGAACTTCTTTTTTTTATCAGCCAGAAGCCACTCATTGCTGACAAGGGAATAAAGCAACACAACAAAAGCTGGGATGACTACAGCAGAGAATCCACCAAGAGCTTCTAGGGGAGCCTGAGAGAACAAGGCATACACATAAAACCTACTGCCAGAAAGCCCAAAAGACACACCCAGCACAGAAGGGGAGCAAATGTCAAGAAGCTTTTGTGAGAAGGGAAATGATGTGCAAGGTGCACCAAAACACATGTGATTCACACTGCCTAGAAAGATCACTGGGGAGTGACCTGACTCATCAAGCAGAGAGGAGCTGGTTCAGCTGCATCATCACCTGTTATTTAATGTACCATAGTACATAACTGGAAGGAAAACATCAATAATAACAGGGTTTGTGTTTGAAAGAGAAAATGGCATTTGTCCTGCATAACGGAGGGTATTTGTCAGCTCACCAGGTTTTACTTTTTGTTGGAAGCACAGGGAACAAAAAATAAAAACAGAATAATGCATACTTATCAGAAGACAAGCAACCTGGAAATCTCTGAAGGGTCAGCATTGGCAAGATACTTTCCTTATTAGCCATACACACATTCTGAATTTCATGCAAATGCAATCTTTGACTACATAGACCAGTCCCATATTTTCACTCATCAAAATAATGAATTAAAGCCCAGAATTATTCTAATAATAAAAATGTTATGCACTCTTCAACAGTAAAGTTAATAAAAGATGCAGAAAAAGCAACTGCGCATTTAACCAGGCCATGATCAAATGGCAGACAAAAGTAATTAGTATATTGTTTAAACACTTGTTCTGCTTTCCAAGAACAGTTTTAATGGGGCACCACGATGATTTTTGACACTTTGGGATATCATAAGCCTATATGGTATTCAGACATTTCAACTATTCTTATGGTCATGAGAATTTAGATAAGAGTTGTTCTTGGAAAATTTGGACCTCCTATTCTGTAGCTAGGAAATGTCAGCTTTTTTCTTCATTAATTCTCCAACAGCAGGCAAAAATAATAATAAATAATAAACTGCCGGTCAGCTGTGTTATTTCAGAGAGACTGAATGGATTCTTAAGAAAGGAACAGATATTGGTGAGAATAGATGCAAATTATCTCCAGTATACACACTCTTGAGGGTGTGAATGGGAAGAAGGAAAAAGTTACAGAGAATGCTGAAAGGATTGTTTTATGAGGGTTTTTTTAAAATATTTTTTTAAGGAGATGGAATCTTATAAACACTTTGCTCACGATCAGCCTGTTTCACTTTGAAGCCAAGTGACATACTTTAACCATTTTTAAAAATAATACCCTTAAAACTGGTATTTATTGACAGTAGTTATATGTGCATTGTGTTGTATTTGCATCATTCAGGACAACCATCCCTCAAGTCAGTGCAGAAAAATGTGTATAGGCTAACAAAAACAAACAAAATATATAGCTCACAGGATGTGGTGAGATTCAGTCAGGAGGGCATTTTTTATTTTTCTAGAAACTCACATAACACACTGATTTTCTGCAAGCTAATTCCTGACAGCAAGCACAGCCAAAGAAATGTCTTTTCAGGTCAGGATCTTCTCCATGTAGAACAGTAAACACTGCACTGCTCTAGCCTAGAGATACAACAGTATTTAATGATGCAAATAGAAACACTAAGAAATAGAAAAACAGGACAAAAGCATCACAAGAGAAAGAATGAAATGTAGACAAATTCTATTTAATGTATATTTCTATGATTCCTGTATATAAAAGAACCTAACTCCCTGAGTAAAACTAATTGAAAGGCCAAAGTCAAAGAGGTCTGCAGAGGGAACATCTATGTCAGGCAGTTCTTTGAGAAACCAAGCCCATACATTTTCCTACAGCCACCTTAATGCTAAACTTAATGGGAAATTCTGATTCCAAGGACTGTAAGGCTGCCTGGGCCATGTTAGCCTGGGCAAAGCCAGGACTCACAATGGTCAGGTTGTGCTTTGTGTGTCTATTTTTAAACCACACAAGCTGAAGGTCCACTGGCATAAGGATGGGATTGCATTGGCACTGAAGGAGGAAAACCATGGTTCAGTGTAAAGTTACAATGAGACAAGGTAGGACAGACAGACAATTAACCAAGGGAGTCACATCACAGACTGCAGCTGGAGTGCAGAAGGGAGCCCAGAGAGAGGGAAGGACCCTCAACTACACAC
Organism: Ammospiza nelsoni; assembly: GCF_027579445.1. Taxonomy (NCBI): domain Eukaryota; kingdom Metazoa; phylum Chordata; class Aves; order Passeriformes; family Passerellidae; genus Ammospiza; species Ammospiza nelsoni. The sequence continues at coordinate 12,767,907 of NC_080642.1, read as the reverse complement.
TGAAAGTAACTGTGAGGCTCAGATGAACTCAGGTGACCTGGAGTGAAATTTTCACTGTTTAGAAGGCAACAAAACACTTGGCTGTTTGCTAACATGATGTACTCAGCCCTATATTTTAAAAACATTTTGTCTTTTATTTGCAGAAAAATTATTATCAAAACCAGCAAGCCATCAGCTAAGAGTGAGTCATCACAGCAGCTACAAAAAGGACAGATTAAAAAAATACATATGTATGTATCCACAGTTAACACCCAGGCATGGTAACTAACACAAAAGAACATTCACACATTGCAAGATGTTGCCTGTGCACTGGGCTGCAGAATAATGAAATATTAAGAAATTCCATGTGGAACAGATTTTCAAGAGAACATTGTGAAAGGTGCATCTTCCAAAAATTTGTTCCGTAAGTGAGAAGAGCTTTTGCCTAAAACTGATTTCACCATTCCACAGGACTCATTAGCAAAAGATTTAGCAATAGCCTGTGAGATGCCCCCTTACACAGAAGTGATTCAGTTTCACAGTGCATTCACACCCACATTCTGCATAGGAAATAGATTCACTGTAAAGAACCACATCCATTCTGTTACTGAGGTCAAGTATGAATTTTCTGAAGCTGAAGAACAGAGTACAGCAACCACTTTCTGTGCATTTCTAATCTTTAGTCAAGCTCTTACTTATCAGTGTTACTCCATCTGAATTTGGTAGTATTTGTAGAAGTGGATTATTTCGTTTGCCCTTGGCTCTTGCTGGTGCTGCCACTGACCACCTTGGCAAACCCATCTGACACTGTGGCTGTGACCACTGCACTGAATTAACTCAGTAAGAGAACAATGCAAAACACATGTCTTGACAAAACACTTGTGAATAAGAGGAATTTGCTACGTATTATCCAATAACACCACAATTAAAACCAGATATCTCCGTGCTCTTTACTCTTTTTAATTAGCAAACTGACAAATGCATACACTTTCTTGTAGAAACAAGAAAGATACAGACAAGGAATTTTTCCACTTGCTGTAAAATACACAAGTGTGCACTTTGCCATATTTGAGAATTTTTTCACATACAAAGCAAGACATGGCAAGACCATACCCCAGCCGGCCTCAAATCTCTTCAAAGTGTTAAGTAAAGCAGATGAACATTTTCTTAATCCTGAGCTAGGATATGAAGTTTACTTTGACCAAAACGCTGAAAACTGATCACTAGACAACTGAGGACAAGATTTTCTTTAAACATCCTGCATTTGTAATACTTCAGAATTTACCAAATTAGTTATTGGGTTTGTGCTTCCAGCCCTGCAGTAAATTCTGTCTCTTCCTCTCCTGCATGATAGAATATCGTGCTCAATTTCACAGTTATAACAAAAAGTGACAGAAAATACCAGACATTGTGCTTTATTCTGATCAGAGGCCATTTACACACATGCTTTGGGAGAGATGGCCACATGGGCATCTGCAGTCCTGTTTTCAATTTTACAGCCCTCACTGATGAGCAACATCAGATAAAACGCTGCTCACCCAAAGTCAACTGTGTGCCAGCAACTGAAAAACAACTTGAAGGTGTTAGATAAGTGACATTTCAATTAGAAATATCACCTTCTATTAATGGAAGGTGTGTTTTTGCATTATCTAATCTGAAACTTTAATTTTGGGAGGAACAGTCAAAGCCAGTAACTTCAGTACCTGGCTGTTCATATAAAGTCATTAATACAATATAGATTTTACACCGAACAATGACAAAAAGCCCCAGCTTTAACTGGGTTTCCCTAATAACATTTAGAAGTGTTGGGGAGAAAAAAGCATCATTTCTCTATTAGCCATATACAGGCTCCAAAGTGTTGTTCATCTTCCAGACAGCTGACTCATATCTGACACTGCTAACTACTTTGGAATTTTAGATCAAAAACTTTCACATTTTGCTTTAGAATACAAGAAAAAGCAATTTCACTTCATATCTTTTCATGGATGCAAATAAGTGTGCAACAATAAGAAATTAATTGCTTCACTTCAGGTCGAAGTGTAGAATCAGCACTGCCTACTGCAGGAGGCACCAGTGAGGTGAGGTCCTCAAGTAAAACATCAGAAATTCTGCAGCTTGCTACCACGTGGCTCTCAACTCCTAAGCATACAAAAGAGAAAAATCTCCCCAAATTGCCAGAATACTTAGCCGAGTCTGACATCAAAGTTACAAACCAACCCCTTCCCTTTGAACTCTCATTTAGCTTTTGCAGATTTTCCTCCTGGGTAATAATCTGATTTTGTACACATCATTAATTGCACATAGATTTTGAGTTCAGCTGGTCTAGGTAAAGGGGAATAGGATTTTCCAGTAAAATTGCTCTCTCTAAGAATGAAAAAAAAGAAACAAAAAGGTCAATAAATTAAAACAAGGCTAAAATATCTGCAATCCCAAATAAATACTCCAGTTCTTACTCAGTTTAAGTTTCATAAAGAGTAAAGGTGTAACAAAGTACAGAGATCTCAGAGAGAGATCTCAATTTCCCCATCCACTCTTGGACAAAGAACAATTTAGAATGGATCTCATCTTTACAGATGAGCCAAATCAAACTACAGAAATAGTTTTTAAATGTCACAATGCCTATTTTCTTACTAAAAAGCAGACAAGCAGTACACAACTCTCTGATAGAAACTGCATTTAAGAAAAATATGTATGTGCCCAACATTATCTCCTTCAAATCCGTTTCTATGAATGGTTAAAATGTTATTTCTCATTTTATTTCTGCTCCCTTGTTTTGCTGCACTTCTTGCCAGTGTCAGACAATGTTTTTTTCTCCTACTTGCCAGCACTGAGCTCAGTGTGAGCTCCCCAAGCAAGGCTAATCACAGTGGGCCTCGTTGCCTTTCTAAGGGCAGAGCCTCTTTCTTGCTGTTTAAAGGTCTTGGACAAGAGATTGTCAGTCAGGGATTTCTGGCTGGATGGACCAAGGGCTGTGAAGCCATCTCAACAAAACAGTTGGTCAGTACCAACATTTCTGCAAGCTGCTTTAATTTTATCATTCTCAGCCTACCAGCAGGCTGAAAGGGGCTCAGTACTGAGTCAATATCCATTCATTACCTACTGTCACTGGAATCCAAATGACACTAAAACCAAGTGAACCACCATACCAGGAAAAAGAAGTCACCACCACCAGTGGTGCTTGGCGTTTTCCACAAATGCAGGGCAGGCAGAAGCTGCCAGCATTCATAGCACCTCCCTAGTCCCCAGAGGGCTGTCATTATTTGAAAGCTGTTTCCAATATTCAAGTAGTTTTAATCATCTGCTCCCCCCATCAATCACAATCACTGGGAGTGCCTTGAAGTCCTTTCCAAACTGATGATGCCTTTCCAAGACCAACTTCTAACCCGTGCTAGAGCAAATGTGAAAAATCAGCCAAATGTGGCACCAGAAATCCCAGCTCAGGGAAAGAAGATAGTCATGCACATGTGCCAGCCAACTTGATACAAAATTAGTCCAATTCTGTATTCCTACATGCTTTAGGGAACTCTTAGGTTTCTTTTTACCTGGGAACACATTAGCCTTGAATAACTCTGTATGCTCAGATCCCCCTAAGGCAGATAATGCTTATAAATCTATGAAAAGACTGATTAGAATAACAGAATATACTTAAGTATCAGTTTCCACCCTTGTGGGCTCTACAATAAGACAACTGGCGGAAGCAACTTACACATGTTAAGCTGCAGGCATCAAAATTAATTATTTTACACCAAAGCTTGCCTCAAAAGGGACCACTGTAATTAGTATAATAAGCATTAGTGCAGATCATGAAATTTATGCGGGTTGGGCTTTTTTTAAAGTTTATAAATCCCCTTTGTATGCAATTGTTATGTTATTGCTATTTGAAATAAAAACACAAATTAGACATTTAAAATCTTATTAAAATGTATGCCATTAAACACTGACTAAAGTGCATATAACCCTCCCACAATTTCAGACTTTATGGACAATATCTATCATTCTAAGTCCATAAGTATATTAATTGCATGGATTTTAAGTGCCATTAACACTCAACCAATAGTGTTATTCCAGAAAGCTTCCAGCAAGGATTAGCACCTTTTGGAAATAAAATTTAATTTGCAGGGAAGGTAATAACATTTTAATCTATCTCAATGTATTAAAAATGAAAGGAAAAAAAATCAGCTAATATTGGCTTTGAACGCCGGAGGCCTGTCCCATGGCTGCCAGGAACTGAAACAAACCCATCGATTGGGGAGAGCAGAGGGGCTGAGTGACCTGGGCTGCTCTGTGCTGCTCTGGAGCTGGGAGCCCCTGCACCTTCTCCAGCTCTCAGCACCTCTGCTGCAGCCCAGAGACAGGAAACAGATGCTGAGGTGACAGCAGAAGGGGCATTGATTGCTTCTTTTAGGATTAGCATTAAAGTGTGTGCGATGTGTAACGCTTAGCGCCCAGCTCCTGCACCTCCCCACCAGCCACCAGCCCTGCACACGACAGAAAAGAAGGATTTTGCCTTGAGCCAACAAAGCATTTGACTTTGTAGGAGCAGCAAAGATCAATCTTGCTCCTGTTTTTTGAATGTGGCAGTTGTTTGCTTTCAAAAGTGCTACGAGGCAACATTAAGTTGCTGTTGCTGGATACCAGATTTATAATTACATCTCAGACTCAATTTATAAAGCAATTTTTTAGCATATCAAAATTGGTACTGGTACAAGGAAAAACTTTGAAGGGTAGTTCTGCATATAATCATTATGAAATTTGCGGTTCTTTCTCTGAAATTTAGATTTGTTACCTCCAGGCTCCCAGCAATTTTTGTCCAATTAATTAATTACTGCTTTCCTTTCTAATTTTCTCAAACATTTTGGCTGTCACTCTATGTGTGATATCCTCCCTCAGATTATTTCATAGCACCACAATTAGCATTAAAACAGGTATTGCTTTTCCACTCAGAACCTAATGTTTTTTATGTGAACCTAATAATTTTTCCTACTTTCTGTTCTATTGTGAAGCCTAAATAACACCTGTAAAGTGCTGCAATATATGGACAAAGTAAGACTAGGAAAGGAGTATTTATGGGAGGGATATTCTTGTACTGTTTTCCTTCCACATTTCCTTCTAATAGAAAGGGAGGCTTATTCTTATACTAATTTCCTTCTAATAAAAATATTACATAAAATTTGACAAAAGATCACTGTTTTGTTGCCAAGAACTCTAACATATTAATTGAAATAAACCCTTTAAAAGGGGGCCAAACATGCTTCAAGTGCTGCCTGAAAGAAGAAAGGAAAATTCCACTGAGATTTTAATCTGCCATTTACTATTGCTGAAATAATGGCTGATAACACAGATCCCAGTAGCTAATCACACTGTTAACATCCCTTTCACATTGGTTTACATGATTTCTGTGAGTCATTGCTCTATCCATCATAATTGTTTATGTTTCCTTTCAGGACACAAGGATTTATGTAATCCAAAGCTAAAGGAAACTTTTTTGTTAATGTCAGTGAATAAGACCTCAAACAAAATCTGCACCTTGGCTGTCTTGAGCCAGCAGTTACCAAACCCCCATGTATAAATTTAAACTCACAAAGTTTTCTGGACCAATATCATAATCATGTCATCTTGGGATGCTAAACCAAGCTCAAGTTTATGTGAAGATGATCTAGAAAATTTTAATTAAAGAAATGTTAAGCTTTTGGGGTTTTTTGGGTTTGTTTTGGGGATTTTTTGTTGTTATTGTTTTGGGTTTTTTAATAAAGTAGAAAAGACAGCAGTCTGAAGGCCAGAAGAGACTCATCCCGTGTGTGTGAGGGGAAACGGGGAGGCAAGCAAGCAAAGCAGGGTGATTACATAACAGTTATTGATGGGAGAGAATACAAGATAAACTTTGACTGCGTAAATGTTAGTCAGAAAAACAAGTGTGTTTAAAATGAAGGCACTGTTTGCAGGAGTTTCTGGCTTATAGCAAGCTTCACATCATTACTGTTTTGGAAATATTTCTATAGACCAAACCCTGACTTGTTCAGGGTTTTCCAGTAATTACTATAGATCAGACTTGCTTAGAAAGAAAGTGTAATGTATCAGCTCTGGTTTACTTTGGGATCTGTTTGTAGCAAATAAGGGATCCTGACAAACCAAAGACCAGTTGAACATTGTGATCCATGCCCACACCCACCTGAATGTGGATGACTGCCATTACCACACTGAGAAAAGCAGGCTCTAAAACAGGTGGGAAGCTTAAAAACATGAGGAGGCAACTCCTGGACCTGTCCAAGTTGTTGATAAATTTTAGGAAGCAGAATGGGACAGCAATTGAAGGAATAGTGACACTGCTATAGCAACAATGCCTATATTTTGTTCCAAGCAAGGAACAAATTGGGTGTGGGTAGGGTGAACTAGATGATCTTTAAGGTTCCTTCCAAACTAAGCTATTCTATGAAAACATTTTACAAATCATCAGTATGGCAACTCCTCCAGGCCCTTACAAATGAGTACAATTAGTTTGCATTAAAAACACACAACTCTGCTGCCTCTGATAGCAGGGTCTGGACTGGATATCAAGTTGTACTTTCTACATTCCCACATCTCAATACCTGACCCAGCTAACACTACACAAGTAGAGTGCAAGCTGTCTACAAAGGCTGATGGAAAATGTTTTTCCCTGTCACCTACCTAGTGCATTCTCAGGGCTCCTGACTAGTTATCAGTCCTTTTCCTGACATCACTGTCTTTCAGATGCATATCAATTTGTAAATCACCACAGCAAATTGGCTTTTTTCACTCTTTTTATGCCACTTTTTCTAAATACAACTGCAATTTACATCCTTAATCACTAGCTACATGTTAAGTTTCCAGGCACATAAAATTATTACAGCAACTACTTCTTAAATAAGCCACTGGGGTGACCACAATAGATTTCATTAATTTCCACATTTCTTAGCTGGATCACCATGATTTTTTTTCTACAAGTGCTTGTGCACCATATGAGAACTTCTCTTGTATTGACTGCATTTAAGAAAAGTGTTTCATTACATTTCTGCAGGTCAGCTACTAAACTTAATGACTGTATTCCTTGCTGAGGGAATGGTTTTTCACACATCCTACAAGCAGTATCAAAATTCTTCAAAGTCTATGTTTATATTTCCATCAGCCACCTACCTGTTTAACTTATTTATTCCCCCACTCTTGAACAGGCATTTCACCCTCACCTCTTATAAAGCCTGTTTCTTTTCAACAGATTGACCTCTAAGTCTCTGCTCCTCTCTATACCCAAGTTCTGCAGCTGTAGCTCCTGATCATCCAGCTGCAGCTCCACTCATTCAAGCCTCTCCTGAGAATTTAACCCTGAAGTGGTCTTTCCATTTTTCTGCAGCTGACAACAGTTACTCTCTTTAATGATTCCTAGTTATGACTAATTTCTGCTTCCTTGTATTTTCACTAGCAGAACTGGTGCCCACCAAGTTCTCTCTTGTTTTCCTTTCTGTCTTTCTCCTAAAGCAAGGCCCGTGGGTGCACCTTGGTGAGCTCATTGCAGCTCAGCTCCCTCCCCACCTATCCACAGCTATATGAGCTGCTTCACTGGGTCTCATCATTTCCATTCCCTATTCAACAAAACAACATGAACCAGTTTGCTCTGCTGCATTTTCATTTTCCAGAACACTCTTCTATCACTTGCAAAAGAAAATCATCCATCCAGAAGTTCCGCCAGCTGGGGCCATGTCATAAGAAAAAGAAACATGGAATAACAGTGTTCATATAAACCTTTGCATTTAAAGGCATGAGAATTACACACTGACAGAATTTGGGTGTCTGAACATGCAGTTATTCTTTCGAGAAATGTTCTGGGTTTATGATAAATTCTTTTTTCATTTATATTTTATTCCTGACCAATTCCACCACTTTTTAATAAAATAATGTTTTAAATAAAATACTGTTGCTATTTGTTTCTGCCAATTTTGTTCTCCTGAATTCAGTTTTGCCTGCAGCAGCACTTCAATTCTGACTTATAACTTTCACTAGTAAGGCCAATTAACTCTCATCATATCACTTTCCCTTAACTTAAACAGAATTAAGGGCTTCCCTCAAAGCAGATTGTTTTCTAAGCCATATTTTAGATGATAAAGGAATGTAATAAAAAAAAAAAAACAAAACAACACAACAACTCCACCAAAATAAAGCCAAACAAAACAAAAATCAAATAAACAAATCACAAGCATTTGCAAGAAAGACTCAAAGTGAATCTTGGAGATAATGGGGCTAGAAAACTGTAAGCATTGAGGCTCCAGCAAAGCTAAAAGAAAAAAATGGTTAAGGAGAGAAAAAATAAATCATAATAATTTCTGATTTGCTGAACCTCTGGATCAGGACTTTCTGGTCTGACTCAACAAGCAAAAAGACCTCCTAAACTCTTGAGTTCTTATTATAACATCCTCTCTGCTGTGGTGAACTCTTGCCTTTCCTATGAGCTTCCCTGCTACAAACAAGCTATAGACACCTATCCCTAATCCCAGGTATGATCAATAATCCCTCTGTCACTTAATTTTACAGACATCACCTCTTTGATCTCTTTAGAGCAAAGTCTGTATCTCCAAGAAAGGACATTGCCACCAAGCTAAAACTCTCCAAGCCATTTTCTTTTCATTGGTCTTGACTTAATACATCTGGAAACAAATACCTGACACAGGTAATTGCTACCAATTTTCAGCCTGACCCACCCTATAGTGGGCTTGAGGATTCAGCTATGCTCATTTCTGAGAAATAAGGCGAAGAAAATGCTGAGCACGTAATAAAGTAATTTAAGAGTCAACCTTAATGGTGCTTTAGGATACTGGTGCACTAAAATAAAAGAAATGAATAAAAAATAAATACATAAAAATTAAATTAATTAAAATAGAAAAATAAAAAATTAAAAAAGAAATAAAATATAAAAAATAAAAAATAAAAAGGCATCTTAAATTGAGAATGCAAAGAATCAGGCAAAATATCTGCTTCTAAATTGCTGTTCTTCCTTCTTCATTTCCTGATTATTGTGGGCTTTTCTACAATGCTAATGATTTTTCCAAATAGCTCTTAAAATAAACAAATAAACAAACTATGCTTTTACTTCATCCAGAGCACACAAGCAGGAGGGATACCAAAACAACACACAGAGATGGACAAATCCTGTAAGATCTCCCTCAGCAAAGAAAGGGTCACAGGTGCAAAGGCAGCAACATCATGAACTAAAAGCAGACAAACACAGATCACAGGAGAGAAAATGCAACACAAGAGATGTGATCACTGCTACAAAGTGGAATGTCCTTTTGAAAAGAGGCAAGCTGGTTGCACAAGGCCTCCTAATCAAGATGCTTAGGGATCAAAGTTCAAGGAATGCGCAACCAGGTCCTGCTTTGCCCTGGAGTGATGTTATCCTAACATCCAGAGGCTGACCACAGAGACTCCTGGGCCAACCTGCAGCCAGCACTACCATTCCTGTCCCACCCCTCCCTCAGACACAGCATAATGAACACAGAGAAGGTGGCAAGAGTCTTTCCCCAGCTATGAAAATCTCTCCTTGGGTGCTACTGGCACTCTGGTACACACACGCAGACAGACTGCCGCCCTGGATTGCAAAGTTTGAAACCCATTGTACACAATCCACGCAGTAAGGCAACAAATGTTCCTCTCATCTCTGTGACTTTCTTATATTCTGGATATTTTTATATCCAGAATATCTTATAATATTTCTAATATTCTGGATCCTGTGAACCATCCAAGCTTGCAGTGAGACCTGCCAGATGTGTCAGATAACTCTTGCCCTGCCAGCTTCTCCATGTGCAGCTCTGGAGAGCTCACTACAGTTGAAACTTCCAGGTAAACAAAACCCTAGTTTTTCCTCCTAGTACCACTTCACTCCAAATTAGAACTGCTTTTTTTTTTTTTTCAACAGCCTATAGAAATAAATAGGAAAACTAGAAAACAATGTATGTTCTGTGAGAGAAAGAATGCTGTGTTTTAGCTCTAAAATAAAGAATAAGAACAAAGTATAGTCTGCCATCTCACGTTGCTCAGATACAAGGCAAATTACCAAGAATGTTGCTGATTCTGCGACTTGATAAAGAGTTATTATGTCACACAGCTACATTTTCCTGTATGGATTCTCTTTTTTTGGCTTAATGTAATTAAGCCAGAACAGACATGGTTTCCAGTCGACTTTCCCTAACGCTGAAGTAAATCTTTCATGGTTATAGCCCTGTGCACAAAGACTCAAACACTGAAAACACAAAAGAAGCAGTTCTTGAAAAGCATGTGGAATCTTGATGCCTATAAACAGTTTGCTGAAATATGAACAAAGACATGTACCTGGCACTTCCAGAGAGAGGTTTATAAAGCAGTGTCTTCTCCCTATGATTTATATGTGCTTATGTTTTAGAGTTAACATGCCACAACAGGGAGGTAATAAGTATGTTCTTCACCAATTATTCAAAGCACTCTACATTCCTTCAGTGCTACAGCACTGCTCCAGCTGGGCTGTGTCAGCTCTTCCTTCAGAAAATGCATCCAAATACTTGCAGATAGGTCAGGAGAACATATTGTGGAATGAATATAAACTGGGAATGGCAGCAACAATACTCTGTTTCCCAGACTCTTCCAAAAATTGAGTTTACTGATTAAATATGTTCATAAATATAGCCTCACTTGCTGGTTACCTGTAAGAAACTCATGTATTTCAATCAGTACTTTTTTTGAAAAGATTTATATGTCCCTGCTAGTATTTTGATTTTAATAATGTTTCAGCACACTGAGATTGTGCATTAGATGACTCCAATATCAAATGACTGCTGACTACACCATCTGACTGGGTGATCCTGGCCCTTTTTGAGGAGAAAATGAAGAACATCAGTCATTATGACCAGCATTCCCCTCATAAGCCTAGTAGTCCAAGCTCCTGCTAATTAAGGATCACCACAAAAATGCAAAACTAGAGAATTTTTTTTAGAGAAAATAAAAATTTGAATGGCAGTTATAATACACAGCATGCTTTTTAACTTATATTTATGTAAGTGTACAGAGAATACAGGTAAGTTTATTATGGATATGCTTACATATCTATACATTTTTCTGTTTCTTTGTAGATACACTAAGAAAGGCTTTAGGAAACTGATTCACCTTATGTAGTTCATGCTTTCAAAAAAGCAAAGCATTCTAAATGTTACTCTGCTGCTAAAAGCTTCACTGTATAAACCTATCCAACAAAAAAACCTTAAATGATAAAAAAAACCCCTAATAACAATTCTGTGATCCTCTGGGGGTTTGTTGTTCTCATCCTCATATTTACACAGTTCACTGTCAATAAGCTAAACCAGACCCTTGCAATAAACCAAACATCCCAGTAAACAAGCTAAAGTCATCTCAATTATGAACAAACTAACATGTTCTTACTGTTCATTAAGGTTGCCTAGGAACTACTTTTACTTTTTTGAAAAACAGCCAGAGTCTGGATAAACAATTCAGCCCCCAAAATGAGCAGTGAAAACAGATAACATCCGAAAGCCATGAAATCTGAGTGCCAAAGGCACACCCTGGCCTGGCCAGGCTGTTTGAGAACACTGAGATAATGGCTTACAAGTAGGGATGACAGCATGGGCTGGCCAAGATAGAGACAAAAAAAACAGCCATTGAAATTAGACTGCTAAATGATATGTAATCATAGAGAGATGTCCTTAGCACCATTAAAACCAAAATTAGCATAAATAAGTAGGTTTTCAAGACATTCATTAATTGTGAAAGACAACAGCTCCAACCAGGCAGTTGGCATTACTAATTAGTGTCATTCCCGCACCGTGCCCCAGCAGCTTTCCCAGGTTTCTTATGCAGTCCCAACGTTCCTCTGTGACATGGAGTGAGACAAAGGACAGCCAGCAGTGTCACTTCACGCAGTGACAGCACCCAGAGCTGTGGCAGGGAGAGGGGAGCTCCTGTGTGTGCCAGTGCAGAGCTGGCAGCTCCTGCACAGCCTCATCACCCAGCTCCACACTGGAGGCGCTTCCAGAGGCACAATCCATGTGTGAAACTGAGAACCTCTGCGAGAACTCATGCTGTGAAATCTGGAGCAAAACCAGAGTTCTGGTTCCAATGCAAACACTCCAAACTGGTGGAGTGCCTGAAAATTGCAAACTGATCTAGATTCACAGGTTTGGAAAAAATTGTAAACACCAGTCTTACACACTGGGAATTTGGCTTTTGTGTTTCAGACAGAGCATGGATACTTTTGAGCTATCCAAAGGAGGCAGTAAAGGAGAAAATCCCTTTCAAAAACAGTGTTATAGATCCAAGGTGATTATTAAAAGTTCATATTTTTATGCCAGTCCTCTTCTATTTAAACAAGTATTTCACATGCACAGAAACACTGAAAGATAAATTCTCATTAATTTTGTTTGTACAACAATAGAATCATTCTGATCAGTTGCTTCCATCATGCAATGATGTCTTTATAACATATTCCTTAGTTTTCATGGTGTCCTGGTGACATAGCATGCATAAACACATAGCCACATACTACATTTACCACAACACGTACAAGATTTAAACTATCACCTTTCAAATCAACCCAGTATTCTAGGCATGTCTTTTCCAAACTTTTCCCTTCACAAGAGGGGCCAACTATTTGCTCCAGTTCAGAACAAACGTATGTTGAAATGTGAGGAATTCCTGAAAAATAGTAGCTCCCATTTTCCAGCTATTTATACATGTTTGCATTAGGTATTAATTGCCTCCCATTTTTCCTCTGCCAGGATCTTGTACTTTGTCCATCTAGAGGTGTGAACAGTGACATAAGACAATGAACAGTCAAGCTCTATGGTTCTGCAGCTCACACACACCCTTTCAGCAGCACACTGGCCACTTTGATTAGCTTTTGATGGAAGTGACAGATTTTCAAGGAAGAGTTATGTCTCCAGTAGATCAGATACTGCTCCTTATTGGAAACTTGCACCTGTTTTTAACATTATCAGCCTGGTGAGTACTGGCTTTTAGCTGCTTTTTCTCTTACTCTATAAAATGCTTGCTCTATTTATAATAATTTGACTAGAAAGTGCTGATTCTCAGAGCCCAGTGCTTCACAGACAGCACTGCTCTGGGGCTGAGGGAATGAGGAGACTGAATTTTCACTCTGCCATGAGCCCATGAGCATTCAGAGGATCTCCATCAAGTTACTGTGTGATTAAACAGCCTAATTCCCCTGTGAGGTGATAACAACACTTCTGCACTGTCTGTTCATCCCCCAGCACTGGGCAGGGCTAGGTTGATGAACAAAATGTGCCTGGAACCACTGGGTGCTCAACCATAGCTCCAACAATTATCATCCCACTCTGAACTGCTCTGATGAGAAGGGGTAGAAATTCTGGTTTTGTGTATCTCTGTGTAAAGAATATCATAATTTACTCTTCTGTTGGTTACATTTCTTTTTCAGAAAGAGCAAAACTCCCTGCCAACTAGAAAATAGTGTTTTCTCCAAACAATCTGCAGAGAGAAGAAAACTCATTTATTTATACTTCTGTTTAGCTCAAAGAACACAGTAAATAGTGTCAGGAGGGTCTTCTAGCAATAATTCTTGGTAAATTTAAAGAACTCCAGATGTAAGAACTGACCTCTAAATCTTTTCACAGTTAGGCTGGAGAAGAGAGTTTTTCCAATAGTAATTATTACTGACAGCACAATACACTCTCCATCAAATTTTAATTACAATTATTAGGGTCAACTAGAAATAGAGACCAGCTCAAACACCAATTTCTGTGTCTCTTCTGGTTCCAAAGTATAAATATGGGTTTATGAATACATACTGTATTTAAGTTTACCACAATGGGAAGTCTTGTTTGTCGTTTTGAGAAATGACTTTTCAAAAATTACTAATTACACATTAGTCCACACCCATCTTCAGAGGTGACTAATGCAAACATCTTGCTTTTCCATAACTGCAGCCTTTCCCAGAAACTGATAATTTTATGATCAGTTAAAAATCAAATGGATAATTCTTTTGACCTACAAGAGCCTTGCATCATTAACATGTCTAGAGGAAGTGCCTAAACTATCTTTTCCTGCTGCACAACAGAAGAACCACATAAAAACCAGTCTCCAATCTCATAACTTCAATTCTCTACTTCAGTATTTAATATGTTCCTTTCAAATTTTAATCCCATTCTACTCTGAACATAGTTTTTACGTAAAGGTTGCTTCAACTGAGCTGGATTTACTCAAAGGAAGGGTAAATGAAGGGCTACAATGTGTTCCCCACTAACAGCATCACCTATTGAGAACAAATCACATAGCCCATCCCAATGTACTTCACTGTCATCATCACTGCTTCCAGCTCTAAGGAATTTAAACATTATTCCTTTCTCAGGAGTAATTTGTTGGTTTAAATTCTGCTTTCATAAAACCTGACACATAAATTAAAAAATTTGTTTGGCATTGTGTGGTGATCAGAGCTGAATCTCAATCAGACAGGACTGCCAGTGCTAGAAATGGGAGCCAAACTTCACAGACTTTGGATCATGACCACACTCAGTGTTCACTGAATTTCATAAAAATAATCTTCTGAATGGCACAATCTGTGTAATATTATATTTAATGGCATGCATAATTTTAGAAAACACATTTTAAATGTGCCATTTTGCTGCCATTTCCCAGAAAGAACATGGCCATGATCATGCAGCAGGGGTGAAGATTCACAGGCCAGATTTAAGTGGCAAATACAAGTTAATTGGTATCTGTTTCTGGAATAAAACAAAACTATTAAAAACTAAAGCATATAAGTCTGAGGGAAAAGGGCTGATTTTCAAAACCACAGCAATATGTTTGATGAATAAAAGACCTCAAATACCTGCCTGCTTGTAAGTGGTTGACTTTTACTCCAGCCTGACATTTCTTGGAGGTATTGAAAAGATGGCTCTTCTTGGCTCTCCCTGCTCAAGCCAGGTGAAAGGCATCATGAGCAGAGGAAAATGTTCTTTATCAAGAAAACCTTTCATTCCCTTAAAAAACAGCAGGGTTTTGACAGAATAGAGAAATGAGCACGGTAAAGTCCAACCCACCTGTTGTTAAATAACATGTTGTTAATGATCAAGCACAATCAAGTCTACATATAAAAATAAGTACATAATTGCCCTGTTTTATAAACTTCGGAAAATTACGTCACAGACTTTTCATTCAGTTCAGCTTCCTACACAGTAGAAGCCAAACAGAAAAAGTCTACTATTTATCTATCAAAATCAAACCAGTTAAACTTTAAAGTGTTATGGAAAATGCTGAGATTTGAAACATTGGCTTCCTTAGAATCTTCATATTTTCCAGCCTCCCCTTTTGCTGTGTGCTATGATGATTATGAGGGATTCAATTAAGCATAGCAGCTGAGGAAGACTAGAAGTTAAAGCATATAGCTTCCTGGAAAGAGATTAAATACCTTAATTGTTCACAGACCTCATCGGAAAAAAATAATAATGTAAATTTCCATCACACTGGAGAGGCAGACCTTGTGGATATTAGCACCACTGCTGCTCCAAAGTCTGCAAATGACTTTGCTCACTTGTCCCAAACAGCATTTCACCCTCCCCTGCTCTCTTCTCCTCTCACACACACAAACACAGATCACTCTGCTGGCCCAGACAGAACGCACTGGACTCACACAGCAAGTGGATGACAACAGTAATACTTTCCTGTTCCTACAGCAGAAGCTAACATTTTTCCTGCAGCTAAAAAAGGTTTGAGAGAAGAATTAAAATGTGCCTTTTTTCAAAGTTTTCTTTCCTCAATGCTTCCCAGTAACTTTCATTTTACAGACCTGTTTGAAGGGAACACACAAAGAAAACAGTTCATCATAGAAAAAGTGGATAAAAATTTCTAAACCACAGATGCATTGGCCTGGGATCAATTCTAGGTCCCTTTTCTCAGAAAAAGTTTAGGGATATATAAACAGGATAGAACTAAAATACTCCTTATGGTAGCAAGAGAGTATTTTGACAAGAAGTGTTTTTAAAAAATAACTTTGGAAGTTGTCTTCAGGAAAATCATCAGCTTTACTCACACCAGATTGCTACCAGGACATATCCAGGTTTCCAGTAATTCTACATCTGAATTATTCATTCGCTTCTAAGCAAATGCACAGATATATTCTATGTGCAACAGTCCAGTCTATTTCCTGAAAGAATCAACAGTGGGAAAATGCATCAGAAATGAACATAAAAGGGTACAATGAAGAGAACCAGAATGCCACAATTCTCACAACCTGTGGTACTTTCCTCAAGCCTGGCTCTTGAGATGCAGAAGCAGGGGGATATATGTAAGAAGCAGTTTTCAACAAAGAAAATAACTTTGTTCTTCTTGTTTCAACAAAAAGAAATAAAATATCTTAAAAATGTAAAAAAAACAACAGCTAAAATGTTCAGATGTGGATCATTGCAAACATTTTACTAAAGTATAAAGACTTTTAAAGGCAATATAATTTTGAGTTCCCAATAAAGAATTTGTTTTGAACTATTTATTCTCACTAGACCACTAGTGACTTTAATAAATATTGCTATTAGAAGAGCTATTTATTTGATTTTATAGCAATCGAATTTCCCAGTCCAGTCACCTTCCTAACGACAGCTCTTTGCTCTAACACAAGCAATAGAATGAAACCTGCTCCCTGAAACCCTTTCCACATTACAGACACCTCAATCAATTCTGGTGGGAAGAAGCCTCTTTATTTACAGCAGCTCAATGAAAACAGAATTCTAGTCATCAAGTCTATTATTCACTGGATGTTCCTGTAAATTACATTTCTATAGTGAGTACATGTTGCAGTGCTCATCATGTTACAATTCTGTTATTGGAATTCCAGACACAAATTCACTGGAAGTGAAGAGATTTTCCCAAAATTACATTAAATTACATCTCTCTCTTAGATATCCCAGAGATGGACTGAACTCAGCAGAGAGATGCAGACCCAAATTCAATTCCACATGCACCTTTTCAGAAAGAACCCAATTGAAAAAGAAGTTACTGCGGTGTTTTTCATTCTATTCTGGTTAAAAATACAGTTATCATCTACTTTCTTCATCCTTTCCTGAAGAGAAGAGATGATGGAATGCATTAAAGGGCACAACTGCTCCTAGGCAGTGATTCACACATCCAGAGGCATTGTAAGCAGCCAGCATTGCGATTTGGTTACAGCTCCTTCAGCTCTGTGAGAACTGAAAGCCTGCAGATGTCACCTCATGGAGGTGTCCTGCCCAGCAGCTCCACCCAGCAGGTTCTGCCATAGAACAAACTGAGGCAGAGGTGGGCAACAGCTGCCAAGTCCATTGTCACTCAGCAGAGTTTGGGAACCAGGCACACGTGTATAAAAAATGGTTTGGATAGGAAAAATACGTCTCATATGTCAAGAGCTCCGTGTAATAAAACCAACAACATAAATGGGGATAGCACAGCCCAGTGCTGTAGCCAGCTTTAGGTGTTGTACAGGCTGAACAGCACTTACAGCAAGTGGTTTTTAGTCCCTGTCATGATAAACCTGTGAACATGCACATGGTTCATCACCAAAGATCTCAGCACCAACTCCTTAGAGAGGAAGCCAATTACAAAGTCCCCAAGTGGCAGGAGGGCAGCGTGCTGCCAACACAGACTGCTTCAGTCCTGGCTGCTGTTCTGGTGAAAATGCAGATGATTTTTCTTGTCACGACATAAATAAGATCAGGGTAAAAGATTATGTCACAGGTCAATTAGTGCTTCCATGTGACACACTCGTGGCCCATCAGACACAGCTGGGACAATTGAATTTGTGCAATGTGCTGCAGTTCATTTCTATCTGAACCTCTGATTAAGCTAACAGATTTTCATAAACAAATTATAACCAGGCAAGACCTTACTGATTGTGCATGTGCAGATATTGAAAAACTAGTTGTTATCACTGCAGAATCCAAATGTTTCCTCTTGATTTACCTCTCCTACCACTATGACCAAATAGACTGTAATTATTCTTAGCCACAATAAAGTTATACTGCCAACCCTTGGAGGGTGCTGCCATCCTAGATCACATCTTTCTTAAGAGGTCCTTCAAAAACACACTAGGTGTATAAAAAGATTAGGAAGCAATCCACAGTTGTGCAGCTCCCATTGGAATCTTTAGCTCTGTCCATAACTGAGGTGTGATAGCCCTAATATGAAAAATAACTTCTGAAATCTTGTTCTTGATGGGCACAACAGCATCACAAATTCTGCCTGAAAAGTTGTTCCCAGTCCTGTTTAGCAGAATATGAGAGAGACACAAATTAGCAAAATCCCTTCTTTAAATTATGGTATCAGTGACATGAAAAGCCCTCCTAGAACATGTATTCCCAGGGGGTTGCCTCTGTGTCTGCTCCCCTCCACTCCCAGAGAATGAAGTTTGCCAGATTTATCACGGCAAGTACACATTTAACGCCATTAGTGACGATCAGAACACTTCAGTTGTGCTCACTGGCGGTGCGGGGGAGTCCAGAGAACCTGGCAATGTTTATACACCACTCTCGACCCTTCCCCTGACAGCTGGAGGCAAGGGCGAGCGAGGGGCCCCTCAGAGCATCCCTCGCCCCATCCCCGCATCCGCAACTCCCCGCGCTGGCTCTGCCCCGTCCTGCCCGGCCCCTCCGGCTGCCGGGGAAGGAGGGAAGTGGGCGGGAGCGGGGTCAGCGGGATCCGTCCCGGGAGATGGGTGGGGAGAGGCAGGGGCGAGCCGGGCTGTGCCGCAACGCCCCTCGCTATAAACGGAGCGGCCGCGCTCGGAGCGGGAGGAGCGGCGCGGCCGGCACGGAGCGCGCCCGGGGCTCAGCCCAGCCCGACTGAGCCCAGGCCAGCCCAGCCCGACTGAGCCCAGGCCAGCCCGGGGCGCTCCCGGTGCCGCCGGCGCTCAGCCCGCCCGCCTGGAGCCAGGTAAGCGCGGCCCGGCCGGGGACAGCCCGAGCGTTTGCGGGCGCGGCACCGCCCCGCACGGAATTTCTGCTTGGCTTAGATAGAACTGGCCCTGGAAGGCTCAGCCCCGGACGAAGAGCAGCCGCTTAATCCTCCGTGCTCTGGCTCGCCCTGCGAGGCCCTTTCCACAGGATTATTTAGAGAGGACTAAGTGTCCCCCGGGCTCCCAGCCCTGAGAGCTCTGGAGTCTCGGCAGCAGTTTGGAGAAAGCAGGGCACCCTTGGCAGGAGGCACAGCCCTCGGAGCCCTCCATCGAGGCTCATCCCAGCATCCTGCAGGATGCAGCCCTGGCACCTCGGCTCAGGATCAGATGAGCAATTAAATTTTTAGCGCTGTGCTAAGCTCAAGATAGAAATTAATCAAACACCAAAAGTGATGCTCATGTCTCCTGGGAGTTGTGCAAACAGTTCAGTTTCTCAGTCTGGCAGGCAATGCCACTTCCAGCAGTTAGCAGCAAGTATTTGTTTAATCAGAATTTTGTATCATATGCTCTCCATAACCAGATCTATCCTTTTTCTACAGAGAAAAAATTGGAGTGCTCTACAACCGGAGATTAATTTTAATTAGTAAAGTTAAAATGCCTCTCTGCCTTTTTTTCCCCAGCCAGTTTCTAAACTTCTCCTAGACTCACACTGGACTAGAGTTCTTCAACAAGTTCAGATGAAATCCCTTAGTATATTTACTGTTCTTCCCCTCTCCATGCAACAAAACACTGTTACCAGTTACTTACAAGTTCAAGCCCTATGTTCTTCTAAGCCAACTGGGGTATCAGTAACTCAGTCAGGCACAAGCAGTAAAATTGCAGTATTCACCTACACCTATTTCTATATTTCTGCAAAACTCCTTGAATTAATGAGATGTATGGCAATAAGGGACAGCAGGATTCTGCCCAGAGCATGCTACAGATCAGAGTAAATTTCCATCACTTCCAAAAGTAGCAGCACTCATTGGATTGTGTTTTGCAGCATAGCAAGGGAGAAGGTAGTAAATTGGCTCAGTAAAATCACAGGTTGAGTGTATAAAGAGGGAATATTTTTTTACAGGGAAGCCTCTTCTCTTGTCACTTGCACAACCCACAGCACTAATATGATTAGATTTTTGTCTGAATAGGAGGATTAAGTATGGCCTGAAGCAGGTAATTACCATGATGATGTAGAAAGGCTTTTTTAGGTCTATTTTAGTGTCAGAAAAATGTTCCATACTCCTGACTATGGCAGTTCATTTTGCCTGTTGCCACCATAATCTTTAAATTACAGCCTCTTTCAAAATATTAAGTGCCTACAAATTCAGCTTTTGCTCATGTATTAAGAGTTTAAAATACATACCTTTCCAGCAGGAATGTGGTATTTCTGTTCCTCTCTTCAACTTGAGCTACATAGCAGAGAAAAATCATTTGTGATTATTGTGTGCTTCCTAGTTTATCTTGTTGAACTGACAAAGCAAAGTGGCCCTGTCCAATTAAGAAGTCACATTTATCATTAAATTTGAATATAGCTGGTTTCATTCTCCTCTTTCTTTTGTCTTAGTAATAGATGGAAACAGAGATAATTTTTGCACTGGGGGAGAGCAGAAGTGTGCTCATTTTCTATGGGGTAAGGTGTCTGCCTTCCTGCTTTGAAACAGCATCTTCTGGGCTGGCCAGCATGTGCAAACTGCAATTAGAAGTTACTGATTTAAAATACCAGCCTGAAGTGTCAGTACCCACAGCAGGGCAGAAGTGAAGAGAGTGCTGCTTTTAACTTGCAAATATCACAACTCAACAACCTGCATTTTACAGTCCTCTTAGAACAGGAAAGTGAATGATGGTATTTGTGTTTCCTGAATAATATTAATTGTATTAAATATTGGAAAACATATTTAATTTCACTCTGTGTCATACTATAAAAACAGAGGCAGATGCAGAACATAAACATGGTGATTTATTTACACTTTCTAGAAATGTATGGACTGACATGGAAGTAAGTGTCAGAGTTAATGCCCTTTTTAAAAACTTCTATTTTGGATTATGGGCACTGACTACATTTTTCTACTCCTAAGTTTTCTTCTCTGTGGTAATTTTATCCTCCATGTTTGTTAAAGGAGCATATTTAAGTAGTTCTTTTCTCTGGCACTGCCTATTGTTGAACACAGTAATTAATGTGGTAATTTAAAGTTACATAAACTACAAACTCTCATTCCACTGTCCTAGTTAAAATCTTGTTTATACAAAGGCATTACTTTAAACCCTTTTAAGCAGTCACAAATTACTCCTATTTGCTCATTATCTCTCTTTTTTCTCTGGATCTTCCTGTGTTCCAGAAGTTATTATAGTGTCACCAGTAGTATTCATAAGCTCACCTGTGCTTTAACTGCACAATTTTAGGGGTCTTAATCACAGTCTAAGAACCATGCAATTGTTTGAGTTGTTGACATGTTCTCTGCACCTTAAGTATCCTATTCTGCCTTGGTGACTTCATAAAAGGTCATATTTGTCTTGATGTGGATACAGAACATGGATATTTATGCATTGCTTTAATCAAATACTGTATCTGACTTACATGGTTAGTATTGTGCATTTTTTAAACTGAATTTAGTGGTTTTCTGCTAGGAGACTACCTCAATGAGAGGAAATATCAACTAAAATTGAATTTGGATATGTTGTGTCTAAAGTTGAGCAGGAGAGATGGATTATCAGGATTCATTGGCCTGCAGATAGATCTGCCTGGGCTTTACATTGGACTCATGAAAAAAAGAGGAAAATGACCAGCTGGGAAGGGTGGTGGACAGCAGAGCAAAGTATTGCCCTCAGCTGTTTCTGACAGTAGTGCTGGCAGCACAGCAACATCTCTGCAGAAGGAGAAGCATAAACTGAGAATCTTTTCAGAGCTGCCAGCGTGGTGAGATGGGAGCTCACAGCTGGGAGGGTTGGGTGAAGCTGCAGCCTGGCCACCACAGACCCACAGCAGCCTGCTTGTCCTGGAGGCTCTGTGGCATGTTTAGCTCAGTCTCCAGCCTCTGGGTAATCTTGGCTCAGTTTTCAAGCCTTATCTAGTTAATTGCTGCTGTTTGTTCCTCCTGCTCTCAGCTGCACAACAATTCCACCAGAAATGCAGTGACACAGATGTTGTGTTTTACCCTGTGTTCCTCTCAAAAAATAATTAGGAATTTTTCAGTATTATTGGATAGAAGTTCACATTTTTGGACAGCTAGTCCTAAAGGTGACTGTGGTGTTTTTAAGTCAGCCTCTGCATTTTAGGATCAGGTTTGAGAAGATAAAATGGCAGAATGTTACAAAGAAACATACTTCGAAGTCTCATGGAATTCTGAAAACAGAGTAAAAAACATGGATCACTTTTGAAGAGAGAGAGAAAGAGAGAAGTGGAGGAAAACATTACATCATTCTTTTCACAATTGTAGGGTCAGTTTCCACAACACCAACAGGAATAAAGACATTGCTATGGCTGAGTATTTAACCTCACCTACTTACATGGAATTAACTTTTCATAAAAGATAAAATTTTTGCATGTGAGCACAAGGTGAGTTCAAATGCATTTGAGAGTTTGAGTAGGTGGCAGCCTCATGTATGCTTTGAGTCTCAAGATGCACAGAGCACATTCATGAAGCTGAAACACTGCAGCCTGAAAACAGAGAACAGAAAGGCTCCAGGAGAACTATTTCAGTGCAATTGTGGCTGTATGTAGGAAAGTTACCAATCACAGTATCATTTTCTGTCTCTTCTTGCTGATCCCAAACACCCTAGCAGTGAAGAGCAAGCCAGCAATCTCTTGCTAATGACAGTATTTCTTTCCATTCCCTTTCCATTAACAAATTTGTCTCTTAAGATCACTTTCACCAATAGACAGTCTACTCAGAACACTCATTCCATGTTCTGTACCATTTTCTAAAATTCATCCTTTGCCAACATAAGAAAACAAAATAACCCTAAAATTGCCAGATGTACCCTGGAAGGATCTTTGTCACTTTGGAACATTTTGGGGAATTTAACAAATTTGACCAACAAGGGGAGTTGGGATATTCATACTTAACATTTTTTTACCACAGCTGTAACAAAAGAAAGGAGGTTATCTTGGCTGTAAGTCCTGTAACAGCTGATTGTTTGTGACAAAGTACATATGAAATAAAATTGCTGGTCTAATAATTTTTGGTCTTATGTTCAGATAAATGACGGATTATACTAAAATTACTCTGAGCTTTCAAGTGAATTGCAACAAAGAACAGGAAACTATCATGTTCCAAATGACATGCTGTTAGTATTCTCTGCTGCACCATCATGTGAAAGAGCTATGCATTTTGGCCTTTGCTCAGGTGTCTTTTAAAATTTTTATTCCATTTGCGTTCTGTTTGATAGCAAAAGTGTCCAGGTATTCAGTACATAACAAGGCCAGCTAGAAGGGTTGGTTACTGTGTGTGGTGTTTATCTCCTTTCATTGCAGCTGAGCAGCATTTCTCTTGCAGGCACAGGGAACGGGTAATAACCGAAGACACCTCACAGCAGGAAAGCGAGATCAGATTGGCAGTGCAGCAGTGAGTGGCATGATTGAAGACAAGGTAAAAAGCAGGCTACAGCAAAAGGTAACTGGCAATATCTGAAGAAACTTGTGCTGAATTTGGGCAAGGTCAATATTTAGACAGTATTTCACTGCTTGAGGTGAAAGCTATAATTAGGGTTAGAACCAGAACAAAGAATGATTTAGCTAAACTCCTAATTTCAGCTAATTCACCTATTCCTTTCTTTACTTCTAGACCATTCAACTTTGTGAGTTACTGATAGATCCTTGGCTAGTACAATCTAATAATCAGTAGATGAAGTATAGGAACAGAAATAGAAATTAAAATTCAGTGGGTTCTTGAATCCACTCAGTTTTCAGAAAACAGAGAGGCGAACACTGAAGAGGAGTGGTGTGCCTCAGCATTTCTAGCTGAGAGGGACACATGCAAATAAGTGAAAAATTCCAGAAAACCACTGAACAGCTGTACTTTCATGATGGGGGGCTTACGCAAGGAGAAAAATGCACAAGTTGACTTCTCTAAAAAATGTTCTGTTGGCAGCCTGCCTCCATTTAACTCTGCTTTAGCACCAGCACAGCCTGGCCAGAGCCTTTCCTTGAAGCAGGCAGCACATGATGTACAAAGATGCAGCCTGGGCTTGTTTACTGAGAAACCATTGGTTTGTTGAGAAACCACACATGCCCTTCCCAGTCTACATTTATAAGAGGTACATTGCCCTTTCATCTTTTTCTTTATAAACTCCTATTGGTTTTCATCTTTTCTCCTTTCTCCACTCATTTGTGTTGCCCAAGCCTATGTATTTATATAGTTTTAATTTCTTCCCCTGCCAAGGGGTAAGTCTGCTACTACTGGAGTGGCTCAGGGTTTGTTTTCTTCATCCTCAGGCTATTTGATGTGGAGAAATGGAAGGCATGGGACAAGAATCAACATGTGTTGTCAAACTGGGACTCTAGTTGTGCTGCCTTTATTGTTTTCCTCTTGGTTTTGTTATTAGCATATTAGATTAGATAATTACAGTTTTTCTCAAATCAGGTAAAACAATTTTTCACATGATCTTCCTAAAAAGCACTTTAAAGAAAAAGGGTTCAAAATCATTTTACCTTCAAATAAATTTTATGATGCCATTCCATGTTCTTAAACATAACATTAAAAAAAAAAAGCCATGTCAGTGAGGGACAGCCAAACACCCAAGGAATTGCACAGTAATTTCCTAGCACTAAAGTGAAGCTCATTCAGCATCTCTGGGAGGGCACAGAACTACCCCTTCTGGGCTTCTCTGCACTTTTGTTTGCTTGAGAACTGAGACTGCACCTGCTTGAGGATGCAGTGATTCACAGCATCATGGATTAGCTCACTCCAGCTGTAACAGCTGTCTTTGTTTTGCTGTCTCTGGCTGGTCCTCAGTACCCACAAGGAACATCTCAGGACAGCAAAGAGTTCACCAATTAATTTTATTTTCAAAATACAGCAATAAATTTTACTTTGGGGGGGAAAAAACAGGAAACAAGCTGTACAAATTTGTCAGAACATCTATTTTGGGATCATTCTATTAAGTGCGCTGCCTCCAAACAAAGCACTAAGGATCATAGTAACTTGTTTTTCCATGGGTGATAATACCTTTCACACTGACATGGATTAAGGTGTCTATGTTTGACCTTTCTTTCTCTTTGATTAACCCCTTAGAAACTCACTAGTTCAATTGACTCATATATTCTCAAATTTTCTTCTAGTCCTCATAATGATCTGCCCTTAACAGGAGTTTTGTGCAACTGAAAGCACAATTGGGCCTCTATGCTTTCAGTGTTATACCTACCAACAGTTACAATGATACTAACTTCTCTTGGGCTTAGCTACATTACCATTTTAAAAGATTTTTTTTGTCTGAATAAACTCTTGTACTTTGCCAGTTACTCATACTGTTTTCTTTCCTTTCTGCCTTTGGTTCCCTTTTTCTGACCCTAATGAGCGATTCATTAAGAAGCCTCCATGCTGATCTTTTGCTTTTAATCTTTTAACTTTTCCCTCCAGGCTGTTCCTAACATTCTCATTTAGGGAAGAAAAGTCTTTTCTGAGGGGTATTGCCGTTGTGTGATATTTTCCCACTGTAAGGATGTCTAAATTAATTATATAATAAGAAAAGTAATCAAGTGTCTCAGTCAGACACAGTGAACCAAATTCTATTACGGATGGCTGAATTACAAGACAAAGCTTCCTCTGAACTAAGGTGTTGAAACCTAACATCCATTTCCTTGCCCAGAAATCCACAATACATTGCCTTTGCTGCTTCAGTAAGACAAACACTGTTTTTCAAAATCAAAAAAGAAAAAAGTGTTCAATGCAAGGTTTGCTTTCCTCAGAGCTGTAGCACTGACTGGTGGGAAGTTACATGGAAATCACTAGCCATGACACTGGAAATTTAGTGATAAAGCTTTCACATTAGCTAGTTTAGTTACCATGACAGACACTTAAGTGATTCTGGTTTGTCTGTGCCCACATAGAAATGCTGCATCTGCACACATGTTTGTATGGCAATTCGTGTCTTCATTACTCAAGCAAAAGATTCTGTTTCTAACTTTAACCACGTTGGTGAAAGGTAACAGGAATGGGATTTGTTAGAGGGAAACTCTTTTTAGGTAGCAATATGCAACATGAGTTACTCTCAGTCAACTCATCTAATTTCCATTAGATTAGAAAGTGGAACACCTCTGTATGGAGGGGATCTCTCCATTTCTGGAGTAGAAGCAGAGAATTTTCAGTGTTTCTTTTCCCTCCTGCTTTTTGATTAACCATCCTTAGAGATGAAGGTAATTGCTCTGCACAAAGCATTTCTAAAGCCTGTCATTCATTAATTTACATTTGTCTTCTGTAGCTGGGGGGGAAGCAGGGGGTTGGATGGGGAGTGGGATGTAAAAATAAAAAGCCCATCCTGCATATTGAGCCTGTAAAGCTCATAGGTGCATCATAACCCAACCTGGTGATTTAGCTCAGTGGCGGAAAATGTTCTTTTGAGGATTAACATACCAGGTAAGGCTTCAACACACATCAGAATGTTGCCATGCACATCAAAATGTTACTGGTCTGCTTTACAGCTTGAAGCAAATCTATGTAAGCTCTCTGGTGGCACCTTTCTTGCTAGTTTACAGGAAGGTACAGAAAAGCAGTTCCTTGTACCAGAAAAGTAGAAGTTATTTTCAGAGTTTGTTGCCGATGGCATTAGTATCTCACCTTTAGCTAAGACATGTTGTTCAGGAGTGCAAATAAACTGCATACATGGTCATTTTTGCCTCTATCTTCTTGCTCAGCAGCAGAGCTACATGACTCAGAGAGGGGCAAATGACACTGTGGTCTCTGAATAAAATAAACTACTGGAAAAAACAAGGAAGCCTCCATTTGGACTTACTATAAATTCCACAAAGTCCTATAACCTCCCAACTCTGTCTACAAAACTATTAGCTGTGTCCCCTACCCTTCTTCCTAGAAATATGCTTGCCTAGAGGGAGCAACAGAAACCTAATTAAAACATTACTTTTGGTACATTTATACTAGTAACACCACTGATTGAGTTGTGTCTTTCACAGTAAAGCTGTAAGGCAAAAAGAACAAAGATCAAGAAAAATCCTTTTCTCCCAGAAGCAGGGAATTTGGTTGTTGAGGAAATAGTTGAAGTTTTGGCCTTTCCATTCCATTTCCTGTTGTAATCTCTGCCAGGAACAGAAAAGGTTCTGACAGTGATTGCATATTGCTGTGGGCACGTAACTCATGCAGTAACCATTTTATGATTTAGATGCATAATTTATGATTTATATGCATGAAACACCTTTCTCTGCTTAATTATTAACAACCACTAATACAAGCCAGAGTTTAAGCTTATGTAAATCTTGGTTGTTTTTACCTAGAGGCTGGTAAGCAAGCTCTGTCTGGCAGTTATAGCAGTTTAAGAAAGTAACCTTTTCCCCCCCATAAGGCCACTCTCGCCCTGACAGCTCCCTTCTGCTGGACAAGTGCAACCACTAAGACTGAGATCCGGACAATGAAACTTCAACTCTTCCAGTGCTGGATGCATTCCAGCCAACATTCCTTCCAGCAAGAAGAGGATCAGAGACCAGTGGTACTCAAAACAGCACATAAAATGTATTATTAAGCTCTACTTGCTTGAAATGACACTAATATAATAACATTTCTCCCACAAGCTGGGCAGGAGGAATAGTTGTTACTGCTATTTTTTGCACATTGAAGAAGGAACCCTCAAGCTTCAGGGAAGAAGACAATGTAACTTAGGGCAGACTCAGAGCTGTAGGGAATGTCCTGTAAGCTAATTGTGATTTATATAGGATCTGAAAGGAGGTGAGATACCCCACTCCTTGTACCTGACCTCTGCCCTTAGAACTGGCCATGATAAGCTGTGCTCACAGCAGTGCTTTTTATTTCTGTATGGTTCTTTCTTTCTTGACTCTCCACAGCATTTTTAATATCAGACAAATACAGATCTGGATCAAGGCCAAAATTAATGTAAATTCCCTTACTTCTCAGATTGGAGGCATTCACAATAGAATCTTATGGTGCATTGCATATGGAAGCAATGGAGATATTTCAGATGTGAGGTTAGGTATCCATTTGTGTAGGATGTGCCATGCAATGTAATGCAAAAACTAAGAAAAAAAGCCCATACAAAAACTTTAAAACTTCTTAGTCATGGAACTAAGCTATGAAAAAAGAAACTTAAAATTCATCAAACTATTTCACTTGCACTTAATAAACCTGAATTTGATTTCTGTCTTTTATTAAAAACAATCACATGGGACTCACTGTATTTTATATAGGCAATTCCAACTGCAATAAAGGAAATGTGTTAATGCATTCATTTACTATCACTCATAGAAAGCAACCATGCAGCATGTAACCTTTCACAGCTCAAACTCATCTCTTTTTTATTCATTCTGGGATTGATGGCTTAATTCTGGTTAATTATTGATTTTTACAGGTACTTCCAAATACCCTTAAGATACTTCATAACCCAGCATCAAATTTGAAGTTATAAACCTGCAGTAAAATGTGTATTAATACTAAAATATTACATTGTTCTGCTATTCAAAAAACTTCTCATGTCAGTGCAGAAAACCTTAGAAATTCCAGTCCTACATTGTTCTGAAATATCTTTATCTTTCATTTACTTGCATCTAATGTGCAGCAAATGACATTGTGAGCAGTATGAGGCAACAACATGGTCCTGAGGAGCAGACCTTCGGTTAGCCTGCTGATTATTGATCATTTTTATCTCCTAGAAGGGTACCAATCTTCCTTTTTGGTAAAGCTAATGGCCAGAGCAGAGGTGCAAAATCCTATGCTGGATGGTAGCTGATGCACTCATTTCAAAGTGTTAATATGCTGCCTACATGTCTTCAGCCTCTTCTGCAGAAAGAGACAATTCTTTCCCTTGTGTTACAAGCAAGAGCAGTGACTGCTTGCTGCTATAACAACTAATTCTCATATTTAAAAACTAATTGGGCTATAGGTTTAATAAACCAGATGAGGAAAAGATGATATTCATTTCTGTCAAGACAGACCAACCAAGGTGACAGGACACCATGGGAATCCCCTCTCAAACACCATCTTTTCTGAAGCGTAGCATTGTGATGTTTAGTTTCAGAAATACTGAAATAGAACTATTAATCTAGAAATCTATTTTACTTTGTTTATTTAATTATCTTTTCAATTCTAACTTACTGCTCTGAGGAGAAATTTATATTCATATCCTTAAGGTTGTATGATACCTAAAACATATTAGACACCAGAGCGTTTGCAACACATTCATGCAGCCTTGATCAAAGAAAGAAAACAGAGATTGTTCTGATGATTAAAGGAGAAAAAAGAGACCAGAAAATTAAGCAGAAAAGTCTAAAATATCTGGCATACACTGTCAATCCGGGGCCAGCAGTGTCTAAAACCACCACCCCAGTGATCCTCCACAAGAGATTAAACACACTGCATGCTGACAGTGCTTAATCTTTCAGTGTTTTGGAGTCCAGTTCTACATGGATTGAACCCAAGAATGTTTTCCTTACCCTTTAACAGCAGAGAAAACAAATATGTGCATATAAGAGGAAATCAATGTTTACTTTGAAACTAAAATCTAGAGAATCCTAATAATGAAACCTATAAACTAAAAGAATTCTATTTACTATCTGCTTTGTCTGGCACTAACGAGTGCCCTGTTGATCTTTCAGTCCACAAATTTTGTAAAAAAAAAAAATCCCCATAATCATTGCTATGGTTTGTATATGCATTATATATGCATTAATGCATTAGCAATCACTAAGTTCTGGTGAGGTTGAGAAACCCTAGCAAAGTTGAGCAATCCTTTCTTGGCATTAACTTCTACAAGTAAAATTTTATAGAGGTATGTACATCAGGGCTTCCCAGATTCTGGGGAAAAAAAAAAAAAAAAAAAAAAACAACAAACACATTCACAATCTGGGGATTGATAGTTAGCTTTGTCCAAAGAGCTAAGTAGTAGGAAGAGATTTCCAGTGTTCCTGGACTCTGCCTGTACAGGGAGAGTATATGGAAACAACAGTCCAAACTTCCCCTGCTACTGCAGCTGCTCTCATTACAGCTGTGACATCGTTACACTGTGGATTGCTAAAAAGAGCAGGAAAATGTCATATCTTACATTGTAGTATTTTAGCATTTAATGTCCAAAAAACATGTTTCAAAGATTTTGTTCATCACTCCACAGCCCCGTAAATTAGTGTTTCAAAATGACCTTTCACTTATGCCAATTTTTGCCACATAGATTTCTAACACAAAGTGTAAGTGTGCAAATAATAATTAGATTTCTTTATTCCTCATTTTAAATCTAGCCAACTGCTTGCTAGTTTTCTATCTCTAGATATCACTTCCATTCTCTCTAAATGCTCCTATTTTTAGCAACCTAAAGATATACACACTGTATGCTTGTACCCAAACATCCCTTAAGTGCACAGAGATAGACTGACACTGAATGACCCATTGGACATAAATACAGGACAAGATACTCATTAGTCCAACTCATCTGGCACAGGACACTAGAGTTTGTAATTTTTTTGGTCCTAGTTTGCTTGCTTACTATTTTCAATGAAATAAATCTCATTGTGACACTAACAGCCCTTCTGCTCCATCTGAATTAAAAGCTCTTTGCCCTTTCCAGCATTAGGGAACTATTTAGGTAAACACATAATTTGAAAGAGAATAGCAGTATCATGCACTGACATTGTCCAAAGAGGTAATGACAAATCCAAGTATATTAGTAAAAGTGGGGTATGTTGGTAGTATAAAAACTATTAAATGTTTCTATTTTCAAAGTATTAAATTGCTTAAAATTCATAAAATGTACACACCATTTGGATAACACTGTGTAGGCTTGTGTTACCTTTCAATTTCTAAAACTCCCTTAATTGCTTTAAAAAAGAGTAATTATAAAGAGTCATTTTCAGCAGTAAAAAGATCTTCATTCAAAATTGGCAGATATTTGGATTAA
The DNA here is from genome assembly GCF_027579445.1 of Ammospiza nelsoni. Lineage (NCBI taxonomy): Eukaryota > Metazoa > Chordata > Aves > Passeriformes > Passerellidae > Ammospiza > Ammospiza nelsoni. Next base: position 12,736,943 of record NC_080642.1, on the reverse strand, counting down.
TAACATGCCTAGTTAGATCTAAAATAATCTTAGGTGAATAAGTAGGTGTCACTAATTTTTCATCTGCATTGCTAAAGTGAAGTTTCTTTAAAATATTCTTCTTAATTTGTGTAACAGAGACAATAAACTGCATATATCTTTGAAAACATAAAATATCATAATCTTATTCTAAGTCTTAAAAGTGCAAGAACTGAACTGAAGGTTAGCAAAACCAGGAACGTGCCAGAATATAGGAAATTAGATAGAAGCTGCTAGATGCTAAAATAAAGTAGTTACCTCTGATACATTAAATTTAAATAAGTACGGGTACAATGGTATATATTTTGCCTTATGTTTTCATCTTAAATAATCTTGAACGAAGGGGATGTTTTGAAAAGTGATAGTACTTGATAGGAAATACAGACCTCTAGTGGTCAAAGTCTACATTATAGGAGTTAAACTTGAAAGCGATTTAAATGTCACTCTGCTTAACTGTGTTACTTTCTTTTGCATTTTTCTCCCCTATAATCATGCAAAATCATACACACCCCCAATTTCACTGTTCAGACATTCCACAAGCATTGATTTTTCCCAGAGGAAAAAGTCCCTTCATCTGTCCTTTTTCACATAAATTTTATGACTGAAACTGAGTAGTTGAAAGATACTTGTGAAGTGAAGAGAAAATTAATGAGAGTAGTCCACGAGAACAAACAGAAGATTGATGTTAATGCTTCTCAGAATAAGCTATAAAGCCATCCTACAGAAGGACAGGCTCTTTTGAAGTATGGCAGAGGAAATAAATACAGAGAAATTCTTACAGAGAAGGTCAGAGTACATAAACAGTTCACATTTGCAAGGTAACAGGAACTTTGGTAACAGGAACTTTTGTTCTGCTAGCACAGAAAAAGTAATAACCAATTTAGATTTTGAAGTTATAGAGAACCAGATCCTGAGAGGACCACAGGCAAATTATTTTCTAGCTATGTGAAGCCAGCACAAGTAAAGCAGACCAGCTTGAACTCTTGCAAGGGAAAGGCACAAAGAATTCAAAAATAGGTTAGAGCATTAAAAAGACACATACTTTTAAATAAATAAAGCAAACATCAAAAAATTAACAGCAATTTCAACAGACTGACAGCTGCCCCAGCTGCACAGTTGTTAAAAGAAAATGCTACAGTACAAGGTCCTGCAAGTTCTGTTTGTTCTTATGTCAGACCACCTCCTGATCCAAAACTGCAGAGCAGCTTGACAGCTGCTGACAAAGGTCTGCTGAGGTTTGCTTTGTGCTCTTGGTGTTTGTGAGCTGATGTACAGCCACTGTCTGGTGCTGTACTGCCTATCACAGCTCCTTTCCAGTAGTATTTTGATTTATTGGCATTTGTCACAAAGTCAGATGCTGTCCTCAGGGGAAGGTACAAGCAGTGATGACAAGAACCCACTGTAATGGCCCCACAGTTGGAATCATGTACCCTTGTTTGTATTTCTCTTTCCCTTCACAATTCAGCTATCAAGTCTGGATTAAAGATATTTAAGGAAAGCCATCAGTGGGAAATACAGACTGTTAGAACTAGCTGAAGAAATAAGAGCCGGGAGAAAGGTAAATCTATGCCTTCACAATGGTACTGCTCAGGAACTCCAGGAAAGCACAGAAGGTGCTGAAGTGTGGGTGTAAAATAGAAGTTGCTCTATTCATTAAGAACATGAGGAGAGAAAGGGTTACTCTATGGGATAGAAAAAGACCCCAAAAGCCTTTGCAATAAAGCATGTGTAAGTGTCATTACTTTCTCAGCAGTTAGAATAAATTAGGAAAGGGGGGCACTGAATTCTTAAGATAAAGAAAAGTTTATGCCACCAGAAAGAAATAAATATAGCTAATAAACTGAACATATTGCGCCAAACATTTTACATTCTCTTTTCTTCTCATGCAAAAATTTTGCATAAAAACAAAACACAGTATCCTCCTAAATAAGGAACTATCTTCTCATTTGTAAGAAAAGCAAATAACCCACCCACTGTCAGAAGGAAAGTGCACATTATCTAGTGATAAGGTGGATGAGCTGTAGCAGGATTGGTCAGCCTGTATTTATTTAGTCTTTGTCAAAGCAAATATTAAATACATTTTTGTTCAAAATCTGACTTGTGACACCTGCTTACCTGTTTTTAGCTGACAAAGTTCTCACAGAAAGCCACAGCCACTGCTATCTTATCTTTCAGTGCTGTTTACCTTGCATGAGCCCAGCATTCCTTGTTTCCACAGGCAGTTTAATTAGGATGCATGTTCTCCCAACAGAAGCAATAAATGGAATGGTAAATAATAGTTGGTTGAGCAGTCTGAAGAATTTCATTATCAGTGACTTATGTAATCATTGTAATTTAAAAAGATAAAAGGTCAAGCAGGACAGTACCTCAGAACAGGTACTTACTGCTCACCAGATAATTTGTTGGAAGTTGATGCCCACCGCACCATTCACAGTCACAATTCAATCCTGTTAGAAAAAGCACCTTGTGTCAGCCTTAAAGTGATCCAATTATCATTATGTTAACACAGGTCATTTGAGATGCTTTACATGGAATGATCAATGTGCACAACCTAATGTACACATTTAACTGGCCAGCATCTGCTTTGCATGTGTGCAACCCTGATCCTGGAACAAGCAGATGAACTGTGGCAAGTGAGAACAGGAGAAACTGAAGGTGGTATGAGAATGAAATCACTGCCTGTGAGTTCTTGCACTCTGTGAGTTCACTGCTGCAGTGGCCCTCACACTACTCATGTCTTCCAAAAAAAAAATTACCTTCTCCAACTTTGAAGTTCCCCTAATGCTCTGTAGTTACAGTTGTGCTCAAGGAAGAAGATCCACCTGAGGCTAGCTCTGAAAGTTTAGAATTTCCAGGAAATTTAAAAATTCCATTTGGGATTAGCAGTGCCTTCCTTAGTGTGCTTCATTTGTACAGCTCCTATAAGGTTCATTCTCACAGTTCAATTCATTCAGACAGTTTTCAGATACCCAGATGGCAATCCATATGTGTTTACCCAAAAGCAACCACATTACATATTTCTGATTCCTTGTCATTTACTGAAAATATTGATAGATTTATTTTAATTATTGATTGTAATTCCTTAGTATAATTTAAAAGTGGTAGCACATCAGACACATCATTTGCACAATTTCACTGATGTCAGTGTTACATCAAAACCTTTTACCTCCAGAAGGATTATACAGTCTCACAAAGGAAGATTGAGTATAATACTATTTCTTGACAAAATTCCTGATTCTTCATGGGAATTGTTCTTTTTTTTTTATTTCCCAAGCACTCCATAATATGCTCAGAGTGCCAGACAATCATTCCCAAGTGAATTATTTTTTATTTTAACACATTTCTAAAACTGTAATAGAATTACTGTTACTTTTTCTCGAAAGAACATATGCTATTAATTAGTATCAGCTAAAGCTGCTACAGACATGAAACAGTACAGGTCACCATATGGGTAGAAAAGGGAAATAAGAAGCAAAACAACACAATGCAGTACACTGAAGGGGTGTGTGAGGAGACCATGGGAAAATTGCCTTGGCATCTACCACTGCCCAGAATCAAGCCCACCAAAAGGGAATATTCACTACAGCTGTATTTGCCTTAAAGACTGAATCTGTCACTCAGTTCACACAGAGCTAAATTGTACCAAATGGTACCAGGGACTGGTGACTCTTGTCTCTGGGAAAGGTCTTGCCCAGGGCCTGACCCATATTATTGCCAGTCAACTTGCACAGGTGATCTCCTGAGCAGAAACTTCACTCCAGATTCCTACTGCAAAGTTCTGGGCTGTAATTTTAGTGGGTATATAAAGGAGCAAAGACTAAGTGACCATGCTGCACCAGCCTGTAGCTGGGACAGGGCAAATGTTGCCAGACCTTGATGTTGCAGAACACATCAGTTACTGTCAAAGTTACTTTCATAACCATAGATGAGATAAAAGGATTTATCTTGAAATCTTTCTATTGTGGTTTCCCTGTCCCAGGGATAGGCTGACCTTCCACAGAGCCAACACCTTGTATTTGAGATTTGGCACAGCTTAAAAGCCAGGTTTTGCTCAGGGTGTACTAGAGTGCCACGTGTGATCAGAATAGCAAATTTTTCTTTCTGGTAGCTGTTTGCTTGGCTTGTTAATTTCTCAAACATGGCAAAAGTAGTTGATGTCACTTTGAGACATGTATACCAACTGAAGCAACAAGACTAATACACAGAATGAATTGAAGGGACTGCGAAGCGTTGCATGGCACATCTTGACAAAGTGTCTATTAGTTGCATTTTACTAGATGCTCTCAACTTCATAGAATTATTACCTATCAAAAACCTAAATCTTGACATCACCCTGCTAGCTTTGCAGAAATGAATCAGGTTATGAATGCAAACATATGCTACAACATAAGCTAAGATAGAGAAATAACAAGTCTTCAAAAGGCTAAGAGCCAAAGGGTGACCTTGCTCACAAGATGCTTCCTGCAACCCATATTCTGGGTTCAGTTCCTGGCTCCTTCAGACTTCCTGTGTGGGTTTTGATGAAACAAATCTGTGCCTCACTTCCCTATTATAAATACAGTCATTTGTAAAAAGATTCGGCTTCCAACAAGAGCCAGTCCAACACTAAGAGCCAGTCAAACTCAGCGGCATTTTGAACTTAAAAGGAACATCAGTGCAGAAGCACTCAAATAAGGAGCAGCTGCATCTGTGACATCACTGCTATGTCTGTAAGGATGGCACCTTTGCTTTCTGAGTGCATCTGTACTGCCCAGGGACTTAGGGTGGGTCTTCCATTTATAAAGGGTTTCTTTGCTGTTTGAGGTTTGCTTTGTTTTGGTTTAGAAGCCAAAGTATTTCAGTTAATCTTTGTTTTAAGCAGCACAAGTTAGGTTTGGCTTATAGCTGGATCCTGCAAGCAGCAATAAATAAATACTCTGCCATAATAACTATAATTTTTTTTTAAACATCCATTATTATTCAGGGAAGACTATTTGTTTTTAGACTCTGGAAAGTAATGAATATTAGAGTCACACTTACTTTCTAAAGTAATCAGTCATTAATAAAGAAATGATTCTTACAAAACACACAGGCCTTGGCAAACCTAGCAGGTGCCCTTTAAAGGAGATTTCATACCCTTGCTGAACACTAATGTGATCCAGAAATACACCTTCAACTCGGTTACATAAATTTTGTCAGCAACTGAAAAAGTAATATGCTCCCCCTTGCACCCTTCTTAAACTCTTTGTACAGTAAATTAATGTACAACAGATCTGGACATGTCTGGATTTTCAGATTCTTTTTTCCCCTCACTAGTAGTTAAATGCCATCTTTCCAAGCCAGATGGGGAGCTAAGTAACCTCTGAATATTTAAGGTATTTTTGGTACAACAGAATACTAGACTGTGTGTTTTGATCTTTCTCCATGATGTAAAATTTTTCTCAAAGAATTAAGTTCAATGTATAAATAAATTTCTAGTGATTAATCTCAGAGATACAAATGAGTACCTAATCTAAAGTCGCTTATTTTCTTAATTCATTGCAGTTTGTATTTACATACTTAATTAGTATTCAGAGTGCTTAAGTTTAGTTTCTGAGATAGCTGAATAACTTACGTCTTTAAATGTGTCACCTATTTATGGAAAGAAAATAATCTAAATACTCTGCTGAATTTATAGTTATCTGCTATTTTCATTCTCTCTTATGATTTTTGACATATGCTCACTATCAGTATTATTTTAATTTGGAAGAGGTTTATGTTAAAAATAATCTAAAAATGTTCAGCCTACTCCTAACATTCTTACCTCTGTTTTACTCTGCAAAGTCTGTATTAAAATAGAAATTGGTTGTTAAAACACTTGAAGATGTCTTATTTTCAAATTCAAAAACATTGATACATTGTGTTAGACTTGAAAAAAACTTGACATTTAGTTGAGAATTGGTAAAAATTAAATTCCTGTCACAAATACTGTTTTCTTTCTCTTTTCCCCTCCTAGGTGTGAGCTTCATCTTTTCTTCCTGAAGCTAGGTTACAGCTGAGGAGTTCAAGATGATTCCAAATTACTCTACTGAAGAAACTGTTAAAAGAATCCACGTGGACTGCCCTGTTTCAGGACGGCACAGCTACATCTACATTATGGTTCCAACTGTTTACAGCATCATCTTTATCATAGGCATATTCGGGAACAGCCTGGTCGTCATTGTCATTTACTGCTACATGAAATTAAAAACCGTAGCCAGCATCTTTCTGCTCAACCTGGCCCTGGCTGACTTGTGCTTTCTGATAACTCTGCCCCTCTGGGCAGCCTACACAGCCATGGAGTACCAGTGGCCTTTTGGCAACTGTTTGTGCAAGCTGGCCTCGGCGGGAATCAGCTTCAACCTGTACGCCAGCGTGTTCCTGCTGACGTGCCTGAGCATCGACCGCTACCTGGCCATCGTGCACCCGGTGCAGTCGCGCATCCGCCGCACGGTGTCCGTGGCCCGCGGCACCTGCGTGGCCATCTGGCTGCTGGCCGGCGTGGCCAGCCTGCCCGTCATCATCCACCGCAACATCTTCTTCGCCGAGAACCTCAACATGACGGTCTGCGGCTTCCGCTACGAGAGCAACAGCACCACGCTCCGCGTCGGGCTGGGCTTATCCAAAAATCTGCTGGGCTTTTTAGTTCCTTTTCTGATCATCTTAACGAGCTACACCTTAATTTGGAAGACGCTGAAGAAGGCATATCAAATTCAAAAAAATAAGACTAGAAATGATGATATCTTCAAGATGATTGTAGCAATTGTGTTTTTCTTTTTCTTTTCCTGGATTCCTCATCAAGTGTTCACTTTTCTGGATGTGTTGATTCAATTACATGTAATAACAGATTGCAAAATCACTGATATAGTGGATACAGCTATGCCCTTCACCATTTGTATCGCTTACTTTAACAACTGTCTGAATCCCTTTTTTTATGTGTTTTTTGGAAAAAACTTTAAAAAATACTTCCTTCAGCTAATTAAATACATCCCACCAAATGTCAGCACACATCCAAGCCTCACAACCAAAATGAGCTCCCTCTCCTATCGGCCACCAGAAAATATCCGCTTGCACACCAAAAAGACTGCTGGGCCTTTCGACACCAATTGAGGCATTGCACAAAGTTCTCCTTTGGAACAGCCTTGTGTGTGAAGCACCAAGAACAACGAGATTCATCTGCGGTCCTGAACATCACAGCTCATTACAGCAACACTGGATCACCTCAGAGAAATCATACTGTAAAGAGTCAGCAGTGGCCTTACAGCTTTCGTTGTAAAGAGGACTGCTTCGTTTTCATTTCACTTTACTGAAAGCAGCCTAAGTGTTGGACAGGTGTGTCACAGCTCCTGCCACATCCCACCGTTTGCTTGGAACTACGAAAGAAGGGGAGGGAAAACTCCTAAGTGAAGTTCACAGGTGTTTCAAAAGGAAGCACTTGTATAAATAACATTAAATCCAAAGAACCTGACTTGCATATATGTGAGCTGTTCTGTTGAAGAAGTGGAGCTTTTTTTTTGTTTTGTTGGTTTATTTTTAATTACATAAATGTCCTATAATCATATTTATAATATATTTTCAAATATATGATATATATAGAGGCCCAATTTTAAACTCAAATGGAAATTTAAGGTTCTTGAAATTGGTCTTATTCTGATTTATGCTACTATTTTTTTAATGGCAATTTTTTCATAATAATATATGCAATAAAATGCAGATTTATTTATTAAATATAGAATAAATATATTTTTAGATTTATATTCCTACTCATACATTTCAAACATTGCTTCATAAATGTACATTTATATGTCAGTGGGTATTTTTGTAGTAGTTAACAAAATAACTGTGTATGTGCACAGAATTGGGGCTCACTCAGCCTTTCTTCATAATAAGCCACCCTGACTTTGAAGAACTTTATATACAGAGGGAGTTGACTCCATACTCTGTATGACTAAAATTTAAAAATTTCAAATTCCTGCACATTTAGTAAACTCATATACTGATAAGCAAAAATATGACAATGCTTATGCATCAGTTTATCTAATAAAACTTTTAGTCCCATCGCGAAACATCCGAGATCAAACTTTACTCTTGGCTTTTATGGAATTTCTCTCCATTTATTTAAAATTACGCCCAGAGTATTTTCTCCCTGTAAAACATTATTTATTTGTATGGAACAAATTCAGATTTATACTAGCATAAATCAGAACTAAAGTCTGGCTCAAATTCTCAGTACAAATCAAGAGGAAGGAAGACAAGCACTGTGGGAAGTTTCCACCAATGATATCCTCATATGTGTCCTTTTTACCTCAAATAATGAGCTTCAGATAATATTTATGCTTGATTCACACCCATTTATTGTCTTCAAAGATAAAGGAGATCATAAGTACTTTTTGAGATTACAGAACTTTAAAAAATCCAAAACTTTACATATATCATCTAGAAAATTATATGCCCCTTGAGGATTTACAGTATTTATTATCTTCAAAATCATACATATAATGTGGCTTTGTCTCAAGTAGCAAGTGGTTGGATAATCCATATTTTCTGATTATCAAAATCAAAACAGTTATTCCTGTAGTTTAATACTTTTTAAGGAAAAAATGGGACTACAGCCAGGTCTAGAAATCTTCCTACTCTTTCATTCACCTATACTAAGGGACTTGTTTTCAGTTTTGCCTTTGTTCATCCAGCTGCAAAAATGGGAACAATGCATCTACTCATACATTGCAAGGCACTCTGAGGAGTCACAACTTCTAAAGCTGTTTGATAAAAAAATTCACCTTCATTAAAACTTTAAGTTAATTTAATTGCAAGCCAGCATCTTGACATTTGAAGCCTGAACGTCATTTAACTATGGCATTTAAAGACATTTAAATTGTTATACTGAATACTTTGTGTTTATCTCATATGCTTACATGTGAGACAGCCATTTGCTTAAATTGGCAATAACCTCATGCATTATCAATAACACCCAGAAGAGGACTGGTGCCCCAGCCCACTCTGAGCTGACAAAAGGCTGGCAGAGATTGCCATTTATCTGTATTTTGTTCATGGACACACATGCACATGCTGAGCAGCATCAGGAGCTTCCCTTGGCAGAAGCATCTCTGTCCAGCCATAATTCTGCACACTGTGTTTGCCACCTGCTGGATGCAGCCACAAATTTGCTTTACATTTCAAATTTGTTACAGGAAGAAACAGCAACACTTCCCTGCCACCTGAAGGATCTGAAGATCCTCGTTTGTGGCAAAACTCCTCTATAAATAAAACACAAACTTGTCCATCTGGGAGGCCAGTAATCTCCTTCTCAGAGTCTAAGCAAGCATTTTCTCATCACCTGCTCATCCCTTTGGTCACTGAAACCCAGTGTCCCCAGTGACCACAACAGGGAGCTCATTTCAGAACATTGATTGCGTTACTACAAGAGCCGTCTCAAAGAGAAGACGTAAAAATCAAAGCCATTGGTTACTCATCTTGATCATTTCATGCCAGATCCTGCAGTTTTAAGAGGCTGTGTATCCTAAGCTACTGGTGCCACCTGCATCTGTCTGTGCCATGTGAAAGAGCAGGAGCATGCACATTCAGCTGTGCTACTGGAGGAAAGGTAGGAAGGGATTGCACCTGGTGTGCTCTGAGGGCAGCACAGACCTTGAATCGATAGGCAAAGAAAGTGGAGGGGAAAGCTTTCCTAAATAAAGCAGGGAAATTTTTGTTCTCCTAAGCAGTAAGGAAACAATCATCAGCTGCCAAATATGCTAGCTCCTTAAAAGAAAAAAAAAAAAAAAAAAACAACAAATCAGCAGATACTGAAAAGAGCCCAGAGATAAAACTTTCCAGCAAGTCTAACTGGGTAGCAGCAGAAAGTAAACTCCTTGGAGCACAGAGTTATTGTGTACAACCAGATGCTGCTGTTTCACAACACCCCAAACTGACAGCTAAGGGAAGAGCCCACAGGATGGACATCCACACCACTTCCATCATGTATCTGCAACCGAGGCAGGTGCTGGGAAATGTGTTATTGCTGAGCCTTACACTCCCCTGCCCACCTGTGCATGGGGCAGGCACAGGAGACAGTCTGGCCTTTGCTGGGGACCCTTGGCTCTGTGCTCCCTACTGAGGGGCAGAAAATTCTTTGGTGCAAGGACCTACCCAATGCCAGCAAAGAAGGGGGTAAGATTTGGCTCTGTATGACTTCGCCATCTTTGGTGAACTTTGCATTGAGTCTTCTTAATATCAAAAGAAAAACTGGCTGTAGATGTTTAAGAGCAAACTCCCATTAGCTTAAAAAACACAAGGTTAAAACTATTAATATGCAATAGTATGCAGTTAGTTTTAAAAGGAATATCCACAGTGCTTTTCATTCCTGTGATGACCAAAGTAAAATACTACAAACTCTGAGTCCGTCCTTGTACCCTGCTGTTGTGAGGAACCCAAGTCAGTTCTAATGGGAACAGCATATAACCCTAAATGCAGGCATTACAGCCCTCATTCCACCACAATTTGATTTATTTGAACGAACACCTTTTATTTCTGCTGAATAATTACTAAATTACATATTTGACATGTACATGCATAACATCTATTTTTATTTATTGTGCAATAGTACTTTCTATGACTCATGTTTTGTGCTCTACTCCCTGCTTGCTTGCTCATTGTACACCCATCCTAAATCATACTGTATAATCTACACTTGTTAGCCCAAATTCCAACAAAACCATTACAGATAGAGCAGGAATTCATCTGGCTTCTTGGCCTAACAATTTCCTCATGTTTACATTGTTAATCAAGAGTTTGCAGAGTAAGCACAAGACTAAAAGTCCTTTACTTTGCCAGCATTACTATTTCTATTGTCTACGTGAAACTGTGACAGCAGCAGAGAATAGAGTAAGTTTTCTAGTTTTGCTTGAATAGCTTCAGCAAAGGTTTCTTTTGATAAACCTGACCTCCTTTTAAGTATACTAAAGTGCAGGTATTCCCAGGGAAATATTTGCCACTGAAAGAAGAAACAAATCCTTGGGAGAGGGTGATTGAAGGCCTAAAACAGGGACTTGCTGAATTTGTAAATATTAAGTGTTAAGTGTAAATATTTATTTTTGGTTTTGCAACAGACTGGGGGGAAAAACACACACAGACAAAAAGAATAAATCTTTCAGCTTAGTGCAAAGTGAGGGCTGTTCCATCAATCACTGAGTGCACCTCCACAGCAACCTCCCAGCCAAGGCTGAACTAACAAGCCCTCAATGCTACAGCCCAGCTCAAGCTCAGTGTCACCAGCGAGCTCGGCAGATGTGGCAGGACACTCAAGGGATGGGGACAGAGCAGATCATGTCTGAAAACAGCATTGTGTGATTTTTTTGCTGAACTAGTGCCATGGGCACCAGCTTTGTAGTTGGCAAGTTAGATAACAAAATCTAGGTATTATTTTTTTTTCAATATTTTCGTGCAATTGTAATGTGTAACTCGTGGATGTTAAATGTTTTCTATTTCAATAGCCATAGTTTTATATCATAGAAGCTTACCTTGATTATATAAAAATGTTCACTGTCTGAAGTATTACTAAAACCACACAGGTCATCAATAAATGCCTTTGTGAAAGTCATCTCCACTTCTGTGTTAAGCACCCAAAGCAAAGAGATCTGTTTCTGTGTTGTTGTAAGTACTATACTGTTATCTGTGTAACTACTGCTATATATATGTATATATAAATATTTTTTAGGCAATATCATCCTCAAAGTATTTCTGTGTAATGCTGTAACATTTTATACCACTATTCCTCATTACTTTTACCCCTGATCCTAACCCAGCTCTCCCTCAAATCTTTGAGATGAACAGGTTGTGTCTGCAATTCTTATTGGAGAAGATACCCAGCCAGCTCCAAAATCACTTGTAGAACAGCAGTTCAGTAATTCATGTCTGTACCCCAGAACACACTAAGCTAATGAAGTTTACTGAGAGGAGACTTAGCAAATTGCTAATTTTCCTACATACAAGTTGGAGTTTGAAGCCAACTTTAGGCTAAACCTTTTAGAAACTGAATTTAATTGTACGGACAGATTTATTTAGAACACTGTGTTAAATACAGGATCACATTACATTATGAATGATGGCCTTGAACAGCCTGACTCAGGCTGCCTGCAGCTGAGTACTCAATGTAAATAGATCCACTTAGAATATAAGCAGTGCCAGATTGTACTGTGGCTGCAGTGGAAACAGCATCAGGTTCCAGAAGGGAACCTGGTGATAATAAGATATGACAATATGATGATAAGAAGGGATTGGGAAGGGGAGGAGGGGTTGACAGTGAAAAGAATGGTAGATTGGATTTTGCCATTTCCAATTTGTATGAAAATAAAATAGGACTTAGTATTTAGCACATCCCTAGTAAACCCCACTTTGTACTGTGGGGTTTACAGTGTCACATACTGGAAAAAAGTGAAAAACAGTTAAAGGTTGGGCCTGTGACATTGTTATGGAGTATCTACTGTATACCTTATTTTCCATGTATCTAAGTTATTCCTCAGCTTTGTGTATTGGCAGCTTTGTGTACTGGTAGTGTTATTAGGCTACAATTAAGCAAAGGCAGGACAGACAGAACCATATCTTGGAGCTTTATCATGAGTGATGAGAGGTGAAGAATTGTTAGAACAGGATGGAAAGCAAGGACAGTTGCTGAACAAATACAAAACTGTAAAGATAATTAACCCCATTAAGTAGCATATTCAAAAAAATTTTTTTGAACCAAAGTCAGCCAAATAACTTAAAATAATAAAGCAAAAAAGAATAGAAAATGCTGAAAGAATTTCAATTCCACTTAGAATTACAAAGAATTTCAAACATCTCCAACTCGTATGCTCAAGCAAATACAAACCTGACCATTTTTGTGAAATTGAATGAATAAACAGAAAAGTTGTAGTTAACAGATATGTGTAAGATACAAGCAGCCACTTTGCTACTATTGGCTTTTCTTTCAGAAAAAAAGTTGAATTATGTACTTGAAATCCATCAGATAAATATATTCCCAGGAAAGGGAAACAACATACTGCCTATGGGCTTAGATGAGCTTTGCATACCTATCCTGAATCCTCCTCATGCTTAGTTTATCACATGGTACACAACTACACCAAAAAAAGGAAAAAAAAACGAAAAGAAATTAAAAAAATAAAGAAACCCAAAACAGCTAAACCAGAAAACAAAATGGAAATAAATTAGTGAAAATATGTATTACAGTAGTGCTATTTAACTTTTAAATCACCTATGAAACACTAAAGGATCTAAAATTACAACAAGTTTATAGTAATTTAAGTAATTTTTAAGCTTCTATAATGATTATGTTTTGCACTGTAAAAAAATCTCCAGGCATGAGAAGCGAGATTGCAGACCCAAAGCCCTCTCTCTGCACAGCAGCACCTATAAAGTGAGGCCACATGTATGATTTGCAGGATGCCTTTCAAAGGCAGGACATAAATAAGTGCACCTGAGATGGAATGTCACCTGCCAGAGCATTGTTAGTGTTGAACCTGATTTTTGTGATGTGATTATCCTAGATACAAATGGAAAGAAGCAGAAGAAAGGCCCACTCTGTATACTAGACTGTACAATACAGTGCCATTTTTTGCATGTTAAATTCTGAATAATTATATTTGTTATTTTTTTATTTTCTCTGCTCATCTATGATGGCTCTCTATACTGTGATCTGTCATTTTTACATGAGAGTACACAGCAGATATGGACTGTTCTGTTTAAAAAGAAACTAACACATTCTCAACAGCTCTTTGTCTAACACAGCTGCAAAACCAGTAGCCTTTTTCACAGAGCCATCTACACCAGACTGGTTGTATTTTGAAATACTGAAAATATTAAAACAGTACAAAATAACATTAAATAAGTGTCAGTTTAACTTATTCTTCATACTGTATGTTTAGACTGTTTCTCTCAAGTTTTGCCTCTCCTTAACCCTACAAGGAGAACCATGAGAGTCTGACATGAACACTCAATTCTAGAAAATGTACATTGTCTCTACAGCTTATATCCTAGAAATTCTATAGATGCGCATAATTTTTTTCTTTAATCAGCAATGTTTGTGATTTAATATCCTGTTAATTAAAGAAGACTTTAAACATTTATTGGAAAAAATACACTGTACTTACTGCTTTCTACCAAGGGGTGTGTTCCTACAATTCTTTTCACGAGGGATTCATCACTAATGTGTACATCAAATATGTTTTAAATGCTTGACAGATCAGTACTAAAATGTCAACATTCATTACCTATGACCCAGAAATATGCATTTGATTTAAATGTGGAACTGAACCACAATACTGTCAAGACACTAGAAAGTATATGCTACATTAAAAAAAACTAAAGGCATATTCCAATTTTTATCTCAGTTCCAGCCCAAAAGTCAAGTGCAAACTTTTCATGCAAGATAAAGTTTTCCTTACGCTTCACTGCTTATCTTGGAGCTGTTTAAAGGCTAAATTTTCTGCCAAGTTAGTTCAATTATTTTGACAAGGTTATCCCACGACAGAACATGCCTTTATCTCTCCTGACATAGCATTTGATTGGAGAAGCTGATCAACACTGCAAAGCTCCAGAACTCCCAGCTCCAAGGAGATCATCCAAACCTGCACAGGAGATCAGTGTGCACAGAGCACAGCAGTGCAATCCAGTTTCACTTATTGCAAAATAAAACTTTCTCCCCTGTCCCCACACAGCCACGGAGGCAATGACATCCTGAACAAAAATTATTGTGGGTAGAGATATCCCTGAAATCCAACTCCTATGCAAGACCTACAATATTTCACTTACTGATAACTGACTGTCAGCCAGCACATACCAACACACCACTGCTGCACTGGAAGTATGGACTAGAACAAACACCAGGGCTTGTTTTTGTTTGGCAAAGCCTTGCATTTAATTTATCATCTCTACACCTAAATTTTGGGCTTTCCACCCTATGTTTTTCTCCTAACAGCTATGCATGAAATACTCTCTAGGGGTTAAGTTCATTATAACAAAGGAGAAAAACTCATGGGCAATACTAACAATTTGCTCCAACACACACTGTGTTAATCCCACATTGTTTTTAAATATGTGTTTTCACAGAAAAACAAAGGAATCTAAGACTTTCCCTATATGTTTTTAATTTGGGAAATGTTTGATTTCCCAAAAGCACAGAGCAACTCTCAGGAGGTCTCTAACAAATTTGAAAGCAAACAAACATTCTTTTGCACAAGCTTTGAATCATAATGTAGACAGTATTTTAGATGCAAACTGCTGACTGCACATTTGACAGGATTTCGCTGGCAGTCATTCCAGTATTTCTTTCTCCTTCAGAGGGCTTCTGAGTAACAGGACATAAAATGTTCTTTTAACAGAGGGTAAAAATTAAAATACACGCTGAACAATAAATACTGGAAGACAGGTCAAAGCAGCTGTGGCTCCTAGAGCTGTGTTACCCACTATTAATTTCCTTATGTTGAAATTGGTACAATTTCAAACTAAGAGCCTCTCTAACAGGCAGAAGTGGTCTGAAGGCTCATTATTATTTCAGACTCTTGTAAAGATATAAATCTTCAGGAATTATAGGACTTGAAGTTACAAACATGCATTTAAGTGTACTTTAAATCCCTTGGTATTCTACATTTCAACTTTCAAATACAGCTTGCAATAGCAAGCATTGACACTGATGTAGAGAAGCAAAGCAGGTCTGTAAACATTGGCCATAAACCTGTCACAGCTGTTCCTGTGTGCAGACTGTGCAAGCCTTGGGAGGTTTCCGTTGGGCAGAGCCAAAATCTGTTTCTTTCCCATCTAAAATGGTATTGCTCAGTGGACAAGATTACAATTGCTAGTTTGGTAAATGAGACTGCATTTTTAAGATTATGAAAAAAAGGAGAAAACTATGCAATCACCTAAGTGCACAATATTGAAGAGTTTTAAGAATATGCTGAGTGGTACTGGTGTGAAAAAGAAGTTTGTCAAAACCACAAAACACATCCTGAATCCTGTTGACACTGATATCAGCTGGTATTTTGTTACTGCCTTCAATGAAGAGAAAACACTAGGTTGAAAAACATATCCTGTACTACTGCTCACTTTAGAAATGGAAAAAAAATAGCATCTGAAAAATTATTTTATCTTCTGCAAGACAGATATGAAAATATAACATGTGTTGTGCCATCATCTGAGAGGATGAATACAGAACAGATCAAGGCAAAATGATGGAGCCAAGCATTTGATCCAGCTGCTTATAAAGGTTGCTTTAAACATAGCCAAGCCAATCTAGAAAACACTAAAAAATCAACAATCTATTTCTATATGCTGTGAAGCATCTTCCTAGCCATCTTCTTTGGTTTGTGCAGGACCCAGCATTTTTTGTAGCACATACTAATCAGGCTATTAACCTGATGTGGTTCTGCCTCACTAGCAGAGAGTTTGAAGTAATTTGCATTAAAACTATGTAAAGTGTCACTTAATAACAGAGACAGTTGAATAAAACCTTAAGTTGAGAGGAGGAAGGCAGGAGGAAACCCTAGCAGCATAAAAACTTTTATTAGCACTTATGAGTATTTTTCTCTGATTAAAGCAGAATTCATACAACAACTAATCCCATAACAAAGATCTGTAACTAGCCCTTAAGAACTATTGTTATTTTCTGACCATTCAAAAACTTCTTTTGTTTATTTTGGGAAATGAAACACCAAATTTAGTTTAGACTAGCCAAAACTAAACACCTTGGTTAGCATCAGCTAATCTCCCAGTGCCTGTATTTTGCTGAAGGTTCCACTGTCAGATAGGAGACTTATACGCTAATTTATAATTGTAATTAATTCTTGCCACCCAATCAGGGTTTTTAAGGTAGCAATACACACTTCAGTACCCGATATTTAGATCATGCTAGGCAACAATAGAAAATATACAATCAAATATGGTGAAGGAATTATTGGAAATAAGTGGAGATAAATTACTATTAAATAATTTTAACAAATTCAATCTGAATTATTGTCAGTGAGATGTATGCTATAAAAAGAAAAATCAGTATTGCAATAAAGTCACATCTACACACATCACAGCATAGGACACAACATAGGTCACAGTCAATAGGGCCGTGACACAGAGAGTGCCACCACACAATATCAGAAAGCTCCAACCCATACACAGTAACACCTTACCTCATCAGAAGGCTTCAGGTGTCTGCCCACACAGAGTAACACCAGATCACCTCAGAAGGCTGCAAGCAACTGCTCTGCTTGTGCTGTAGCCCAGCCTTTTACCCCCTCCTGTTGATGCCCTGCACCTGTGTGCCCTCTGCTCCCTTGGGTGGTTGCTCAGTGCCCCTGGGCACTCCATGGCTCGTTCCCTTCAGTGCTGCTCACCTGCTGCTCACAGCTGAAACCAACTGGGGATGGGGCTCAGCCCAGCCCCATCCCAATCACCACAAACTGGGCGCCTACCTACACAAAGACATCCAGGCACTTCAACAATATTTGTATCGTGATACACCTTTGTCTTAGTAGCTAAAAAATTACTTCTATGATGTCATGAAATGTAAAATGTTTTTCTTTATCAAGTTCACACAACAAGGCTTGGATGGAACGGAGAACTTCTACAATTCTTCATTGCAGGGACCATATTCAGACCCATCATCACATTCTTTTCTGGTCACTTATTCAAAAATCAGAAAATATCCCTGCAGCAAGTGTATTACAATATTGCCTTAGCTGATTGATGCAGAACAGCAATACTGAGAAATTGTCAGTGAAATGGTAGCGGGGGAATGTGTATGCCTGTGTGTCCTGTTGATTTTTCCACATCTGTTTGGTTTGGGGGCAGGAGTTATGCATGTGAGGGTGCATTTACTAAAATTTACTCATTTAGAAAAAGGACATATCTCAGGGCTTGTTTGTCTTTGTTTCACATACTCTTCTCTTTATATAGGTATCGCCCTTTTTATTTTGTTTTCTTTTGTTTCCCAAACAAGGTTCTCTGTCTTGGTATTCTCTAATGTTATTTGAATCTTGTCTTTCACCTAATCACATTATTTCAATAAACTTGGAAAGGTCCAATCCTAACCCTATAACCCCAAAAGAGGCTCAAAACTTGAGACACACAACAGGTCACTCCAAACACCACTGCAGAGCTCACCATCAGCTTGGAACCATAAAGGAAGGTAAAAATACAGCAGTCCCCATCCCAACCAAGCAAGCAGATGTATCTGTCAAACACATAATTGTTACAGACCAATTCCTCTCTCCAGAAGAGGTGAACACCTTCCTGTGCTTATGCCACCAGCTTTTAGAAGAAGTGGGATTTTCCTGTTCTGATTTTCCAAGTGAGAGCACAGGGCTGACAGAGAGGGAGCCCCTCCATAGCAGAGAGCTCAGACTTCCCACTTCCATTTCACATGTATGCTGTTTCCCCTGCTTTGTTGTTGACCTCCTCATTATATTGAACCTTAAAATTAAAATTATACAGACAAGAAAGACAAAAAAGCATTAGAGAAATAGTAAAACTAGATTTTAGGCTAGCCCTGCTTCTGTTCATACATGTAGTCTGCCATTTGCTAGAACACATTTCCTCTCAGAAAGCCATTTAGGAATGAAAAATATATAATATAATCTTTTGAACATGTCCCTTTAAAATATCTACTTGGTTTACCACATCACACTCGTTATATGTATCCACAAAGTTGCAACAAATTTCATTTAAAGTTTCATTGTCAAATTATTAAATACTCCACAGTTTGCCAAATTTTCCAAGGAATACAAATCTTCATGTAAAAATGCTGCTGTGAAAGACAATTCTGTGCAAACTTAGACATACAAATAAAAATAAATCACACTAAGACATCACCCCATGTGATTTCCTGAGGGAGAAAACCCCGTAAGATTTACTGAGTTAGGAAAAACATAATAAGAAACAATCTGTGAATTAATACTCAAATCAAAGCATAAGGACTTTATATACTAGAAGATTTACTTTTATCTCCACTAAATTTTTTTTCTACATGTAAGCACTGTTATTTATCAACTCCCTAGTGAAAAATATTTGTGGTCTTCTTCTAAAAAATGATGAAGCAAAACAGATGCTGCAGAGCAGAGCACAGCGACACGGGGAACTGTTGTTTGCTCGCTCTCCAGTGTGCCACGCACATTATTGGCAATCATGCAAGCCCTCATTAGGCCAAGTGCTGAGCCACAATGAAGCCTTGCTGCCTTGGGAGCTGTGCACGTGCAACTGAAATCAGGATTTGGCCACATCTGTGCTTTCCTGGCCCAACAAGCACAATCCTTGCTATGTAAATTCTTACAGATGCACAGACAATAACCTCCCTGCTGGCAGGCAGCTCACAGAGCTCACGTTTGCCTTTCACCAGGACACTGCCCAGCAGAACACCAAGTAAGAGCCTGCTCACTTCATTTATCAGCTGCCCAAGCACAGGGAGACTGTTGTGATTCATGTCAAAGCCCACTCAAGCACCAGCTTGCCCCAGAGAGCAGAGCCATCCTCTCACTGTGGGGTGCCCAGTGGCTGCTGAGGCTGTGCCTTGGTCCTGCTGAAGGGGCAGCATTTTCATCGGTCTCTCTCAGCACAAAGACTTTGTTCCCCATCCAGTACAGGACTTACAGAGACCCCAGCCCAAATTGGGGGGCTCTGTCACTCAAGAGAGGGGTCCTGGGTGCTGCCCTTTCCACCTGGCGCCTGGCAGGGCACACACATTCTGCTGCTACATTCCTCCAGACCCATAATCAGCCTCTGAGGACACTTCTGTGCCTCAATGAGCCCGACCAGCAGCACCTGGGGGCTTCCCAGCCTGCCCTGGCCCAGCAGCCCAGCCTGGGCTGTGTCCCAGCCCCAGTGATGCTGATGGACACCAAGCTCTGTCCCAGCCCATCTCTACTTCCATGGCCCTGCCTGGCCCTCCCATCCATGCTGTGCCCCTCACCAAGCCCAAAAGAAGAGCACTGAGAGGTTGGAGGTTACTCTGGCAGTGGTCTCTGGGGCCAAGAGGGGGCTGTAGCAGAGATCAGGATGTAGAAGTTTTCCATTCAAGCTTACTCAATGGCATACTCCACAAATCCCTCATCAGAATTCATAATGACTGGTTAGGATTGTCAAAAAAATTTCAGTCTCATCTTAGCTTCTATCTGTTTTTTAAGACTCAGTCTCACCTGGGGACAAGTTTGAGTTTTGTTAGATATTTAAGGTGATGTAAAGGTTTTTACCAAACCTAGGCAGTCCACCTGACAAGCATTAAAAACCAGGTAGGGAAAAAATGTGCACTGCAGACAGGTCTGGCCTAGTGATAAAACCCCTTAGAGGAGGAATGTCAAATGAGGTATTGTATTGGCAGCCTGAACTTGCAGTTACACCCCTTCACTATTTTCTTCTTGGCTCATTGGATGAGAAATCAGACATGGGTTCCACATTTCAAAGTTCAACCTGTTTAATCCATTCATAAACAGCTTTTTCCAAATACAACCACTTCATTTTGCAACACAGAAAAGGAGAAATTTTGGCACCTCAGCACTGTAAACTTTTAAGAACAGATAGTTTGGATGCCTATCAGGAATGACACAGATTATCCAGCTTTGTGACAAAGCCATGGACTAACTAATTGGTCAGAACTTTCTATGGGTTCTGACACTTCTCAGAGACATTTCTGAGGCAGAGGAGGAACTGATGAAATAATTCAGTTGTTAGACATCAGCTTCTTCAGTTCTTGCTGCAGTTCAAACCAGCAGGCAAAACCCCTGCTTTTCACTACAAACAGTGCTGGCCTTGTGCTAAGGCTACAGTTCATGATACTGACTTTAATTTATAGCAGACAAATACAGCCTGTAATAAGCTTGGAAGAACTAGAAAAGGCCTTGGCAGAGCTTCAGCACAATCCCAGCACAATGTTCTTTGGCTTTTTGTCCCTTGGGATGGTATTCCTCTACACAGGTGGTGTTTCACAGGAAATCATTCAAAATCTATGCTCTTTAATTACTTTTGAGTCTTGCAGAACTTGCAGTCTCTCCCACCAAACCGGCTTCCAACACTGATGTCAGGATATGCAGTTCAAAGATGGCAGGAGGATCTGGTTTATTTGTAAATGCTGTTATTTGTAAATTCTGAAAGAGCCATGAGTGCCTTATATTTATGATGAACCATTTGTCCTGTGAATGTATTGTTTTACAAAGTTCATCACTTTCCCCTTTTGTCAGCACTGGGCTACTTCATAACAAATTATTACTTTTTTTCTAAAAGATCATAATCCTTAAACAGCTTTTTAATGAATATGCAATTTTTTACAAACGGAAAAAAAAAATTAATAAGTACCTGAAATAATATCAATGCAACCTAAAAAAACCCCAAACTTGTAACATTGCACAGTTCCCAGTAATGATCTGCAAAGAGCTCCATATATTTGTATCCATGTG